>NC_053161.1:120161262-120841262 GCF_016835505.1 Polypterus senegalus | reverse complement strand
CCTTTTTGTCTAATAGAGAAACTCTTACTAAAGTTCTTTCTTTGTGACAAATCTTTAAGACAAAATTAAGGTCTCAGTTGTCTCTTCATATAAGGAACAAAGGAAAAAAAGAGATTAATTTACGTCAAGCATCCAACCAAAATTCAAGCTCCAGGGGAATAAACGTAAGGTACATTTTGTCTCCAGCTCTCTAGTAGATGATTAGATTTAATGAAGTGTCACTCTAATTATTCTCCTCCATATTCTCTTAGATATCCATGTGGTTTCAGTAATCAGCATGTTTATTGCATGTGGAAAACAGATCACTGACGTCCTTTTGCAATCTACAGACCTTCAGTGACAAGGCTGAAACAAACACCAGTCAGTGATGATGCAACAAAAATGATGAGGTCACCATTCTGTTTGGTAATCATACTGAGAAATTTTTCTAATGTATATATATATTGTCACAGGTGGCTGGGGGTGGTACCCAGCCGGGACGCCACGGAGGACCAGAGGAGGGTTTACGCCTCCCCCAGAACATGTTGGGGAGACTGCCCTGGTGGCTTTGGGGACCACAGGAACTCAGCTTGGAAGCTCAAACCTATAGGGGCCCGTGGTCACCGCCAGGGGGCGCCCCAATGCCTTTGGAGCCCTGGCCCTCAGCACTTCCGCCACACCGGGAAATGCTGGGGGGAATAAGACCAGGGACACCCGGATTTCGATGGCTGGAGTTGGGTGGGAGAGGACAGAGCTTGGGAGGAGAGGAGTGGAGGCGGCCAGAGACAAAGAGGAGGCATTGGATAGAGAGGCCCGGACTTTGGGGGAGTTTTGGGAGTTGTACTGCACTTATTGTAATATACTGTAAATAAACGTGTGGGTGCTTAAAAACGATGTCCGTCTGTCTGTGTCTGGGCCATGCTCCACTATATATATACAGTATATAATATCATTCCTAGTTCAATTTCCAAATCATATGATAAAAATATGCTTTCATTTTATTACAACAAAAGTAGGTTAAAGTGGTATGGACATTTGATGAGGAGAGACAATGAATATGTGGGCAAAATAGTGAAAATAGTGATGGGAATGGAAGTCCAGGAAGTGAGGGGGGCCGAAGCAAAGGTGGATGGATAAAATAAAAGAAAATCTGAAGGAAAAGGGCTTCACTGGCTGGGACAGGGGTGTCAAACTCTGATACTTGAAGGCCATTGTGGCTGCAGGTTTTCATTCTAACCCTTTTCCTAATCAGTAACCAGTTTTCACTGCTAATTAACTCCTTTTCCCTTCATTTTAATAGCCCTGTTTTTAAGGATTCAGTCCTCTAAATGGATTCTTTTCTTTATTAAATGGTAGCCAAACAGAAATGAGATGGGAAACGAGCCGACAGATGATCACCTAAATTCGAGCTTCAAACTAAAAAACAATTTCACTCCAACCAGTTTCTAAATTAGAAGCCCACTTTTGTTGTTAATTAAACCCATTATTTAATTTCATGGCTTGTTGCTGCTCTCATTCTACCACAGCAGACATTTCCACAACTGTTTGTTTTCTGTCTTTTCTAAGAACACTATCAAAATGTTTTGATGACCTGAGAGATCAGTCTTACTGAGACATTCACCTTTCTTTATTTTCAGATATTGTGTCATACAGGTGAGCTGGTCATGTGACTGCTGAGTCAAGTTAATTAACACTAAGGCAAAGGACATTAATTAGCAACAAAAACAGGTCACTAATTGCTTAGAATGAAAACCTGCAGCCATTGCGGCCCTCCAGGATCGGAGTTTGACACCCCTGGGATAGAAGGTGCAGGGCCGAGATGTATGGAGAAGGTTGATAAACCACATCGACCCCACATAGAAGTGAGAAAAGAAGAATACTTATTTTTACTAAAGTTTTTCTCTTTCTCTTGGGTGGGGGTTGACTTATTTCAAACCTAGTTTTTTTTTAAACTTGACTTGCTTTTATGGAATGTCATTTGATTTTAATAAAATTAATAAAAGGTTTAACAAAATAATTGTATGATATCTATTAAGAACTTACTACAAAAAGATAAATTAATTGATCAAGGGTAGAACATGTAGCTGAGCTGGTCATTTAAATAGCTAAATGTTACAAAAACAGTGAATAAAATAACGCTGTACAAGATACAGTGATATTTCTGAGTATCAGCACTTTGCCTTAATTTTCCTAAGCTTAATGTTATAATTGTGTTAATTTATTGTACCTTCAATCTAAATTTCAAGTCGACATACTTCACAAAATCCAAGTTAATGAAATATATGAAAACTACACAATTTAGCATAACTGTGATAAAATCATCATGGAATCTAAGAACACAAGAATGCAAAAAACAAGCAAATGAAAAGGGACTGTTCTATCCAACAGGTTTTATTAATGTGGTTGACTTATACTTTAAATTCTTCTACTGAAATTTTTATTTTTGGAATACAGAAATTACTCCAGACTGTCTAAGTATAACAGGACTCAAGTGTGCAAGTCTGTTACAAATTATATCAGAGTCCTTGTAGTCAAAAGTCTAAATAGTCACTTCAGATAAAGAAATCTTTACTTGAAGCATATCTGGAAAACTGCTTCGTTTTTGTAATCTGAAAGGAGGAGGAGGAGGATGATCAGCATGAAATGTCTGCTTTGAATACCAAAAGGGAAGAGGCCTCCATCTGGATGTGGCACAGTACCTGACACTAATCTCTTTCAGTGGTTGTGGTGCATGGATTTGTCAAGTCATAGACATTTTATGGAATATTCCATTATGAACAAACACTACTGACTTACTTTAAGAAATGAGTGGATCATTCTAAGGAGTGTTAATGAGTGAATGCTGCTACATTCTTGTGATATTAACATCACAAATTAACTTTACTGCCTTTTCACACCCAATACTTGAAAAAACACTGAATATTAAGTTAAAAATAGTTTTTAATGTAGGTGTATAATATTCAGGAATTGAAATGTGGTTGTCAGTATTGTCAGTCTACATAGAAACTGATTTGAATTTATTGCTTCGTTTTCATTTTCTGAAGTCAGACTTTAATTGCCATTTAAACTCTTACTGTTTGAATTTCCAGACTGTATCCTAGAAGTGATTATTAATGTTCTTCACTCTGACTGTTAAATTACTGACCTATATTTTCTAACGTTAAATAAATTCAAAAAGCCATCCCCTGGTCAAAAGACTGACATATTCAGGACATCTTTGCTGTACACAGAGTCAATAGAGGAGCTTTACAGAAACTGCAACAAAGGAAACATATAATATGACCTTCTTTCCTCTTTTATATATGGACACACCATCTAAATAAACTAGTAATTTTATGAAAGACTATCTGAAGTACCTATCAAAGGCCATGTATATTTGCTTAATGGGTTAAAGGAAGAATGAAAAAAAATCATGTGTTTTTAAAATTTTGACCCTTTTAGTTATTGTTGGCTGAAATGCAATTATGCCATCCATCATCTACACTACCCCTCTATCAATTTATGTGTTCTCATGTTTTTTTGTGTATGATTGGACTCCATAATGGCTGAGTTAGAATCAATGAACAATACTTCTTTGTATTTTATGGTTTGCCATGGTTTCACATATATACTATATATTAAACATTTCATGAAGTTCAACTCAGCCATTTTTGAGTAAAGCATTTTTTAATCTGCCTCCCTCTACACTCACCCTTCTCAATTAATTTTTTAAAATGGGAAGTAACCTGGATTTTAAGTTGGTTCAACTTTACACATGCAAAATTTGATCAAACTCAACTCAGACTTTTTGAATAATGACCAGTTTTTGGATTTCTTCCCATGTCAACCCCTCTCACCAAATTTTGAAATACCACACAGCCTATATTTTAAGCTGAATCAACAGCATCTTAACATTAAAAATTTTGTAAAAATTGGTTCAGTCCTTTTTGTGTAATTGGCAAACAAACTAACAGACAAGACATAATCTGAGGGTTGAAATTAGGTCCATAGTGTGCAAAAATATGTAAGTAACCATCAAATGAAGCCAAAAAATTCAAAGGACAGACAAAGGATATTATGTTTTTTTTCTATGTAGACGATTAAGAAAAATGAGCAAGTTTTAATGAAAATTGATGGAACATTTCATTTTGTTAATCAAGCTTCTCAATTTCAGCGTGGATCTCGGCAACAGGTTTGCTGACATATTATAAATTATATTTCTGCTAAAAAGAGGGGATTGACATTGTTCAGTGTTCACCAACCACATCTTCCTCTTACTATACTGTAGTATATTGTAACATAAACTAACATTCATTCTTAAACTTGCTTAATCCTGGGGATCCAAAGCCTGTTTTGCTAGCATCAGGTTCAAGGCAGCCCAGTAACACAAATACTTTCCTTGAAATTCCTATAATGTTGTACAAAGGCCATTATATCAAGCATCTTAATTATTTCTCTTTCTGACCTTGCTATATTTGCATTCCCTGATACTGTAGTTGCACGTACCAGCTATCATTTGAATAAAAAACATTTTGCACATTCATAGCTCCAAAAGTCATTTTTACAAAGACAAAACAGTTTTTATTTCCAGTGCCAAGTTTTAAATGTGACTGAAAGCTGGAATTACTATACAGACAAAAAGATTTGTTAGGCTATTAATTAGACTTTGCTAGAATAATTATTTTCTCTGTCTGTTCACTGCTAATGAAAACGAGGACAATGATATCTGTGTAAAGCCTTTTATTTAAACAAAATTCACAAAATATTAAAGTGGAAGGTTTTCTTGATAACATTTGAACTGTAGGCCAGAACTCAAAAATTCACACAAAGAGACAAGGATAATTTTTGGCTTATTTTTACCTTTGGCATTTTATATATATATATATATATATATATATAAAGATTCTTAAAAAGAATCTAAACCTGCAGTAAAAGGTGAAGAATAAATTCAGGGGGAGTTTCAGACCTAACAAAATGGCTTTTATTGCAAAAAAAGAATGAATTTAAATAGGACCAATATGATATTTTAAAGGAAACATGCTGGGGTGACTTCAGGACCATAGGTTGATTGCAACAAACTTCCCAAATTAGTCCACAAAGCACCATGGAGTGAACTTCGTTTTGTGTGCTACTTTAAGTTCATTGTGGTTCAACCCTTCAGTCTAGAAAAAGAATTGTAACAGGAACCATGTCAGAATTCATTTTGGTAAGTTATCTTTAGATTAGAAAGACTACTTATATTTGCCACATACAATTATATATTTCCATAAAACTGAACTAGTAAATGTGACAAATCAATGAGTGAATAAGCATAAACCTGATCGAAGGGTTTGCACATAGGCTTCGAAGGAATAGCCGCCACATAACCACATTCTGAGTAAAAAAAAACCAAAACATATCATAGTTACCATGTAGAGAGATGCTGTTCATATTATTGTATCCGTCCATAACCCTAAACAATAAAAAGTGCATCAACAAAGTGTTGTTCTTTAAAAGATGGTTGTGGGTAGTAAAGGAATTAACGTTGTAATTCATATCGTAATCATACCGTGCCATCTCCTAATTTATAAACCATACATTTCTGTATGATAACACTCTTCTCCAACACCTTGCATCCATTAATAATGGAATGGCCACACATGGTCATTATTAAAGAGTAAAATCAATTTCTCTTTGTACCGCAAACTGTCATAAGTGGTATGAATCTTTTCTGATTAGCCCCAGTGTTTACACGCTCTGGCAGATTAATGAATGGCTGTCGAAAGCTACACTCAAACACCATCCAAAGAGAACATTTAAGTAAAACATGATGTTTTACAACTTGATATGTTTTTCTTTTAGCCAGTCTGAATTGTGTTGTACATCTCATTACTGTTATTCAATTCATCTTTGTTTATGAGTGAGGACTTTCTTATTTTTAGTGTAAAAAAACACTAAAAATTAAAAGGATGAAAATAGAATATAATATTAAATAGCTGTAATTTGTAACATGCTTTCTACCAGTAAAAGATGAACCTAAAAATGAACAGGACAACTGGCTGGTTAATGCTGTGGCCAAAAACTCGGTTCGATTTCTAGGCCAATTACGGGCTAAATGGAACTTGCATATTCTCAAAGTTTTTATGCAGTTGTTTCCTGGGTACTTCGAATTTACCCTTGGCCATGCTTGGTACATTAATCTGTAACTCTAAATTTTTCTCAAAGTAGGAAGATGAATGTGTGTACTGTAGAAAAGTCTGTGATGGACTGCTGTGAATTTCTGGGTTACGTGTAAATTTTCATTTATTTGCTTAGCAGACTCTTTTATCCAAAGCGACTAACATAATTAAGTAAACATTAGACTGAGGGGCTGTTTTGAGTTAGTTAGGGTTACCACAACTAAAAAGTAATGAATAAAATTCAAATTAGTTACTATTCCATGGTTACAAAAGTCTAACAAAGCCACCGCCAATTAGATATAAATACACCAAACAAGAGTCTCCAAGTGCTTCTTCAATAAATTATGAAGTCACAAGTTCAAATGGAGGTGTACAACTTGTTTCAAAACCTAGGAGCTACATATTATACACCACAGGTCCATGTCCTAAATATCAAGCCTCCTATACTTCATACTGGCTTTCTTGTCCAATTGTCTTTTCTCTCCCGTTGACTAAAACGCTCGAGTTTGCTCTGTAGTTTTCTCCCTTTGTGATCTCTTCCCTTTTTCTGTTCACCTTCTCAGGCTCTCTTTATACTCCCAGTGGTGCAGGTGCCTTAATTACGACTCGTGGAGTGCCAATATGGAACAGCTGAGCTGATTGCACCTGCACGGTAACAAGCAATGATCTCAGCTCCTCATCGAACACCCCTCAGCCACAGAACCCTGCAGCAGCACACACTCTCACCCGCAGAACCTGAGCTGCAATGTTTTTATTTTAAAACTGGCACTGCCACAGCCCCCTAATGCGATTTACCACACTTGGCAACTGTGTTTGCTTCAGATTTCACTAGAATGCTATATAGAAAATATTCTAGACATAATAAATGAGATGGATGGATTTCTTTTGCACTTTGGGGACTCTTGAAGCACTGTAAGAATTGCATGAACTTTGTATTTGAAAAAGCAAAATAATATAGCATACAATAACACATCAGGAAGTAAAACATTTCCACTAGGCCAAATTCTTTGCGAATTGCTAAAATGTTTACATTTTACATGGGATAATAACCAGAGCGTGCCTCTAGTACACTTTATTTTTTTTTACCATGTATCATTTTGATATTCTGATGCTTTACATCTCTGAACTGCTAAGCTGTATGAACAAACTGAAATCTTCTTAGCAAACTAGAAAACATTATATTGGAATAATATACGGATAATACATCATACTGTACATCATTTCTAAGCAGCCTTATGCAAACAGATATCAGTCAGAGCTTACTGTCAACATTAAGAGACTTATAGGAAATCCAATTTTTCACTGTTTTATTACGGCCTTCTAACAATAAATATGTTTACATATGAAAGCAATGAACTTGGTGCTTCATCACTGAAATGAAAAACAAACATTTACACACAATTTTCCACACTTACTATTCTGAAATTAACTTCAGATCAAAATCACCCTAGTAGAAAATAAATGTCATCTAGCAGTTTTAGAAAGGATTAGCCTTGCAATAAACGATTATGGGTGAGTGAGTGGAGATGTGAATGAGTGTGCACTGTAAAGGACTAGCATACCCTTTTAGAGTTTCCTGCCTTGTGCCCAACGCTGCCAAAGCAAGCTTCAAGCTCTGTAATGGAATAAGGAGGCTGTGAAAATGAATGAATGGATAGTCATGCAGCTAAAAATTGAAATGATATTAGCAGCCAACTAACTATTAAACAAGCTATATACGAGGAGGAGTCAAGCTAAAGATAGAAAATGGGATTTATTAGAAAATGGAAGAAATCTTAAAAAAACTGATAATGTCATTTCTCAATGTCATCTCCACCCTTCGCAATGCACTTGCGACACCTGCCTGGAAGTGCCTGGATTCCAGCAGAATAAAAGGTTTTGTCTTGTCCTTGTAACCACTCATGCACCTGAGTTATTGTCAAACACTACATGCCAAGTGGTACCATAGTCACTAGTGCAAGTTACTTTGACTTGCTGGAGACCAATGTGAAGTCTGTTATTCGATCCAAGCAGCAGGGACTGCTGTCCCAAGGAGTCCTTTTTCTGCAAAGACAATGTCCGCCTACCCACACACTGCTAAGAACACCAAGGCTTGTGTGGAGAAACTAACGTTTGAGTTATTGCCACATCCTCCTTATTTGCCAGATTTGACACTGTGTGATTTCCACCTTTGTGGACTGCTGAAAAATCATCTGGGTGGTCATCGAGACAGATGACGATGTGAAGAAAGCGGTGCACGAGTAGTTGTGAGGACAGGACAAAAGCTTTTATTCTGCTGGAATCCAGGCACTTCCAGGCAGGTAGCACAAGTGCTTTGAGAAGGCTAGAGACTACATTGAGAAATGACATTATCAGTTTTGTTAAAAGATGTTCCATTTTGTAATAAATCCCATTTTCAAACATTAGTTTAACTCCCCCTCATGTTTATTTGAATTCCTTTAGGATGTGGGAGGAAAACAGGGAATACTTGCACAAACTTGGGGAGAAGTGAGTGGGTTGAGAATCTTACCAAGAATCCTTTGGGCAAGGGGCAACAGATCTAACCACCATACAACATATTATAAAAATAAATGAATGATTATTTTATATAATGACTTTCTCAGTTAAGGATATAAAATAATAGTTACAAAAATGTACACATCATAACGGTGAAGACTGAAATTACAGTCAGTAAGATATGCTGACAGACTCGGAGAATTAAACCAGTTTATTCTTAATCAGAAGAGACTGCCTGGCGACCTATCCCAGATCTTCAAAATCCTCAAAGGCATTGATAAAGTACATCCAGAAGAATTCTTTCAGCTTAAGGGAGAATCATTTACATTAGGACATCAGTGGACATTAAGGGGAAGTGTATTTAGGACTGAAGCCAGGACGCACTACTTAACACAAACTGTCAATGTTTGTGTACTTGAAGTAGAACCCTTGATGACCTTTATAAAGTATCTGGATGACATATTGGGACATCATAGGCAATGGCTAAAGAAATAAGCTTCATGGACTGAATCATCTCTTATTTGTCAAATTTCCTGTGTTCCTATGGGCAAAATGGTAAGAGTAAAGATTATAAACTTCAGCAAGTGTCATGTATGAGATTAAGAACAGTAGCGCTAAAATCCAACATTGTCAAAACAAGTGGTTGACAAGATGGCTGTGACAGGCATTATATTTTCTACAAATTAAAACTGACCTCACAAAACCATGAATCCTCTTATTGTAATCAAAGTCACAATCAAAGAAAGCTTCAGTGTCACCAGCATTAATGATTTTTTTTATATACTTTATTAATCCTCAAGGGGAAATTGTCTTTTCACCTGACCTTTGAGGGGCAGAGTGTTGGGTCGGCGCCCCAAAGCAATATTTAAGTTAAGAGACTTGCTCAAGGGTTTGCTCAAGGGTACAACTGTGCAGCATTCCTTCTAGCAATAACAGGATTTGAACTGGCAGCCTTCAAGATGACAGTACAGATCCTTAGGCACAGAGCCACCACTCGACTAAGAAAGTAAAGCTCCCAGATATTCTAAACCAGCAGCTAGTTGAGCTCTTCATCCTAACTGCCCTCCCGGTGATCCAAGACACCATTTAATTCAATATGAACATATAAGAGTTGACACAGTGATGCAGCAGTTAGTAAAGCAGCCTCACAGCTTTGGTGTCCCGCAATCATTTCTCAAGCCTGGACTCTCTCACTCTGGAGTTTTCATGTGTGCCTCCAGCTAGCCCTGAGATGGACTGGTGTCCCCATCTATTGATGTTTCCCTCCTTCTAAAAATCCTTGACACTGAAGTGCGTATTTACATTAGAAAATGGACGGAAGAAAAATATATGGGCATCACTATTTTTTTCTTGTTACTTTCATGCCCTTCCCCTTTTTGATAACTCTGCGGTAACGTGTTTGCATTAATTCTAAGTGTAAAACAGCAAACTGAAGAAACTAGCTAAACTACTTTTTTGAGTTTCAGACTGTTTAAATAATGTTTTTTTTTTCTAAAAGAATGAAAGGTTTTCTTGCAAAAAGCACAACAACTTTTTCCCGCCATGTTGTAGGAAAATGTGTCAGCACAACTTCAGCAGTTAATAATTCATTCCAGGATCATGTATCAAGATAATGCCATGATCATGTTAAACATTCCTATCCACTTCCTTATAGTCAATAAACATTTTTTTCAAGTTCCAGCCAACTCAAACATTCTCAAATTATTTGCCAGACTGTGCTGAGTCTGACTCTTTTTGGCATTTGTGTCTTCCTTTTGCAGATGGGTGTAAGTCTACTTTGTCATTAAAGGATGTGAATTAAATACATCTTATGCTCACTGGAGCCTCTCTTTTTCCCTGTGAAGGGGCCATGCAACATGTTCACATGTGTTCATTTTAGGCTAATCACCTTCTGCTCAAACCCTAACACTGAACAAAAAGTCAGTCATCACAAGTAACAGAGTGCTCCCAGTCACACGCAGGATGACATGGCTTTGATCACTTTATAATAAAGACACCAGTGTCATGAAACTCTTGTAATGGATGGAAGGCATGGGCTGGTTTCCCAATCAGGTTTGTTCAAGACTCTTTACCTATAAGGGAGGCTGGCACACCAAATAGGCACCGTGGTCCCTGCTGCAGCCCGGAGGTGGGCAAGAATGGATATGCTGGCAACCCGGAAGAACATGATAAAACATGCCAATACAATGGAGGGACAGGGGGAAGCAACCTACATGGGTTATTTACTCACTTGAAATGCTAGATGGCAGTGTCCCTGGGTTACAGTGCCTCTCTGGATACCCAACAGGGCATGTTGGGAACTGTGTTGGGTTCCAAGGGTGCCACCAGGGGGCACTGAAGGGATTCATGTGCCCAACTTCATGAGACTTTTGCCTCAGTACAGGGGATTTGGATTTTTGAAAGGAGCTGAACAATATTCATTTGGAAGAAAGAAAGAAAGAAAGAAAAAGAAAATGAGGAATTGTGCCTGTGCTTATGTTTGTTGACCTGTGAAGGTATTTGCTAATATAACTTATTATTTCAGCCTGGAACTTGTGTTTGTGAGATTGTCTTTGGGGTTTGGTGTGTTGCAGCACTTCCTACTGGTCACACTCTCTATTCTACAAAATATTCCTGATTTGCTGCTGAAAGTGAGAAATCAGACATTAACAGTGATTTCTGAAGCTATCAGTTGTAATATGCAAGTGTTGTGCTATGCAATCCTAATCTGTAGACACTTTAGCACCATATAAAAATGGCATGCTGTACAATGGAAGAGTCAGCTGGATATAAATGGTCATGTTGTGAATATTCAGTTAATAGGACTCAGCTAGCCACAATACACAGACTGTGAACAATGGGTCATCCTGCAGTATATATTGTAATGTGTGGTGTGTGGCATACAATGAGCTGGATGAATGCATTTGAGCTGAGGTGTCATTTTGTTTTCTAAATAGTTTTTTTCTACCTTCAGTTGTCATAGGTCCCATAATGTTCCTAATCAACCACCTACTTTGTGTGGCCCTGAAAACTGTTTCTTTAAAATGATGAACGCCCAAACCACCCTGGAAATGGTGCTATGCCAAATATACTGAAAGCATTTCAGCACATATAATATTTCAAATTTTTAGTAATTTTACCTTACACATGTCTTTTTAGGCAAGAACTGTTAGTGAAATCTGAAATTCACTACAAAAACATAGAATTAAATGTATTTCAAGTTCTGTATTTTTGTGTAAGGAAAAGGCAGGCTAGATTTTAGCCATCAAACATTTCTTTTCATCACCTAAGGCAAGATGTCTGTCTACAGATCTAATAAAACCACTTGTACCCGAGATGAAAAGCTCTTTGATACTTTTAATTTCATAGTACAGTTTGGATATTGTATTTAAGCACAGCTCATAATGTCAGTTGTTGCCAAGTAATGTTTTCAGTTTAATTTCCTGCAACAACTGTATTGTAACTTCCACTTGCTACCTCACATGTAGGGGAATGAAGCAGTTTATTTGTCTTTTGATAAAATGGAACTAATGATCTGTATATGTGCCTTGATCATGTCTTTTAAATAATAATAGATCATCAAATGAACACAAAATAAGAATGTGAGTCATTCTAGTAGAGCATGGTACAGTCGGGGTATGCTGCGCAAGGCTACACCTTTGGCTACTTGTGATAATGAAAGAAAAAGTCTGGTGTCTAACTACCATCAAACGGACCATTTTTGCCCGATGTTGGCTACAATGTCTTGTATCTGATTTCTCAATCGAGATTACATTATCTTTAGCAGGCATAAAATAAAATGAGATTGTCATACAATAAACACACTTGACAGTTGCCCAGGGCAGGAACCATAACCTGCTGTGCATAGGTTACAAGATACATCCTAATAAAGAGAAAACAAGTCAGTTATTGAAAGGTGGCACAGTTGTGCCTGGAGTCATTTGTACTAAAAGATAAAGATCCACAGCAGTATTTCAGAACTTCTAAAAATTGACAACATAAGTCATGCAGTGCATATCCTCACCTTCAACTTTGCTTTTGGAATAACTGTAAAATTCTTTTTTTCTATTTGTTCTGATCTGATGCTTTCTTTTTTCCAAAGGAAAAAAAAATCCATTGATGGAGGCCACATTCTAAACAAGACTTTGGGATTTATAAATAAAATGTTAACCTTAGTGTAAAAAAGTTATTTGCAATTGTCAGGTAATGTCATACTTCAGCTTACAGTACAATCCTCTGCTCCACAATGTTTACTGCATTTAGCACACAGCAACAAAAGTCAAGAATTGGCACACATGAGGAGAAAAACATATTATAAGCCTTTTTTAAATGATATAACACAAGGAAAAATTACGGTAATGATAATTTAGAATTGTTAGTAGCATGGTTAACAAAATGTTTACTGCCTGTTAATACAGGGCGCTGCATGATGAAGTAGCCCCACACAATGTAAGATGGTGACCCTTGTTCTCTTATCTTTGTCCATGATGGACACAAAATGTTGGAACAATGGACTTTGATTGTGGAACTATATGTACAAACAGGCTGCTTCAAGTTAACATGTGAGGGATTCATGGAATGATATCCTGCAATGGCTTCCTACCAAGGAATTGTTCCTGCCTTGAGCCTGATGCTTGCTGGAGCAGGTTCCAGCATTCCCATGGCCCTGCTCAGTATAAACAGATTTGGAAATGGATGGATAAATGGATATCCTGCAGTATATCCTGTGAATAGCCCAGTAAGTATTTGCAAAACAATCGATACACGAGTTGCCACGATAATGACGGGTGAAAAAATCGAACAGTGAATCAACATCAAATTTCTCGCAAATTTTCTCTTTTTCTGTAAAGCAGTTTTTGACTGACAAAAACATTCCTGATCATCCGCCCTATTCGCCTGATTTAGCTCCCTGTGATTTTTACTTGATTCCCGAAAATCAAAAGTGACCTGAAGGGAACACATTTTTTTTCAATTGATGAAGTGAAGACAAAAACTGTTAAACAGCCTCAAACAAGAAGACTTCCAGAACTGTTTCAATCAATGGAAGATACGTATGGAGCGGTGCAGAGATTGGGAGGGGTGTATATAGAAGGTGACAATGTTTAGAATGCTGTAATTTATGAATAAATATAATTTTTTTACCAATCTGTTTATTTTTGTGTTTCACCTCGTATGTCCATATTGCAACATGTGGTTCTGTCACATCAATAAGAACATGTCACCACGTGCATTACAGCTAGAGGCCACTTTCCGCCCAGCTTTTAGAAAGTTAATTAACATTCTTCAATAACATCTCAAATTACAATAAACTACCAAGTTTTGTTATAATAACATAACATTTGTTATTCTTTTATTACTAATAAAACACCTAATGCCATTAATATGGTATCTCTCCCACTTTCTCATTTTCTTTCAGATATCTATAAACACGTAATTTGAATTTGCACTAACAGTTGAATGAAACACTTTATTTTAGATCCTGGATGGCAGACTGCCTAAAGCTTCTCCTTAATGTACACTTGAGATAGGGAGACTCTCACAACACTTTTATCTGACAGTAGCAAAAACAAGTATGGAGCATTCTTGCTCATTTATAGTGTTAATCAAAAACGTTATTCACAGCGAATTGTACTTTGAATTATTTACTGATTGCTTGGCTGGTTTAGGAGAACTTTTTTTACGGGTGTCCCATAATGCTTTACAAGGCCATCGCTCCATCCTCAGGAGCTTTAACAGCCAACACTGAAGCGATCCAGGTTGTGTAATGCTGATCATTTGCATTACCGATTCTGTTGGACGAGTTATCTGTGCTTGTAGCTAAATATGCAGGTCAATCTTCGAGTTCCACGTCAACATAAGAGAAGGAGGTGCAGGCTCTGTACATGCATAATATTTAGGCACATGGTGGGGTGAGAGTGAAAACAAACTTTGATGCCAAATAATAATAATAAAGAAAGATTTACTATTTATGAGACATTTATATCTTTTTGGTAGAATAAAAAGTGCAAAGCATCAGCACAGACAGTTTAGAGATCCTTCAGTGTGACTTCAGAAAACAGAATGAGCCAGTGGCTTCAATTATGAGACACCACTTGGAATTTTCTGCCTTTAAAAGACCTACATGTTTTTTTTGATTTTTAACTACGATATCAGCATTGCGATGCATTTCCGCTTTGTTTTGATGAAATATATGATTGCACGTCTATGACTGCATTCTTTCTTCTTTTATCTCACGGAGGCACAGTGATGTAGTGGTTAGCACAGCTCGGGTCACCTTTTTGACCACAATAATGAAACAAAAAGCATACATAAAGAGTTATCTCTGCTTGTGAAATTGTAATGTATTATAATAAACAGTTATGATTTTAAAATTTTAATTGTGCCCATTGCAAGTATCCAAAGTGCATGGCTAGAACTCTGTATAGACTGGGTCCATCTACTTTTTTAGTTGCAGCTGACATCTTTGACTTTCCAGCCATCAACAGAGGTTTGTGAGCAACTGTGAAGATGGTTTTAAGTGGCCTAGACATTATCAAATACTAGACAGTAAAACTGTCTGACTGAGAAATGTTAAAAGCCATTAACCAAATACAAGTTGTTACCAGAACCAAAATGCTAAAACCATAACTCAGGTTGATAAATGGAATGCTATGAGACATTAATCAGAAAGTTTGTTCAAGGTTTATCGCCAATGTGCAGGTCGATCTTCAAGTGCCATGTCAGTATAAGAGGAAGCGCATGCCCTATACATGCATAATAATTAGCCATGTGCATAAAAAAACAAACATTGAAGGAGACTGTAAATATTTTTATTTTTTGAAAAAGCACAAAAGGAAAGATGGTTCAGAATTATCTCATAGCTATCTCATTTATTTTAGAATATGTCTTACAAGGTCCAATGAAGCCTGAAATTAATTCTGCACTACTCATATGGTTTTAGTGTTTGCGTAATTTAGAGGAAAATTAAAAAAAAATAAATAAAAAGGCAGAGCTTACAGTACATTGTTTTGGATTATTAGTTTAAACACAATTTGAGATTTTGGAAGTATCATTTTCAATGAGTACATGTAAAACTAGAAATATAATCAAAGATTTCTTCATCCACTCAATCCAGATGAGGTACCTGGGGAGCCAGCAGTATGCACAAGGTGGAAATTGACTGTGGAAGAAGGATCTCAAAGGCTTTGCCTGTAATAAGTGCATGTTGGATGACACAGTGCCAAAATGGTTAGTACAGTTGCCCTATGGATCTGGTGTCAGGAATTTAAATCAATTTCCAAATGTGTTCTGTATGGAGTTTTCAAATTCTCCTCATGAGTTAAAAGGTTTTCTTGCAGGGTCAAGGATGATTTTTAAGAGAGTATCGTACAATACAAGTTATCTAAAGATTTTCAGTCGTAGCTTTCATTTACACAATCTTAGTGAGTCACAGAAAGTTGTGCTGTACACCCATGACTGAGAGTTTTACACTGTGATCAATTGATAGTGTTCTGTGACTATTCGTAACACAGTCAAATGGCTTTGATTTTGTCTCAAGGCATACAAAAATTAACCACAAAAGAGCACTCAGTCATAAGTACAATGCCATAAACAGAGAAGTCCCCAATCAAATCTGTAAGAAATAAAAGAACAGAGATGAGCGTCGGCAAGCTCAAGAAATAAAGGAAGCAGATATTCAGGACTTTACAAACAGAGAAGGGGCTCAAAGAACTTTGAAACCAGCCCAAATTTCTATTGGATATTATATCTTTGTTATACCACAACAGAATGGTAAAAGAAAAAAGCTGCTCTATGTTGAACTGACTGCCATAATACGTCAACCTTGAAATGCCTTCATATGAGGGAGTTGTGTAATCTGTAATTCCTAGTGGTTCTTAGTCATATAGTCTGAAGTTCTAAAGGCAACAATATCCAGCAACTGTAATCAATAAAAAATTGAAATGCCAGCGTTAGATGACTGTAAATAGGAACGAGTGCGGGCACATGTGCTCTGCAACAGACTGGTGCCCTGTCTCAACCGCTTTTTCACCCTGCACCCATTGCTTCTACAAAAGATGTCTGCCTATGCAGCCCTGAATTGCATTAACCAAGTCTGATGATTAATGTATATAATTACATGTTGTCATATGAATTATTTTTCACATTAAATGTATTTTCTATTGTTTATTAATTCATGTGTTAATTCTCTATGAACCTACCACTTTAACGTTTTTTCTACTTTTTCACTTTCTTTGATCTTCTAAGAGTAGGCTTATATCTTTAAAGCAAAAAAAAATCCCACTTAATGATTACCACAGTACAGAAATATATGGCAGTAGTTGATTATTCCAGTTCGATTAACTGCTGAATTATTTATATTTCAGCTGTGCCATGTTATCCAAACGAGTGTTTAAATAAATCTAATTTCTAGAATTTTTCACTTGGTATTTATCTTATTCTTGGCAGATACATCCATCCATTATCCAACCCGCTATATCCTAACTACAGGGTCACGGGGGGTCTGCTGGAGCCAATGCCAGCTAGGCAAGGCAGCAAACAAACCAGGCAGGCAAAGCAGGAAAAATCCCCGCAGGGGCACATACACACGCACACACACACACACTCCAGTTTCATCTGAGCCCAAATAAGGGCGAAACACGTGTTGCATACTTTTTGCATTATTTGACAGTAAAACTATGCAACATTCCATGATCTGCTTCTTGCAACTGAAAGAGGGCCCCATGGCGGATGTTTGCTGAATGGCAGACCAACCACAAGCGTGACCTGGTAGGTAACCACCTATACAATCAGGTTGGGATTCAGACTTCAAATGCAATGAACATATATATATATATTTCTTCTTCTTTCTGATATTGTGCCACAGTGGACACCACAAACACCACCATAAACAAATAAATCAATAATCAATATTACAATGAATACTCCTCTCCTCCCAGCAGCTCTGTCACACTACCTCCTAACTCCGACTCAACTTGCTGGGTTTCCCATAGTCCTTTAAATAGTCCGTGACCCAGAAGTGCTCCTGTCCTTCAGTCCATGTGATATCAATAGCACTTACGGGTCAGATGAAGACTTATATTTTTTCTTCAGCCCAGAAGTACTTCTATTCTTCCGTCACTGTGACTTGGGAATACTTCCGGGCTATAGAGAAAATAAAAATCCCCCTGTCTCCCAGCATCATCACACAGCGGCACCCACGGCACCCAGCAGGGCTGTGAAGCTGAACTCCATCTCCCATGGTGCCCTGCGGGAATCCGGGGCAACTCTAAGCTGCAGGGAAGTCTCCATCTAGCAGTCTGGATGTGGATGTGTTGGCCAGGATGAACTGCCGGCCATCTCTCACCAAAAGTTTGGACACACCTCCTCATTCAATGTGTTTTCTTTATTTTCATGACCATTTACATTGGTAGATTCTCACTGAAGGCAACAAAACTATGAATGAACACATGTGGAGTTATGTACTTAACAAAAAAAGGTGAAATAACTGAAAACATGTTTTATATTCTAGTTTCTTCAAAATAGCCACCCTTTGCTCTGATTACTGCTTTGCACACTCTTGGCATTCTCTCGATGAGCTTCAACAGGTAGTCACCTGAAATGGTTTGGTTCAATGAGAATCTACCAATGTAAATGGTCATGAAAATAAATAAAACACATTGAATGAGGAGGTGTGTCCAAACTTTGGCCTGTACTGTATATATATATATATATATATATATATATATATATATATATATATATATATATATATATATATATATATATATATATATATATATATATATATATATATATATATATATATTTACAAAGAGAGAGAGAGAGAAATTCAGCACATTTCCACAAAGATCTTTTCAATTGTATACTCCATAATATATTAGATTTTATTTAATACAGTATTTAAACGTTATGCAAATGAAAATCACTAGATAAGTCAAAAAATATGGTGCCTTCACCATAATGTCTGTCTTTTCTCAGTTTCTTAAATAACTGAACCTGGTAATAGCAGCTATGATGTAGTCAAGAATTGCCTTTATATTGGCTGACACTAAAACTGATTGTTGTTTAACTTTCTAAAATCCTAAGAAACCACCAAGACATAGAAGTTATTGCTTTAGTGGCATGCAGTACAGAAGAGAAATAACTCACTGCTCTGTTTTGCGAGTTTTTATATATATATATATATATATATATATATATATATATATATATATATATATATATATATATATATATATATATATATATATAATTACCTGCCTAAAGAAGCCTCCTTTTGTGCTAATATGCAGTACTTTAAAAATTATTCAAAGCCTTGGCAGAAGAAGTAGGCCAACCGCTTTCTATCAGTATTTTGTAAGTTTGCCAAAGTTCTGTAGTACAGCTGTAGGCCTTCTATCTGAATATCCCTGTACCTTAAGGATCATAAAATTCCACGAGTTTGTGGTATGTTTTATATTTTGTCCTTTAAATTAATAACAAGGAATGTGCAGTTGTGTTAGGACAACATAATAACCAAATGAGTAATAAATTCAAATGTATACTTTTGTATGTTTCTTCTTCTATACTGCTTTGGACAAAGTATCCCACTCCCATACTGTACATTTCACAATAAGTACAGCATATTGTAAAGACATGTTTAGATCAAAGCCAAGGAGCACAGCCTAAACTGATCAAGATTGCCTACTTGCATCAAGATGTTTTCAATTCTCCAACCTTTCCTTTGTAGCTTAATTAAAACAGTTTGACTTTAGATTACTGAAATATTAAGTTCCTTAACATCGAATGTTCTTATAATGATTACCATCGCTCTCCCACCCTCTCCTGAAACCATTCTTTTGAAAAGCCATATGCATCTCTATTAAACTTTGAAAACCTGAATTAGGTATCTGCAGCTGCTTGCATTGCTAAAATGTTAAAGTTTGCACGTTTTCATTGTCATTTGAAAGCCTTTATTTTACAAATATCATGTTATACAGAATTGCAAGCAATGGAAAAGATTTATGTTTTAAGTAACTACTGTATATCTTAATCATTTCCTTTTTGAAACACAAGTAATAAGAAGAAGATGAAATATGCAGACACTATTAATTTTTTTTTTTAATAATCCACTTACCGTTTGTTGGGATACTAATAGTATTAACTGTAATACAGTAGTCCACTCTAAACGAGACAACAAAAACACCAAAGAAATTTAGAGCCACCTATTCATTAGACAACATAACTTTGAGCTAAAAACGTCCATCCATGTTCACAGGGGAATAAAATGGATTTTCAAACTTAACACGACATGCTCCTCAGCCTGGAGATAAGTTATGGCACCATGTTTTGAGAATAAGCAAGTGCACCACTTCTCACTGTATGTTGAATTATAACAGACTACGTTAGTGATCCACATAGCTGCAAGTCTTCTACAGTGCAGTGATATAACCATGGCCCACCCTTCAAAATAAAGACAATACTTGCTTCTCCGGCTATACAGTAAAGCTTTTTCTTAAGCTCAATTTTCCTCTCATATCCTAAGGACATGTATGATGGGTTATGTGGCAAATCTAAACTGGCCATGCATGAATGAGTGTGGGAATATGAGTGGGTACTCCAGGTTGCTGTCCTGTCTTGACTCAGATGCTGCTGGGATAAGTTTTGGCACCTGTCACACTATAATTGATTAAATAGGTTTATGGATTATTAGATTTCCAGACAAAAAATAGAAAAAACTACTTGTCATCTAAATAACTCAACATGGAACAAGAATTCTTTAAAAAAGAAACATCCCTGTACAAGCACATTGTGGGAACTCTATTTCAGCATTTTTATATTACTAGTAATAAATCCACACATCAGAGAAGAACTCATTTTTTTTCAGCTCTTAAGAAAAGAAGGCTTAATCCTTTTGGTTTAAAATTTAATAGGCTTAAACAACGTAAATCCAAGGTTTCCTTCCCAAGCAAGAGAGAAGTGGGCACTTGATATTGCAGGCAAAAACTTAGCAGGAAGTTTATGGAAGACACTTCATTGCACTAAGCATAGTAAGAGTCTGGGAGCCAGCTGAAAATCCTCCTTTGAAGAAAATGTATTAAACAGAATAAACTGGTGTTTGTGGGGACAAAAAGTGAGGGGAAAAATAGAAGATGTTAAAACAGTGGGTGTGATTTTATATTGACTTTAAATGACTTGTGGCTGCGTTCCTGGAAATGGACACACCCTTTCAAATGTCATGGGTGGCACAGCCATAATTTATGCACTTCTGCACTACAAGTTAATTTAATGTAAAAGAAAGGGAACGGAAGTCAAAATGCATATATTATACATTTTCATTAAAATATTGCATCACTTTAGGCATTACTCCTACCAGAGGGGTGTACTTAATGAAAATCACATTTATTAAAATATGAATATGCTGTTTTATTAATTTTGTTTTGAAAAACTGAGCTCTTATACAAAATGCAACAGCTAGCCATGCTTGTTAAATAATTCTTTCTCTTTCTGAAATTAGTTAAAGAAAGGAGAACACAAGCGAATTAACTCACACTGCAAACAGAACTATAAAATCAAAACAACAGGGTTACAAGCTAAACCCTTATGTGCAGGTTTATGTAACCATTTTAATTTACTGATCTTTATTTTGCGATCAAAAGTACACATTTAACAATTTTTACTAGAGCAAGTACTAAATATATTAGGATATGTTAAAGCCCCTGAGAGAGGCACAAACAGTAATTCAAAGGTAATTAGATTATTAACCTTTTTTAATGAGGAAACCATTATGTCTAAGATTAAGAGGGAAAAGGTTGTTTGTGTCTGAGATGGAACATAGTTTCACCTAAAATGAGCACTTAAAAGAATACAACAGTAACAAGACGATGCATTTGAGGTGCCCAAGGGTAAAACCTTGGTACACTAATACAGAAATGGATTCCAAAATACCAAACAACCTTTAATGCCAAAGAATCCTGGGAAAAAATAACACAAACTAGACCATTTATGGCTCTCTGGGCTGTTTCTATGCCCAGAGTATTTCAGAATAAACTCCTCATTTTGTTTTTAAATTCTACTTAACCATAAAGTATGTACTAGAAAAAAAATCTTCACAATATCTGAGTTTTAAGAGTAAACATCTGGCTGACATCTACAGAAAGGTGGCCAAAGAATGTCTGCTTTTAATACAACTGATAAAATGTGAACATCCAACAGCTGTCTGTAAACGTGGACATCAAATTCACATGACAAGCATTCACAACAATATTCATCTAGAATTGTTTTCTACTTTGAAGATTTTTGGAATAGTCACAACAAAATGTTTGGCATACCAATTTCAGTAAGTCTTTAAGCAATTTTCAAAAATAGATTTTGCTCATAATTATTGCAGAATTTCTATTGTCCTGAAATTTAAACAGCAAGCGTGGATGTGTTAGAATCATGTGAGTAACTTCACGTGATATATTTTCCCTAATCTGAAAATAAAAGTCATCCGTAAAGACAATGTGTATTAGCAGACATTGTTGGTGGCGAAACATTTGTTTACATTAGGTCAAAAATAAGACACACAAGTAAGTAAAATAAAATAAAATAAGTAAGCATCCTGATTTGAGAAAAAAAGCTAAAATTGGTAGAATGAAAAGAGTTTCTGATCTAGTCAAACCCAGTCAAATCAAAATATATCAGCTCACTTGGCTGCATGAAATATTTTATCATCACCAGGCAAACAATGTAAAATGAAAAACAAAGAAAATAAATTAAAAACTGCAGAAAAAATAGGCAGAAATATGTCAACAGGCTGTAGAACCTGGTCACCTGCGTAACTTTTTCACCAAATGGTTCACTAGTGTTTAAAAGTGATACAATATCTTATGTTTGAAATTAAACTAACTGCATGACATTCTTAAATAAATTCTGCAGAGCTGTAAGCTTCTGCTGTATACTCATCAATCTACCCAGACAATGATAATTAATATACAGAATGCACAGAATTCCCTGTGTGAATCGCCACCAGTCATGGTGAAGGGATTTGTGTGCCCAATAATTCTAGGAGCTGTGTTGTCCAAGGCAGTTTCCCTGGAAGGTCAACCAAGAAAAATTAGTCCTAAGTAAGGGACCAGGCGAAGTGCAGTTCACATTACCATTATAAAGATAACAAAAAAGGACCCAGTACCCCTGCCTGGAAAACTTAAACTGAGGCCCTGGCCTGGAGCCAGGAGTTGGGAGGGAGCTCATCAGAGAACGCTTGGTGGTTGGACCTTACCCATCAGGCATAGCCCGATGGAACAAAATGGGTCAGCTCTCCAGTGGGCCTATAACCTGCAGGAGAAGTCATAAGGGTCTAATGCTTTGTGACTTGGGCAGCAGACAAGTGCCTTGGCGGAGTGTTCCTTGGTACTGAAACTAAAATTAGAGTGAGAGGTTCAAAGTAGAGTCGGTGCTCCTTCTCATCAAAAGGAGCCAGTTGAGATGGTTCAGCCATTACTTCTCTTATGAAGTGTTTCGGGCATGTCCAACTGGAGGAAGACCTCAGGGTATTCCCAGGACAAGCTCAACAGATTATACTGTATAGCAATGCCCAGTGTCTTTCCCAAAAAGCTGAAGCAGGGAGCAGGAAAAAGGCATGTCTTGGTAGTTTGATTGGATTGCTTCCCCTGCAATGGGGACCTATAGATAAGCAGCAGAAAATGAACAGATGGATGGAAATACATAGACGTACAAGGCTTAGTTACACAGGATGTCAAGCTACACTATATCTGAACATAAACTGAGTACAAACCACATGTAAGAATAGAGAAGTTGTTAAGATTATTGACAGAAAGTTTGCTTTGAAGACTTTGTACATTTAATTTACTTTACTATATTATAGACATTGTCAGTCATGAAAAGCTAAGATCTAAAGTGAAAGAGCTTGATAATAGAAAACACCAGTCAAGATACACAGCTTGAAAAGAAGGAAAGAAATGAGAGACATGACTGATGTGTTAAATTCCTGAAGGGTATGACCAAAAATTGTTCAAACAATATTTTGCAACTGTAATTCAGGCCAGGGCCAATTGGATGAAGTTCAGGAAAGGTTGATTCAGGACAGAAATAACTGAATTTAAATTTAACTTGAGAAATGTATTACATAGGTTTTTTTAACGGAAACCTGGAGGTACAGTTAAGTCTTAGCTTACCTAACTAACCATTTTTTCCCTCTCAGTGGTTTGCTAAATTATTAGTATTTTTTTTTATATCCTAAACAGGTTCAGCTTTCTGCATGAGTTTGGGAGAACTGGAACCTCACCCCCTGCACAGGCAATTTGTACCATGCAGGTGTTGCTGCCCATGACATTGAACTGGATTAAGAAAGATTACACAATAAATGGTGTATTTTATTTTCTTTCCAAGTTAGTGAAACCCAAAACTACCATT
Organism: Polypterus senegalus; assembly: GCF_016835505.1. Classification (NCBI taxonomy): domain Eukaryota; kingdom Metazoa; phylum Chordata; class Cladistia; order Polypteriformes; family Polypteridae; genus Polypterus; species Polypterus senegalus. The sequence continues at coordinate 120,817,275 of NC_053161.1, read as the reverse complement.
TTTATGTAATGCTTGAAAACAGTTTGGATGCTTGTCCAATTTTTTCCAGTTAATTTGTCAAGGAGATATCTGCATCATGTAGTGAGCATGCAAGTATTCACCAATCATAGCCAGAGATCTCTTGCATGTCGGTGCTTTATGCAATGAGAGAAGTATCAAAAACCTCTAGTGAGTAAATTTATAGGAGTAACCCAATCAGGTAACTCTTACCTGCACCACATTTAACAGAGACTTAACCTGGGCAATAGTTCTTCAGCCCACATATGCCGAATGGCCTATTTCCACCGAACAGTTCTTTGTTTTTATGCTTATCCACACAAGAGTGAAGTTCCATGCTTTTTCTCTATTGAAGCACTATACAGAACTGAAACCTAAGACCTTGATAACAAAAGCACATTGTAAAGTTTATGGAGTTAGCGCCTGCAAAGATTTTTGGCTAACCTCAGTGTGTTTCCTTTTCCCAACTATCAAGATGTAATATAAAACAAGCCTGCCTGGTGTACAGTTCAATGACCAGGAAATCCTTTCATTGTTTAAACAGTGAGTAAAAGGTATGCACCTTCTACCAGACTACAGTGTCCACACATCTGACTAGCTCTCGGGGTGACTCACAGAGTGCCTTCCTCTTTTGGTCACTTTTTACAGGACTCAGTGGGATGTCAGCTATCTATTTCAGGCCATTCCAGTTACTAATTACCCCTGTATTGCGGTTTTTTACAGATGTCCGCCTGCAAATGAAATCCTCATGCATAACAGGAAGATTCCGGAGCCAAAAATGTGGAGGCTTTGCTATGGCACGGAGCAGTCAGGATCTTGCCAGGACCAGGTGTTAAGATTTCTACAGTAGGTTAACTTTCAAAAAGTCAAGAATGTGATTGACCTGCATAACTTGCGTAAAGAGGTGCTCTTGCTTGATGCTCTCACGTTTTATTATTTTTTGAAAACCAGACATTTCACCTTTCTGACAGGAGTCAGTTAGAAATTTTTGCAAAGAAAGACAGAGCATTTTAAATACAAGAAATTGTTTAGAGAGGAAAGCTTTCACCCATAAGCACTCACCAGGCTTGCTTGGGTAGTTCCTCTCCAGCTAATCACGCCAGGTACTGTATATGATACATGAGCCATATTTCTCTGTTAGTTTTTGGTTTTTTTTTTTATTTATTTTTTATTAATTTTATTACAATCCATACAAAGCAATCAAGTTTTTACAAAGAGAAAAATTAAGTTAAGAACAGATGGATCCCCACCCCTGAGAGAGAGAGCAAGCCGAACGGCGTGAAATTTAAGGCTTGTAAACATACCTAAATTAATAAATTCTCTGTGCTTTATGAACTTATTTTAAAATATTACTGATTAGATCCTGCCATGTTTTGAATAAAGTCTGTACGGATCCTCTGAGTATTTGATTTTTTCCAACTTCAAATAATATAACACATCGGTTTCCCACTGACTTAAAAGGAGGAGAGTTTGGGTTTTTCCAGTTTATGAGAATAAGTCTGCGTGCCAAAAGTGTAGTGAATGCAATCACAATTTGTTTGTCTTTCTCCGCTTTAAACCCATCTGGAAGAACCCCAAACACAGCTGTTAATGGGTTAGGAGGGATTGTGAGTCCAAGGCTATCTGAAAGGTAATTAAAAATGTTTGTCCAGAATAATGTTAATTTGGTGCAGGACCAGAACATGTGACCCAGTGAGGCTGGGGCTTGGTTGCAACGTTCGCAGGTTGGATCATGCCCTGAAAACATTTTGGAGAGTTTTAGTCGAGACAGATGTGCTCGATATATAATTTTAAGTTGTATAATTGTATGCTTTGCGCATATGGAGCTCGAGTTTTTCAGCATATCAGTGCACTTATTCAAAAATAACACACAAAAGAAAGAAAACGATGTATTATTTATCAATAAATACAAGGCAAGTTAATACAGGGTATATTATCTTCAGTGCTAACAGCAGATACAAAATATAAAAGTAACAGAAGAAATAATACATTTGGAAGAAGCAACTCATATGATTCAAGAGAAATGCATCCATTCTTCCATTTTTCTTCATGACAAAACTTATAATAACACCCCTGGGCAAAAGGCACACACATTATCATGGATCAATGAAACTGACCAGAAGTGACATGCTTAGATCCATTGTCCATTTATTAAAACTATCCATCCACCTACATGCCTTTTTATTGTCTAAACTAGTAATGTGAAGTTTTGGGTTACAGACTAAAACTAGGCACTGGTCTGTAGTGCACAGCATGGCACACTGAGTCACAAAACTCATGTCAAGTCAATCTGGAGTCACCCACTCGGTTCATTCACAAATCTTTGAGATGCCGAAGAAAAATCTCAGTTTCTGGAAAATAACGTGTGCAGACATGAGGTGATCATGTAGACTCCACATAGGTAGGGAAATTGGCCAGAATTTAAACCCAGGAGCTGTGAAGCAGCAGCACTAACCACTGTGTCACTGTGACTCTAACCTGAACCATCCATCCATTTCCAAAATCCACTTCAGTCTCACTGATGCAGCTTCATGCTTACTTGTAGAGGTTTGGTTTACAGTTGCCAATTAGCTTAATTTGTACATTTGCACACAAAAACGCAGCAGCATTTGTTTATTTATTGGTTGATTGATGTAACCATAACATAACATCAAGGTCTCAAACACACCAAATCTAATTCAGTGTCATAGGAGGCCAGAACAGAACAGGACTTGGCAAGGCAGGAACCTGCCCTTGGACTGGATGTCAGTTCTATCATCGACATGTTTACATTTACACAGGGCCTAATGCCTAAATGAAATGTTGATCAATATTTAAAATCATCACTAGTTTACAGACAATGAAGCAAAATTCCAAAGTTTTTTGGAATATTTGATGACAAATGTGGGTTTAGAGAAAAATGTTACAATAACTTCTACCATATAAACTTACCAAACTGCTTAGCGTCATAATGGTAATTAATCGATATATGCCAGATACTAGGAGAAGGCAGTGAACAAAAAGTGTTAGCACTTTTTCAAGATGTTAGAGGAGGAGATGGATATGGTGTCAATGAGAGGAATGAAGGTCAGATGGTAATGGATTTTGTGAAAAGGATGGAAATGGCTGTGGTAAATACATATTTAAAAAGAAGAAGGAGGAACACAGGGTTACATTCAATAGTGGAGGAAGAAGCACACAGGTGGATTATATCCTGTGCTGAAGGGTCAGTCTGAAGGAGATTGGAGACTGCAAAGTGATGGGAGAGGAAAGCATAGTTAGGCAGCATAGACAGCATAGGATCAGAGCCAATGATCAAATGATGGAAGTTGATAAAGGATGACTCCAGTTGTACAATATCTACAGAGGCTCAGCAAGTTGATCTGCACACTCCTTAAGCAGTCTAGGACGCACACAATCCGGACCAGCTGCCTTTCCAGGGTGTAGCCACCTCAGCTCCATTATCTACTGTGAATAGCAGGGGAGTGGGACCTTGTGTAGCAGATGTTGCAGCAACAATGTCAGGGTTGCAGCAAAGCTGAGGAGCAAAATCTGTCTCTGCAATGGTAGGTGAGGGAACAGGTGACCCATTCTGTGACACCGAGCTTGTGCTGGACACCATGTCAAACCTATTGTAAAACAGGTAAAACTCATTGGCCTTGGCCAGTAACGGTCTTCATTCCTCTCCACACCTCTTGTATGTTTTGTTGCAGCCATATCTCCAATTTTCCTTTAAACTTCATTTTTGCCTGCTTTATGCTCCTCTTCAGGCTGTGCTGTACCAGCATAAGATTCTCCCTATCACCAGCCCCAAACGCCTCCTGGTTTTGGATAAGGAGTTTCTTGATGCTACTGGTATTCCAAGGTTTATTGTTGGGAAAGCCCCAAATAGATTTTACTGGTACAATATCCTTGCAGATATTTATGCAGTCCGAGACTTCAACAGTATTTTCAAATCTGTGGAAACATGGGAGTGTTTAGGAGAGATTGCAGCAGAGTTTTAATTCAGATTGTTTAATGCAACTTTGGAAAGTAAGAGGATTCCTGAGGAGTGGAGAAGAAGGTAACTGCTACCAATTTTTAAGAATAAAGGTGATGTGCAGTACTGTAGTAACTACAAAGGACTAAAATCGATCAGCCACACCATGAAGTTACGGAAAAAAGTAGATAGATAGATAGATAGATAGATAGATAGATAGATAGATAGATAGATAGATAGATAGATAGATAGATAGATAGATAGATAGATAGATAGTGTCAGGGATGCCAGGGGCCATGACCCGCCTGGGACGCCATGAGGGACTGGATGTGGGTCTGTGCCCACCCTGGATCACGTGGGGGTCACCTTCCTGGTTGCTTTGGGGGCCACGGGTACAGGGCATGGAAGCTCCACCCTGTAGGGGCCCGTGGTCACTGCCAGGAGGCGCCCCAATGCCTTCGGAACCTGTTACCCCAGCACTTCCTAGTGTGGCGGAAGTGCTGGGGGGAAGACTTTGGACAGCACCCAGAGAGCTGCCGGGAGGACAGCCGGCACTTCCGCCACGCTGGGTCGTGGCCAAGGGAGGAATGCCGGGAACACCTGGTGCTCATCCGGGACTTGTATAAAAGGGGCCATCTCCTTTCATTCAGGGCTAGAGTTGGGTGGAAGAAGGATGAGGCAGAAGAGAGTGGAGGCGGCCCGAAGAAAGGCATTTGTGGCCAGGACTGTGTTTGGGGTTTGTGTGCACTGTTTGGACTGGGTCTTAGTGACCATTATTTGGGTCTGTGTGACCATTTGTTGTAAATATTGTAAATAAACGTGTGGTGGTTTGATTAACAACATGTCCGCCTGTCTGTGTCCGGGCCAGGTTCACAATAGATAGATAGATACTTTATTAATCACAAGGGGAAATTGACATACTCCAGCATCAGCATACTGATAAAGAACAATATTAAATTAAAGAGTGATAACAATGAAGGTATAACAGACAGACAATAAGTTTGCATAATATTAACGTTTACCCCCCCTGGGTGGAATTGAAGAGTCGCATAGTGTGGGGGAGGAACGATCTCCTCAGTCTGTCAGTGGAGCAGGGCAGTGATAGTAGTCTGTCGCTGAAGCTGCTCCTCTGTCTGGAGATGATACTGTTCAGTGGATGCAGTGGATTTTCAATGTTTGACAGGAGCCTGGTCAGTGCCCTTCACTCTGCCACGGATATCAAACTGTCCAGCTCCATGTTTATAATAGAGTCTGTCTTCCTCACCAGTTTGTCCAGGCATGAGGCATCCCTCTTCTTTATGCTGCCTCCCCAGCACACCACTGCGTAGAAGAGGGCGTTCGCAACAACCGTCTGATAGAACATCTGCAGCTGTTGATGTTGCAGATGTTGAAGGACCCCAGCCTTCTAAGGAAGTATAGCCGGCTCTGTCCTTTCTTACACAGAGCATCAGTATTGGCAGTCCAGTCAAATTTATCATCCAGCTGCACTCTCAGGTATTTATAGGTCTGCACCATCTGTACACAGTCACCTCTGATGATCACGGAGTCCATAAGGGGCCTGGGCGTCCTAAAATCCACCACCAGCTCCTTGGTTTTGCTGGTGTTCAGTTGTAGGTGGTTTGAGTCGCATCATTTAACAAAGTCCTTGATTAGGTTCCTATACTCCTCCTCCTGCCCACTCCTGATGCAGCCCATGATAGCAGTGTTGTCTGTAAACTTTTGCATGTGGAAGGATTCCGAGTTGTATTGGAAGTCCGATGTATATAGGCTGAACAGGACCGGAGAAAGTACAGTCCCCTGCGGTGCTCCTGTGTTGCTGACCACAATGTCAGACCTACAGTTCCCGAGACACACATACCGAGGTCTGTTTTTAAGATAGTGCACAATCCATGCTACCAGGTATGAATCTACTCCCATCTCTGTCAGCTTGTCCCTAAGAAGCAGAGGTTGGATGATGTTGAAGGTGCTAGAGAAGTCCAGAAACATAATTCTTACAGCACTACTTCCTCTGTCCAAGTGGGAGAGGGATCGGTGTAGCATATAGATGATGGCATCCTCCGCTCCCACCTTCTCCTGGTATGCGAACTGCAGAGGGTCGAGGGCGTGGCGGACCTTTGGCCTCAGGTGGTGAAGCAACAGCCGCTCCATGGTCTTCATCACATGTGATGTCAGAGTGACAGGCCGGAAGTCGTTCAGCTCACTAGGACGTGATACCTTTGGGACTGGGGTGATGCAAGATTTTTTCCAAAGCCTCAAAACTCTTCCCTGTTCCAGGCTCAGGTTGAAGATGCACTGTAGAGGACTCTACAGCTCCAAAGCTCCAGGTTCAGCAGTCGTGGCGATACTCCATCTGGACCCGTTGCTTTGCTGGCACAAAGTCTCCTCAGTTCTCTGCTTACTTGGGCTGCTGTAATTGTGGGTTGGGGGAAACTCTGTCCTATGCTGGTATCAGCAGAAGGAATGGGTTGAGGGTGCAGTACTCTGAGGTGAGAGTGGGTTAGGGTGGTCAAACCTGTAGTAGTAGAAAGTAGGTTAAGAAGGAGCTGATGATTAGTGAGCAGCAGTGTGGTTCCCTGCTGGGAAATAGTATTACCGATGCGATGTTTGCTCTGAGGTTGTTGATGAAGAAATATAGAAAAGGCCAAAAGGAGCTGCATTGTGTCTTTGTGGACTTAGAGAAAGCATATGACAGGGTAACTAGAGAGTTGTGGTATTGTATAAGGAAGTCAGGAGTGGCAGAGAAGTATGTAAGAGTGGTACATAATATGTATGAGGGAAGTGTGACAGTGGTGAGGTCTGGGGTAGGAATGACAGATGCATTTAAGGTGGAGGTGGGATTAGATCAGGGATCGACTCTGAGCCCTTTCTTATTTGCAAAGGTGTTGGACAGGTTGACAGATGAAATTAGACAGGAGTTCCCATGGACTATGTTGTTTCCTGATGACACTATGATCCGTAGCGAGAGTAGGGAGCAGGTTGAGGAGACCCTGGAGAGGTGGAGATATGCTCTAGAAAGCAGAGGAATGAAGGTCAGTAGCACCAAGACAGAATACAAGTTTGAGAATGAGAGGGAGGTTAGAGGAATGGTGCTGATGCAGGGAGTAGAATGGAGGTGGATGAATTTAAATACTTGGGATCAACAGTACAAAGTATTGGAGAGTGTGGAAGAGAGGTGAAGAAGAGAGTGAAAACAGGGTGGAGTGGGTGGAGAAGAGTGTGAGGAGTAATTTGTAACAGATGGGTATCAGCAAGAGTGAAAGGGAAAGTCTACAGAATGGTAGTGAGACCAGATATGACATATGGGCTGGAGATGGTGACACTGACAAAAACACAGGAGACAGAAGTGGAGGTGGCAGAGTTAAAGATGTTAAGATTTGCATTGGGTGTGATGACACTTGTACTCACAAGGGACCAATTTAGAATTGTCGATTAACCTGACACACATCTAAGGGATGTTGAATTAAACCAGAATACTGAGTGGAAACCCACTCAGACACGTAGAGAATGTGCAAACTTCACACAATGACTGTGCACATCAGTGTCCAGGTTGCTGGATATCTGAGGCAGCAGCACTAACTACAGAATTGCCATGACACTCTTAAGCTGGTTTGATCAATGATAATTTTTTATATAGCACCTTTTCTTGCAAAACAACACATCTTGGGATGTTTTTGTAAATGTATTCCCTTGTGACAGGTTTTCTGTCTGGGGTTTTGTTACAATTACTGTGAACTGTAATTTCATTTCATGTGCTTTGTAAGAGAAAAAAAGAGGCAGATAGGACAGAAAATATTGCACAACCATGCTGGATATATGCTTTTTGAAAAATGTATTACTTTATCTAAAAAATGAGACTGTAGGATTTCCCAAAAGTCATCAAAAATTCAGTGCCACGTGTAAATAATCTTCTGAACTCTTCTCGGAGCAAGACATGTTTCACCTGCACAGATGGCTGCAATGCTGTTTATGGAAATGCGTCCAAATTTCCCTGCAGAAACGGGACAATCTGAACTCTCATATTTAGCATTTTTTTTCTATCATACTCAGTCTGGTTCTGGCATATGCTGTATTTTAAAGATGCCTTCTCTTGTCGGATATTTCTCCTTGCAGCTTTGAGACTCCATCAGCATAAACATTTATACTTCATTGTTGGTCCATGTTGAATAATTTCAATATTACTAACTTATTTAACATGTTTTAATACAACACATAACATATTATTTATTTAGTCCATTTATTTATATTGTTGCAAAAGATGGTCACAATTGTAGCAGCACTGCCCAAAGTAAGGCCCAGAAGGCCAAGATATGCAAAATATAATGTATTTTAATAATTGATAGGGAGGGGTAAGTACAGGAAAAACATAAAGTGCATGTAAACAAAAAAAACCTACTGTCTGTCTCTGCCTTACTTTAATGGGTTTTGAACTAGTTCGTTTTTAGTGTTTATCAGAGAAATTTGCCAAAATGTTTTTTACAGTGAGTATGCTGTGCTCGCTCATAAAGGCATAAAGGCTCTGGTGGTGGTAATTCTTTGCCAGTCTAGAGGGTGGTGTTGTATTCTAACACCTCTTCCTCTCTTTACAGACTGGATGACTGACAACCTCACCACTCTAATGTCACGTCCAATGTAAGTCCACCGCTTCCTGCCTAGGTGTAATTTAACCCAAATGTCGCCATCTTGAATAATCTGATTTGAGATTCATATCCTTAGGGACATTCTTTTGCTGAAAAGCTTCATTTATTATTTTGCCTTATAATATACAGGGTTGCGGTGCAACCGGGCAGCGCCTTGTTCGCTGAATGCAACATCTACACAAGTATATAACATTGATTCTAGGAGTTGGGGAGCATGCACTGGTACAGTGCATTGCCACACCCACTTCACGACAAAACAACTCAGGATCCCAGTTTGCAACCCCCCAGGCAGACACGTGGTCCAGTCCCACCCTCCAGAAATGACCATCTATCTGCCGCAGCAAGGTTTTAGGTGGGCAACTCCTTGGCCTGGTCCAGCCACTCGGGTCCCCAACAATGAGAATCTTATGAGCTGGATCACCCTCTGGGAAACGCACCACATGGCCATAGTGCCATAACTGATGCTCCTCCACAATGCAGGCAATGTGCCTCATTCGGGACTCCATGACACAAAGTCAAACCAACGGTACCCAAGGATTTTCCGGAGAGACACAGTACCAAAGGAGTCCAGTCTTCATCTCAGGTCACTGGATAGCATCCATGTCTCGCAACCATACAGCAAAACAGGAAGCACCAGGATTCTAAAGACTTGGATCTTCATCCTTTTGCATAGATAATGGGAGCGCCACACACCCCTTTCCAGTGACCTCATAACCACCCCCATGCTCTTCCAATCTGTCTACTGACTTCATAGGAAGAGTCACCAGAGACATGAATGTTACTGCCAAGGTAAGAAAACCTCTCAACAAGGTCAACAGTCTCTCCGCAAACAGACACACTGCTGATGGCTATGTCCAAGAGGTCATTAAAGGCCAGGATCTTGGTTTTTATCCAGGACACTCGCAAGCCCAGATACTCAAACTCCTCACTCAGTCTCTCGAGCGCCACAATCAGTTCCTCCATTGATTCCTCAAAGATCACAGCATCATCAGCAAAGTCAAGATCCATGAATCTTTTTTCACCAAAAGATGCTCCACAGCCGCTGGACCCCACAACAATGTCCTTACAAGCATTGATCAGAGTTGGAGCAAGAACACACCCCTGACGAACCCCAGAATCAACTGAGAAAAATGCAGAGGTCCTGCCTCACCTCTGCACAGCACTCACAGTACCAGTGTACAGGCTGGCCATGATATCCAGCAACCTCGAGGGGATCCCGTAAACCCTCAGGATGTCCCACAGGGCAGCTCAATCAACTGAATCGAACACTTTGCGACAATTAACAAAGGCTCCAAAGAAACTCTGCGTTTGCGCTTCATGAAAACCCTTAGTGCCAGGATGCGGTCGATGGTAGACTTCTTAGGCGTAAAACCAGACTGTTCCGGTCGCTGGTAGGTGAGCAAGTGATCACAGATCCAATTGAGGATGACCCTAGCAAGGATAGTGCTGCTAGTGAAACACAGAGTTTACACAGCTCCTCCGACAGCACAGGAAGATGATCACAAGATGTTCCATGCACCCATCCGTACGGGCCGCCTCAAATTGGGACCCAAGTGCTGCCGTGCTGTGAGCGACGTCTCAGCCATTGGCTCTCCAATGGTTTAGACTCTTCCAGGGATGGGGCTAAGATGATTCTAGGAGTGAGCTAAAAATTAGCAGACAACTTTCAAAAACATTTAAACACAAAATGTGCACACAGAAGGAAACTGTAAATGTTTTGGTGTGTTTATGTCATAAATGTAATGTCTTTTTGTATGGACTTTTATGTGATCTCTGTATAATATATAAGTCCATCCATCCATTTCCCAACCCGCTAAATCCAAACACAGGGTCACGGGGGTCTGCTGGAGCCAATCCCAGCCAACACAGGGCACAAGGCAGGAACCAATCCCGGGCAGGGTGCCAACCCACCACAGGACACACACAAACACACCCACACACCAAGCACACACTAGAGCCAATTTAGAATCGCCAATGCACCTAACCGGCATGTCTTTGGACTGTGGGAGGAAACCGGAGCGCCCGGAGGAAACCCACGCAGACACGGGGAGAACATGCAAACTCCACGCAGGGAGGACCCGGGAAGCAAACCCGGGTCTACTAACTGTGAGGCAGCAGCGCTACCACTGCTCCACCGTGCCGCCCTAATATGTAAGTCTACCCTTTTAATAGTACAGTAAATCCATGCTATCCTTGCTATCCATGAGAACTGATAAGGATTTGCTTATCTTCAATTATAAATCTATAAAACCCATTACACAATACCTGCAGTCTAATTGCACTTATTCAAGGACAGAGTCCTTTCTGTAGGCCATGGGATGGAGCAAGGATAGACAGGGGATTGCATTTATGAAGTAGAAAAAAAAATTCTGAAAGGCCTTCCTCATATGAGCAATAAATGAGATTGAGCAATACTAGGTCTGTGAATGCCTTTAGATTTCTGAGGCAGCATGTAGACTAAACTGTATGGATTTATGTGTGTTTACCTGGTGCAAAGAAATTTAGGTAAACCATTGATCCCCATTTATGATGGGGACCAGTGCTTGCAATTGTTCCCCACGATTAAGGAGGTCCCGGTAAATAAGGCTCATAAGCTCAAACTGATTAAGTCCCTGCCTTTTACACACACCTCCTATCGCTACTACCAATTGGATGGTTTAGTGAGGTCCTCAAATAAGCTCCGCTGTGGTCGCTTTCAGCCTCTGGTGGAGTACCTAGAAGAAAATCAAACTTGACTATAAAGCAAGTATAAGCCATAACAAGGTTTCTGTAGATGAACCTATGGAGGTATTATTACTAAACCTCGAGGGGTGGAAGTAGAGGGCCAGCACGTCTGCCTAACACTGTCTTCTCTTGCCTGTCCTCCTACTATGCCAACGTCCTTCTGGAACCTAACCACATTTTTCTCATAGGATCAATGCTATAGTATCTGTGTTTTCTGTATTCACAGAGGTTTTTAAGGTGCGCAGCCCCCACGGATGCTGAGAATCAACTGTACTTGATGCAAACAAAGAATCCATGTGCTTTAGTGTTGCACTTATTTGGTAGCAGTGGCAGTGAATGAGCAAAAGTGTCAGATAAGAAAAACTCACTGTACTTTAAATTTGAGAGTGGTGAGTACCTGCTATCAAATCTGTTGGGGACAAGCCTTAGTGAATTCATGCTTCCTTTCTGTAATTATCTGCAACAAATGTTACTGTTCTGATATTGTTGATTTTATCTCAAGGAAGAATGATGGTATGGTGTTTAGCACAGGCTCAAGTCACATTTTTGCCAGCAATAATTGGGCCGGCATAGTTGTCAGATGCTTCCCTAGCCTTCAGGGACACTTAAAAGACCATTGCATCATTATAATCCACTCAAACCTAGTTCAGTTTCTCATTCCCCTTTGAATTCAATGCATTTTGTTGACTTCTGCAAAGCTCCCAAATTTTCTACAATTCCTCAACTTGAGGCAAAGTGACTTCAGCGGGGTTTTCTCCCCTGCTTGCCTTACACCGCTATGACACTCCCTTGTATCTTCCAACTCTTTTTACTCTTTCTTTTTCTAGCATATGGCCTCTCCTTCATCCAACTTGATGAGTGCTACTTCTTCATCTCCTCCCGATTCTACACTCATTGAGTCTATATCTGTTTAAGGGGGCCTTACATTCTTTCCTGAGATTACTTCTTGGGTCCAGATTAGCCTGTCTACCAATTACCTTTGCCTCAGCCACTCATCATTGAACCCTGACTATTCAAGGTAATCTGAGTTTTCACTAGTCCTGAGGCTATTGAACCATATTGTGTTCAGGTGGCCTCTTAGACTACCACTGCACCTCCAAATATGCCTTTAAAGAACTAAGTTATATAATCAGTCTTGCCTTAATTAAATGGACATGAGGCTCCTATTCTTTGCTTTAACGAATGCTAGCTTCGAGTTAATGGGATGAATGATAATAATTTTAATTTGGCTTGGACTGTGTACTACCATATATTGACCAGGAAGTATTTTGACCTCCTTTCATTCCTCAAATGTTTCACCTTTTTTTCTCTACGGTGTTCTATAGGTGCACAAAAGATTCCCAGACAACCTTTCCCCAGTCCCCCTATGCGTGCTGACTTTAAATATAAGTTCAGAAGTGATTTTATTAAATAAATTTGACAAGTGCAAGAAAACAATTCAGCCAATCAAGCTTATTTGGATAGTGAATAGCTAAGCTGTTCCAATATCCTATCCAGCTACTTTTTAAAAAAGTTTCTGGTATAAACCATAATGTAAAGAAGTGCTTCCTGGCTTCTGCCTTCATTGTACCATGATTTTCACTAGTGTTCTCAAGCGTCATTTAATACAGGATTCATTTGCTCCAATTAAGATTTACATGTGCATATTAGTCATAATCTATTGCAACTTGCAGTGTGTGCCTACTATAAAAAGCTGATCATGGCTTCTGATTGTGGTTTTGGTCCATTCCCACAACATAAATGCAATCAAAATCACATAAACCTCCTCTCCAGCAGTTTTATATTTAATTGCTAGGTGCATCATTTTTGGTTTTTTTTTTCATCTCTTTTGTACAAGCAACCCTTTTCAAGCCTCACAGCCTCCAAGACAAATTTGTAGAAAACATTTCCAATTAACCATTATTGTCCCCAGTGACCAGTGCAGATTGCAGAGCAGTCAAACTCACAAACCAAAAAATTACAGTCCCATTTGTCCTTCTCATTGTCTACAAATATTTGGCATGACAAAAAACTGGTCATCCTTGTCTTAAATAATATCCATTCTAGCAACTATATAAACATCCTATGGAAACAGATTTCAATGTTGTTTCTATTGTTGCATTCATTATAAGGTTGTGATAGGCCTGCTTTACTACTAGGTGGAAAAAATAGCACTTAAAGGAGCAAACTGCATTGTTTAATGCCTTTTTTCTATTTGATGAGTACAGATTAGATGGGCAAAATATCCAATGATATATTAAAAAAATAAATAAATAAAAAATAATACTATCCAACAATACAAAAAAAAAACAGATCCTTGCAATTTGACAAATGGTCACCTATACAAGTACTTCAAGGATTTAGCTAAAGTTACATCTCTTAGGTTAAGTACAGTTCAGTTAATGGATTTCTGGCTGCACACAACACCCTGAATGAATTTCACCCAAAATGAATTTTTTGATTCATTTGTTGCATTAGAAAAATCTCAAAATTGTTTTCATACACAGTACATAGTGCATCTATATACCGTATATAAAATGCAAAGTTGACTGACTGACACCAACAAAACACTATTCAAAAATGATATATCTGTATGCGTATATATAATAAACAGTTGACTGACTGACTCACTCACCGACTGGCCCATCAACAAAAGCACTTGTTCCCATTTAATTAAAGAGCTGATATTTGGCAGGATAGTACATCTACGGCACAAGGTATTTAAGAAAGGATATTTTGATATGTTCAATATTTAGGGGTAAAAAAAAACTCTACAAATGGAAAACTAAATATCCCAGAATCTAAAAAATGCTAATTTGATTGAAATTGTGTGACATTGTAGAAAAAAAAAATAGCAGACCCATGTTTTTTGTCAATAATAATACTGTAGCAAGTAGGCTACACTAAGGCAGGCTGAGTGCTGAGAAGGACTCGACACTGAGAAATGGGGCTTGCCACTTGATGTAAGTGAAGGCTAGCAGAAGCAAACTGGAAGGATGAAAGAATGGTGAAGCTGAAAAAAGATGCAGATAGCAAATCCTTTAAAGTTTCAGGATGTGCCATGCGCTGTGGCTGTGTGCTTAGGTGTTGCTTCACCAGCAGCAAAAAGCGAGGGCGAGAGAAAAAGAGGATGAAGTGGCTTCCTTTGGTATGTGCAGTCCTCTTTGATTCTGTCTGGTTCTTCTTCCTCCTCGTGATACAGTATGAAATGCACACAATTTTGAGAAGTGAGGGGGTTGGTTTGTGAGTGGTGAAGAGGTTCATTTGTTTGGTTGTAAGTATATGAGGGCATTATATACATATACTTCAGAACATAGGTCCCCTTGGTGGTAAAACACATGCAATACTTTGTAGAACAGGGGTGTCCCCTTAGAGGTCAGGTAGCATTGTGTCACTAGGTCTGCAAAGCAGAAACAGTGAAGTGCTGGTACAGTGTATGCCTACTGCAAGCCCTGGGTTCCACCAAAGCCTGAAACAATGGCATGCCTTGGTCAGTTTAAATGCTTGCACAGCTCAGTAAAAAGGTACCCCATGGCTAGAACATTGAGGTGGACATTGTACATAGTTCACAATATTATTTCTTTTCTCTTGTTCTTTCCTGTACAATGCTTAAAATGTTGTATTTGTTCTGTGGGCCACATACTATGCAGCCAGTAAATATCAATGGTGTATGTAGTAAGTTAAAGGAAATTACAATTTAGTGTGTATTGCTTTTGATCTAAACTGTCCAAAAAATTGTAATGGTGCAAGATTACAAGTCAAAGTGTTACATTCAAATCTAATTGAAGCTACCACTTTTACAGTATCTGCTACAGGATAGAATTATATTTATACCCAAAATTCCATTATTCCAACTAATTACCAGGTTCAATTCAAAAGAATACAGTTTCGTGTAAAATGACCATCAACAAAAGCCATGATGAGTCACTAGAAAAATGCAAGACTTGATCTATGGCAGGAATGTTTTATTAATGGACAATTGTATGTAGCATATTCCAGAATAAGGACCTCCAGTGAACTAATAATATTAGCCTCTGGTTTAAAAAAAGAAAAAGAAAACAACAAATATTGTATGCAGAAAAAATACTATGTTATGTACACTGTGCTTCTAATACATTTGATTAACTGATGGCACTACAAATGATGCACATTCTCTTAGGAGTTTGTCATACAGCTAACATATATCTTCAATATATAACGTAATCCCATCATAATGATATGAATATTTTAAGTTAGGGTATTTAAATATCATTTCTCACTAGACAATAAGTTCACGTATTGCATAATTAACGTTCTTTGAACAAAATTTACTGTGTGTGACAGCGGTATAATAACCAACGGAAACTGTCTTTCAAGTGTACAGCATGCCCTGCAAATTCAACAAGATGGGGAACTATACAGTCTCCACTCAGGACTCTAAAAGGAATGCGTACCCCTTTATTAAAAAACTATTAATGCCACAAATCTAAGATGCATTGAAATGTAAGTAATCATTGTAGATCTCGGTATTAACGTTTGCAGTGCACCGTGCAATGCATATGTCTCTGTTAAATGCCATTTGAAATGGGATTTATAAAGGCAGTGTTAAGGTTTGTAATGTGCTATGTACAGTATTTGAAAAACAAATGCAATGCATTTTATTACTAAAAAAATTTGTTATATGAGACCCGTTGGAATGATAGAGACGTCACAGATGAACACACAGACAGACAATCAAACACTTATCATTTCATTAAGGTGGAAGAAAGTGAGACTACAGAGAAAATGCAATACCTTCTAAATGTCAAAAGACATACTGTCTAATAAAGGAACAAGTCTGCCCTATGAGGCCTGGCTTTTGACAGTATGTTGACATAATTCTGGCAGACATAATTTGTCGGAAGTGATCCTGGGAAACAGTTTAAAACTGCCTCACTGCCAGATACTACGCATGTATGGACTGAGGACGTCAAAGCTGCACTAGTTGGGGGAAGGAGGGCGTGTGTTTAGAGAGGAAGACCAAAATGACAGAGAGATAGGAGTGAGTGCACTGTATTGGTATTTTAAGGTGGGCAAATGAGTGATCTCTACACCACCACATTAACAGGGATGCAGTTCCACCTAGTTTTGCTTTACTCTGTTTAACTGTACTTTGATGTTCCCCGTTTTAATTGTTTTTAAGTTGAATATTATGCAGTTATTGTTTTAAGTTGAAAATTATGCAAATCTTTTGTATGTTTTGGCATTTAACCTGTATCCTAGGTATTAGGGTGTTGTGAGAGAAGCTCATAGTGGTTATGATGTATTTTAAAATGAAAAAGAAACACGTTTAACAGCATATTAGTTCACCTTGTTATGGCATGATGGCAGTGGGTAGTGCCGTTATTTCACAGATCCAACATCCTGGGTGCAAATCTTATGCCTGAACACTGTCCTTGTGAAGCATCTCCCTGTATCTGTATGGATCTTTCTCTTGGTGCTCTGGTTTTCCTCCTGTCTTCCCAAAGATTCATAGCTGAAGCTAACTGGCCTAAGTGTAAGTGTGGATGTGTGCTAGAGGTGGCCCTAGGCATTTTCCACTGTTGTTGTGATTGGCTTTGCGCCACCAGAACCCTGAACTGTATTAATCAGGATTGAGAATATTATGTCTTTTTTCAATTTTCACACTTCTTCCAGGCTAATTTAATGTTACTTCACACCATAAATGTATGAATAGAAATTCTTACTTATACATTTTCTTCATATGTGCTAATGATGAGTGAACCCTATGGAATTTGCTTCCCCATGAGTTTGACAAAATTATGGAAATGTTCTTGAACTTTGTCAAACTATACAAAATGTATTGAAGATAATGAGGAAGGATGACCTGAAGTATTTCTGAGTGCCTTGTAATGGAGCACTGGTCTTTTAACTGTCTCTGAGTGCTAAGGAAGCACCTGCCAACTATGTTGGGCTGATTATTGTGGCCAAATATGTGATCTGAGTGGTGTGGCAGCAGTGCTAACAAATGTTACACCTTACCATAAACAAAAAAAGACACAAATTAAATGATAATCACAAACTTAATATAACAAATGATCACACATTAGAAATAAGTAAGTAAGTAAGTAAAATACAGTATATAAACTGCTCAAAAAATTATGGGAATGGGAAAAAAATTCCTGCTGGATATCTATACTGATATGGACTGGTTAATGTGTTAGGAACAAAAGGATGCCATATCGTTTGATGGAAACGAAAATTATTAACATACAGAGGGCTAAATTCAAAGACACCCCAAAGATCAAAGTGAAAAAATGATGCAGCAGGCGAGTCCATTTTACCGATATGTCATTGCAGCAACTCAAAATCGTACTCAGTTGTTTGTATGGCCCCCATGTGCTTTTATGCATATCTGACAATGACAGATGGTGTCCTGGGGGATCTCCTCCCAGATCTGGATCAGGGCATTTCTGAGCTCCTGGACAGTCTTAGGTGCAACCTGGCGGCGTTGGATGGATCAAAACATAATGTCCCAGAGGTGTTCTATTGGATTTGAACTGCCTGCATACTCTTGTCACATGAGGCTGGGCATTGTCATGCACCAGGAGGAACCCAGGATCCACTGCACCAGCATAGGGTCTGACAGTGTGTCCAAGGATTTCATCCCGATACCTAATGGCAGTCAAGGTGCCATTGTCTAGCCTGTAGAGGCCTGTGCGTCCCTCCATGGATATGCCTCCCCAGACCATCACTGACCCACCACCAAACCAGTCATGCTGAACGACGTTACAGGTATCATAATGTTCTCCACGACTTCTCCAGACCCTTTCACGTCAGTCACATGTGCTCATGGTGAACCTTTTGTCATCTGTGAAAAGCAGAGGCCGCCAGTGGTGGACCTGCCAATTCTGATATTCTATGGCAAATGCCAATTGAGCTCCACAGTGCCAGGCAGTGAGCACTGGGCCCACTAGAGGATGAAGTCCCTCATGAAGTCTGTTTCTGATTGTTTGGTCAGAGGCATTCACACCAGTGGCCTTCTGGAGGTCATTTTGTATTTCTCTGGCAGTGATCATCCAAAGAAGCAGATACCGGTCCTGCTGATGGGTTAAGAACCTGCTACGACCCTGTCCAGCCCTCCTAAAGTAACTGCCGATCTCCTGGAATCTCCTCCATGCCCTTGAGACTGTGCTGGGAGACACAGCAAACCTTCTGGCAATGGCACATACTGATGTGCCATCCTGGAGAAGTTGGACTACCTCTGTAGGGTCTAGGTATTACCTCAGGCTGCCAGTAGTGATACTGACAGTAGTCAAATGCAAAACTAGTGAAAAAAACTGTCAGAAAAGATGAGGAGGGGAAAATGTCTGTGGCCTCCATTTGTTAAACCATTCCTGTTTTGGGGTTCGTCTCATTGTTGCCCCTCTAGTGCACCTCTTGTTAATTTTATTAACACCAAAGCAGCTGAAACTAATTAGCAACCCCCTCTGCTACTTAACTGACCTGATCAATATCCCTGAAGTTTCATTGACTTGATGCTATACTCTGATTAAAAAGTGTTCCTTTAATTTTTTTGAGCAATTTGTATTATTGGGTTCACAGAGTTCTAGTCTTGGGGCACAAATTATCTGTGGGATGAAGCAGTGGCATGTGACTGGCCGCTTCCATTGTATAAAGTTGCAACACCTTTTGCAGCTGCACATCTTGTTTGTTTAATAATCTCTGTGCAGAAGCTTTGCATGTGTTTTTTCAATGAAGAAAATTGAAACGGCTTAAAAACAATAATAAATCTTTTGTTATTATTATTATTTCATAGGGTCACGTGTATTTTCTTTTTTGGGGATGGGGAGGGCTTCTTTCAGGCTTGTTTTGAGATCACGGGGCACATGGATAATTATGCATTGCAAATTAACCATGCAGTGCTGCATTGCCAGTACACAGGGAGCAGTGTTATATGTCCAGTGGCAGTACTAATAATATTATCTTTATGGTACGCTAATGTAACTCCCAATGTATGATAACCTAATGTAACTCCCTGAATGGTCTGGACAACACCATTCAAGGCTGCCAAGACGGGGGGTTGGGCCGGTAAGGACCGCAGCTGCAAGTGTCTCAGCCAAATGAGCGAGCAAAGAGTGAGCTGGGTAGTGGGGGGCTCATCCAAGAGTGAAAGGAATATTTTCCTGATGACTGTTTTGGTGGTTTTTATCCTTATTTTAAGTCTTGATCTAAGTCAGTGTTTTTATGGATTATTTGTTTATTGAAGATTGCACTGCATTTTGGACACTGATTTCTTTCTATTGAAGGTTGTTTGATTGTTTTAATAAAAGCACCTTGGTACCTATAGGCACCTACCCCTTGCTGCAACATGTGTGTCCTCATTTGCAAGGCTCACCCCTTGGTTACATTACAGACGTGGCAGATTCAAGAGGCTCCAAGAAGGAACCAGTAGCATGGAAGTGATGCGCACCATCACATGGATTTGGAACTCTGGAAAGTTACCTAGTAAGTCAGAGGCAAGGACTGAGCCTGCAGCTTTGTATTACAGTATGTACAGTAATTCTGCAGCAAAACCATTATGCCACATGGCATTTAAAAACATTGTTTCCACATAAATCACATTTTAAAACTACTCACAAAACATCAGTGTGCTAATAAAATATACTGGAAAAGTTCACTTAAATACGCAACAGTTTCTATAAATGTGCAAAATTGTATTTTGCCAAAGTAAACGTCATTTGTGGTACCTGGTTTTAGTAAAAATGATAAACTACATTTAATTATGATGTATTTCAGCAATTGTAATATTATTTAGCACAGACAATGTTTTAATTCATGAACTATATACAGAATGCCATCATAATATATTTATGCACTAAAAAATAATATAATAATTTTAGAATTCTTTGAAATGCAGATGCTCTATACTTTGTTTTGACTACAAACAGTTGCGTATAAGTGGCCTGTGATGTGTTTAAGTTGTGTCCTTGGCTGCCTCTTGCTTGACATCTGATGTTACTGCTATTGTTCTTTACTAGAAATGAATGAAGCCTTATATTTTAAAAGTATTACACCATGCATAATTCTTGTGTGAGAACAACATTCATGACGATTTCACTTGCCAAGGCACCTTATTTATTCAAAATAAATGATACTAACTTAGCTAATTTTATCATTTAGCATTAACATACCTTGATCGAGTTCCTGCTTTGTTATTTTTAGTTTGGCTTCAGTCTGTAAAATTGTATTTTACACCATCTGACATGGCAGAAACACTAAAAAGAATGTTATTTCATTGACTGGGGAACTGATTATCAATGAACTTGCCAGGTTTTCTGAACTGCAAGGCAGAAGTTAAATTCATGTTAGAACTTCTTTGGAATGACATATTAACTCACTATGGCCACAAAACTATGAATGTTAACTAGACAATTCCATCAGCAGCACAGATATTTCTGTTTATTTCCTTATCAGAATGGAAGGGGCCGTGTGAGTTTGTGATATTTCATGGAGCTAATGCACCGTAACGATAGGGAATTATTCCATAAATAAAAACATTCAAAGAAGTATGCAGCAGGGATGTATATGAGCCATTTTGTTAAGATCAGCAAAAGAACAAATCCATTTTCATTTTGTGGTAATGTTTTTGCAGGCAACAAAACATAATGTATACTATTATGTATGCATAAATTGTACACATATTAGTAGCTGTTTTGACAAAAATACTTTTGAAAGGTTTTCATTCTGAAAGCTGTACTGCTTGTTATACTGTAGCATAAGACATTTTTTTTTATTTCCTGCCACGTAAATACTGTGGTACCATTTTTGACAGCTTGTGAATAATGATTAACAAATACTTTGACAATCTTCTGCATATAAAAGACCACAGTGGGGAGCATTGCAATTTTTCAGGACTTGAGCTGTGATTGGATTTTTGGCTCCAATGCCTCCTGTGTGAAATTTGAATATGCTTCATGTGTTTGCATAGGTTTCCTCCCGAGACTGCAGTTTCCTTCAACAATTCAAAGTTGTATTGGAAACTATAATTTGCTCTGGATTGAGTTAGAGCATGCATGTGTGTGTGTGTGTGTATGCCTGTGTGTGTGCCTGTGTGTATGAATGTTCCTTACAATAGTTCAGCTTCTTGTCCAAGACTGTTTCCTTTAAGCAAGTATTACTGCTTGATCCTGTCGATTAAGAAATAGTTGTACAAAATGGATACAAAAATTCACACTGGTCTGTCTGTAAGTGTTTTTGGAAATGTTCTAATAATAATAATATCTACCAGTTAGGAAAAAGTGCTAAAAACTGATAATTGTTTATTAATTCCATAGTGTAACCAAATATAAGATCTAAACAAACCATACTCACACCCACTTAATCCAAATCAAGGAAATGTGGTCTGAAGCCTATCCCAGCAGCAATGCATACCAGACAAAAACTTTAAGAAGCGGTAACGTGTCATCACTAGGCCAATATGGAATAATCACCAATTCAACTGATTAGTATGTCTTTGGATGAGAAACAGAGTGCCTGGAGAAAGTCACACAAACACAAAAAGAACATGAAAACTGCCCTGCACAGAAATTGACCAAACACAGGATTTGGGCTACAATTCATGAGGTAGCAGTACTATACATTTCCACCACCCAGAAATGATCTTAATAGTTCTAAATTATACAAACAGACAATAAATATGATTGACTAAAATTGTCAGTTACCAAAAGCTTCACACCCTAAATGTTTAATCAAAAGGTTTAGCTATTCAAGGAAAATTACAGAAACATTGTGTGATTAACAATGTAGGATTAACACAACATTACATGTTATATTTAATTGTGTAGTAGTGTTATGAATGTGTTACAAGTATATAATAATACAACAAACACATAGCCATAAATAAAACACAGAACATACAGTGCATCCGGAAAGTATTCCCAGCACATCACTTTTTCACATTTTGTTATGTTATAGCCTTATTCCAAAATGGATTAAATTCATTTTTTCCCTCTTAATTCTACACGCAACACCCCATAATGGCAAAGTGAAAAAAGTTTACTTGAGGTTTTTGCAAATTTAAGTACATAAGTATTCACAGCCTTTGCTCAATACTTTGTTGATGCACCTTTGGCAGTAATTACAGCCTCAAGTCTTTTTGAATATGATGCCACAAGCTTGGCACACCTATCCTTGGCCAGTTTCGCCCATTTCTCTTTGCAGCACCTCTCAAGCTCCATCCGGTTGGATGGGAAGCGTTGGTGCACAGCCATTTTAAGATCTCTCCAGAGATGTTCAATCAGATTCAAGTCTGGGCTCTGGCTGGGCCACTCAAGGACATTCACAACAGGAGTTGTCCTGAAGCCACTCCTTTGATATCTTGGCTGTGTGCTTAGGGTCGTTGTCCTGCTGAAAGATAAACCGTCGCCCCAGTCTGAGGTCAAGAGCGCTGTGGAGCAGGTTTTCATCCAGGATGTCTCTGTACATTGTTGCAGTCATCTTTCCCTTTATCCTGACTAGTCTCACAGTTCCTGACACTGAAAAACATCCCCACAGCATGAAGCTGCCACCACCATCCTTCACTGTAGGGATGGTATTGGCCTGGTGATGAGCGGTGCCTGGTTTCCTCCAAATATGACGCCTGGCATTCACACCAAAGAGTTCAATCTTTGTCTCATCAGACCAGAGAATTTTGTTTCTCATGGTCTGAGAGTCCTTCAGGTGCCTTTTGGCAAACTCCAGGTGGGCTGTCATGTGCCTTTTACTAAGGAGTGGCTTCCGTCTGGCCACTCTACCATACAGGCCTGATTGGTGGATTGCTGCAGAGATGGTTGTCCTACTGGAAGGTTCTCCTCTCTCAACAGAGGACCTCTGGAGCTCTGACAGAGTGACCCTCCCTGACTAAGGCCCTTCTCACCCAATCGCTCAGTTTAGATGGCTGGCCAGCTCTAGGAAGAGTCCTGGTGGTTTCAAACTTATTCCACTTACGGATGATGGAGGCCAGTGTG
Source organism: Polypterus senegalus (assembly GCF_016835505.1). NCBI lineage: Eukaryota > Metazoa > Chordata > Cladistia > Polypteriformes > Polypteridae > Polypterus > Polypterus senegalus. Next base: position 120,794,014 of record NC_053161.1, on the reverse strand, counting down.
CTCATTGGGACCTTCAAAGCAGCAGAAATTTTTCTGTAACCTTCCCCAGATTTTTGCCTCGAGACAATCCTGTCTCTGTGGTCTACAGACAATTCCTTTAACTTCATGCTTGGTTTGTGCTCTGACATGAACTGTCAACTGTGGGACCTTATATAGACAGGTGTCTGAATTTACCACAGGTGGACTCCAATTAAGCTGCATAATCAGCTCAAGGATGATCAGGGGAAACAGGATGCACCTGAGCTCAATTTTGAGCTTCATGGCAAAGGCTGTGAATACTTATGTACATGTGCTTTCTCAGTTTTTTTATTTTTAATAAATCTGCAAAAATCTCAAGTAAACTTTTTTCACGTTGTCATTATGGGGTATTGGGTGTAGAATTTTGAGGGAAAAAATGAATTTAATCCATTTTGGAATAAGGCTGTAACATAACAAAATGTGGAAAAAGTGATGAATGAATACGTTCCGGATGCACTGTAAGTACAATCAAAACACAGTCAATCTAGTATAGGCTAAGATTTGTTAATCTTAAACAACATTTAAAAAGTCTGAAATAGTATAAGCCACTCTCATTTGAGGTGTTAATAAAAAATATAACGATTTACTTCATGAGGGAGAAGTACATAATAAAGAAGCAATATGTACTTCAATTCAAATGTTGAATTTTCTCAATTGTGATAGAATTCTGATGGAAGTCCATAAGAAGGCTAGATTCCTAGTAAAGGATCAAATATCAAAAATAACATCACATTTATAATCACTAATCTTGTAATTTGTCATTTTTAACATTATAGGAGTGGCTCTAAGAGAGCTAGGAACACTGATAAAGAATCAAATTTCAAAAAAGTAATCATATTCATGGTCAGAAACCTCAAAACAGCATAAAAAGACACTCTACATGCGCTTATAACAATAACCCATATTTACAAAATTTTCTGAACAGGAGTAACTTTGACCCATCATATCCCATTAAGTAGATCTCTGGAGTCAGTTGATGTGGCATGCACAACTTCAAGTAATCCAGATCATTCTTGCTGAAAATTCCTACTGGTTTACTTTTTATCACAAATCATGGTCCACAAATGGCCTAAAATTAGGGTTTTTCAGATCTAGAGGGCCAAAAATAGAGGGGAACCACAGAAAGTTCAATGTCTTGCATAGCTAGACATCGGGACGTATCAAATAATAAATAATATGTGGGGGCTTTCTCATTCCAGTGAGTCAGGAAGCATAGGACAAAACCCAACCCTGACCTAATTACTTAAGAAAAGTGACCTCCTAGGAACATCAAGTGCTGTAAGTTAGGCAAGTTCTGCACTTGAAAGCTAATAAAGTTTGGGCATAGTTAGTACTTAGATGGGAGACAGTTCATGTTTTTAGGCTGTGTTGCGACAATATCCACATGAAGTGGTAGAAGAGTATTAGCGAAATATGGCCATTTTTACACATGTTCATGCACACTTTTCTAATTCCATTTGGAGACAAGTAAAGTATATCAAACCTAATCTAACCTAATCTAAAACACTGAGGTAGAGAGATACTTCTTTCCATGGTTACTCCATAAACAAAACTATAATGTTCAAATTAAAAGAAGGAACTAAATGTTTAATATAATTTTTAAAATATGGATATAAAATGAGTAAAGTAAGTTACAGATGTTTACATAATCTTTGCCAGAGCCGTTTTATCTGAGTGCTCCATCAAATTGAACTCTCTATAATAACAAGGAAAAATTAATCCTCTGACTCAATTTTTTGTTTCTACATTTGACAAGTTGCACATCTAGATTTTACTTTTATTGTTTCTTTCTAAATATTTACATTTTATCCTAACACATATGTTTGATAATTGTCTTTTTATTGTGTTTACACATACAGTATATGTATAAAATTTTGTATCTCAATTTTTGCTTCCATTGCTTCCCAAAAACTGCTATTTATGTCATAATGTCTTAATACATAATGACTTCATGTTTACAGTAGGTCATTACCATTGCCATTGGAATCCAACTGGGATTTATAATTAAAATCATAGCCATCAACTACTTTTACAGAAGCAAGCCATGGTATATTTTTTTTGCTAAAAGGTGACATCATTCATGATCAATGTTTTTTCCCCTGAAGCAAGTACTGTAAGTTGATCAGTAATGATAAGAATGTGCTTCAGCTATATATAATAAGAATGCTTAGTGACCCAAAACTATGAAAACAAATAATTAAACCATTTCAGCACCAAGAAGAGTTCCCAGTTTCAGCTGGCCAGTGGTGTGTTACTGGTAACTCCCCATGGATGTGCTTCTAAAGATCATGCATTGATATTAAATCATCTTTTAACTAATGCTGTGTTTTGGCTGCAATTAATGCATGCCTTTTCAATGACTGGCCAATATAAATCCCTTCTCATTATATTGGAGCATACTGTAATATTGTTTTGGAATAGATGAAAAACCTGTACAGCTCCAGACATTAAAAATACAAAGACACAAGTACAGAGTTAGATCAGTTCTGCTACAAAGTTATTATCGCATAAAGTATTTGCATGTTTAAAAGTAGAGGATAATTTATATATTGAATCTCAAAAAATCAGATAGTTGGCCTGGTTGGTAACAAAAGGATACAAGTAGGAGCTAACTTACTATACTGTGCTATGATGCTACATTATGTAGCCGATGAATGAATTATATGTATGCAGTTGACATTAGAATTGCTAAGTAATAAAGACAAGATTCCTTTTGAATTTCTGGAAAATATTTCTCCTCATACAGAATTGAGGTCTTTTTACTCTTTTCAGATACTTTTACCATTTCAGCCCCTAGCACGCATAAAGCAATCTGATTCTATAGTAACATATTGCAGAGGCATCAGCTATTTTGGAAAAACTATTGCTTCTTCCAGTATGTATTGTTGTGGTGTGATTACCACTGACTATTCACGCAGTAATGTTAGTATCACCTGCAGTAGCCAAGTTGATTAGCGCAAATATATTTTTCTGTGCTGATGTTCACTTCAGTGCCCTCACATTAATTTGTACAGAGCTCGCTTTATACGCTAACACATGATGCAAGATGCAATAAGCAACATGCATAATACACTACAAACAGTAGTAAGCTATCACACAGAACATACCATATGTCATACCTGATTAATACAGAGTCTCCGAACAAAGTTACTTACTGACCCAGTAAAACTCTCATCTAAAGGAATATATTTTTCTTTTCACTTAATTTTGCGTCACAGGCAGCTTAATAGAGATAACAGCTGAGATACGTATGTAGTGTCTGACTGATATGGAGGAACCGGACATACTTATTTACCTACAAAGAAAAACTGTTGTGTAAAGAAGTAGATAAGTAAAATCACTGACAGGTTGATCTAGCTAGTTTTAGCTTCATAAGATACATGTTGGTGCTAAATTAACTATATTGACCTTCTTAAATCATGTTTTGCAATGGATGCACTGAATATCAATAAAAAAGCAGATTTGGCATATATAACATATAAAATGCAAGTAATCTGAAATTAATAATATCTATTATTTGTAAACAAAAAACATTTTTACATTATTAAAATACCAACAAATTATCAGAAGGCACTTCTTAATCTAACAAACCTAAACTTTGCACTATTTGAGAGCAGCATGGAGATTACTTTCAAATCTCATCTCCTTCACTGTCTGTATGTGTGCATTTTTATCAATTTAATCTTACTTTTCAACTCATATCACAAAAAAGTGTCCATATTAGGTTGAATGCTGGCTCTAATTTTTCCCTTTATGTGGGTGTATTCACTGATGAAATAGCACTCATGAGGGCCAGTTACTGCCTTGTGTCAAATACTGCCAAGATAGACTATAATCTCCACGCAACACTTAAATAGATTTAGGAGGGTCGAAGATGGACAGATACAGCAGCACTACTAGGCAGGTCCAGCTCTTCTTATGACTTTGGCCATGCATTTCTGTACTTGAGTGCAGTGTTGCTACCCCTTCTAAAATATTATATTAAAAGGGCATTTTACCCCATTCATGTGTTATAAGGCACTCCTTCCCACCAGTAAATCATTACTATTTTTCCAGAGGTACACTTTGTTCATGCAGACTTAGAGGAAAATTCCAATCATGTATATCAAGTAATTTTTGCAGTTTAGATAAATCCTTTGTACAAACTTCATGGTTTCTATGTAGGCAGCAATTAAAGATGAGGTTTCTTATAATTTACAGGACTATAGAGAGTAAAAACAGATGACAGCATCAGTGTATAATAATGGATTCCCACAGTCTCTGGGGAGATTTATTGCACTGTGGTTCTGTGCCGTCCTGACAAAACCCAGTCTTTCTTTCTTTCTTTCTTTCTTTCTTTCTTTCTTTCTTTCTTTCTTTCTTTCTTTCTTTCTTTCTTTCTATGGTTGAAGAATATAATTATAGAACTTTGTGAAGAGTAGCATGGTAGCATAATGTTTAATGCTGCAAGTTCTCCTTACTGTATGCCTGCATAGGTTATTCTACAGTATTTTTCTACAGGGTTGATTTTTGCCATGAATTTCAGAACAGATCATCCACTGGAACCTAAGCATATTTAGGCCTGGCCAGTACTTGGATGGGAGACCATTTAGGAAAAGCTTGGGTTGCTTCTAGAAGAGGTGTTGACGAAGCCAGAAGGGGATGCTTACCCTGTGGTCTGGATGTAGATCCCAATACCCCAGTGAACTGTCACAGACACTGTGCTGTAAAAATGGCACTGTCCTTCGGATGAGATGCAAAACGAATGTCCTAACTCTCTGTACTCATTAAAGACCTCTGTGTATCCTTTGTAAACAGTAGGGCGTATATCTATGTCCAAGCTAAATTGCTCACCATGGCCTAGTCATTCTGGCCCCCAATCCTCCCCGTCCCTAACTGTCTATCTCTCTTACCATTTCACCACCTAATAGCTATTGTGTGGTGAGCATATTGGTGAAAAAATGGCTGCCTTTCCATCATCCATGTGGATGCTACACATTAGTGGTTGTTGAAGTGGCTCCCCACTCACTGAAGTGTTCCGAGTAGTGAGAAAAGTGCTATATAAATGTAAAGAATTATTATTATAATCATTATTGTTACAATCCCACTAGAACAGGTTTTGGACACTATGATTCTGAGTTAGAATTAGCAGGACCAGCAGAAAGATGAATAGATGGATGGATGGATAATGAAGATGGATTTTCTTGCATTGTGCTGAACAGCTGCGCACTGACCACCTTTACTAAGTATAAGTATGCATATATACGTGTTGACCCAGCTGATGTACAATAAAGCAAAAGCATGTGCAGTTCAAGGCTATACCGTAGTTCACCTTGAATGTCAGTCTGTTTAAATGAAAGCTGAAGAACAATACTGAGTAAACAGTAGCAACAGTAGAATGCTAAGGTTTTACACTTTTTTTATACCTTTGACCACAACTTTGTTTTCTGATTAGACAGTGTATCATGCAGTCCTTTCATATCACACTTTATCCTATTACCCACTGGGCCACTGTATGTTTCAGATCCTCTAGTTTTTATCTTACATCACAAAGATGTAAATTTGAGGTTAACTTGACAATTCTAAGTAAATCCTTTAACAGTCATTATAGTACTAGCTGAAGCTCTTAGAAATAAAACATAAACATTAAGGCAACAGCAACCATTACTCCCTAACAATCCATGGACAAAGATCTAAATAAAACACACACATAGATATATACATATTATTATTAAATGTTTAAGTTCATGCATCTCACAGCTTGGTAGAAAAGTGAGCAAAGGTTGGGTGTAGTATGATTCATATGGTAGGAAAAAATCTCAATGGCTTCACATTTCTGTCTAGAAAAGTAAAGCACATCCACAATAGGAAGTAATGTTAGAAGAGGTGCACAGTACTTCTTGTTAAGGTACTTCTTCCCTCAGCAGATTTATCAACCTGTCATATCAAACTGAGGCTGAAATGCTATAAACACTTTCAGTAATGGACCTGTAGAAAAGTGGTGTTGCTTCTTGTTATATTCTGTACTTCTTTAACTTTCTCAGAAAGTATAACCTCTGGTTAGCTGTTATTATTATTAGTATTATTATTATTATTGCTGTTGTTGTTGCTGTTAATGCAATAGTTCTCGTGCTCGTTTTTTTTAAATGGCGGTTAACTTGCATTTTTTGCAAAAGTTCTGAGGCAAACATTAAAAATACAGAAAAATAACCATTCATTCTTGTTTTCTTAACAAGCTTATCCACTTCAGGGATATTAAAAAATAACTGACAGTTAGCTTAATGCTAAAAAATGAAGGAAAAGGTAATACAATCTGATCAGGTTTAGTAGCACTATTACATATGTTTCTCAGATTGGTGTTTCTTTAAGATTTTGTTAAAAAAAGCTTTTAAATAGGAAAAGAAGCTAAAGTAGTCAAGCCAACACTACAAAAAAAAAAAAAAAGTCTGGTAGTTAGTGCGATAAAAAAGCGAGGAGGCATAAATGATTTTGAATGATAGTGGATCAGAACTACGCCCACAACGCTACTGTCATGGAAAAAATGACAGTAAATTACAGCTTCAGTACAAGTGAATGACCCAGACATTCATCTGCAGGAAATGAAACATAACCCAACATATGAGTAAGAGATAGGCACCCGGAAATGATAGAATATCCTTTGACATTTTCAAAATAAAGGGAGATGAAGTACCTACATAGAATGAACACCAAGACACAACTGCTGGATCAAGTACAAGAAAAACAAGCTGAAAAGCAAATGTCAAAGCACTAAAGAAATTGTGACAAAACTGACATTCCGGAATGAATTCAGCACCACGGACTTTGTACAAAGCATAGAAGGAGGCAGTTTACTGAGCGCCACTAAGCAGAATTTGGTTTGCAGAGATCAGACAATGTGGCAGTAAGCATTTTAAAGTCTTATAGGATGAATTTTACAACAGAAAAGAAAAGGTGACTAAAATGTAATATACTTTACACAATCTTTTATAAAGAAAACAGAATTACACACAGAGGAGAGTATCACACTGTATATCCCTGGAAAAAAAAACACGAGAAGATGCTCATTTAAGAAAACATCTTGAAAGTTACTATTTAGCATAAAATTACGAAAGGAAAAAAAATGTAAAGCATGGGATGAATTCAGATCTTTACAAAGCTGGCTGTAAAATGGTCCTTAAATGTATTTTGAAGATTTGTAATCATTCTATTGCCCCGATGGAGCCCATAAAAAAGGGTACACTGGAAGAGGCAATGTCTAAATCTGGCCTTATAAAAAGTCTGTCTGTTCCTTCTCAGGCTTTGACGTCTGAAAGAATAACTCCACCAATGAGCTGACTCTACCCAATGACACAATCTTTAAAAATCATCACTGGACTTTCCTTAACAGACTGATGATCCAGGAGTTAGAAAATGAACAGGTTCCTCTCAAAGCCAGAGATATTGCTACATCGAGTTTAGGAGAAGGCCATAGTGGTAACCAGAAGGTGCAGTATTCTATATCGCTGCTGGTCTCTTCAAACTAAGACTCTCAGTTGGCTCAACACAGTTTCCTCTTTCTCTTCAGGGAAATATTTAGAGTATTTGAAATTACACTGTTTAATTTTTCTTGATGACACCAAATGTTTTAGTTCAGAATGGTGTGTCTAACTTACAATATAATGAAAGGATCAAGGGCATCATCAAGGAGGTGCAGGACAAGCATAAATCTTCAGACACCCATCAGGAAGGAGAGGTAGAGAAAAAGGGAGAGACCAAGCTTGGAAAGAAGCATGTCTTGCAGGGTGCAGGGACAATAGGAGCCACTAGAGGGAGGTGTAGCATAGTTTGCCCTGAAGAAAATGGAAAACCACTCCTTATAACAGAGGGGCTTGGCTGAAAGTGAACTGAGGATGGCATTTAAAGTTGTCTTTATGCCCAAGGACTGCAGGAAATGTTATCAGGGCCTGAGTGACATAGAGAGACGGGACATGAGAAAGGGAGTGCAATAGAGTGGTACTTTAATAAGCAAGTGTGCTACCCCCCACATTAGACAGACAGGGGTTCAAGAGTTGATTATTCTGGCTCAGAATAGCATCAGGTTTTGTTATTTTGCCTTTGTTTATTTCATGCTTTGAATTCTCTCCATGTGTTTACTTTGCACCTACAAACACACCAATTGTCTAAATGAATGAAAAACTAAAAAAAAATTATAAAGCTTTTCAAAACACAGACAATATGGAAAAGCAGAAAAAAAAAGAATATTATTACACAATAAAAGCAAAAGAATGAAGATGACTGTGCGCCTAAGTCCAAAATTCTAGTTAGAAAATATTTTGTAATGTTTTTCTTTTTGAAGGACCTTTATGAATAATTGACTGATATTATGTGTCTTCAGTAGCATGGCGCATGCCTCGATTCACCTCATTTTCTTTTTCTTTTATGTCTTTGGAACCAGCAGTTAAAACCGTCTTCTCACTCAATTAATCAACTTGCACTGTTAGATTTTTTAAGTTCTACTCAAAAGCAAAGTGCAACTTGGAACACTCCGGCTCTTCTGTGATCCAAAATATCATTTTAGTATCTACAACACATTGCCAGAATCTGATGATTTTTTTATATCTGACACATTCTCTTTCAAAGGTGACACCTGAGATTCTCAGTAATTAATTACGTTAAAAAATGCTGCTTTAGTTATTTTTCTTTTCTGTCAAAGAATTTAGCATACAACACACTCGTGACATTTTCCAGACAGAATAAGAGGCAATAAAGTGATTTTTGCAGGTACTTGTGTAAAGGTGTTCTAGTCAAACAAATCATGACATGGCAGATAAAGTTTTATTGTGCATTAAATGTATGTCAAGACTGGTACTTTTGGATGGCCTAAATATAAAATAAATAAGAAGTAAGGTAAGCCCCTATCGTGTTCCATCTTTTATACCTGCTTATTGACTGCATAACTGTCATATTGGTATGGTACGTTGTGTCATATGCCCACTCTGTGCCTATTGCACAACACTAAGAAGTGTTTGAGCACACCTTTTGGGCAGGTAGACAAAGAAATTTTTTGACACACAACCAGCCTGGTATGGATGAAGAATTAGTTATTTATTTTGAGTGACATCTGTAATAATGTATTTCTTTAATCAGAGTAAGCCCTCAGGGAGAGTTTCTGACAGGTTCATGGCTTATTAATTGTGCATCAGTATTGCTTCTGAGGCTCTAGAACTCTCTTTTCACTGGTTTTCTTGCACAAAGGAGTTACACATTTTCATGTTAGAGTCTTCAGATAAACCAAATATAGGAAGCACCTCAGCCTATTTATATAGATCGGCATCTTGCCCCAAACAGAACTTTCAAAACTCTTACTACTAACATTGCACAATATTAGCCACTGCTGCTTCCCCCATGTTATCTTGCCAGACAGCCAAGATCTTCAGATGATCACATTCTTGGCACTTCGGAAGTCAAATATTCAGTTTTCAGCAAGTGTTCATTTAGCTTTGTGATTCTTTGTGTGTGGACTTTTCACCTAAGTCTGTCAGTGTTCCTCCACAAGACAGAACAGAATGTATTTAGCCAGTGGGAGGAAACTAAACTGCCAAAAAAGCAATCCTTGCATAAACAAAGAGGACAATGGGCCCAGACAATAAAAACAGAACAGGCACAACAGAAGATAAAATGGATTTTATACAAGGCAATGAAATTGTTTGGACTATGCCAGAGAAATATTGAATAGGTGAATTGGCATTACTAAATTGGCCTTAGTGTCTGTCTGTTTGTTTGCCCTGTTATGGACTGGTGCCTTGCCCAGGAATTGTTCCTGCCTTGCACCAGATGTTTGCTGGAATAAACTCCAGCTGTCCCAAGCCCCTGCCCTGGAAGAATGGGTTATGAAGATGGATACATGGATGGATAGATGGATGAATGGATAGGTGGATGAATATATTTTATACTAAAACAGGTTCTGGAGAATCCACAGCAGTTCCTCATGAAGGCTCAGATATTAAAAGAAGTAAAAGGAGTGACCAGAATATGCTAGTGCTTTAAATGGTGAACTCTGACCAAAAGCACTTTACATAAACTGTCCAATGCAATTTACATTTTGCAAGTACAGAAAGGTAAAGTGACTTGTTTAGTGTCAGACAGCAAACCTTAGAGCAAAACAGCGGCCAGCAATCTACTTGTTCAAATTAAAAAAATGAAGAAATAGTTTACTTGTCTGATTGTTCTTCCTCCATGAAATTCCCTCTTTTACGGTATGATTCAAATTATTGGTGTTCCTAAAGCCACAGGTCTAATGTCTAATGGCACCAATAAAAGGAACCTGTCAAACGCTTAACTGTTCAAAAAATGCCAACAGACAGTGTGCAGTAAAGTGCACTTCAAAGGCAAAAATTCAGTTTAAGATTTTGTTTATAAGGTTCAAATTTAGCTGTTTAAGGTATCTTGATATTAAGAAGGTAACATTTTAAAACTAGTACAATGGAAAAAATAGTATAGTGTTGTCTAAAATCTCTGCAATTGGAGGACGCCATTCAAATCATGCCACTCTGATTTTCAGTAACAGGAGTAGCCGCTCACTCAGCACCCACGCTGGAGCACAGATCACAGAGTGGCCTGCTGTGGCAGCAGCTTTGATGTTCAAATTTCCTTGAGGTAAAAATGAGGCTGCTGTGCTTGTTCAGCGAAAGCTCCTGAGGTCATGAACTCGTCTGGAATCAGAAAGGTACAGTAAACGGCCTCACTAGCGGGCTTAGCACGCAAACAGGAAGGGAATTTTATTGTGTTTAGTTCACAATATTATGATGTGGGCAAGGCATAAAGAACATTTTTGGACATTTTTCCAGTTTTCTTACACCATGCTGACTAACTCAAATTCATCCACAAACTGAATAACAATCTTTTAGTTTCAATATTTGGAATCACCAGATTGGATAGTCAAATGCTCTAATTTATTTTATTAGCTATTTGATCCTGGCAGAAAATTAGACTGAACCTGGCCAGTGGCGACCCAATAAGTGAGACATTGATCACTTGCTTACCTTAATTTGAAATAATATTGTTCCAGAGTAAGATGTAAGAGTCAAAAGCTTGGTAATTTCTATATTAAGACAAAATGTTAACAAGTGAAACAGGAAGTATGGTGGGACAGTGGATCTAATGTCTTGGCACTGAATCCGAAGGTTCTGTATCTGTTGTTTCTTCATATTCTGTCATGTTTGTCTGTTTTTTTGGGGTTTTTTTTTGGCCGGTGGTGGGGGTCTCTCCCATTACTTTGCTTTTCCTCCAAGGTCCCAAAGACATATCTGTTAGGCTAATTAGGTGATTCTAAACTGACCCCATGAGAGTTCTGACATACAGAGCTGTCCTGTCCAGGTTTGCTTAAGGTTTTAAAATAGCCTCCAGGCCCTTAATTTCATCAAGTTAGTCGGACCATGTAATATGTAATTATGTAATATGTGACAAAGTGCTTGGTTGTCATAAAAAAAATCAAATATCAAACGTTGCTCCAAACTTTTTTTATAGCACACATCTTTTATACAAGCTCAGATTGTTAATCTTAGATTGTTAATGATAACAAATATAAAATAGTTAAAATTCTAGTAAAAGTCAATAAAAGCTCAAAAACATCTTGCAATATAACACAAAACATGATTCAATATGTACAACAGAAACATTTGTTCTGATATTATTGATGGAAAATGACCAGGTTTGTTATGATGACAAAGGTGCAGTTATTAAAATGACTCATTATATTATTGCAATAATTAAGTATTTTACAAGAATATGCTGTTACAATAATAACAAGGGATTGGCTCAATTCCTGCAAAGACCATAAAAAGTACAACCATCAATCAATACAGAAAGTCAATTTAATACGAAAACAGCAAATTGCAAACATGTAGCACATGCCAAAGGTCAAAAGCTAAGATGAGAGATATAACAATATTAATATGGTACATATCCTGGGGAAATACAATCCCCCTGGGGTCCATTGGGTCTTGCATAATGACACTGTTCAGCAGATTTGTGTCACCTGATGAGCTACAGCTGTTATACACCTAGTGATTTACAGCAAAGAAAATACAGATAAGCAGGATTATGGGTATTTTCAGGTTCAGGCAGCATGATGACACAGAGATAGTGCTTACAGTAGGTAGACTGGGTTTCACGTCCCAGGTACTCCATGAGTGAAGTCTGGATATTCTCCCCGTGTCTGTTTGGCACTTCCTCTGGGTTTTCCAGGTTCCCCCCCAAAACCAAAGGCAAGTTAGGTAGTTAACAGCACTAAACTGGTCATAGTATGTATGTGTGGTGTGTGGTCACCCTGTGATGGATTGCTACTGTGTCCAGAAGAACGTTCCTGTCTGGCACACTATGCTTGCTGGTATAAGTTCCAACCACTCAAGACTCTGTTCATGATTAAGCAGGCTTAGAAAAGAGTATACTGTAGTATGGTAGTATCACATTTATAAAAAATGTGTAGATAATTAATATTTACTGTTATTGCAAAGCTCAAGATTAATACATTAACACAAGTAGCTCCCTCGCTCTGCTTTACCCATAATGATATATTTGCATTTAGTGTACTTCCCTGTCATACTGATTGTTCCTGTTTTTCACTAGAGTTGTTGCTGGAAAAGACTCCAGCCGCCCCACGCCCCTGCCCTGGATGACTTGTATTAATTCCATAGAACTTGAATCAGGTATTAAGAACTTGTACGTATTTAGGCCTTGTATTAAAGTCCATAGATTTACTTGCCACGTCTGGACTTCCTACATGCTTGGTCTCCTTCTCTCCATTATTACAGAATGTACTTTCTATTTTCGTTCCCCTGCTCTTTTTCACTTGTAACCCCTTGGAATGGCTATATACTTCTGCTATCTTCCAACACTAATTTCCAAGAACACCAAGTAAATGCCAATGCACCCACTTTAGTGCACTTTGACTCTGATTAGACTTAGGCTGACCACCTAACACAGTGGTTCTCAACCCTTGTTGTTGTGCAAGCCTTGTTGTCTGCATCCTAAGTGGCATTATTAGAAATCAACATGTATTCTTGAAAGAGACACTAAACATATTTTTATAATCAATAAGAACAAAACCAACACTACTAGCCCTGTTTGTTTAATTATTAATTACAAATACCCTCCAAAATTTGCTTGAACAGTTTTGTAAATAATTTTTTTTATTTTACATAAATATAACATATTTTATCATATTTGTGAACTTTCTGATACTGTTCAGAGAAGATTTCTTCATAGCCTAGAACAATGAATGAAGGGCCAATGAAGCTTTAAACTCAGATTACTGTCTCTGAGATGTGCCTAAAACTGTGACCTAATTTTGAACATTGCAGAAAAAATGTGCTGACATATAACAAGGATTATCTGTAGCAGTGTCAACAAGCACGAGGAGTGGCTAAAATTGAATTGCTGTCTTCATCCCATTCTGCATGCAACTCACTTCTATCAGTTTTCTGGCTCTAGGATTTAGAGCTCAGTGCTTTAGAGCTCAGTGTTTTTTGATTGCTGTCACCCCACCTCTTTTGAATGCCCCACCTCCTAATTATCTTGCATTTGCATTTCCTGGTTAAGATGTGTAAGGAAAAAACACAATTAGCACCATTCGTGAGGCACTGTAAATAAACTGATTATGACAGACACAAATTATGAGAGAATTATGAGCTTTTACATATAACGTGGTGTTAAATATTCATTAACCATACATGTGCAGAGGTGTTACCAGTGCAAATAACTTGTGATTGCATGTCAGTAACATCCAGGAGTTCATCCAAGCTGCTTGTTCAAGTTAGGATGTCATGCATCCTCCTGATGTAAGAGGCTAATAGGCCCATTTAAGTAATGTTTGTTGCTATCCTGACCAACTTGAATAAAAACAATAATAGTATAGCACTCTCAGATTTGCTTATTCCAATGCCAGGTCTCAAGGACCAGAGCCAATCCTAGCAGCACTGGGCAGCAGTCAATCATAGTGACCACAGTGGGTCAATTAGGAATTGCCAAGTCATGTCATTAGGAATGTGGAAGGGAAACATGCAGACATGACAACCAGCCATGGGATTCAAACCTGTTACACTGGTGCAGTGGTGCAAATCGCAGTATCAGCATGCTGCCCAAGAAGAATATATAAATAATATTAAAAATAGTTTTTACTGCAATAAGTAATTCAACATCAAATTAGATAATAATATGAAAATTTAAGTCATTTTCATGTGCAGCAAATACAAGGAATTGTATATTACTAATATATGAATAAACTGTTTTCAGTAATACTACTGCATGCTTGTTATGACAACTTGTGAAATGCACTATTTATTTATTTATGATTTATCCAACAAATAAATGCATTTTATATTTTTTATTTAGGCTCAATGAATTAGACTAAATAATAAATATGTACATTTCTTCATCAGTTATTCTTAAATAAATAAAGCCAAGAATATAGCTGCTGAAATTCAATTGCAGGACTTTATTTCACAAAATATCCTATGGTCTTTATACCTTTCTAACTGTAAATTTTATTGGCAGGTTTAATGAGTTTCTTTAGGTCACACAGTAAATCAGTGGCAGGGATTGAACCAGCAGCTCAGTGCTTTATAGTCCAATGTCTTAGCCAAAATACCCCAACTTCACTTTGTATTATGTTTTAATAATATTGAAAAGAGAGATATTTACTAAAGCATATTATGTTTCATAAGTGAGACAAATGAATGAATGAATGAATGAATGAATGGTGGAGCACATTCTGTCTTTTGAAATACTTTGGGCCTAAGAAATATAATAAAAATCTATTAAGGTCAAGAATTCCATCAATACTGAATAAAGCTAATAACCACACCAAGCAACTTCTACTTCATCAGTCAAGCAAAGCCACTATACATCTATTTGATGTTGTTTAGTTTATTTCACAAACTGGGCACAGTCCAAACTACCTGGATCATGCAACAGACTCGCCACCACTTCTCATACTACTTATGCAACTTATGTGATTATTTTTCAGTTTAGAAGGGGATTTTTTTGAAGCCCCAGGAATTTTTCCAAGTAATATAATTAGACAGAAAACCCGATCCAGAGCTTTGGGGGTAAATTCATCACTTCTCACTGACCTTACTATCTTCTGTTTCCTTGGCTCTCCCTTCAGGCGGCCGCTCCTGAAAGCTGCAGGTTGATTTTAATGACAGCTGACAAGAGAGCATTGAATTGTCTGTCCCTCCAAGCTCAGTAGTCCTTGGCAAGTAGGAGCGTGACACAGGAGTCCTGCCAAGATTAGGAATTGGAATTGCTGTATGAACAGGCTTTGACCCTACAGCTGGCTGTCTCAGCTTTGAAGCGACCCCCACAACTGGCATGACCACTTGAAAAAAATAAATAAATAATGGGAGCCGAACTTGAGAGAGACAAAATCCCACCACCAGAGCAGAACTTCAGCGTATCCAGATGTCTGAGAATTGCAATAAAAAAATGCAGCTGTTTAAAGAAATGCAGTAGCAGTCATTCTTCAGGTCAGCCTTCAGTGACTGAGACTCGGAGAAAGTGAGAATCTCTTTCCATGCTCCACAGTCTAAAGCTGACGATTCAGTCAGAGTTTCTCTGAAACGCTAAAACACTCCTCTGGGGCGTGAACTTTTCTGGAAGGTAACTGCCTTAAAGCTGCCTGTGATTAAAGAACTCGTAAGTTTTGATTTTTTTTTTTTCTTTTCTTTTCTTTGCTCCTAGCTCTCCAGCAGCATTCCAGTGAAGTGTATAGACTGAATCAGTTGAAAAACAAGCCTATATTCCAACTGTCAAAACACGGCCCTGAGCCCACAACACTGGAAATAGACACGTCTTCCTGACCACTGAAAATGCTGCCTCCTGCTCTGTTTTAGAAGAGAAAAAAATAGATTTTCTTTTTTGGGTAAAAATGAGGCCTGAGCAGTGGCCAAAGCAAACAGCTGTTGGAAAAGCTTTCAGTCCCGGAAACAATCTCTTCACTGAAGCTGTTTGTCTGATTCCTGACAATTTTTCATTGTTGACAGGCGTAGGATGAGACGTGCCGCTTCTTTTTATTTCTATCAGTTATTTATTTATTTATTTATTGGCCAAGCCCTCAGTTCAGAAATCAGTTTAAGGTCAAGCAAAGATCACACTCCCGTCAAGTGCTTTGAATCATTCTCTCTATTTCTCTAATGTCCCTATTTGCTATCATGAGCTGAAGGGAAATGTTAATAGCGAGGCGCTTTTTTTTGCCACAGATTACTCTCATTTTAATCCTCTTCTTGTTAAATAATCCCAAGTAGTACCTACGGCAACCAGAAAAAGGTGCATTTGGCTTTTATTTTCTACCATCGTTTTATACTGAATTCTGTCCTT
Organism: Polypterus senegalus; assembly: GCF_016835505.1. Classification (NCBI taxonomy): domain Eukaryota; kingdom Metazoa; phylum Chordata; class Cladistia; order Polypteriformes; family Polypteridae; genus Polypterus; species Polypterus senegalus. The sequence goes on along the minus strand of NC_053161.1, from coordinate 120,777,661 downwards.
GGTTTATTCTGTGATAATCTGCCTGCAGAGAATGATTTAAACAGCACTTTAAAATCCGTTTATTCACACCACCCAGAAAGAGAAAAAGACTGTAAAAAATATTTTTTATGAAATTATGACAACAGAATATCTCATTTTGAAACAAAAATTTGTTCTATAATAACTATGACTGGTGGTTGCCTTGCATTTCTCACTACATGGTATGCTCTCACTGACTTTGAAAGGAAAATAGATGATCATATAAACAGATAATAAACCTTCCTTCCTGTATTAAACCTTTCACGGTAGACATTTTTGTACACATTGATTCAGTGCCCTATATTGTAAACTCCCTACTGGTTGCTGTTAGTGTCAAGTTAGCATGTTCTTCACTTGTATGTCTAGTGTTTTCACCCCATGTCATCTTAGACTTGCCATTCTAACTTGGCCAAACCTCAGTGTTAGTAGGCTATGGTGTCCCATCTCAGAATGGTTACTCCTTTGTGCAGTGTGATACGAGATTAAGCCTAGCCCCATTGCCTCTGAATTGGAACATGTGGGTTTGAGAAGTTCATGTTATGTTAGATATCATTATTTGTGCACCAAACCTAAATACTAAAAGTTGGAAAAGGCAGGTGAAGTTACTTCCACCAGTTAACAGAGTGAGGTACTATTTGAACTGCCTCCAGCTCCTCAGTCTTTAGACCACACTGCAATTGAAGGCACTGATCTTGTTCTCTGTGCTAAAGATCTTGAGGAAAGCATTCTCTCAGAAAGGTGCTATAAAAGCAGAAGCATCATTTTTTTGGCATCAGTGATCCAATCAACAACAGGATGGGATGATTACCCTGTTTGGTTAATTAAGAAAACCTCTAATATGTAGCTTTTAATGGTTTCCAACATGCTTTGCAAATATAAAAGGGAGAGAAAGTTTTATATGGAAAGTGTACATCTGGAATGAGTTAAACAGTGAAAAGTGTTAGAGAACACAGAGTATTAAGTCACTCAAGGGCAAAAAGATTTTTTTTTTTTTAACATGGCAGCAGTGCTCTACAGCTGTTCATTCATGAGACTTATAAAGATGTCTAGGGGCAGGTAATAATATGCGACCAAATGCTTTCAGCTGACTCCAGGATAGCAAAAGCCATACTCTACATTCACCACTAGGTGGTATACGCTTTTGAATGAATGTGTGCGTGAAGACGTTTAATTGAGCCTGGCCTTTCTTGGCATCTTAGCTGGAATACCAGCATGCTTGAGGCCACTAGTTTATCCAGATGGAATTTCTTTTTTTTTTTTTATTTTAGCAACCCACATTTCAAATGTTTTTTTAAATCATATTGTAAGAGCCAATTAGGTTATGTTAAGTTGATAGAAGTATTTTCTTAGTTATGTTAAACGTTTGCCTATATATTAGTGCATAGTCTATGAGAGGTCTCATTATAACTCCCCAAGTTGAATTGAAATGGAATATTCTAACTGTTTCTTGTCCTTCTGACTACAGATTAGTCTCAGTTAGTGACCTCCCTTGCCATAAGTAAGGCATGGAGGGCACACAGTTTCAAACCGTGCCCAGTTGTATGTAACGTAACATGCTCAATTGAACGTGCAGCGTCGTATGTATAGAATGTACTGAATGTATTAAGTAAGACATAAGGAAATAACTAATCTTTAAGTATAGAAGACAACTGAAGTTTAACAACAAAAGATTAAGTATAAAGAAGAAACTTTTTTTTTCATTGTTGCCTTTTACTCTGCGTGTGTAATAACTTTTCTCTATTTTTGTGTGAACTGTTTGCTTTGAATTTTCACTAAACCTTTTTTAAAACGACCATTTTTGGAATGAGAAATTTCTTTTGGTACGTGTTGGGCTCATGCTTGATCCTGCCTTACCTACTTAGCGGCTACACACATGATAGGGTCAGCATTGAAATACACATAAGGAAATCAAAGAGAAGAGGATTTAAAAGAATTTACTTCTTCTTTAAAGTTGCATTATCTTATCTGACAGAATGTACACAGAGGGAACAGCTCTGTGAGGAACTTGTTTAAAGAAAGATGTTGAAAACGCACTGCGTTGTCTTACTGGTAGCACACTAAAGTGTAAATTCGATCATACATGTGTGGCAGTGGTGATAGAAGAACTAGGATGGCTCCCACATCACTGAAGCTGTGCCTGCAATTAAAGCTAGAATTGTCTGCCTTCTGCAAGATGATTTTCTCAGGAGATTTATTTTACACACAAAAGTAAATTGTGATGTAGTAGTAACTACGGAAATGAGCAGGTTTGATCCCTGTCTACGACTCACTGTATGACCCTGAACCCGTCATTCGAACTGTCTGTGCTACAACTATAAACTGGCACGTTCTGTTTCAGTAGCAAGAAAAAAATTTTAACTTCTACAAAGGGAGAGTGCCATAGTAGGTAGCTTTACTGCCTCATGGACCCAGCATCGTGGGTTTGAATGCTATTCCCTTTGTTATCTGTTCAGAGCTACCACGCTCTCCTTATGTCTGAGTGGATTTTTCGTCAGGTATTTTGCTTTGTTTCCTCAGTTTAGGTTAAATGACAAATCTAAATTGGTCCTGTGAGCCCTAAAATGGCCTGGCGCCAAATTCACGGTGGGATTGCAGCCATTGCTGTTAGGATAGGCTTCAGGCTCCTATAAGTCTGAATTTCTTTATTTCACCTTATACAATTTCTTGTATTAGGAATTTGTTAGTTTTCGCATACCCCTTGGGGTCAGAGCTCAGAGTCAGCCGTTGTACAGCACCCCTGGAGCAATTACAGGTTAAGGGTCTTGCTCAAGGGCCCAGCAGAGTAGGATCTCATTTGGCAGTGACGGGGATTTGAACCGGCAACCTTCTGGATACCAGCACAGAATTTGACTAAACACGTTTGAAAATGTTAAGTTATAAATAAAAGGGAATGAATATAAATAAAGACGGCAATTGTATATCACCATGGATTACTTACAGAAAATAATACAGCAATGTGAAATGTGTACTATAGTGTAATAAGCTCACCTAAGATGTGAGGCATTTTTTAGTAAAGACATTTATTTCCTTTGTAGATGTGGCTGATTATCTCTTGTAGCGATGAGCAAAATGATTCATGCAATAATGAATTTGTGGTGAAACTCAGGGTTTTGTTTTGCATAAAAATTCACAAAACAAAACATTGACCCAAGAAGATAAGCATTTATTCCTTTTCTGAAAGAGCTTTCAGGCATTAATGTATGTGTCTACCTGAAAAATTACCAAACTCATTTCCTATCAGATGTAGACATTTAATTGAGCCATCAGGCTTGTGATGCGTTTGTACTGGTAAGAAGATTCCCACTTGGCTAATTATAATGACTGTCTTGATAATCACAATCCTAAAGATGCAACAGAGACAGAAATGAATTTGGAGCTCCACAGCACATTTATAGCATGCAAACCCTCATCTGCAGGAATCAAGAGACTTGACAGAGCAGTTCCTATGTCATGGCAGAGAGTGGTAACTCTGGATAGTGTGTTTTCCTGTGAAGAAAACATGAAGAAATGTGTACAAGGGTGCATTTTGGTTTTGTTTTCTTTGGAAAACATGCAACATGTCACATTTTTAAGCAACATACCTCATCTCTGCTCTGATGTGAATGGGGGCATAAAAAAAATCCTGTTACTTGTATTGCAGACAATTACTTGCATTACCATCTTCAGAACAAAACACAAGTAAACAGTGGGACTATGTCTCTAGGGAGCAATGTTCCTTGTTTTCTAACCAAAAACCACAAACAAAAAATGTTTTTAAGTGAGTTATGTTTTTCACAATGATGAAAACTCCAGAAAAACACATTTTAGTGTCAGGTTCATGAAACTGTATAGGATTAAACATCCCTGATTTGATCATCACATGTGCCTTGTCATATGTGTTCCTGGCAGCTTTGTCTTTTTGTTACAGCATCTCATCTTGTTAACCACTATGAAGATAGACCAACCATCTACCCAGTTTAGAATATCATCAGTCAGTCAGTTATTCTCCAACCTGCTATATCCTAACACAGGGTCACGGGGGTCTGCGGGAGCCAAACCCAGCCAACACAGGGCGCAAAGCAGGAACAAATCCCGGGCAGGGTGCCAGACCACCACAGTGCACACACACACACACACACACACACACACACCCACACACCAAGCACACACTAGGGACAATTTAGGATCGCCAAAGCATCTAACCTGCATGTCTTTAGACTGTGGGAGGAAACCGGAGCACCTGGTGATTATAAGAGCATACAGGGATTAGTTTAAATTATTTTTTAGCATTGATTATTTATTTTCATAATTATATCTGACGCATTTCATATTCATTTGCAAAAAGAAAAGTGTGTTTAAACATACATATTACTGTTTTACTTTTGTATTAGATACGGCTCTGGCCTAAAAATACAGTTCCATTTTGTAAATAGCAGGCTGTGAATTTCGAAACTTTCCATATATTTCCAAACCTGCTTATCCAGTTTAAGGAAGTGGGAGGTTTGGAAAATTATATATTGTACATTTTTCACGTAACACTAATTAATGTACATTCCATTGTGAGAGTGGCCCTTTGTGAAAGGTGTAGTGAAAATTTCACTTGTAATGCATGTTCAATCTGTCCGGCATTGCTCAATACTTCCCCAAACTCCTGGCTGACTGTATGCTTTCATAAATGAAACAGCATCCTGTAATTGTGAAAGCTTACATGCTTTGCAAAAGATCAATTCAAAACAGTTAAACAGGATGCATAAGATATCTGGTCACATTTGAGATTTCAACTACACAAAACAGGAAATCACAGAAGTTTGCAGCAAATGCCTTAAAAGAAGTAAATGGCCAAGCAATTTGTCTTGCTAAATTCAATGATGAATGGGACTTTTGCATGCTAAGCAGTTTTTTGGCTCAGGGCAGTCAGAGACCAGTATATTGGTGGGATAAATTAATTTGTGGGAGATTAAGCAATCCTCTTTCTGATGTCCTTAAATATCCAGAGCTGCACAAGAAGTGCATTAAGTGGATTGGCAATTAATTCCAAAAAATGCGAAACTCCAAATTCCATGGAATGCAGTGTGGATGGAACAATTGGAAGAAGGAATCAGTAATATTGTGTAATTAAAGAATTAAGGAGCAGGTTAAGGGTGAGGTTTTTAAGACAGTGGTAAGACCAACAATGATGTATGGAGATGAGTCATGGGCAGTAAAGGGAGAGCAGGAGAAGATGTTAGATGTGGCAGAAATGAGAATGTTAAGATGGATGTGTGGAGATACAAAAATGACAAAATAAGAAATCTGAGGTGCAACAAAAGTGGGAGATATCTGAGAAAGTAAGGGAAAATAGATTGAAGAGGTATTGACATGTGATGAGGGCAGACAATGAATATGTGGGCAAAAGAGTAATGGGAATGGGAATACAGAAAGTGAGGGAGGCCAAAGTTGAGGTGGATAGATAAAGTGACAGAAGATCTGAAGGAAAGAGACTGACTGGTGAGGAGGTGCAGGACTCAGCTGTTTGGAGAAGGTTAATAAAGCAAATCAACCCCACACATAAGTGGTAAAAGATGATGAGGAAGAACAAAAAATGAGAAATTCCAAATACTTTCACTAGGCTCCTGTAAGCAGCAAGGTGGCAAAGTGATGAGCTGGAAAAAGCTGAGCTGGAAAACTACAGTGTGGTGCACTACTCTCTGTAAGATACAGCTGGCAGTTTGGACCCAGGTTGGAGTTCAGAATTTAGTTAGGCCCCTTGAAACACAATGATGTTTATTAACAAAGTCTCAAATCTAGATGAGTAAGTAAAACAAAATATACAAGGTCATATATAAAGAGAGACAGAATTCAGATGGATGGTATGCAAAATAAATATGATAAAAAATGTTCTACAAGAATTGGTAAAGATCATACAAACAATATAAAATCAAAGACAAGAGCAGTAGACAAAAAAATTAGTAATCCAAAAATCCAAAAGGTAAAAACACATAAGAATACAAAACATAAGAATGCTTGAAAAAATGCAAGGAATGTTTAAAAGTTACCATTTAAAAATACAAAAGTATGCAATGCTAGAACAACACTACCAACCGAGCCCCTGCTGTATACAGTATTTCCCCTGTCCTTCCCACTACATGATAGCATCACAACAAATTCACAAAGTAAGAGCCAGGAAGGGCTAGAACCAGAGCACCAGCCAAGTCCTAACAGACATCTGCGCACCCTTTGGTTTGAATCTCAGCCTGGCTGGGCACTCTCTGTGATTAAGATTCTTTGTCCACTGTATCTTCATGGCTTATTTTCCAGGTACTCTGGTTTTCATTCCAAAGATATGTTTGCTGAGCTACTCTGTAACAGTCGATTAACTCTGAATCAATAGCTGGGTTTGTAATTGTGCTTGGTCATGGATTGGTGCCCCATCTTGGGTGGTTCCTGCCTTGCTCCAGAGGCTGCTACAGTATACTCTGACCAGGCAATTTGGAACTGATGGACACATGGACAATTAAGCTTCAGATCTTTCTACAAACTACTTTGTGCAGTGAATTGAATATTTTAGTGAGGTCCATAGGCACTGAGATGATCCAGTGTGACTGTGTGTGTCACAGGTTACATACTGGTATGAGTATGTAATTTCAATGTACACATTTAACATTCTCATTTGTCTGCAGCAGAAGAAAGTGTGCTAATATTGTCAGTAGATTAGGTTCTTTGGTGCTTAAAAGACTTAAGAGGACCCCATTTTGTATGTCTGCAGACTCACACTTTATTTTATATCCAAAGCTGAGAAAAATGCAGTTGTGGCTAAAGGCATATGGTTAGAAGAAATTGTAACAAGGTGAGTGTAATGAATATATATGTATATATTGTGGACAGTAGGGGGCATACATCTCAAACCCCAGACACAACACACACAGAGCCCAAGTCCAGCACATAACCTGTGTTTAGTAAGAGTGGGAAACACTTTTGTTTAGTTTCCCACCTTATGCAACTCAGTACCAACAAGTGAAAATTCATAGTCCCCTTCGTTTACTTCTTGTCTATCTCTTCCCTCTCTTGTCTACCTCCACTCCTCCTCCTGCAAGCTTTGTCCTCCACCTACTGACTCTGACTCCCTGAATGTAGGGAGGCAGCCCCTTTTAAAGAGCACCACAATCTCCTTCTGGCCTCAGACATTCTCCTTGCACCCCCTGGTAGTGGCCATGGGCCACAGCAGGCTTAAGCTTTTATACTTCAAACCAATGGCACTATAGCAAGCCAGGGGGGCTGCCCTCTGTCGTCCTGGGGGAGGTATTGCCCTGAGCAAGTTCCTTCCCCAGGTCCTTCCATTACAGAGGTGTCCTGGCTGTCTGTTCCAATATATATATATATATATATATATATATATATATATATATATATATATATATATATATATACTTCTAAATATATATTGTATGATGTTACGCTGTTTATGTTTTAACATTATGGTTTATATTTATTTTCAATTTGGTTTTTTCTTATTATATTTGTAATTATTGCATAGAGCATTTGCCTCTTAAGTGCTAGATTGAATTTCATTAACTAGGCACTGAAATCCATAAACAGGGAAAATTATACTTTTGCAAATATTTTTTACAATAGAATGAATATGTAAAAGAAAATAACCTTTCAATAATAAATGTCAATTATACAGTTTATACGTAATATGAATTGTTTTATCAAAATATTTAGAAATATGTCATGTGACATAGTAAATCACATATACAGCTACAATAAAATTACTTTTTACGTTACAACAAATAGCAATGACTCCATTTCAACTTACTTGCATCGTTCTTGTTTATTCAGTGTTCTTTCTGTCATGCACAGCACATAGTACCCTGACCAGAGGGCAGGAATCTCTCAAATATGAACGCTTTCCATACATTGTATTATTTAAAGTTGCCAAATTCACCTAAGAATGAAAATAGCCCATATTGAAATCATATCTTCCTTACCTTCTTTGCCTTACTTTCTATGTAGTCAGGTAGTGGTGTCAGATTGAAAGACACCTTAGCATATTCTAGATTGTCACTCTTTACACACAACACATTCACAATGAGTGTGCTTAATTGCACACACAAAACTGGAATAAGTTGAGTAGCCCAATTAAGGTAGAAATCTTTTTTATTAAATATCCACGTTTACATATGCAAGTCCACCTGTGGAGTTCTACTTTGGCGAAATGCTCTAATGTCAGGAAGATGCTCTAATTAATTTAAGCATCATCAATACGAAAGCAAGGATGGGAATGTGTCTCCAGAGATTGTGTTGCTGAGCTTAAGACTGTACAATTAGCTCATCAAAATAAATGTATCCATTTATGAAATATACAGGCAGATTATTTTAACCAGGAGGAGGGACAATACGATTTTGCAATCATTTGGCTCAGGAAATGTACATTATTTTTGTGGACCCTTCCACCATTATGTATGCTTGGCTGCAGTATGCGTGTGTGAAGGAAAGACATACACAGGCTAAAAGAATGAAACAGACATGCACAATCTGCAAAATCCTTAAGTATAACCTACATACTGTATGTTAATCTAATTTCTCAGAAACTAATATTTTGGTTTGTCTTACTGGAATAAGGGTATGTGGGGTATTTTTGAAAACGGGTTTCTGTGAATAACCAGATTATTAAAGTGCAAGTGAACACACTCAACAAAGCTCTTTGAATCAGTGGCCTTCAATTGCTGGGCCTATTAGATCATTAGCACAGGTGAAGACATTTTGATGGCTGGGAACTTAAGACATTCCAAAGGCTACAATCCAGGTTCTCTAATTTCCACCTTTTCTTAACATTTTTGCCTCCAGCTTCAGTCATTCTTTAAGGCATATGTTGTTTTGCACTTCTTCTCTTTACTCCCACCCTCTTTCTGATTTGCTTTGTTCATTGTTTCCCTATTTGAACATTGTCTTTCATAAAGCTGTCTACAGTTCCTTGCTATTTTACTCAGTCTGGAAAAGTAACTCCACATTCCTTCTATCTTTACACTAGTATAGTGTTTTTATATCTTGTTTGAAATGCCCTAATCCACAATATCTCCAATTTATGTTTGTACACAGTTTATTTACCCAGAAGCCTTTTGTTATGGGTTTGGCCACTAGCGCCCTGCTGCCACATCTGTTATCTAAACACCCTTGTACTTATGTCCTTATGCTTTGGTGCTTTCAGGTCTTCATATCTGACTTTATTTCTTTGTTCATCTCTATAGTTTTTCCTTCTCACCACAATACCATTCTCCTTCTGGACCACTCTGGTGTTCTTCTCAGCTGAGGCATTTCTCCCTGTGAATAACTGCAGACAAACTAGAACCAACCTCCTGCTGGAAGAAAGTCTATTTCTTCTAATCTATGGAGATCCTCTTTCTATAACCAGTTTTCTCTCAAACTCTCCACATCACAGATCAACAGGACATCAAATTCCAATACCTATATGTTGTGCGACTGGTTGAAGGCTTGATGGCCGTTGATTAGTAAGGTTTATTTATTGGTACAGGAGGTGTGTCTGCCTCCCTCCCTTGTATATATCCTGGTTACTCCCTTATTTTTCTTTTTTTCTTTTGTATTAATCTTTCCTCAGTGGGCTGGTGAAGAGGAAGGGTGTGTTGTTGTGGGGGGGGTGTTGTGTTACCTTTTGAAAAAACAGTTGTAATTATTTTACCTCTTGTATATGTTGAACTCAGAGGTTATCACATGCAAAAAATGTGATAACAAAAAAAGGGCCACTTTGAGAATAAAGGAAATGTGATAGCTGGATTTAACAATGAGCTTGTATCCAAAATGAAGTGTGATTCCATTATAGAATTGAATGCAAGCTTTAGCTAAAATAAAGCATCACAGATCAGCATTTGCAAAGTATAGGCTTAGGTCTTTTTGACAAGGGATCATTTTCAATTGTGCTTTACTGGATAACCATAGATTATTATAGCTGATCTATGTTCAGTAATGGCTTTGCAATAGAGCATTCCTGCTTGGTAAGGATCATCTTACTGTCCTAAATGTGGATGCCAAGCTGTAATTGGAGGGACAGTCAAATTCAAGGAAACATGAGGTATAGATATATTTTCCTGCACCTCGAATGTAATGTAAGAATTTTGTATATATTTTTTGAGCCTGGCTTTTTTATTACAGGGGCACAGAGTCTATCACTGGAGCATTGATTAGAAAACAACAAACTGTTCAGTGCAGAACACCAGTCCATAATGAGTACACTCACACACAAACCATGCATTCTCATTGACATTCATATTGAAGTCTTTTCACTGTTTCTCAGATGCATCAGTCAGTTTGAGTTCAATGGTAACTTCTATTATGTACAAGTGGTTCGAAAAAGTATGTGAACCCTTTGGAAATAATCATTATGTATAAATTTGATTTTAAATATGATTTAATCTTCATCTAAGTTACAGTAATGAACAAACACAATCTAGTTTAACTAATAACAAATAAATGGTATTGTTTTTGTACATATTGAATACATAATTCAAACATTCAGTTAGCAAACCTGGACTCCAATTAATGAAACGAGATTGGAGGTGCGGTTTAATGCTACTTTGAACAATAAAAAAAAGACTCATTTTATGTTTGCTATTCACAAGAGAAATCAAGTGATGTGAAGCATGTCTTGCAATAAGCAGATCTCAGAAGATCTATGATCAAGAACTGTTGATTTGCACAAAGCTGGAAAGGGTTACAAGTAATTTCAAAGAGTTTAGATATTCCTCTGTCCACAGTTAGACAAATGTTATATAAAAGGAGATGACTTAGTACTGTGGATCTCACCAGAACTGGACACCCAGCCAAGAAGATTTAAAAGGCACAACACACGAATGCCTGCAGTGGGCTGGCGCCCTGCCCGGGGTTTGTTTCCTGCCTTGTGCCCTATGTTGGCTGGGACTGGCTCCAGCAGACCCCCGTGACCCTGTAGTTAGGATATAGCGGGTTGGGTAATGGATGGATGGACATATATCAAGAATGCTTAGTGAGGTAAAAAAAGAACCTTAGAGTAACAACATTGAACTAAAAGATTGAAAAAAATCTTTGCAACAGGTTAACATCTCTGTTCATGGGTCTTCCATATGCAAAAGATTAAACAGGCATGATGTCCATGGTAGAATACCAAGGAGAAAACCTCTGATCTCCAAAAAGATCATCACTCCACACCTGAAGTTTGCCAAAGACCAACTTTACAAAACACAATGCTGTTGGGAAAATGTTTTATGGACTGATGAAACTAAGATTGAATTTTTCTGCAAGAATACGGAGCAGTACATATGGCATGCAAAGGGTACTGAATACCAACATGAAAACATCATATCAGTGATGAAGTACGGTAGAGAAAGCATCAAGATTTGGGGCTGATTTGCTGCCTCAGATCCTGGACATCTTACCTTCATCAAAGGGCAAATGTGTTCCCAAGTTTATCAAGGTATCCCACTGTATAATGAAGACAGTGGCTGTCCACCAGCTGAAGCCCAGTAGAAGTTGGGTGATGCAGCACGAAAGAAATCCTAAGCATTGAAGTAAATCTATTACAAAAAGAGAAAATTTGCCTTTTGGAGTGGCCAGTCAGGGCAGAGTCCTTAATCCAATGGAAATGTTTGGAATGACCTCAAGAGAATCATTCAGGCCTGACATTTTAAAATTTGGAAGAATAGTTCAAAACTCGTCCTGAATGCTGTGCAGGTGCGATTTGCAGGTACTGGAAGTGCTTAGTTGAGAATATTGCTGCCAAAGGAGGTTTCACCAGTTATTAAATCCAGGAGTTCACTTCTTCCACAGCATTATGTGAATGTTCGATGCGCGTGTTCAATAGTGACATGATAGATTATAACTGTGTTTTATTAGCTTTAGCATATCGCACTTGTCTATACTTGTGATTTAAAGATCAAATCACATTTTATGACCAATTAATGCAGAAAATCAGATAATTCCAGAAAGTTCACAGACTTTTTTTTCCCACAGTAGCAGTGTGTGAAGTATTTATGCACAGGCTGAAATTCACCGACATCTTTTGTGCTTTGTGTAATTCTTATATTCTGATTCTCCTTGTTCTACTTTATGGTGTGTGTAGGACAAAGTGGGCATTACCCATTCTGCTATTCTTTACTGGCACATCAGGCCTGTTAAGAAAGTAGATTTAACAGGGATTCAGACATCCACTATCATCTTCCCTACTTACATTCCAAAGTAAGGGACTGATCTCCAGTTTGTACCAATATCTGCTTATACTTCATCTTATAGCAACAATGCAAATCAGAATTGAAATTACATCTTTGTAGAGGCCCCTCTGCAAACATCTTGAGTCAGAAGGTGCAAAATGGACTCAAGCATGATCAAAGACCTATAATTCAAGAAATGACCACGGGGTGGACAGAAAAACTTGCATATGTAACACTCATCCCATCTAAGGATTTTCTCAAAGATTCTCTTACTGAACTCCCTGGAGACTCTTGGGTACTATTTCTGAAAAAGACCTTCTGAAACCCCTCTCAGAAAACTGATGAACCATTCCTACTTTGGGAAGTTGAAAGTTGTGGACCAGAAAGCTGAGATCCAGTTAGCTAAGCCAAGCGCTGGGTCATGTCTAAAGACTAAGAAGCAGGTGTTACTTCAGGAAGGAAACTTCAGCATCTAAACTCTTGTGCCAAAAACAGTACTGTTTTTCCCTATGCAAATGAAACAGCAAATTGCCTAAAAGCACAAAGTGAGCTGAGAAAGTAGCATCACAGAACACCACAAGCAAAGGATCCTGCAGCAAAAAGAAATAGTGTACTTCAACCTGAGATCTGAGATCCAGTTTGCCAAGCTAAACAGTGAGCCAGCTTGAAAGCTGAGAGGCAGCCATCACTTCAAGTTGGGAACTTCAGCATCTACACTCTTGTGCCAGAAACAGTAATTTTTTTCTCTAAGATGCTGAAGGCACAGCAAAAAAGCAGCAGCACAGCACTGACAAGGACCATGCAGCAAAGAGAACTCCTGAATGAAGAATCCTCCACTCAACCCTGGAACAGCAACAAAGCAACAATTCCACACAACATCAAACATTATCTTTAAAGACTTAGTATCGCAAAACTATTTATCTGTACCAATATAAATTAGAACACTAAATAACCAATAAACAACTTATTCTACATTGTATCTAAGAATACTCATATTTGTCTAATGCAGTGTTTCCCAAACTCGGTCCTGGGGACCCCCCGTGGCTGCAGGTTTTTGTTCCAACCAGATTCATAATCAGTGACAACACCTGATAACACTAATCTCATTTAATTAGTTGGTATTTTTCTCTCTTATTCTACATTCAAAAAAACACAGCAGCATGATTTTTACATTTATAAGACATTTAGAAAATATATCAGCTTTTTCTATAGATTTAAATGCTTAACTCTGTTTTGTTGATTTCATTATATTTTGCCCTTTTTCTGTGCAGTTTTTCCCCTTCGTTGTATCTTATTAACAACAATTAAAAATGAGCAGAGCAGACACCCAGGCAAACAACACTGAATAATCAAAGGCTGCTACTTTAGTGTTAGACCCACTAATTAGTAAATAATGGATTAATTAAACAATTAAAACACCTAGAAAAGTAGAATGAAAATCAAGATGAAAATACTGTTAAAAAGAAAAAAAGTACATTATTCCTATATAACTGCTTGGTACATTTTAATATATATATATATTTTTTTACCAAACTTAGTTTTCTAATTTCTATATTGTTCCCGAAACAAAGAGTTTAGGAAATAACAGGTCACTTAATTAGCCCAGGAGCCCAATTAAAAACAAAAGCTTGTTGGAACAAAAACCTGCAGCCATAGGGGTCCCCAGAACTGAGTTTGGGAAACACTGGTCTCGTGTGTCTGCTTCCGGTGTCATGTATCAATATACATATGCAGTTATCATATTTCATTACTGCTTGTGCTTATCAATACATTGTATTATTCTGTCATGAGTGTACTTTATTTACCTTGATATACTTTTAACCACCAGAGACCTGCCTCCTACAACCAAGAAAGGTAAGGGAAATAAAGTTGGCGCTTTACCAAATCATTTAATTAATTACTGGCATTGCGGAAGGCCACACCGATAATTAATTAACTAAGTTAATACTGGGTTTTATAACTGCACTTTCAGCTTCTGATTCTAACCAAGACAACAAATCAACCTCCTGAAATTCATGCATTATTTCATTATCAATTCATTATCAAATCCAAAGATAAAAATAATTTTTTGTATTTTGTTCTCTTTAGCCTCTTTTGTTCAGTTCAATTGACTCAGAAAATGTGTTTATCAACATGTAAGTGCAGAGGTTGTGAAAATGCAGTTAGTCTGACAAATTACACTGGACACTTAATCTAATATGCACATTTTTGGAATGGAATGAGTGCATCCAGACAGAGCCCATGCCAACACAGACAGAATGGATAAACAAAGGAGGTCTGAAACTCAGGGCACCATAGGGTGTTCTATGTGAATTTGTGCTGCCATAGAATAAGAAAATAAAAGAATAAATTGAATATACATCATAGACAGTAACTCCTGCAAAATGCACAGACACATTAGGTAAAAATATAAAATAAAAAAGAAAGTAAATGTAAAATATCTGAAAAAAAATTTAGGCATTCAGGTCTGACTTGAATTTAATGATTGATGGAGCTTCTTTTTTAATAATATAAATTACATTTTATTGGTTTTGTGAATTGTGCTAAAATGAGTAAGTTATAATAAATGGGTTAGACACAAATATCACACTGCAATATGTAAAACGCTATCCAAGCAAAAACAGAATACAACATTAAAATGTAATGGATCAAATTCTAGAAATTGGAGGCTCACCACTACTGAAACTGGACAGCTACCTAAACAAAAGGTCCATAATAAAATGGTTCCTCATGTATATGAAAACTGTTGAAATAAAACAGAACAGAGGCAGAGGTCCAGCAAACCTGTTTTAGAATAACACTAATAAATTCTGCACATATCCTAAAAAGACTTCACACTGTTCCACATAAAGATAATGTAGGACATTGCTTATCCAGTGGGTTATGGAAGTGCCTTCAAGGATAATTTCCCGAAGAGGAGTTACAGAGTTGAATATCCATGCTTCTAGTTTTCAAGTAGCAAGGAAACCAAATCAGAAGGTGTCTTACAAAATGATATGAAATAGACTATGACAACAATATTCATGGATGCAGAGTTTACATCTTTGTCTATAAGTTAATAGCAGAGCTTTTAAGATGGCTTAATAACAGCCCATTTATTGAAGCTACCTAAGATATGAAGTGATTATTCAGTTAATTTTAAGCGGTCAACCCAAGGGTTCAGGTTTCATTTTAGTTATGATTCTTAAACTAAGTAAGAGTACAGGTTGGAGCTGAATTGTTTTTAGTCATGATTTTTTCAATGGAGTGGCGCCCTGTCCAAGGTTGGTTTCTTCCTAGTGCTCAGAATAAGCTCTGGCCCCTCAAGATCTTGAATCACCAGATTAACTTGGGTTCAAGGAGGTTTTAAAGTGGTAATAGGTAGTACTTTATAATATGTTAGGAACTGATACATGTGTTTATATTCTCCATGTATCATTATTAAAGCAACTAGTTTATTTTTCACAGAGAAATTTTTTTTTTAACCAAAATAGCATTAAGATGAGTTTGTTACAGAAAACATGTAATGCATTAATACATGCAAGGATAAACAGCAACATCAGTGAAGATAAGCAGAGCACCATTAAACACCCTGTCAATTACATCAATTATATCAATACTGTATTTGAAAAGGATATAAATAAATAAATAAATATATATCCATCCATCCATCCTCTTCCGCTTATCCGAGGTCGAGTCGCGGGGGCAGCAGCTTAAGCAGAGAAGCCCAGACTTCCCTCTCCCCGGCCACATCTTCCAGCTCTGCCGGGAGAATCCCAAGGCGTTCCCAGGCCAGCCGGAGACATAGTCCCTCCAGCGTGTCCTGGGTCTTCCCCGGGGCCTCCTCCCGGTTGGACGTGCCCGGAACACCTCACCAGGGATGCGTCCAGGAAGCATCCTGATCAGATGCCCGAGCCACCTCATCTGACTCCTCTCGATGCGGAGGAGCAGCGGCTCTACTCTGAGCCCCTCCTGGATGACTGAGCTCCTCACCCTATCCTTAAGGGAAAGCCATATATATGATGTATTTATACTTCATTGTATATACACAGCAGGGAGAGATGGATTCAAAGGGGTTGATGTATAGTTTTTTAACCTTTTCTTAACTTTTTGTCTTCACAATAAAAACTTATTGACATGTAAGTTTAAGAGTTGTTTACCTATAAAAAATCACTTAATTTACATTTTATGACTCATTTAACTTTGGCTGATAAATTTTACAATGCAGCACACTAATATAGCATTAAATGTTGCAAGGAAAAAATCATTATTTTTTTTGGAATACTCTTCAATTTCAATGTTTGTTTTTATGTCACTTATCTATTCTTTCTTGTTTACTCAATTGATGATTTACCAAAATAAAATTTACAATTAAAACGTTTTTTTTTTCACTTTTTACATTTTACTGTATTATTATTTTAATAATTAATGGAAATGTAAAGTTCTACAAAAGCTGGGTTTGACTTTTCTAAGTAAAATAATGTTTATGTAGTTTTCAACTTTTGATTTCCTACACAAGTGATAAACGGTTACAAACTACTACAGTATATCTCCTATACAACAGTGTACTATTTCCATTTAAACATTAAAAAGTGAGGAAATCAATAGTAACTTGATTTATTTGAATAAAATAGTATAAACACATTTATTATTCACTACAATGCAATCATTATTCTTCTGCAAGTAATTCAAGTTAAAATTCTTTACCACACAGTATAATTTAGTAGTATTTTTAAAACACCCGGTGATGGACACTCATCTTGTCCAAGGCTGATTTATGTCATCCCCCAAGTCTTGTTGGTGTAGGCTCAATTTTGTTGTGATTTTGCCTTGCCTGACCTTAAAAGATCTGGCGTGCTTTCCTATATTTTTAAAAATAAATTATTGACAATCATCACCACAGGAGTGGACAGAAGTAGTAAAATATTTTAGCCTCAAGAAAGCAGCTCATGGGAATTGCAATTTGAAATAAATATGGGCATTGTCAGGGAGGCAACTGACTAGTTATTTTCAAATCTAGCATTTTTGTGGTCTTCTCTGCACTTGATTTAATTATAAAGTTTGATGTCTATATACGAAACTCTTGAGGAAGGCACACATAAAGGAAGGCAAACAAATGGAAAAAAAAAACATTAATTATGTCAGTGTATGCACAGCAAAATGATAATACAAGTTTTTGCTTATCTTTAGGTTATCTTCAAGTAAGGAACACAATTTGAGCAAATTTTACTGGATTGTCATGATGGACTAAATGATCAGCAAAGAAAGTCTAATCCACAGAAATAAAGGAATACACCACACAAAAACTGTATTTTCTATGTTATTCATCAATCATTGTTTGCAATGATGGCCAAAAACAAAAGTAAATTTCCTAATATTTACTTGAATTAGGGACATGTTGTATATTACAGATTTTAGTTTAGTTGGTCTTTTTTTTTTCATGTTATTCATTACATGTTCATAAGGGCTGCTGGCCACGGCTGGGGTATTATATGATCACTGGTTTAAACAGTGCCTTGCTACTCAACACTTTTTGATCGGTCAGGTTCCTTGGCTTCACCGGTCAATCTGGTGGTCAATCCAATTACCTCCAGGTTAAATATGGTCATATGTCTCTGAGATTAAGTATTCCTTGGTGAATAATTTCATGTAAAAGATTCTCTCTACTTGTGCTATAGTTAGTGGTGAAAATCATCTGAAAATTGGGCAGTTAGGGTTACACTTTGTGTTTTTAATTTTTGTTCTATTGATTTCTGTTTCTGCTTCCTCACATTAAAATCTCCCAATTTAGGTGCTCATAATAATCGTTGGAATTTTGTCCTAATCACGACCAAAGTCTCACGTTGGGACTTTGTGAGCATATGATCTGACACAAACACCTGACACTTGGAATATGTGACACAAATAATTTGATATGGGCATTTTGACATTGGTCCTGAATGGGTTGGGTGCCCAATTAAGCCTATATTCTTTAATAAAACCTTTGTGTGCGTCCAGTGTCCGTGTGTGTGTGTCTTCTGGTGAAGTGTGCATGCGCGGGGCCACACAGCACTTGTTCAGTCTCTTCCTGTGCATTCCCTGTGCAGAGAGAGAGAGACAGATACACACACAGGCGCGCGCGAGTCACGCACACACACACACACAGGCGCGCGGTGTCCATGTGTGTCTTCTGGAGAAATGCACATGCGTAGGGCCACACAGCACGTGTTCAGTCTCTTCCTGTGCATTCCCTGTGCAGAGAGAGAGACAGACACACACAAAGGCGCGTGCGAGTCACACACACACACAGGCGCGCGTGTCACACACACACACAAGTCACACACACGCACACGCGAGACACACACACACAGGTGAGAGACAGACAGACACACACACAGATACACACACGCAGGCCCGCGAGAGAGACACACACACACAGGGGCACGTGTGCATTGTTGCAATGTTACTTTTCTTGGTTGTTTATTAAATTATAGATTTTTCAAATCTTCATTTTTTCCCCTGTGCTTAAAACTCATTAAAAAAAGAGTTTTTAGCGAGCGGGTCATAAGGCTATAGTGCAAATTCTTGCAGTGTTAGTTTTCTCTGTTGTTCAAGGTTTTCTTAGTGTTATTCAATGTTTGTACATTTAGTTTACTATTACACTGTGCTTTCTATGGTATAGTTAACTATATTTGTGCTTAAAAAATTAAAAAAATAAATATTTACATACAGTTCATACGGTCTGGAATGGATTAATTGTATTTATATACAATCCTATGGGGGAAATTACTTCGGTTCACGACCAAATTGGGTTGCAACCAGAGTTTTGGAACGAATTGTGGTCGTGAACCGAGGTTCCACTGTATTACTGTCAGACAAAATTACAGGCATTTCATGGAAATACAAACCAGTATTACTGAGAGAGAAAATTAAAGGCACACAATACAGTGACACATATTACAGCCACATACAAGGTCCCTTGCCATTTAATATAGACTGTTCATACAAATGTTTATGCACTACTGTTCTAGCGCCCGTTATTTTAACGGGCTTAATGTCTAGTTGTATAATAATTTTGTTATCTCTATTCATTCTCCATGAAAACATGAGATTAAAAATTGTTCTCAGGATGAGCTACAAACAACACAGTAACAGTAACCAATAAAAAAACTTTTTATTTTGTGTGAAATATTTCTGTAAATTTAGAATCATAGTAATCAGCTGTCTATACTAGGAGCAAACCTAAAAAAGTGTTAAACCACCCCTGGGCTGATGCGCAAGCACGTAATACCCATAAAGGGGCAATTCAGTGTCTCCAATTAACCTAACCTATGTATCTGTAGGATGTAGGATGAAACCTAAATATCCAGAAAAAAAACATACAGATGAGTAAAAACAATGCAGTGACCAAGTCAGGATTTCAAGAATTTTCCTTGAATGTGTTGTGGCTGCAATAAGTACAGTGCTACTCTTATGCTAGTATAATCTGCTAGTATAATATATATATAATATATATATATATATAGTGGCGAGTGGATGGGGGTGGCACCCAGCCGGGACGCCCAGAAGGACTGGAGGAAGGCTTGTGCCTCCTCAAGACCACAAGGGGGCGACTGCCCTGTTGACTTTGGGGACCACGGGAACAGAGCTTGTTCTCAACCCTGTAGGGGCCCGTGGGCACTGCCAGGGGGTGCCCGGATGCCTGAGGAGCCTTGGCCCTCAGCACTTCCGCCACACCCGGAAGTGCTTGGGGGAAGAAGACCAGAGACACCCGGAGTGCTTCTGGGTGCACATCTGGGAGGACCGGCAGAAGGTAATCGGGAGGCACCTGGAGCTCGTCTGGGTGAGGACAAAAGGGGCCGCTTCCCTCCATTCGATGGCTGGAGTCGGGAGTGTAGCTGGACATAGTCTTGCAGGAGAGGATTGGAGGCGGTCGGAAGAAGGAAGAGTCATTGTTGAGGGCCTGGACTTTGGAAGAGTTTTGGGGTTGTGTGGCACTTTGTGAATATGGAGTTCGTGAATAAACGTGTGTTGGGTGAACTAACGATGTCTGTCTGGGCTAGGTTCCACAATATATACTGTATATATATTAAAACAGTCGTGCAGCCCCTGGTAAACATTGTCAAAAATACTTCAATATAACAGAACAACAAGAGTGGTATGCTACCTGTTTAGAGTATTACCTATAAAGCCATAGGTGAGATTTTAATAATTTGAGCTCCTTAATTAGCAAGCCATATAAACTATTCTGCATTACAGGCTGCTCCATTTTACAGGAATTAAGTTTTCCCTGGGAATCTGAAATGAGAGTTTGATGTTCCACTAGAGCTTCAGATTTCACAACC
Organism: Polypterus senegalus; assembly: GCF_016835505.1. Taxonomy (NCBI): domain Eukaryota; kingdom Metazoa; phylum Chordata; class Cladistia; order Polypteriformes; family Polypteridae; genus Polypterus; species Polypterus senegalus. Next base: position 120,757,185 of record NC_053161.1, on the reverse strand, counting down.
CCACCTAAACTGAACTTAGTAGTGGCAGCCACTGTTTGTAGCTCATATTATCAGCAGTCAATCCTTTATCTCCTGGCTCCAGATTGATTTGCTAAAAACAGACGACCTACACCCAAGTCTGGCTGAGTCACAAATTCCCATGTTTTTTTCCAAATTTTCTTTCCTTTCCTTTCCAACTCATAGAGCGAATGACACAGAGGTAATAGGAGAAGGTTGGAAAGAGAGGCCCATATGGTATATACAGTCATATAATATGGCTTTTACTCAGAGTGATAATGGCACCCTTTTTAACAAGTTGTGTTTTATTTTACAAAGCTTTCTGCATCATTCAGACCATATAGGCAGCTGATTTGGCCTTATTTGATCACCAAGATTAGAATTCTTTCCCTTTTTTATATTTTCTGGAGCAGCTTGAAATCTCATAGCTTTTGTCTTTCAGTGTGAGTGGACTGGGTGGACCTTCTTCTCCTGGTCAATGGCCTTTGTTGCCCTAATTCTAAATTAAATTTGAGATTAATCTATTTTCATTTTTTCTATTAATCATTTTTCAGACTCTTTAAAAAACTCACTATTCTACAACTATATTCATAGACTAATTAGTTGGCATTTTGCATTCAGACTTTTAAACAGAATTAAATGGAAAGCTTTTTGAAATAAATTAGTTCTCTTCACCCATTTTAGCACTCACTACTTACTGCAAGTAAAGGACTATGTTGGTGGCAAAGTGAAAATTCACTCTGTTCAGTAAGTCAGTCTTTCACAAAGTTTACAAGAATGTGAGGTTACTTTTAGTCACAATCTAAATTATATTTATGTGGCTGTTGCATAGTGGTGACCATTTCTTTGTAACTCTAAAACTGGAAAAGCAATGTGAGTCTGTTTTCAATTAAATTCACTATAGGAGGGTAAGCTGAATTATACTGAACCTTGCATTCCTCTAAGAGTCACATAAGAGCAGAAATGCAAGTGCTGAGGTATGAAAGGCACCTGTGAGGATAACCTTGTCCAACATCCATCCAGCTTTGCTATTGGAAAATTTGGAAAAGAGTACCTATAAAAAACAGTTGAAGTGGCAAACAAGTCAGAAACAGCCAATAACCCTACCCATTGCCAGAAAGCAGGTGAGTCAACATCTTTGAGTATCTCACCCTGAAGCTCTTAACAGATCTTGCAACGGCTAGTCATTAGCTTCTATTGACAGAGTTTAATGCTTGGATGTTGCCCAAAACCTCTGAATCCTTAGGGCTCAAACAGATCTGAGGTGAATGCTTAATATGGTTCACTTCACAGAGCACTAGTATGGTGCATCATTAATGAAATTAGAATCATTGATCCTGGAAATGACTTCTTAGCATGGCTGGACATGACCTCCGGTTGGGGTTTAAAGCCATCTCTTGTACTAATCCCAGTGAGCCCAGAATCAGGAGGTAAGTTAACGTTGGTCTCGACTGTTGGTAAAGATACTAGAGGATGGGCATCAATCTCTGCTCCTGGAGGGCCACAGTGCCTGTAGGTTTTTGTTCTAGCCACTTTCTTGATTAGCAATACATTACTGCTGCTAATGGCACATACTTCTTTCCTCTTTAATTTAAGGTTAAAAATTCTTTTAAATTAATTTTTATAACTTTGTAGATATCTGTTTCCTCACTGATATTCTTTACTGTTGATCACTGTTAAAAAAAACACTGTATAACAATAAAATGTGAAAACTTCCATGGGGTGAACACTTTTTATACGTATTGTTGCAGTGTTCATTTGTAATTGACACACATTAAATATGCTACTACCATGGGTCCATTATTGCAGAAATACGTTTTGGCTTTCAGATGATCCTTCATATGTGGACCTAAAAGAGGAAAGGGTGAATGCAATAGTTGTTGAATTTTTGTTAAATAACTGACCCTGGGGTTGTATTGAGTAGCATTTTTATGCTGTATTGTACTGAATATTCTTTACCCATATTTCTTCTAAGGTGCATTCAGTGCTGTGTATTGTTATTACTTTTTTTTTTCTTTTTGCACTTTGACTACATTTGTAGTGATCATGTTGTCAGACATAGTTTCAGTCAATTGTCCATCTGAAAAATAAGGTTTGTCAAAGTCTGAAGGTGATATTACAGAGACGTACAGCCCAGACTGACTCAGTCATGGATAATCCCAACATCAACCTAGGAAGAGCAATGTGAAAAGGAACAACATCAGGGCTGATGTCAAGGCAATGGGCTACTCAGACCGCTCGTAAGAAAACAACAACGAAACTGGTGTATTTGTAGAACAGGAGGTAATTAGCTGCTTAGATTAAAAACATTTCAAATGGTATTTTCTAATGAAGCAGGTAGATTGTTATGCATTTGTGTCTGGGGACTGACTTCCAGGCTTGACTGAGGTAGGCAATTCCATTCCTGGGTGAGAGGGGGCTCTGTCACTAAAGGTATCACAACAGCATGAAGCCAACCTCATCAGAGCAGGCCATGTCCCTTCCTGTCAGGACACCACAAAAAGAGGTGGCCCCAGAATGCAGCGTCTCACTCATAACCAGGACTCAATTACATTTGTGTTCCTGTGTGAAGACTAAAAGACAAGCTCAGAGGTTACTGTGCGGGCTGATTTTGATTAGCATCTTTTTTGTTCTTCTTTAGGGCACACTTCTGCTTTTTCTTTCACTATAATTAAAGGTGGCCTTTTTTTAATTCTCTCTAGTTTCTTACCGTTGGTCACAACATATTAATGCAAGTAAAAAAATAAATATTTGCTATTTGTTGTATACTGTCTGATGTTTTTCTATTTTTCTGTACATTATTTTGTATTGCGTACTGAATCACAAACACTGTTGCTGTCACACTGTTGAAGAACCATGACAGTTGGCTTTGTAATGATTGCTCAACATACATCTATACTAATAAAAGGCAAAGCCCTCACTGACTCACTCACTCACTCATCACTAATTCTCCAACTTCCCATGTAGGTAGAAGGCTGAAATTTGGCAGGCTCATTCCTTACAGCTTACTTACAAAAGTTAGGCAGGTTTCATTTTGAAATTCTACGCGTAACAGTCATAATTGGAACCTACTTTCGTCCATATACTGTATACGGCCATAGCCTGCAGCTCGGTCGCCGTGTGAGGCGGAGTTGCGTCTGACATCATCACGCCTCCCACGTAATTGAGTGCCTGCCCATATAAGGTAAATATTCGCGGGTGAAGGACTGTGCTTAGCATATTCATAAGTGCAGCTACTGCCGAAACCCTCTCTCAGTGAAAGTGCGAGAGAAACTTTGAAGTGCCGGGTCTGAGCTAAAATTAAATAAAGCCGTGGACATCGCAAGATCGCACGAGATATTCGTGAGGTACAAGTTCAATGAGAAGACGCAGGGTATAAAGCCTCGAAGCTAAAGACCTGGCAAAGTCATGGAGAACATGGAAGGACGAGTTCACATTATACACAGAACTTGCAATGCCGGAGGCAGAGGAAAACACTAAGGTCAGATTATTCCGTTAAATAATTCCAAATAGTCTGTTTGCTTCCTTTCATAGCTTTTCCGATGGTTGTGCTGCTTCCAGACATGTATTTTCGTATTAAAGCATTTAACCAATCACATTTCAGCCATCATTTGTTGCCAGGCAGAGAGGCCTTCACAATCCGTTCTGCAGGCCCGAAGTTTCGGGAATACAAGAAAAATTTCCCGAATGCAGCCTTCTCCAGTTTAACACAGAGCCACGGAGCAGTTTTTGATCTGTCTCGGCTAAAAACAGAACTGACTGTAATGTATGCCATGGATGATTTGACAGGAAAATCTCCCACTGATCTCCTTGACTTCCTTCATCAGAAAAATTTAAATGAGAGCATGGGGCAGCTGTACATATTGATATATTTGGCGGTGACCATTCCCGTGTCCACTGCTTCTGTCGAGTGGACATTTTCAGCCCTAAAGCGAATTAAAACTTATGCCAGAAATATGACAGGGCAGGTTCGACTTTCAGCATTAGCTTCGATGGCGACAGAAAGGGACTTTTTGATGGAACTGAAGCGAACGGATAATCTGTACGACAGAGTAATTGAACTGTTTTTGAGGAAAGAGAGTAGGATGGATTTTGTTTACAAATAATCTGAATTTTTGGTGAGTAAAATGTTGCGAATTTCCTAAATAATATTGCAAGTTTATGAGTTATTATTGATGTTTTTTATGTGTGTCACGGTTGTAGCTGCAGTAGAAAGGAACTTGTTCACACCTGGTTTGTCTATTCAATAAAGGCATTTATAGTGGCTACAGGAGTTATCTATCTGCAATGCAGCATCTCTTTATACTGTATTGCTGCATATTAAGATGGTTTTTATAACCATAAATTAGTTTTTGAGGGGCGGGTTGATTCAGACGGAGCACTACTGAAGGCCTAGGTGTGAGATGCACGGTCCGCCACTGGACCAGATGATACGTAAATTTGATGAACATTACAACCCGAAAATAAACAAAACTGTACAGAGGTTCAGATTATATTTCTCCCAGTGTGTCTCTCTAAATCCTCTGTGCAGGAACATTATCATAAGGCTTAACAATCTTATTGTTACACCTTCTACGTGCACCAAACCGTCCTTATTACAAAGTCTTCCTTGCTTTACCGCTGGCTGCTTCTTTCCATTCACCTTCCTAGCTCTTTATTTAAACAGTTTTCCTTCTCACTTTTCCGCTCCTTCGCTGTCTTCTCCTTTTCGTTCAAAATACGCACCTCCTTGCCTTTTTACAGTCAGCTCCCCTTACGTCACACCATGGTACGTTTAGCACAAGTTAATACCGGGAATGCCTGTTAAACATCTTACATTCACGAGTAGCGATTTGCGTAGTGAACACTTCGATGAATGAAACCTGTTATCTTTATCTTTACAACGGTTGACAAACACAGAATGTAACTTCATAACAACACATCCTCCAAATACGAACCTGATTGAAAGAAATAATGATAATCAAATCCTTGATGACAGCAACACTCATAACAATGACAAAACGATTACTTTGACAATCAGGTTATGTTATTTTTAAAATGTTTCCTTTTCTTTTTCATAACTTCTTTAACACACTACTTCTCCACTGCAAAGCGCGGGTATTTTGCTAGTATAATATATACGGATGACTGGTCTTGGCTAGAAGTGCAATGCAAGGAAAGTAACTTAACCAGAGGTGAAATAAGACATCATAGAAGTCCCACAGTGTAACAAGTGACAGCAAGTAGGCTTTCTGCATTATATATGGCCCCCACTACCTATTATAATGGATATGTTAAATAAAGTTTGCCTATTACTGCAGTTTAGGAATACAGGGGACTAAAGGGGGTATTGTAGGAGGACATCCAGAGGGTATTTGACTCTAGGAGAGATTATTGGGATTACCCTGGAAATATTCCCTCAATCAGCCTTAAAAGCTTCTTCTGGTTACATCTTCAGTTATCTTGGAATCAGAAAGTAAATCAGAGCAAGGGGTTAACTGGTCAGAGGAAGAATATCCAACATAAGAGAGAAAAGATGGAAATGACAGTGGGAGTGCTTAGTTTATACAGAGGTGTATAAGTGGGCAGAAATCTCAACAGGTGGAAAATGATTTATGTGTTTCATTAGATCTTGAGAGGCAGAAAGTATTTAAATTTAACTGGTGATTTACTTTATATTGTGTTTACTTCATAAGTTTATCTTTCCATCATAACTTCTCAAATAAACATTTTTATTTTAGAATGTTCTGCCTTTTAAGGTATTATGTATGGTTCTGCAAAGACTTGAGAGTTCCACAGTGTTTGTAATACTTAATATTGTTGATTGGAAGAGAACAGCAATAAATTAGTATTGGTATGAATTTAAAAAAGCTAAAGGTCTTACTTGAATAATGAAACATACACCTTACCATATCTATATTAGTGCCCTGAAATGTAATCTTGTGGGGTTAAGCATTGTAAACATATACAAGAAGCAATAGCGGCTACATGGAAGTGAAGGTGCATCCTGCTTCCTCTGAGGAAATCCTTTTTGTTTATGTGCCAAGTGCCAAGAAAGAATTCAGCTGGCCACTTTCATTTCTGACTTATGGACATTTCAAGGAAGTGAAAACCACAGTTTAGTTTGAAAAACCTTTTGCACTAGACAGGAGTATTAAGGAAACCTGATAACAATAGAGATAATAATGATCAGATAAATGTGTGGAGTGTCATGGAGCGAGAGGAAGATGAATGCTGTAGCAGAGGTGATAGGTGTTGTGCTAAAGAGAAACACAAGGTTATTTGGGCATGTGGAAAGAAGGATGATTAAGTGAAGAAATGCATGGTAGTAGGTGGGATAAGGCCAAGAGGAAGATAAAACAAGGTGTGGTTGCAAGTAATGATGGGTGATATGAGAAGTTTTATGGTATTCACCTCAAAGAATACTCAAGTGGAGTACAAGAGAAAGATTTGGGGGAGTTAGTCAGGGCTAATTTGGGTAGTCTCATAAAATAGCCATTTAGCACCTGATAATGACTGGATGGTTATTGAGTACACAATTTATGCAGAGATCATACAAACTAATTGCAGTGAAAGAATACATGCTTAATTCAGTATGGATATCCTGAGAGATAGGTAGCTCATATACTTTACTTTAACTCAAATATGTTATCATTGTTTGATTTTATTTGTAAAAAACATTTCATATAATCTATGTTTTCAAAGGTGTAGAGTAGATAAAACGAGAAAGAGTGCATGTTCCTGATTTGATCCGGAATAAAGTCTAAAATGCGATAACATAAAAAAGAAGTAAAAAAAAGACAAACATAAGTAAGTGAATATACAGTATAGGTGATAAAATACAAAATAAACTGAAAGCTTATTGCCCTCCTGAAAATTTTGCAGGATGAATGATCTACTTCTCACCTCTCTATCAAAAACTCTCACTCTCTCTCTCACCTATTCTACTTTGTTTTCCTTAATTTTCTGGATTTACTTTCTTCTCTAATCCAGTCCCTTACCTTCTTTTATCCCCAGACTGCAAGATCACTGAATTAATAACTTGAATGAACCACTACTGGGGTATATTCTCCAATTAATTCATGGGTCTGGATTGCCCTCTGGAATGCATGGTGCTGTCCTCTTACTTATCATCCTACTGCCTCAGCTGGTCCTTGCAGTCAGTATCCCAGAACACACTTAAAGGGCTAGGCAATCTCCAGGTTGGTTGCCACTGTAAAATATAGCAGGGGTCACATATATTGTAATATGTCTTACAGTTGCCATCTTTTGCACTAAGGTCTTTCTGCCACTGTATTATCCTTTCCTCTTATGCACCCACTCATGCTCCTGTGCCCTGAGGACAATAATTTTCTGGGCACTTTATATTAGAATGCATTCTATTACAGTATTTCATTAACTCTCCTGGCAATATTTTGCTTACGATGCTGGTCCTGATTTGGCATTCACTCATAATGTGTGTATAAGTCTTTTATTTCTTCATTATTTTTGGATATATAGACAACCACTGAACTAATTGTTAAAACCTAAAGTATTCCGCCTCTATTCTTTTATACAAAAGCTGATTTACTGAGCCATTTCACTCAATAATCTAATTTAACAAAACTCAATTGAATGGCTTAGTTTTATTACTGATTCATCTTCATTTTGTCAGTAATGGTTACTAGGTTATAGAAATGAATACTAAATAATTCTTCTGAATTCTAAAGGCTAGAATAATTCTTTTTCCTATTGCAAAGAATGGTCTGTGATCAAAAGCAGGAAGGATTTTACTTTAAGGATGTTAAACTTCTGATTGATCAATAAATGTGAGGGAGGACTTGGACTCTCAGAATATAAAAGATCACTGACTATTCAGCATGTTATAATAGCCAATGTCTGCTAGAGCAATTAACATTGTTTTCTTATATAATACGCTATCGTGGCTGTCCGTTTGTCTGTCCAGGATTTTAAATCACCTGTAGTTTGCAAACCGTTTGACCTATTAACCTGAAATTTGTTTAACATATAGTACATGACCTCTACTGTCTGCTTTTGGGGTGATGACTTTTAATCCTCCTTTTATTTTTATTTTATTTTATTGTAGAATCATCTCTCAGCAGCGCGCAGCAGTGCGGCCGTGCAGCGCATGTATATGGGAGCCGTTCTCATCCCTACCACCTTCGCTGTCACTTCCTTTACCTCTTCATATCTTAAATCATTCTTGAGGCAAATTGAAAACTTAAGTGCCAGCTTAAGTGAAAAAGTAAAGAAAAATACTAAGTAATTACAACACAAACACTGACAATCAGTTTTAACACAAAAAGATGCTGACGGAAGAAGGGAAGAAGCGGGCTGCTAGAGTGGAGAAAATAAGAGCTGCTCACGAAGCGCATCAACCTCTGAGCAAGCGAATGCTAAACGTACAGGGAAAGAGTATGAAAACTATAAGTCAAGTGTATTCAATGCATGTTATTGTGCAGTATGCCGTTACTGGTAATACATAATTCACTATCTTTATCACAGAAAGGGTAAATCATAAAGAAAAAGCAATTTGAAAATTACAGAATTTACAGTACAGAAGTGAAACTCAACAAAAAGTTTAATGCAGAAAGAACAGGTGTTACTGGCAAATCTCAATCTGGTGGGCCATTAACACGGTACAGACAATCCCATAGCAAGTGCCTTATTAGAGAAGACAAACAGATTACATTGTCTGCTGTTGCTGCACATTTGGATATCATCTATGGATCTGAACTTGCCATAGTGCATGATGACTTGAGGTACTATAAAGCTTGTGCAAAATGAGTACCAAAACAGTTTACTAATCTGCCACAAGCCAACATTCATCAGTGAATTTCAGCAGGTTCAAGGTTTTCATGTTCATTTGATATTGGCTTCAAGTAGACTAACAGCAGAGCACTACGTCATGCATGTTCAAACTACTCATAAACCTTCATGGAGTTGTTGTATTGCAACAGCATCTATCCATTGTGGTTACAGCTCAATTTTCAAATTCTCTTTCCTTATTGATTTACTCTTGTATTTTAGGCAGTATGGTGGTTTGGTGGTTTGCACTGCTGTTACTCAGAGGACTTGAGTCTTGGATTCTTGTCCAGACATACAAGGTAACTATGGACCTCTGGGGTCGTCTTCATTTATTCTGGTTTCCTCAAACATTCCTAAAATTTGCAGATTAGGTAGACTGGGGACTGGAAATTGGTGTGGTATGAGTGAGTGTATAAATGATCCCTACGATGGACTGGCGCTCTTTCAAGGGCTGGTGCCTGATTTTGTACCAGATGGGCTCCAGCTTTCTAAATTTGAGTAAATAGGTGTACATAGTGAATTGATTAATATTAATAACTAGCAAAATACCCGTGCATTGGCAGCGGAGAAGTAGTGTGTTAAAGAAGTTAAGAAAAAGATAAGGAAACATTTTAAAAATAAGTAACATGATTGTCAATGTAATTGTTTTGTCACTGTTATGAGTGTTGCTGTCATATATATATATATATATACTGTATATATACACACACACACACACACATATACATATATACACATACATACATACAGATAAATATCTACATATATATATACACATACATACATACATACTGTATATATATACACATACATACATACATACATACATACATGCGCATATATATATATATATATATATATATATACATATCTACATATATATATACTGTATATAGCAAAATCCTCATGTTTCGCAGCGACGAAGTACTGGTTTTAAATTTTTATTAAGAAGAAAAGAAAACCTTTTTAAACTGAGGGAAAATATACCAATAACTATTTGTTAAGGATCTCTTTGTATACCACGTTGTCAGTTCAGCACTCCAGTTGTAATATGACCAAGCTGTGCTAGCTTACTCTTGACAATGCAACGTATAGTTGTCCAGGAGGAAAGCAATGTTGCCTCAAATCAATGGCAACCTTTTGTAGGGTCTGTCCCTGAGACTTATTAATTGTCATCACGAAGCAGAGCCTTACTGGAAATTTGAGGCATTTGAATTGAAATGGGAGATCAGAGGGTATAACGGTGATGCCAGGAATACATTCAGAGTGTGGCGCTCTGCTGTTTTTTTTGTGTAGCTGCCTTCACACAACTTCTCCGCTGCTTTATAAACGAACGCCATATAAGGCCATCGTTTCTCCTTGCTTCGCGGTTCTGTACTGTTTTATTGTTCATTTATTACGATTGCTATAGTTATTGTGTAGCTATTTGAGACTTACTTTACTGTTCAGGTACCCATTTCCTTTATTTTTAATCCGCGGCTTGTACGCTATTTTTTGTTTGTTTTGTTACGATTATAGATATTTACTGATTCCCTTTTTTAGCTGACTGCCTGCTCATATAAGGCGCTCCGCTGGTTTTTTGTGAAGCAGCCTTTACACAGCTTCTCCACTGTTTTATAAACGAATGACATATAAGGCCATCCTGTTTCCTTGCTTTGCCAAGGAAGCTGCCTTTTTATTTAATCCACGGGTTTTCCGCTGTTTTATTGTTCGTTTATTACGATTGTTATAGTTCTCTTTATATAGCACGTTGTCAGTTCAGCACTCTGGTTGTAATATGACCAAGCTGTGCTAGCTTACTGTTGAGAATGCAAGGTATAGTTGTCCAGGAGAAAAGCAATGTTGCCTGAAATCAATGGCAACCTTTTGTAGGGTCTGTCCCTGAGACTTATTACTTGTCATCGTGAAGCAGAGCCTTACTGGAAATTGGAAGCATTTGAATTGAAATGGGAGATCAGAGGGTATAACTGGGATGCGAGGAATACTTTGAGTGTGGAGAAACTCTAGAGACAGCGTGTGTATTAACTTGTGGATTTTTCTGTGAGTATTTGGCGACGAAGTTGCTTCCGCAAGACCGCGTTAGCTGTGGAGCTCAGCTCGGAGCATATTCTTTTCCTACCTTGTCAATTGTGTAATGCGTTTTTTGAAAAGGTTTGATGCATGGAAGTGATCACTAGTACTGCGTTCAGTCAGTTCACGTGAGCTGCTCTCTTGTGTGATGTTGCGATGTCCATGGCTTTATTTAATGTTAGCTAAGATATGACACTTAAAAGTTTCTCGCTACAGCAATTTTAACTCCGTTACAAAGTGATCCAAAGTCTCGTTTATACCTCGTGGCTTCTCATTAAACTTGTATCTCGCGAATAAAGTATTCGACGAAGGCATGACAAACAGCAGCGGGAGCGTATCCAAAAACTTAATTTAAACTTACGGTTTACACCGTGCTTTGTTTCCGCAGTAGCTGCACTTATGAATAAGCTTGTATGCGTTTTTCTTCACCGCTATTTGGAGCTCTTCCTTGTTTTCTACGTACTGCGTTCACAGTCAGTTCACGTGATTACGTGAGAGGCGTGATGATTTGACATGCAACTCCGCCCCCCACGGCCATCAAGCTGAAGTCCATTAAAGTATATGGAGAAAAATAGGTTCCAGTTATGACCAATACGCGTAGAATTGAAATGAAATGAAACCTGCCCAACTTTGGTAAGTAAGCTGTAAGGAATGAGCCTGCCAAATTTCAGCCTTCTACCTACACGGAAAGTTGGAGAATTAGTGATGAGTCAGTGAGTGAGTGAGTGAGTGAGTGAGGGCTTTGCCTTTTATTAGTATAGATCCGGGGTACTCAATAGGCGGACTCCGGTCCGCATCCGGACCCAAATACGGTTAAATCTGGACCGACGCCAAAACAAACATGCAAATTTAATCATAATCCAAATGAGTTTTCAGTAAAGTGCGCAATTGTGATTCCGCGCGATATATCTTTGAGGTTTCTACTCGGTTTGGCTGCTTCATCTATGTCCAATCACAGCAGCTGTAATAGTATCGTTATAGCAACGTTCCCACTACTCCCCGCCTCCCCCCCAGCCAGATTTATGTACCGGTCACGTGCTCTGGGTCAGGCCGGTGAACAGGCAGTCTCATCACTCGCGGGCAGTGCAAATTTCGATAACTGAATTTTTTTTTTGCTGACTGAAAGTGAAGATGGCTGGCTCAAGACAGTACATTGATAAGAAAAGAAAAGTTGATTTTGAAAACCGTGAATTTAAGAGTGAGTGGACAGAAAAATATGCGTTTGTGCTCCCCGTGGGAAGCAGAAAACCAATGTGTTTAATCTGCAACGAGACGGTAGCAATAATCAAAAGTGGTAATGTGAAACGCCATTATGAAACCAAGCATGCACATTTCGAACAAAATTACCCTCAGAACTCAGAGGTAAGGATCATAAAAATAAACCAGCTGAAATCATCATATGAAGCTACAAGCAGTGTAATAATTAGATCAGCCACACAACAGGAGCGGGCAACAGAAGCCTCACTAAGAGTAGCATGGGTCCTGGGAAAAAACAAGAAACCCTTCTCTGATGCTGAAGTAGTCAAAGAGTGTATGAGTGAAGTGGTGACTGCTCTGTTTGAAGGGACTCAAAAGGATGAAATAATCCAGAAAATAAACCAAATACCCTGTTCTGATTCCACTGCTGCAAGACGAACTAAAATACTCGCTGATGATTTGCTTGAACAACTTAGTTCTGCTATAAAAAAAGCCAAATTCATTTCATTGGCTGTGGATGAATCCACAGACATCACGGACTATGCACAACTCATGGTCTTTGTCAGATTTTTTGATGAAGAAAAGGGAGAATTTCATGAAAATGTTTTGGGTCTCACAAACCTCCATGGACACACAAAGGGGGATGATATCTATGAAGCAGTGACACAGATGCTTAGAGACAGAGCGATAGACCTGAAGCATGTTGTTTCCATTGCTACTGATGGCGCACCATGTATGATTGGGAAAGAGAGGGGATTAGTGTCACGCTTGAGAACTCACCACCCTGACCTCATGGCATACCACTGCATAATTCACCAGATGGTTTTGTGTGCCAGCCTTGGAGAAAGGTACTCAGAAGTCATGACAACAGTCATGAAACTAGTCAATTATCTGAGAGCATCCTCTGCTTTGCAGCATCGTTTATTGCGCTTATTTCTAATAGAGGTGAATGCAACATTTGATGATTTGCTCCTTCATAACAATGTCCGGTGGCTTAGTAAAGGCAAGGTACTGGAGCGTTTTTGGGCACTGCAGAAAGAGCTGGAGACATTTCTGTTGGATCAGAAGAGTGCAAAAGCCAAACCGTTTGCGGATTTCATGAAGAATGACGAGAAAATGGAAATTGTTGCTTTTCTAACGGACATTACTTCCCATCTTAATGACCTTAATATGAAGCTCCAAGGCAAAAACAGCACAGTGTGTGACCTCATGTTTGCTGTCCGTGCTTTCCAGAGGAAGCTGGAGGTGTTCAAATGTGACTTACAGCAGGACCTGCTTCACTTCCCAAGACTTTTAGATCAGACTGCAGGAAAACATCACCATCACAATTATGCTGAATTCCTGGACAAGCTGATTAAAAATTTCCAAACTCGCTTTGAAGATTTCCCTTTGGGAAAACAAGTCTTGCTGTGCATCGTAAATCCATTTCTTGTCAAAAATATTGCAGAATTCTCAAATGAAGCCACAAAAGTCTTCCAATGGGCCAGTGCTGCTTCTCTGCAAACAGAGTTAATTGAGCTACAAGAAAACCTAGCACTGCAGGAATCTCACTGTGACCTTGTCACCTTCTGGACAAAGATGGTTACTGCGGCAGGTGTTCCTCTCCTGCAGAAGATGGCCCTTCAAATTCTTACAATGTTTCCCTCAACGTACTGCTGTGAATCTGCCTTTTCCACTATGAACATGGTGAAAAACACATACCGCCACACCCTCACCAATGAACATTTACATCAGTGCCTCCGCCTTGCCCTCACACCTTTTATGCCCAAGTTCAAGCAACTGGTGGCACAAAGAAGGTGTCACCTTTCACACTAAAAGGCCTACCATGTCATTTTTTTGTGTATAGTTCTAAAGTTTGGGGATTGCCTTTTTTTGGAGTTCTCTATTTGGAATTTGACCGTCACTTTTACGGACCTCAGACTGAATGGAAATTTAGTAAGTGGACCTTTCAAATTTATATTTGAGTAGCCCTGGTATAGATTAATATTGGTATGTATTTTTTCATTAGAGTTATTACATTTACAGGCTCTAACAACCTGTGTGTAGCAGTTAAGGGCAGATGAAATATTATTCTGCTCCATAGCTTCATGTGAATCTACTATACTTACCCAGATAGCCTTGTTAAAGACAATGACTAGGCCAATCAGATATTCAGTTTGTGTAAAAAGAGTTTCACGTTAATAATCTGCTATTTTTGCCTTTCATTGATTTTGATGAAAACAACCTTGATACTCTCATAATTTACAGTGTTGAGGTTTTTCAGTAGAGAACAAGATTAGGATGAAGTTGACAGATAACGTGTCCTTCCTGTTCAAGAAACTATCTAGTATTCTTAATGATATGGTGCTCACCATCTACTGTATAAAGATACCAAAGGTTTAGAAGGACAAGCCTTATCAATTTGTACAGACAGACTTCATAATATCTTGTGCAGCCTGATTACTTTGCAATTAAAATTAGCTTCCTAACAAAAGCCAGTACAAAATGTAACACTTGTTACATTCTGCCTTTTCAGGTTGTTCGAGGATTTGCTATTTTATAATCACTTGTGCTACTCCTCAGCACACATATCATGAGAAAATATTTTTCTTTGATATCTAAAAAGAACAGCAAAAAATCAGTAATGGATACAGAATATGCAAATATTTTATGCTTCTAAAAATCTCATAAAGACATGTATTGGGGGAGACAAAATACAATGTATAAGGAAATCCTCCTAATTTTTCCAACCTTATGATAGCCATGGAATTTCTAAGTCTTTTTAAGAGTTGGTATCACTATGAAACCACTCCTATTCTCATGTACCATGTCTACGCAATTTGTTATGTTTGAAAGGTGGAGCTCACTCACAAACAGATCTTTTGTCCTACATTCATCAGTGTAGCATTGTAAGGATACTGCAGTAGCTCCTATGCTGGAAGCTTTTGGAAGCAACACTGGATGGGATGCATGCTTTTTCTCTCCAGGTGCTAGAATTTCCTCCCACATCCAATAGCCCTGTAACTCAGGCTGATTAGTGACAGTTTAGCTGAGGTAGGCAAGACATTTAATTTTCATGTAGTCCAGTCCAAGAATCTTAAGAAAAAGCAAAATGGTTTGACTGGACATTTGTGATTTAATAGTCAATGTGGATAATACTGTCAGCTAAATAATTTGGAACAGTTTGTACAAGAATTATTAAGACAAAACTAAAATGAAAAAGAAACAAATTAGAAAAAATTATGTTATTTACTGTACATGTTTTCTTAATCTTAATGACAGCAATTACCAGATACAGATGGTTTGATGTAGTGCACCTTGATGTGTACTATCCATTCCTGTGACCTTACCTACACCTCACACAGCTGCCATGTGGCTTTTTTCCAAGCTTTGACTAGTGACCGGAAGAATACGGTAGCATACTCCACAGGTAAACAAAACCGAGTGCCTGTGTGGGGCTGCTACACTAACACTTTGTTATAGCATGTGAACTTTGAACTAGAACAGCTGTTTTTCTCAGTTGAGAAGCATCAATAGTCTGTTACTCTGACGATCTGCAAATAAGCATTCCAGTGACAATACTGCTATAAGTAGTCAGGATTTTCCATGTGTTTCTCCCATTTCAGCAGACATCAGAGCACACCCTGCATACAGTATGCTAGAGAGTTGTTGCTTGCTTTGTCAAGAAGATTATGCCTCAAATTACATCAGTGACAAACATATTATATTTGTAAACATGTCATGTGTGGTACACAGTGCAAGCTGAGCGGTTGAAAAGGGTGCCAATGACTGAACAACCCATAGCAGGCATAAAGTGGAAGTGTGTCGATTTACTTCTTTTGTCTAGCTTACACTGTAGAGTTAACAAAATAAGTTTGCTTTTTAATCTAATATTTATATATTAAAATGCATTCACAGGTATCACTCTGAAACGAAAACTTGCCTGTTTTATTTGATATATATCTTTTACTAATAGCATAGCAAAACTGTCAGTGTTAACACTTAAAAGGGTATGTATGAAAACAATCCTTCCATGTGTACAATTTTAAGAGTCATGTTGACTCTATAGAGTGAATTTAACATTGAGGATGTTCTGGATAAACTACAAGCAAATTTTTTTTTTTTTCATTTGCATAGTGGATATATTACTGGATACATTAGGATTAAAAGTCAAGACTGAGCTAAAAAGCTTAGGGGTAACTTTTGACCGTAATCTGAATTTTAAATTGCATATTAATCAGATCACTAGGACAGCATTTTTTCACCTAAGAAACACAGCAAAAGTTAGACCTCTTATATCTTTGAAAGATGCTGAGAAATTAGTTCACGCATTTGTTTTCAGTCGACTAGATTACTGTAACGCACTTCTCTCAGGACTACCCAAAAAAGACATAAATCGTTTGCAACTAGTGCGGAATGCAGCTGCTAGAATCCTAACTAGGAAAAGAAAATCTGAACACATTTCTCCAGTTTTAATGTCACTACACTGGTTACCTGTGTCATTCAGGATTGACTTTAAAATTCTGCTTATCGTTTATAAAGCCTTAAATAATCTCGCCCCATCTTATATATCGGAATGTCTGACACCTTATATTCCAAATCGTAACCTCAGATCCTCAAATGAGTGTCTCCTTAGAATTCCAAGAACAAAACTTAAAAGAAGTGGTGAGGCGGCCTTCTGCCGTTATGTATCTAAAATCTGGAGTAGCCTGCCAATAGGAATTCACCAGGCTAATACATTAGAGCACTTTAAAAAACTGCTAAAAACACATTACTTTAACATGGCCTTCTCATAACTTCACTTTAATTAAAATCCTCTGTATATCCAACTCATTATAATAACTATTCATGCTGGCTCTAAAATCTGTACTAACCCCTACTCTCTCTTCTGTTTCCTTTTCCGGTGTCTACTCAAAGCACCATGATGTTCCAACAATGATGGATGGATTAAAAGCCAGAAGTTTGTATGACCATCAACATCAAGTGACTCTGTGAGAACCCTAACTACCCTAACATTTCATTTATGTTAGGTAGAATGCCCAGAGGGGACTGGGCGGTCCTGTGGCCTGGAACCCCTGCAGATTTTATTATTTTTCTCCAGCTGTCTGGAGTTTTTTTTCTGTTTTTCTGTCCACCCTGGCCATCAGACCTTACTCATTTTCTATGTTAACTAATGTTGTCTTATTTTAATTTCTTATTTTGTCTTTTATTTTATTTTCTTCATTATGTAAAGCACTTTGAGGTACTTTTTTGTATGAAAATGTGCTATATAAATAAATGCTGTTGTTGTTGTTATAATCTCTTGAATCCCATCTTGCCACAACAAGAAATAATTGTACAAGTACAGTTTTATTGCAGTATTATCCATTTAATTTTGCCTACATAGAAACACTTTCTCTTCCCAAAATGAAAATAACCAGATCATCTTGCTATAGCTCTGTGACCTGTATTATCAATTTATCTTTGTATTATGCACAAGCACATAATTACTATGAGTTATGTCACCCTGACTTGAAAAATGAAGTCAATCAATTCCCTTAGCTGCTAGAGTTCTTGTAGCAGCACTTATTACACAAGGCTTACATGCTGATTGGATTTTACATGTACAGCACAAATATAAATTTCAAGTTTTCTGGTACTTAACCTGTTAAATCCTTTGAGAAAGATACAAAACACTGAAAACTTAAACTATGCATGTTGTAATTGTGAGAAGAGTATTCTTATTTTAGTTTGAAAATGTTGGTGTATACGAATTTGCATATTTCAATTGCTCAAATTTGTAAAAACAAAGTTAAGCAAAATGACACCTTTTATTGGCTAACTAGAAAGATTACAATATGCAAGATTTTGAGGCAACTCAAACCACTCTTCAAACAAGATGTAATTTATATCTTTTCATTTACATGGTTACATCTTGCCCAAAGAAGGGGCCTGAGTTGCCTCGAAAGCTTGCATATTGTCATCTTTTTAGTTAGCCAATAAAAGGTGTCATTTTGCTTGACTTCTCACCACATCCATAATGGCTAACAGCTACAAAACTCTAGTACTAAAACACATAGTTCTGCTAGTATTATTTTTTCGTAATGTATAATGAAGAGAGACACTTTGACAATTACATAGTGCTACCCAGTAAGCGCACTCTATGGTCAAACATTTATGGACAGAAGAGCATCCCACATCTATGACTTTGTTGGACATCCCTTTACAAACCCAGGGGCATTATTAATATGGAGTTGTGGCTATGTCAGCCTCTACTCTTCTGGAAAGGGTGTTCCTAAGATTTTGTGGTGTGTTTGTGGGACTTTATGCCTATTCAGGCAAAAGAGAATTTGTGAGGTCAGATACTGACATTGGATAAGAAGACCTGGTTTTCGGTAGGGTTGAGGTCAGGACTCTTTGCAGGCCACTCAAGTTCCTCCATACCAAACTTGTCAAAACATGTTTTTTATGGACCCAGCTTTGAGCACAGGGGCAAAATCATGCTGGAACAGAAAGGAACTTTCCTAATTTGTTACCATAAACTTAGTTCATGGTGTAGCATTAACTACACTAGTACTTGTCACTGGAACCAAGGGGCCTAGTCCAAAACCTGAAAAAGATGCTTATTCATCTTACACCAAACTTTACAGAAGGCACAATGCAGTCCAGAAGATAGCATTCTCAACGAATCTACCAAACCCAGATTCATCTGTCAGGCAATTCCATATTGGCTCTCTATGAGTCTAAAGTGTATGGAATGGACTGGTGTGACGTCCAAAGCTGTTTATTGTCTTGTGCCTGATTTTGTTAGGACAGGCTGAGCTCTCAATGTCTGTTAATTGGATTAAGAATCTTGGATAATATTATTTCAGCATTTATTAAGATGACTTTGATTATATCGCCTTACAGTTCTTCATGTACATTTTAAATTCTTATAAGCAAAACAGTATCTAAATTTCAAGACATCACAAAAAAATGTAATGAAGTGCAACAGCTGACAGTATAATCACATGACAAAAAAGTCACAGTAGTGGTCCTAAACCCCTTCAAAGTAGTCTTAAAATGTTAAACCTAGCAAACAAAGAAATAGTTGGCAATATGCAAATTTGAGTTTAAAAAGTTATAGTGAATTGTACAGTATGCCCTAGATGCTGACATCACACTGATGCTGAAACAAATCAAATTACAGTGACCAGTGAAACGTGTTTGTCCAAAAATAAATATTATTTGCTGACTAAGAACCAAGTGGTCGAGGTTTGGAATCACTAACTAATAATCAGAAATGTTAAAAGGCAGGAGTCAACAGACAAACGTTCCTTCTTAGGGCCAAACCAAAATTCAGAATCCGAAGCAAATCCTGAAATTGTTTGAACTAAATATATTTTTAGAGCATGAAAAAATGTTTTTCTTTATTTCATTTTAAAGTTTAAATGAGAGTCAACATCAGCCTCTCGTCCTTAAATAAGAAGGTGCAAACTGACGTGTATGCCACTGCAACTGGGTAATGGCTGATTGTCCCAAACACAGGCACCAAACTCAAAAGGTGAGAGATATCTTTAAATGTCTACAGTAATGAAGACAAATACAAAAACAACCTTATTTATAAAGAAACATAGCTAAGTAAAATTTCAGAAAAAATACAAACAAGAACCTGACAAATACTGTACGTAGCGTGTGAAGTTTACAGATGGGTATGTACTGTGTACAATATATGCTCAGTACAAGTGCTGGCACTGAACAAGTAGTTATGTTTTCACAGAGAATATTAAAATAAGTGCTTTAAAATTTTTAAAAAGTCTTTGGATGAGATATTGGGAAAAGCTATTAGCTAACCAAATAAACTTGAATGGCCTCCTCTCATTTGTCCAATATCTTATGTTTCTCTGAGGAGGATCTTTTTTTAACTTTTGTAGGCTGTTTTGTGTTTATATTTCTGTGATGTATCATATATTGCTAAATAGTTCCAGACTCTTTAAAAGTAAACATTATATGCCTAAAGGCTTCTTTTCCATTCTTTGCCTGATACTCCTCATTTTATTTGTGAGAGCAGTTTTAAGAATCAATATAGACTAGTAAGTGACACCCTGACAGGTATAACTATGGGTTTTATTTAAGATAATCCTAACAGGAATAAGAGGGTAAATAATGATATATTTCTACATATCATGATTGTAGCTTTTATTACAGTAAATAGTTTTGAAGTTGAGGAGCAGGAAACATGGCTGTATTCAAGCCATCAATAATGGACAATAGAGTTACTTGAGTTGAAGGCATTTACAGTTTGAAAGGAAACAATTTAATTATGGTACTTATTCTGCCTTGGATGAATTTTTCCAACAAACAGTTCAATAAACTGAATCAAATATTTTTTTGGCCAGGAAAAATCTAACATGTGCCATATTGTAAATTATATACTCTATAGGCAGATACCTCGATATCCCTCAAATTATTCTAGACCAAATGCAAAGCTGACAGGACTCTATTAGATTACACGTATGACACATTTAGTTTCTTTCAAAATAGGAATGATAAAAGTAATAATATTCAAAACAGTACTCTTTAAGAAAAGCATATTAAATCTTAGATTTACTCCAGGTTTTATTTTACATTGGATGAGCACAAGAAAAAGCAGACTTTACCAATTACTATTTTAGAAGTGGGAAGGCCATCACGTAATAGGAACATTTAAACATACAGTTTTGCCAAAGAAGTACAGTCTATATACTAGTTTAACATACTTAGACTCCAAATTCAGATATTGGCAAAACTAGCCTAATGTGACAAACAACACAATTAAATCATATTTCACTTATTTATATTGTAGGGGTGTACTTTTGAGCCATTCGTGAACTCAAATAACAACAATAGGAGACAAAACTACAAAAGATGGTGGAATTATCATTAAAAATGCACACAAACATGGGTTAAACACAAACAAACTAAAATATCTTGCACTGCAGCTTACCTTCCTGCACGGAATTTTTCCCTGAATAGCACGTGAGTTCCCTAAACTCTAGGACCTAGAGCACTTTTACACCAGTGAACATTTTTCTTACCTTTCCATATCTTTCTCAGCACCTGTGATCTCTCTTCTAGAGATGAGCTCTTACTAACACCCTTTCTCTCAAGATCACAACATGTAAATCCCTGAACAACATCTGGAATGACCTTCTAGACTATTTCCTGGGTCAAGGACACCCTTTAACACTCATGAATCACTTGTATTCCAGTTCTGAACCCCAGTTTATGTCTTCAGCATCATGTAGTCCTACTGAGGCTTGTCTAATATAATAATTATTATATTAGGAGGACAATGTATAACTCAAAGTTACTCTTTGTTGCCATTAATTAGGTTGAGGAACTCCTGTTTTGTGTGATGTCCTCCACTATGTTTCCATTACTTTGTCATCCAGGAACACTCATTTTCGTGGATATTTCCAATATTAGGAATCTCAGTACCTCTCAAGGATGGCATCTTTGATACATTGACATGACCACATACAGTATTCCTCTTACAATTTTGCTTCATTCTAAGCCTCTAAAAAGACTTCTTTCTGCCCTGAATAGTTTGAAAAATATTACAGTCCCAGCCCCAACCAGTTTTGCCCTACTTCACAATAT
Source organism: Polypterus senegalus (assembly GCF_016835505.1). NCBI lineage: Eukaryota > Metazoa > Chordata > Cladistia > Polypteriformes > Polypteridae > Polypterus > Polypterus senegalus. The sequence continues at coordinate 120,735,555 of NC_053161.1, read as the reverse complement.
ATATGTAAAATGTTTAATGAAAAAGTAAGTATGCCAGCTATTTAAAGTAATAACTCAAAATAAAGAGCTGATCAGTGTCTGACATTGCCTGTGTTGAATTCAAATGATCTCACAAATGTTATTTAATGTTATGCAGAACCACTTCAATCCAAGCAGTGACAGAAACCTTAGACAGCTTTCCTACAAACACGTCTCTCTTTGTATTATGTCCCTTCATAGTACATCTTTATATTGCAAAATCTGGAATTCCTCTATTTTCATCTCTTATAAAATATATTTCTTTATGTGTTTTGGATCATTGCCTTCATGCTAAATCCAGTTTTTGTATAAAAGTAACTGCTGGATGTACAATTTCCTCTGAAATATTGGGATTTAGTATGTAATTCACTGAACCATTAAGAGGAACAGTGTGTCCACATTCTGTGGCACCAGCCATGCACATTACAATTTTGCCATAATTTACATAAATTGTCATAAATTTGAACTTGTACCATTGAACTTAAACAAAGCAAAGCATCTTATGATATTTTAGCAACAGTGAAACAATCCCTTTTTGAAATTGTGGAGAGAAATGGCTATCTTCTGATTGTCCTTATTTGAAAGTCATTATAGTACAATGCTTTTTTGATGGAAGGTATATGGACTTTAATAATAGATAAAAAGATCCATATTGTGTGCCATATCAGCATTCAGATTTTTTTTTCAAATAAATATTACAGTTGCTACACAAGTTGATTAAGTCCACTTTAACTCCCTATCCCTAAGATCATTTTTCCACTGAACATAATCATCCCTGAGTTAATGTTCAGTGTACAGCAAGTAGTGACTGAGGGTTGCTGCTGGAACAGCATTTGTGGCAGCGGGGCTAGCGTAGTCCCAGCTGTTGGAAGAGTACAGGATGTGAAGAAGAAAGTAATTTATCATACGGTAATAGTGACAGTTCTTCAGAACTGACCAGATACAGCACAACAAATTCTAGTTTTAGCGAGACAATGGCATACAGAGGTTATAACTGTATTCAAATGGTTAACTCTGGTACCACTTCTGAATGTGTATGGTGTGACAAGTGTACTGGGAAACTTTCAAAGTTTCTGTTCACTGGATACCTAGGGTGCAAGGCAGATGTATCAGATACAAATGATGTAAAGCAGTTGATCCAGCATCACATACAGAAGCCAGATAAAACGGTGCATACAGTATAAGGTATGATGTCAATTATGATGAGTTGCTGGTTTTCTTTCCACTTCTTGTATATCAAGGCATAATTAAACTGCAAATGCTGGCTAACATATAAAAGAGAAGGCCAATACACATTGCTGAAAGCTGTTATTTGGTAGAAGACCAACATGCCCAAGACCTCAAGACCAACAAGCGAAAGAAAGATTAAGCCAAAAGATAAGCAAGTATTTTTTTTACTAGTTATATATCTCAATACTGCTCCCCAAATGGCTATAGAAGTTGTGCTCCTACACAGATCACAGATCCTTGGCTGCAACTGGGGGCATGCCAGAAGCTGATGAGGTATTCTACACCATGTTTTCCAAAAGCATGGACAACTGCCCACAGAAAAAAGTGAGGAGGCAGATTCATTGACCATCATCCTCATCTTCTGACCAAACCTCACAGTATTCAACTGGAGAACAGATTCTCGATTCTAGAATAACATGAGGATTATTCAATGTCTGTATCTCCTCCTCCTGCTGCTTAAACTACTGCTCAGTTGGCCGTACCCGTCGCTGCATGGGACTCGCCGGGGCTCACTGCTGCTACTCAGTGCTCACCATCACTTGTGCTGTTACTGAAGGGCTCACCTTCGTGTCCTTCTGGGCAAAATGTCCACAAAGCTGGACAGTGGTGTCTCCCACCAGTTACACTGATCATAGGAGGGTCAATTGTCAGAAACATCACAAGAAGATCTGCTGTTGTCTACTGTTTCTCAGGAGCCAAAGTTTCTGATATTCTATATCACCATCCCAGTTTACTCAACAAGTGTGTATCCAAGAAAACGTGTATTCATGTATGGTACAATGACATTCATGACCAGAAGATCTGAGGTTTTTAAAACATGATTTTAACCAGCTTTTTAGCCTTCTTCAAATCTGTGGCAAAACTGTTTTTATCTCAAGTCCATTTCCACCCCATGGAAGAGGATCTGAGTGTTTTTGTCGCACTTTGAGCCTGCATAATTGGCTCCAAGTGACTTGGCCCACATTAAATCTAGTTTATTGACAGTTTTAATCTTTTCTGGAATTGTCCACCTTTTTTCAGGAATGGTGGAATTCATCCAAGTTCTCTAAGCACTCGAGTTTTAGCGGACAATATATTATATTCTGTTTTAAACAGCTCTATGAAGTGACTGAATTCCAGATTTGTGACAGTTTTTATGACCTACTGACATCTTTAACTTCTGTATATTTTACCATTTCCAATACGGTCCAAATAATTCTTACTATAATAATAGCAGCCTCTATTTTATACCTGTTATAATCAAGACTAGATCAAATCTTCTTATATAATACACTACCATGGCTGTCCGTTTGTCTGTTCAAAATTTTAAGTCACCTGTTGCTCACAAACCGTTTGAACTATTGACCTGAAATTTGGTGCACATATACTACATGACATCTGCTATCTGCTTCGGGGTGATGATTGACCTCCAAGGTTATTCATCTTTTTATTTTTATTTTATTTTATTGTAGAATCAGCAGGGAGGCCGTGCAGTGCATGCGTACGGGTGCCATTCTCATCCCAATCACCTTTGCTGTCACTTCCCTTACCTCTTCATATCTTAAATCATTCTTGAGGCAGACTGAAGACTTCATTCTTACATCTTAGTAATATTGCAAGAATATATTCTATCTTTTTGTGATGCTAAAACATTAATAAATGCATTTGTTTCTTTTAGATTTGACTATTATAATGTCATTTTCTCTGGTCTTCCTAGTTATGCTACTAGAAGTCTTCAATTTAGCACATAATACCCATTCTAGCTTCTCTTAACTGGTTACCACAGTACAAACAAGAGGTGATTTTAAAGTTCTTTTTTTAATGTATAAGGTGTTGCATAGACCTGCAGCAGCTTGCTTAGCTAAACTAATTACACCATACATATATATTTGTCACTCTCTGAATACTGGCCTTTTGGTGATTCCATCAGTTAAGAAAAATTCAGTTGGTCACAGTGCATTAGCATACCATGCACCTTATCTTTGGAATGGCCTTCCATTATGTGTAAGAGAAGCACACTTAGGTCATATTTTTAAATCACGACTAAAAATGTACATTTACTACCTTCATTACAATTTGTCTTAGAATTCAGTCAGGTCTATCATCTTTGAAAAAATCCTTAAATGCTTATATTTTTATTTATTTCTTCATTTTTACTTGTCATTTGTTTCCTTCAACATTGATGCGGTTTTATTTTAATTTCTGATTTTATTTTACTTACTTTATATCTTCTCCAGTTTATTCTTCTACTTTATATAGTGCATTGGGGCCATACTGCATGGTGATTCTGCACTTTAAATAAAGTGTATTTATTGATTGATTGGTTACAAAGCCTGATGATGACATGTACTTTTCAACAAAAACCTTTTCATGACAGCAGATCATGAGTACAAAAAGTTCCAACGTTCTCGTCATGTTTTTGCATTTTGTTGATAACAACTTACCTACCACTTCTGAGTAGTAGCGAGGAATCCTTTTTGAAAGCAAAATCATTCTTTAATGCATTGATAGAAAGATTCACTAGAGTTTACATACTTGCACATAATGTTGTTGACAAACCAGGTATGCTCTGGAAACATCATTCTCCAGTGAAGCAATAAGTACCTCTTACAATTACTGAGATGGCTGTATCTCAGAGGTGAACAATCAGATAAGTTCATTATTAGTTGAACAAAAGTGCCTAGAGTTGGCAAACTAGTATAAAACTAAGCCTACTTATGTGCCTTTATTTTTATTTTATTAACTTTCTAACATTTATTTTGTTTCTATGTTTTTCCTAGTTTTACCTTCACAGCTGAAAATACCTGAGACTATAAAATTAATTTGGTGCTAGAATAATGTTTTAAAATATCTCTTCCTCTCAAAACAGAAAGTTGAAGGATCAGACTCTGTTTTTCACATTTGATATGGCATACTGTCTCTGATGAGGGATCAATTGCTATTCTTTTCTCTCTCTGCCTCCACCTCTCTCTTTACAAATAGTTTACAATCTCAGATGCTTTTTATTTGTTTTTGTGGCTATCGATACACTTACTAGATATTCTTGCATTACTTATTGTTCTTGTGCAGTGGATATTCAAGTCTAGGTAACCCCTAAGCTTTCATATTGCATAATACTTTTTTTCTGTGGTTGATTCTGTGCAGCTAGGCAGGACCTAAACAATGATTTAAGCCAGGGTCCCCAACTGTTAATGCTTATTATCAAAATTATTTTGGCCTTTTTGTAACATAAGGACAAAGAAATATGTTTTTCTAAAAACAACCCTCTGTCTGAACTAGAGCGAAGTTGTCTTAGCTAACATACTCTATATGGACTGTGGTATACTTAGTTTCATTTGACAGTTTGCACACCTCATATGTGGCCAACAGTTAGTCAGAAGGTGTGATGTTTATCTGACAGATTAGCATACCCTATATTCTTTTATGTGCCATTCATAAATATTATTATTGCATAACTGCAAAATATGCACATTGTTCCCATATAATACAGGGGTTTGTATACTAAAGCTTCTTTCAAGGTTCTCCATTTTTCTGCTCATATCCCTAAAGACATACATCTGTGGTTAACTGATGATGCCAAATTGGTACCCTGTTCAGAACTGATTCCTGCCTGGCGATCAGTGCTAAATAGTTACTGTTCCCTTGTTACCCCAATCAGATTAAAGTTGGTGTAAGTGCCAGGTAGGATTATCCAGCATCCCACACCTGGGAGAAAAGATGGACCCTTGTTTAGAAGGTAAGCCGGAATGGAAGGGCAGTGATGTACTTTGGGCTATTTCCGTTAACTGGAAGTGGCACTTTCCATTCATGCAACTGCAGAGTCTGATTTATTCAACTTTACTTTTAGAATAATTGTTTAATATATTATTAACTCTTTCAGGGTTGATGTCAACTTTTGTCAAAATTCAGTGGTAGAGGACAGTAATCAGCTGTAAACTGCAACAAAACTCACTCTTACATTTTAGTTTGACTCTCTGCTAGAAGGAAAGTTACATAGCTTTGTTGATTTAACCTCGATTACCTAAGTGTGCATGAATAGCGAAGAGCAAACTACCTCTAAAATGGCACCGACATCAGGCGAGAGACCAAAGTGAATGTGCAAAGCAAAATACTCCATGGACGTTTTTACGTCATTTTTGCTGAATAGGACTTGTCAGACTCCGAGTTTGATGCAAGTGATCTGGAGATGAAGATCAAAAACGAAAGTGAGGTACCAGCATCATCTGATCAGTCCCCAGGTGATTGTGGTACTGAACACTTTAATGTAGTTGATGTGCCTACAGTAGTGTTTGCCTGGGAGGACCACCACTTATGATGACAAGAGGTACAAACCAGATTGTGTCAGACTGTGACCGCCACCGTCACCCACCTGCTGTGCGAAAACAGGCAGGCAGCTGCCCACCATACATTCCTGCTGACCATGGAGGTGCCCCCAACACAGCCACTGCCACCAGAGGTGCCCAACATGCTCCAACAGCAGCCACAGCACATAGCAACTGACGTTTTATGTTGACTTATGTGTGAAACCACTGCTTTGTGTGCTTTTCAAAAAATATTCACCCCTCAAAGAGTTTGATTTGCTGTTGATGTTTCTTTAATGTACATACTATAAAAATATAATCATTGTCTTGCGGTTTACTCTTTAAATATCCATTCCCATATCTGAGTATATGAGAAAGTAAGTCTAGGGGCAACCATTTTTCTTAGTAATAATTCTCTTAAATAAATCAGATCTGTTTCAGATAAATTAAAAAAACTGAAATTGACTTGCACTGCAATTGCAGCCTAAAAGGTTTCAGCTTTAAAATGTGGACTTTTTTGTAAAGGTCAATGCTTTCAGTTTATTTTAATGGAAATCCCACCTATCAGCACAGTTGAAGGGTCTATTCAAAGGAGATCAGGATTGGCCTAGGGCAGCAAAACTGGTTTGACCAGTGCTGGATGAGCCCCAACAATAACTTATTTTTCAAAGTTTGTATTTGAAATCATCATTAATCTTGCCAACCACTACTGCCATGTCTTTCAAAATTTAACATTTTCTAAATAATGGGAACATTCTTGAGTGGAAAAATAGTTTATTCTGAAAACAAAGGTGAATGAAAACATTCTGAAAACAAAGGTGAATGAAAGCAGGGGATCAGGAGTTTAAGATGAGGTACAAGAACCAAGATAAACTTACTTTAAAAAATATCCCTAGGACTCTAAAGTAAGAATTACATTTCCTGAAAGCAGTTTCATTGTCTTGCTTGCCAGCCCTAGTGAAGAAAGGGGGAGGAAGGTCATTTTTTTCTGCAGCTGACAAATGTATTGGATTAATGGAATGACCACAAACATTTAAATTATTGGGCTTTCTTTTTATTAAAAAAACACAACAATTATAGCTTGTGTAATTTTTCTAGAAGTTTTTAGTTTGTTTTATCCTTCTGACCAGCAATATAGCTTGTGCAGTGAGTTATTGTAACTCTGGTACCTTTACCCAACAAGGTAGAACAAGACTGATCAGATCTCCTTTTAAAAGAGTTTATTTCAAAAATGAGGCAACAGCAAGACAAAGGCCACGCTCACTCAGTTTTCTATGCATCCCATAATGCCTCAGATGTCACCAGAAGTAAGGGACAAGGCCATTGCAAGAATTAAGCTGCTACACAGTGTCTTGCTACAAGCAACTCAGAGTAGGAAAACAGCCCTAACTGGCACAAAAATCTCAGTGTGATGGAAATTTGCTTGTACTCTTCTGAGAAGGAGTAATAGAACTTTATCAATTTTCTGAATTTCGGAAACTACTTCTAACTTCACCACGGATTTTAGGGGAGCCTGTGTATCATCCTAACTCTCTATGAGTTGCCAGAAGATGGCATTCAGGCAGAGATCTGCATGCACATCCTGGAGGAGGACATTTTTGAAAATACTGGACAATAATGAACTTGTAAAAAGATGTTGATATGACAGGGATGGAATAATATTTGCAGCAAATCTTTTATATTATGTGATTGCCTAATTGGAGAAGTCTTTTGCTCTGCCAAAATAAAAGCATTTAGTAACGTTACAAGTAAAATGAAGCTTTGCAGAAGTGATGATCTGGGTAAGTCATAACAACTATTTCTCTAATTCCGCACAAAACTTTGAACAACAACATTTATTTATATAGCACAAAAAACAAAAAAAACTCCAGACGGCTGGAGAAAAAAATAAAATCTGCAGGGATTCCAGACCATGAGACCGCCCAGTCCCCTCTCAACCCTTTCAACCCATGAGGTGATACATAAAATTATAAATTTCCCCTACAAGAGGTATTGTTAAAACAGGCTGCATTCATGGAAATCAGTACAAACATAAAGAATCATTGATGAGCTCATATATGTGAATCACAAGCAATACTGTATTACAGTCTAAACACACAGGTGGTCATGGATGCAAACTGTACTTTAGTATCCAGCATATTATCCTGAAGAAAGATGGGGCTAGATGCACGGGTATGCAGAGTTTTTCCCTGGAGCATTCCTGTTTCAATTTACAACCCTTGGAAAGTCCATGAAGGCAGGTAGAGACTCCCTGGGCATTGGATAAATAGAGCCTCGCAGAAGATAAGGGAGGAATAACAGGGAGGATTCAGCATGCAACTCTGAAAGATAATTTGGAACAGTGGAAGTGGAGTGAACAGTAGAGTGAACGCAACTTCAGAAATATTGCAAGTACAGTATAGCTTTGTCTAGTTTCAGTAATTGACACTGTACTTTCCAAGGCATTTCCAATGGCCATTACAGCAGGAAGGTATGTGTGTGTCTTGGTCTTTCCATCTTGATGCTGTTGAGAAATGGAAACAATTACATGCAGCTAAGACAACACCCTTTATTATTATGTCCTGCTTCTACTACTATTATTATTATTATCTTTGTGGTGAAGCCATTGCATTAGTGTTGGGGAGTAGGTTTGGATGCATCCTACTCTCAGGTAGGAAAAATTCTTATCCTAGTCCGTCTTTTAGACTCACCAATGACCACATCAGAGCATAACTGGCAGGTCAGACTTTTGAACCTGAGAGACTATTTGAGATCTGCAACCAGACACTTTTAACACAAAAGTGACAGGAGGGTGAGAGAAAGGATCCATGCTACCAACGTCCAGGCAGTGTTCAGAAGCCATTAAGAAGACTAATAGAATGTTAGGTTACATAGCATGATGAGTGGAGTACAAGTCCAAGGAGATTATGCTTAGGCTTTGTAATGCACTAGTGAGGCCTCATCTGGAGTATCATATGCAGTTTTGGTCTCCAGGCTCCAACATAGATTAAGAGGTGACATGATTGAAGTGTTAAAAATTATGAAAGGGATTAGTACAGTGTATCCAGGGCTGTTAATTAAAAATGAGATCAACAGGGTCACAAGGACACAGTTGGAAACTTGTTAAGGGTAAATTTCACACAAACTTTAGGAAGTTTTTATTTACAAAGAGAACCACAGAAATATGGAATAAGTTACCAAGTACAGTGGTAGACAGTAGGATCCTAGGGACATTAAAAACTTGACTTGATATTATTTTGGGTGGACAGGAATGACATACTTTGTTGAGCTGAATGACCTTTTCTCATCAACTGACCCTACAGCAAGGTGACCAGTCGGAGGACATGGGACAACAAATTTTATATGTCTGGCCCAGCAGAACAATGGCAGGACTAATACAATACATACATACATACATGCTTGTGAGAAGGTGCTACCTGAGCTTGCCATCTCCCCCTGACCTTAAGTCCACAGAGCACCTTTGGGATACCCTGCCTAATAACATCACGAGAAGTGACTCTGCTTGCCAATGACCAGCACCTTTGTCAGACCCTTCAGCAGTGGCTCATTGGTTGTATAAGCCAGAGCTGTCAAGGAGTGGTGGATGTAAGTCATACAGGACTGCAAGATGACAGATCCTTAAGTCCATCATTGCTATTTTTTCCCTTTTTTGTTGCTTACCTCTTATTCTCAAGTGTTTATCATCATGTAATCAATTAAGGTAGAAATTGCAGCCCAAGAATGAGTGTTGGTTTTCTTTTTCCATTATTAATGTATCCATTTCTAAATGAGGTAAATCCATATGTTTTATTCATTAAATGCTGTTTCTTGGTTTATGTTTCAATATTATGTTTTGTATTTATGTTACATTTCTTTTTTTACAGTTTATTTGTAATACGTGTACATTCTGCTTGTCTTATAAGTGGAAGTGTGTTTAATAAAAACGAATGAGTTGTAGCTTGTAAGGGCAGCACCAAAAAAGAGAGCAGCCTTGAACAAGATGCCAGTCTCACTCTCTTGCACTCCCCAATATTAGGAAAATGGAGACATGTCCAACTTCTATGCAGCAGCACTAACTACCATTTCATCACTACAAAATACAGCCACATTCATAGTTATGAAAAAATAGTTTGAAGTGCCCGCATGACCAGGAAGTCTTTGGCAAGCAATCCACATTTTAAGTGCATTTCGTAACTCTTTTTTATAAGATTCCTCCTTTACCCAGTGTAGACTGTTTCAGTCACCAATGATGCTATGTCAGGGTGTTTCATCAGAAAAAACCCAAGTAATGAATTACTGTATGGTATTTCCTAAAACTTAAGAATAAAATACCATTTGCTTATTTTTACCTGACAATTCCTGTTTGAGAAAAATGTCTGGCAAGAAGTGATGCAAAAAATTTTTAAACATTAAAAGGCCAGCCACAACTATAAAAAAGCTTAGGATCTGAATGATTATATTTCAGAGTTAGCTGGCTTTCAAAGGGAATTTAAATATCAATAAAATAATAACACTAAACAGCAGTATGTAGCATTTTAAGAGAACAGGAAACCCGTAGCCATACTTTAAATAACAGTTCTCATCACAAATCCCTGTGTCAAATTTCATGATTCACTTATTAAAGGGATTTTCAATACTCTTGCAAAGGATTCATTCCAAAATGCAGCACACTACTATGAAAAGCTTAACTTGAAACAGCAGTTGTATGGTCAGTTACTTTATTTGGATTCATAGTAATTACAGGCAAGGATATATTTGTTAATATAACCATGAAACTGGACTTATCAGGCCCTCATTTGTTCCAGTGTCTAATATGCATCTTTATATGCTTCCCTTCAAAGAGAGGTTACTGTAAAACCAAAGCTTCACTAAACATGTTTGGAATTTCTAATTAAAATCTGACAAGATGCGTTCTTCTGTGTTTCAGGATGTGAAAGCATGACTTTTGCCATTTGTGAGTGGTGTCCATCCTGATCCTGGATAGCCACCATGTCTACAGACTTTTGTTCCAAACAACTCTTTGAACTAATGTTACTTTGTGTTGTTAACTGGTATCTCAGCCCACCCTCCTGTTGGTAATTTCAGAAATTAATAATGAACAGAATCAAGATTTTATTTGACATTCAGGAAGATTATTTTGCCAGATATTGCTTTTAATTGTATAAGATTCAATTATGTATTTATAATATGTAATTTTCTTGCAGGTAAAGATTTTAAATCCTCATTTATTTCATTCTTCTTAACAAGGAGGCAGTTAGCAAAGAAATGCAAATAACATGTCTTCTACAACTAAACAGGGTAGTGTTTCCCTAAAGCTTTGAATCTCTAAGTACTTTATTATCTCATACTTAAGATCAGTTGTTAATTAGCTGGTGTATCTTGTATCAGTTTGTCTTGTTCATAAATAAATGAGTGAACCAACGTACTTCTTACTTTTAACGTTGTTCTTTTTTTGGACTTTTAACTGCGATACTGTCTCAGAGAGAATGAGGTTACATTAAGTAGATCACAACATTGATGCTCTTATTTGGGCAATGTAACAAAAATAATAATAATAGGTCAACGTAGCAATTATAAATATACAATTATAATGTTTAGAAAAAGAATTGATGGATGGATGATGTAGAATAATGTAAACTGTGGCAGAAGGGAGATAGAACACTGAACATCAAAGCACACATACTTCTGCAAAGCGCCCTCTCTGCGCCTGTGGAAGGTACATGCGGTTCTGGTACATACACAAGTCCTTGGGGGCATCCACGAGCCTTGTAAAACAATAATTCCTAATATTTTTCTACCTCCTATATAAGATGTTTTTTGTTGCTCTTTTTCCCAAATACTGCTCACCATTGGTTTTTTTGGAAACTGAAAACTACATCACATGTTGAACCCTTTTAGAAATTTTTGACTAATAAGTTAAATTAATTGTACCTATTAGTTGAAATTTAATTTTTTTTCTTTTTTTTTTTTGCAAGTTAATTGATTTTTTTTTTCTTTTACATTTGCACACATCTGGTGTGACAATATAATTTGTATTTGAAAACTTAAATGCATGTGATTGATGTTCCTGTTATCAACAGTTAGCTTTTCTGAAATGGATAAAGGGGAGGAGCCCAACAAGGAAGTACTTTAAACTCATTTGTTAAATCTATATACTGTATATAAAAGTCAACGTATGTGTGTGTGCACATATGTATGTTCCAGCATCACTTCCGAACGGCTGGAGCAATTTTCATGAAACTTGGTACTGTGACAGTAGGGGGCGCTGTCGCCCCTTGAACCCTCAGACCAGATGCCAGACACCAGGTAAAAGTCAGAAATATTTAAATTTCTTAAATAAGTGTGCACAAAGCACCTCCACCTCCACAGTATACAATAAATCAATAATCCAATACACAATTCTCAATAAACAATAATCCTCCACACCTTCCAGCAGCTCAGTCACCGTTCCTCCCAACTCTGCTCAACCCACTGGGGTTTTCAATAGTCCTTTTATAGTCCCTGACCCGGAAGTGTTTATGATCCCTCAGTCCATGTGATTCTTATCACTTCCGGGTCAGATCAAAACTCCTTTTTTCTTCAACCCGGAAGTACGTCATTTCTTCTGTCCCCCTGACTGAGACGTACTTCTGGGCTGTATGGAAAATTAATATCTCTGTGCCTCCCTGCAGTGTCCCCTGGCGGCTCTGACGTTATCCAGCAGGGCTGTGCATTAAAACTCCAAAGTCCATGATGCCCTGCTGGTATTCGGGGCATCTACACGTTACAGGGAGGGCTCCATCTGGCGGCTTGGGGGTCTTGGCCAGGATAAACTGCCAGCCGTAGTTCACAGTACACATGTTTCTCATTGGTCGACTAAAATTACTGTAGGGTGAAATCAACCCTAACCCACCCAACTTCTGGGTAGGGTGGAGGATGATCATGCGGTCTTGTATGCATGTTATCATCCAGCTGACACTCAGAACGACCACCAGAGGGCGAACTAGAGGCGACTGCCATCGTTCTTTATGTTTGAGCACCACCGCGCCCCTGTTGCTTTTGAAATTAGATAGAGTTGGCCAGTTCCGAGCGTCAACTGGATGATAACATGCATACAAAACCACAAGACAAGCACATTAGTGAGTCTTCATTGTTTGTTAATTTATTTTTAAAGTTGTGTTTTTTTTAATTATATTTTTCTCAAACAATAAAAAAAAAACACTTTATTTTCCTCCCAGGCAACACTGGGTATTTCAGCTATGTTAGCTAGTGTCAAATAATGAAGGGCTTCGGGAAACACTCGTGAAGTACGTCATTCGTTATTCACTAAGGTCGATCATTTTTGGGGAACACACCTGAGATTTCAGACATTCTAAACTCTGTGTTTTAAAATCATTTAACTTTCTCTTTTAACAAAATTTTAAGAAAAAAATAGAACGGTGAAAAAATTGAAGGTATTCCTCACAAGTCTGGCAAAGTTGTTGCATACATTGGTAATAATTTTAAATGCGAAAGAAAAATGAGAAAAACCTGAAGCAGATTGTCCTATGAAATGTCCTATGATTGACTATGAGTTTCTAATTATTAAATTGACTAGCCAACCCGCGGTGTACCATAGGCCGCATAATCAGGCCGGTTTTTTAATAATTTTTTAGCACAGGGAGAAAGTTAACATTAGAAAATTCAGTAATGTAATAAATCAGCAAGAAAAGCAACATTGTAACAATGCACGGAACGAACCAACACACAATCGTCCGTACGGCGTTCAGGCGCGGAGGGTGGAACGGGAGGAGAGGAGAAGGACGTCCACTCCGCTCCTTCCGTCATGCTAGTCTGCTGATTTCTCGTCCAGTATGCACTGCCTGCTCATGTGCCCACCTCCAACGTATCACTCGAGTCGTTGTCATCTTTGCACTGTCCAGATGCACCTGTGACTCACGTAGACTTTTCATTGCTCTGTGCGGTTTTGGCTGCCTTTCTATATATAATCAAGCAAGACACCTGACCACGGTAGTAGCGAGTTGGGATGGGGATTTTGTACAAAGTGCAGGAGCGTCTAAGAAGACGCATGTTTGTCGCGGTCATGCGTCGTAACCGAAAACTCGGTTTTTAAAGACTGCTTACTTCATTGTGTATACGACTGTAGGTGAATGAAAAGATGAAAACTCTGGAGAGGGCAACATACAATACAGTGTTTTACACGCTGCATACAGCGATTCACATTCGCGACAAATTGTTTTACACGCTGCATACAGCGATTCACATCCGCGACAAATATGAATCTTCTTAGATGGTGCTGTCGCGTCCACCCACGCTCTCGAAGCACACACACTGCCTGGTCATGTGTCCACTCGCAAGAGCAACTAACAGAGACCCGCCCACCAACTGTAAGACTATGGGATCCCCCTCACAAACTGCTCTACACGCCCCATACAGCGATTCACATCTGCGACAAACTGTTTTACACGCTGTATACAAGATTCACATCCGCGACAAACAAACTGTTTTACACGCCACATACAGCGATTTACATCCGTCAGCTGCTGAGAGAGCGTCTCGACTGTTGCAGGGCCTGCATTGGTGAAACAGTTGAGACGGTAATGAAACAGAGGCACAGGGCTTATTAGTTTTTAAAGACTGCTTCCTTCATTGTGTTTTAACCTCAGTTTTAAAGGATTGTTTTAAGGATCCCATTGGATACCCCTCGCAAACTGTTTTACACACTGCATATGGCGATTCACTTCCACGAGAAACATGCCTCTATGAACAGTCAACGTGGCTCAGAGCTGCATGTGGACTCCATGACAGACGAACATAAATTACGCCATTTTTCCTGTGTCGTCGCGTCCGAGTTGGTGGCCGTGGTTCTGCGAGTTGTTGTCGTATCCAATGGTCTTAGAGTTGGTGGGAGTTCCTGCGTGTGCCATGGGCGTCTTACTTGTCGGCGGCTTAGTGAATTCACGTCCATTCCGGCGTGCTTTCCATGGGTGTCTTGCCTTAGTGAATTATATATATACAGATTGGGACAAACACCTGCAGCTACTGTGCACTCTTATCACACCATGGCCATGGGTTGGATATTCCTGAAATGAAGTAATGCTCTATCACCTTATCTCAGTTGTACTACTTTTTTTTTTGATAAACCATTGCAGATTCATTTCTGTGAAGAAAAATATGAACATAACTAAACAAGTATTATAAGTTTGAATTCCAGCCCAGGTCACCAGGTACTTCTGTTATCCTCCCACTCAAAGATTCTGAATGATCGTGTGTGTGTGTGCATACAGATAGACTGTGATAGGCTTGCATACTAACTTAAGATTGCTTCGTGTGTTTTATTCAGTGCTGACCCGTCTGTGACTATGAACTGGACTAGGAAAGTTTGTCAATTTAATGTTGTTATATTACATAACTTTACACATCTATCAAAAGCTCTGACCTCTGTTTTGAGTGACAGAACTCACTAAGGACGAGATCAAGTGGCATATCTAAGCCTGTTGTGTGCAAGTCACCTATATTTTACTAAAAGGATTAGCCTTTTCCTAATGTAAATATGTATTCACCACAGTATATCCAGAGTGACATGATTAGCCAGGATCTAATCTCTGGGACCATTTCTTCCTCTTAGATTTCTTCATAGTGATTTAAACATCATACTTTCAAACAGGGAACCACTGAGAAAATCACCCTTTATCAAGAGATAAATAATGTTCAAGTATGGTAAGATTCTTTTCCCTGTCTTTAAACCTCACCTCACTTTCCAGCCAGGAATTTAGCACTTTAGAGTGAGGAATATACAGTAATAATGCTTTCTATTGTCATCACTTGTTCATGTAAATGCTAAGAATCAATAAATGACTTTAAACTTTGACTTGTTTTTAGTAGCAGACTTTTCAGCACATTCTACACTATATCATGACTACAATTTGGCATTTTGCTTGCTCAGTTAGTAGCTTGTATCCTATTTTTGTCTGTTTTTGTACATTTGGGGATATGCAGCTCCAAACCATCTGTTGACTCTTGCACTCTTTTTAGCAGCTCCTAGCCTTCATTATTTCATTGTCAAATGTATGTATTTGATTCCTTGCTCTGCTTTCTGTTACTAATTTCCTATGTTACATTTTTTTAATTACACCCATCTCTTTTTTCCCTACCCTAGTCATTCAGGAAAACCTCACTGTGATTGATGCCAAGAAATTTAACGATTACATTGGCTAACAGCTACCATGTTAAGTTTATAACTGCAAAAGAAGCACAGACGAATCACAGAAAATTGGACTTATTATCACACTAGACTATTGGGTCACTTAAAAGAAAAAGAGCACTAATACATGAAAAATAAAGAACTGAAGGACTAGTTATTTTTGGCATAAACAACTCAACAGAAGACTGTGGAGTGAAGCAAAGGGCAAAGACTGTTTGTTTAGGGGCCAGAGTTCCACAGTTTTATTTCACTGGCTTGCAGCCCAAAACAAATACTTTAAGCAAGGAAACCCCTCTAAAAACAAAGTTTGTTTAACTCTCAAGAAATTATAATATACATGCAATTAATATATAAAAGTACTATATATTCAGAATATTGCTTTGTTGAATCTGGCCATGGAATAATTTGTTTTCCCCAATCCATTTTATATTTGGCCAGAGTACTGCAACTCACTTCTGTGTTAAACACTGGATTGGCCCATATTTCTACTTACCCAGTGAATTAATTCTGTAATATCCCATCACAGCTGCCCTATCAAGCCAAACTCCTTAGGATTACTAATCCTCAAGGGATAAATGCAAACTAGCATTTTGATGACAGATTTTTTTATTGAATTACAAACTGGCCTTGCCCTCTGGGTAATCCTGTGTTCTGCTGTTGTCCATTTACATAGATACAGGTTCAAAATGGTTGATTAATGTTCTATTGGAATTTCATGTACTCACTTTTTACATTGTTAATATTTGTTGTTCTATTTGTTTTAGTTTGGTGACCAAAGATACCTTTTAGGTAAGGTAATTGAATAATCCCTAGTTTTCAATTCCACATGAAGCAATACACTTAGGTAAAATCCTATAATTAAAAAAAAAATACTACAATAAAATTATAGTAACTGATAAATTTCAAACAGAAGTGATAGTCGAACAGGAGGCATCATTGCATCAATGGACTTTACTAGAATCTAATATTTTTGGTGGACCTGCTATCTTCTCATCCGTGCTAGCACTGGAAGATTTCTATTATATCAATATTTCACTGTCTTTATGTGAAAAAAGAGGGCAACACTAGCCCATGATGCTAGATAAATGATAAACAGGACTCATACAGTATATATGTGCTGCAGTTTAATTGGTTTAACCTTATTTGGCCAGAGCAATATATGAATATAATAGTCTTAATGACATAAGTTGGTGTAGGCAATAGAGGCAGTTACTCAGGGCAAAGTAATCTGGTGAAAGCCCAATGACGTTATCAGTTCTTGGCATAAGTAATTAACTCATGAAATGTTAAAAAGGCCTGTCACTTTCTCTCCTTAGATGTATAGTAAGAAATTTCTTTCCCAAGTGGATACATTCTAAACCAAACACAGTTTGACTGTGGAATGTTCAGGGAGTGACCACAGTCACCAAAATCTCTTCAACTTACCAATGAGACATGATTTGAGCAATTCAGATGCCTTTTAAGAAAAGACAGTTATCGCTAGTAGTTGACACATTAAAGTACAGGTTGTTAGAATTACAGTATAATTGGAAGATAAGCAGGAGTCACATTTGTATCAGAGTGTTTTGCACAGGGATTACCTTTCCTAATTAGGGATGTCACAGAATATTTAAGTGAGCTTCCTTTGATGCCCAACAACACATTAGAAATTAGGATGGGATGTGAAACCAAAGTATACTGATCAGTTAATTTAACTAAGAAAGACTTTCACTTTCAACTATTATTAGGTGCAGAAAGAAGTCCATAGCAATGCTTCAACTAGTCTAGCTTCGTGACTTTCAAAGTTGGCACATGCCAGCTCTGAGGAAGTGACTTAACAGGGTGTGGGTGTTCTTGTTAAGATGAAGAAAATCCTTTTTGGCCTATAACAAAATTTGTCTTTCTTTAGATGTTTATTTTTCAGTTCATAAGACTACAATATTTTGAAAGCTGAATTTTCAGGCTTTATTTTTACATGCTTAAATTTTATTTACTTGCTTAAGTGAGAATTTAATTTTTTCCTATTTAATTGGCATTCAAGTGCATCACAGTGCTATTTTAGAATCTCTACAGGAGAATAATGGGTTGCTAACAGACATTGACTTGTTGCTTAGGACAGCCTGTGATTTATAAATTCCAGTGCAGCACCAGTAGCCCTTTGTCCAAGATTATGGATTTGACGTGAAAAAGTCTGGTTGACTAATTTAGGTTCTGGCATTCTGCCTAAGGATTTATAGCTTTCGCGTCTCAACTTCTTTTAATAGTACTGCTCAAGTAGACTCTTTGCAATTTGTATCGGAGTATAGTAATGGTTATCCGTCTGATTTTCATTGTACACAGTCTCTTTGTTTTTAGTTTCTTAAAAACACATGCATCTTCTTATTTGTTGCTAATTACATTTTAGCAGTTATTCTCTATCAGTTAGTCTTTATCAGTGGAGTATTGGAAGGGGCTGGCCTGAGTTAAAAAGGGAGTTAGTTAGCATCTGTGCTGGGTTGCAACCGAATTGCTTCAGATGTTTGTGACTGGTGCAAAGGTTCTTCAAACTTGCTTAGGTCAGCCTCAAACATTGACTTACAAAATTTGACCTTAAATTTCTTACAGTTCTACCAATAAAGGTAAGACAGTTGCTTACAAAAACTAGATTAGGATACACTTTTTTTTTAATTCTAGTCTAATATACTGTACCTGTTTTTCTAACTAGCAAAATTAAATGGTCAGGTGGAACCATAGTAGTGGCAGTACTCTTTTAATAGCGATACAGTGAAGTTTGATCAAAATAGTTTTTTAGGGACACTTTCAGGGCACAGAATACATCATCATTCATTCAAAGAGCTGGGAAGAGAGTTCCCCTGTGCAGATTCACAAAAAGGTGCCTGTATTCTATGTTTTTAATTGACATGGAAGAGTATTGGCCCACTGCAAGCACTCGATACAGTCCATTTGCAATGAGCTCTGTCTGTCTCATTATAAAGTTATAAGGCTTATGTTAAAATAGCTTCATCATAACCTGCTACTTTTAAACAAAATCTGTCATTTAGATCTTCTTAGCATAGACTGTTTCCTTTAACTTTTAAATTAATGCAACCTTTTGATCTTAACCTCATTGTTGTGAACCATAAGCATGAATCAGGCTTGGAACCAGAAGAGATCATATTCCTTTGGGCCTTTGAGCAATGTCCTTAAGTAGAAAATTGCTCCAGAGACACTGTACAATGGATGACCCTGCATTCTGGTCCCCGAAAGGTCATGTGACAAGACAATTTCCCTTTGGGTATTAATAAAGTATATGAAATCAAAAAATTCCATATAAACACAGTTATGCCCAAGTCACAATTGCAGTGATGTATAATAATCTATTTTGCAATGTTTAACCCAAATAACTCTCTCAAGACAGTACTCTGCTGCCATCTATTGAATGAAATCACAACATGCTGCAAAAAGTCATGACTATTTCTATGCATTTTGCTATGTTATGGTAACTCATCAATATTCATGAGTGGGTTGGATCCTTCAATCAAAAACACAATGACATGCAAACCAAAAGCTGAAACGCCAGTTTTAGAACAAACTGAAACTGAATCATTGCTCAAATTGAAGAATAGTAATGACAATGTGATTTGGTCATCAGACATTGACACTGACAATAAAACTGACACCTACTTGGTAGATTAGTAATCTGATAGGTTTCAGTAATGTTTGTGTTAGGTATCAGCTTCATCATTCTGTTGACATTCCTGCACCTCCTTGTTGCTCATTTATGGGTAACCCCAGCCTAAAGATATATGTTGATAATGATTATCTGGACTGTTTAAAATTTATTGATGATGGTCTTGTGGAGACAATAGTTTTAGATAGTTTCATTTCTTGTCGCATTCAATGGCAGCCTGTTGTTGCAGAATCATGTAAGTGTTTTTGGTCTCCTGATACTGTAAGACATAGTGGGTAAACTAGTTCAGAGATGTTACCGGTCACCCATTTTCAGTGAAGTTATGACAAACTGTCATTTTTCACTCATTATAAAATACCTGCATTTCAAGAACAACAATGACTATGATGAGGCCAGTCATTCAGCACCAAAACTGTACAAACTGTGAGATGTGTGTCGGGTGATCATCAAAAATATATGGAAGATGTATGTTTTTGATCTTGATGCAAGTATTGATGAAAGTCTCATGGGTTACAAGGGAAGGCTGCTGTGGATACAGTACATGACGTCCACACAGACATGATCAAGTTCTACATGTTGTGTGAAGCAAGCTGTACCTACAGTGTAGGTACATCTGGATTATTACAAAATATCTTTTGACATCTGCTCAAACATTGCCTATGTGCATTGGTGACTGTTTAAAAAAAACATGAAGTACATATACTAAATTTGCATCAGTACAGCAGAGGACACTACACATACTTGTTCAGTGATTTATGTTGATATTTTTGGTATTTACATGTTTATTTTACAAATAGCTAGGGGGCTTCACCCCCTGCTCGCTTTGCTCGCCCAACCCCGGGTTTGGTTTACCGGATATACAATTTAAAAAGATTGTTAGTTTCATGGGAATTGTTACATATGCATTATTTTCACTTTTATTTTAAAACTTTTGTAAAAACAATACTTTATTTCCGGCCCTGGGCGTGGTTACATCTCTTTCTCGCAGGAAGTGTAACGCTGCTCGCGTTGTGAAGAGGGTGCGGCTGAACGCACGCTACGGAGATGCAGTCGGATCATCTGCTGTCTTTCTGCTGCTGGTGAGCTGCCTGTTCTGCTTGTCTCGCTGCCCGATCATTTCAAAGCCTGTACAGCAGCTGTGCTTTTGCCACTTCGCATCTCTGTCCCTCGCGTTGTGAAGGGGGTGGGGTGGGGGGTGAGGGTTATTTTGGCTGAATGCACACTAAGGAGAAGCATTCTGATCATCTGCAGGCTTTTTGCTGTTGGTGAGCTGCATGTTTTGCTTGTCTCTTGTCGTTTTTTTAGAGCTAGGAGCACATGAAGCATGTCTGCCAACAGCAATCCAATAAATGATAGGTTAGATGTCCGTGGACTTTTTTTGAATGACGTCTCACTGTCTTGTTTCATGTGACATTGTAAACACAATACTTGTCCTTTATTTCCGGCCCCGGTCGTGGTTACATCTCTTTCTTAGGTTGTATAATGCTGCTCGCATTGTCGTTGGGGGGGGAGTGGTGGAGTAATCGGCTGATCATGCTAAGGAGGTCACGCTGCTATCAGTCTTCCATGCTGTACTCCACCCTCCCTCAATCGGACCTAACAGTCACTTAAAACAAAAAGGGCTTCATCTGGCTGGGACGCTACAATACTTTCGAATTTTACTGCTTTCATATTCTTTACCTTTCTCTGCATGTGTATTGCGCCATCGTTTGTTTGAGCCTTTTGAATTTCACTGCTTTCATAATCTCTTATCTGCCTTTTTTTTCTCTCCAATGCTTTTGGGTCTCTTTTCTTCGCACTGCTCTTTCTTCTTCTTTCGTTGACGTTTCATCTAGAACTCATTGTCCGGTAACACTTTACATTAAGTGTCCATAACTACACTGTAACTACTATGTAATTACCTGTATAAGTACAGTGTAACTATGAGTTATTGCTCCATACTTACTGTGTAATACAAAGTAACACTATAGTTAATTACTCAGTTGTCATTGTTATTCCACAGTATATATAATTATAATGTAACAATTTATCACTGATCCAAAAACAAGTGTACTTACATAGTTACGATGTATCTGTACTTTCAAAATGTAATAAAAACATCAGGGTATGTAACTACAACTATGTAACAGATGTTCCTTGGTCTGGGCAAAAAAGGTGGTGCCCAAATAAAGAAAAAGTCAAAAAATAACAATGTAATGATATGAAAGTGATAATTTTATATATAAACCTCTACGCGTGGAAGTGTGTGTGTTTGACCGGCCCAGAATTGAGAGGTAAAGTCGGGGGAAGGGCTCCACCTCCGAGGAAACAGAAAACTAAACTAGCTCAGAAGTGCGAGGCTACTACAGCATGAAGCTGAGAGACGGCAAGATGGCCACAAGTTAACGAGTCGGAAGAAGAAAGTGACTCTGTTGCCAAAGTAAAATTGGCGAGAAAATAGAGAAACTCTTACGCAAGCGAGGCGAGCACATCGACAAAGCCATAGACATTAGAACATTAGAACACTGTAGACAAGAACAGGCCATTCAGCCCAACAAAGCTTGCCAGTCCTATCCACTTATTTCTTCCAAGAAAACATTAAGTCGAGTTTTGAAAGTCCCTAATATCTTACTGTCTACCATACTACTTGGTAGCTTATTCCAAGTGTCTATCTTTCTTTGGGTAAAGAAAAACATCCTAATGTTTGTGCGAAATTTACCCTTAACAAGTTTCCAACTGTGTCCCCGTGTTCTTGATGAACTCATTTTAAAATAACAGTCCTGATCCCCTGTACTAATTCCCTTCATAATTTTAAACACTTCAATCATGTCACCTCTTAATCTTCTTTTGCTTAAACTGTATAGGCTCAGCTCTTTTAATCTTTCCTCATAATTCAACCCCTGTAGACCTGGAATCAGCCTAGTCACTCTTCTCTGGACCTTTTCTAGCACTGCTATGTCCTTTTTGTAGCCTGGAGACCAAAACTGCACACAGTACTCAAGATGAGGCCTCACCAGTGCATTATAAAGGTTGAGCATAACCTCCTTGGACTTGTACTCCACACATCGTGCTATATAACCTAACATTCTGTTAGCCTTCTTAATGGCTTCTAAACACTGTCGGGAAGTCGAAAGCTTAGAGTCCACTATGACTCCTAAATCCTTCTCATAAGGTGTACTCTCGATTTCCCGACAACTTATTGTGTATTAAAACCTAATATTTTTACTTCCTATGTGTAATACTTTACATTTACTGACATTGAATTTCATCTGCTACAAATCTGCCCAAGCCTATATGCTACTCAAGTCCTTCTGTAATGATATAACGGATTCCAAATTATCTGCTAATCCACGTATCTTGGTATCATCTTCAAACTTAACCAGCTTGTTACTTATATTCCTATCTAAATCATTTATATATATTAAAAATAGCAGCGGCCCTAGCACTGACCCCTGTGGAACACCACTCTTAACATCGGCCAGTTCTGATGAGGTTCCTCACACCATCACCCTGTGTCTGAGCCAATTCTGCACCCATCTAAAAACATCACCCTGAACTCCCACTTCTTTTAACTTGATGCCCAACCTCTCATGTGGCACCTTATCAAATGCTTTCTGAAAGTCCAGATAAATAATATCATAAGCTCCACTTTGATCGTATCCTTTTGTTGCCTCCTCATAGAATTCCAACATGTTAGTAAAACATGACCTCCCTCTTCTGAACCCATGCTGACTGTTCAGAATAACTCCTGTCCTTGCCATGTGTTGCTCAATCTTATCCTTAATAATTCCTTCCATTAATTTTCCTGTGATGCATGTTAAGCTTACTGGCCTATAGTTGCTTGGATCTGCCCTGTCACCCTTTTTATATAATGGGATGATATTTGCCATTTTCCGGTCCTTCGGAATCTCTCCAGTGCACAGTGACTTCCAAAAATATGTGTCAAGGGTTTATATATGTACTCACTAGCCTCCTTAAGAACACAAGGATAAATATTATCTGGGCCTGGTGATTTGTTTGATTTCATCTTATTTAATCTGAGCAGCACTTCTCCCTCTACAATTTCCAAATCCCTCAGTACCTCCTTAGTAGTCACGTTTACCTCTGGCAGGTTATCCACTTGCTCACTTGTAAACACCTCAGAAAAATGTAAGTTTAGGGCATCTGCTATTTCATTGTCTGTATCTTTTAATTCCCTTTACTATTCCTGATGAACTTGACCTCCTCCTTAACTGTTCTTTTACTACTAAAATACTGAAAGAATCTCTTGGGGTCTTCTTTCGCCTTATCTGCTATATTCCTCCCAACTGTCTTTTAGCCTCCCTGATATCCTTCTTAATGGTTGCCCTCATGTTCTCATCCACTCTACGATTCACTTTGCTTAGTCTTATATGCCTTATAAAGCAGTTTTTCCTTTGCAACTTCTTTTTAAATCTTTATTAATCCGTGGAGTTTTTTAGTTTCCTATTATTCCAAATTTAGGTATGTATCTGTCCTGCATTACATGTAAAACATTTTAAACCTGTTCCACTGCTCCTCGACTGTCTCCACATTTAAAAGCTTATCCCAGTCTATCCTACTTAGACTTTGTCGCATCTGCTCAAAATTAGCCCTACCAAAGTTCATCTTAACAATTTTAGTCTTTGCATCTGTACTCTTACAAAATACTGAGAATTGTATTACATTATGGTCACTTGACCCTAGTGGTTCAACCACCTCTACACCCTCAATTCTATCCTGATTATTACAGAATACTAAATCCAGACAGGCTTCACCCCGTGTTGGTGCTTTAACATGCTGTGTTAAAAAACAGTCGCTGATTACTTCTAAAAACTTCTGCTCTTGTGCTCCTCCATCTGCAAGGTTATCCCAGTTAATATTTGGATAATTAAAGTCCCCCATGACTATAATATCTCCCTGTAAACTTACCTTTTTGATATTACTAAAAAGATGTGTGCTGAAATTACTGTCTGAATATATATATATATATATATATATATATATAGACGCCGCATTCACTGTGTTGCCCAGTCGACACGATACGTCAGCGCATCCGACATATTGCGAGTGGCAAAAGTGCCATTTAAACTAATACAGGTAGACATGGAAACTGGGTTTTCTGATGAAAAAACAATAACGTTTAAAACAGTTTCATTAACATACAACAGATTTTGGCAAATTGTTTAAATGCAATTATTTATATCCATTTATACACTAATAATGGCAATTATTAAATATTATTATTATTAATAAATTCCTCCCATATAAGCAACATTTCTAGGACTGCCTTTTTCCATCTCCGAAACCTTTCTAGACTTCGTCCTGTTCTTATGCAACACAGTAAAAAAGTATTGGTTAATGCCCTAGTCACCTCACGTATAGATTACTGTAATGGTATTCTATCTGGCATCCCACAAAAACATAACCATCGCTTACAACTTCTTTAAAATTCTGCTGCTAGGATAATAACCTGATGTTCTAAATCCACTGAACATATTACACCTATTCTCTCTCAACTTCACTGGCTCCCTGTTCACTACAAAATACAATACAAAATACTGCTCTTAACATTTAAAGCTCTCCACAGTCTTGCTCCCCCCTACCTCACTGATCTCCTACAGACTTACACTCACTCTCGCTCACTCAGATCCTGTAATTTAAGAGTATTCCGTCTGGCAATATGGTGTAGCCTTAGTTTGTGGAAGACATGAGCATAAAATGATGGTTTTCAATTTCAAACTGTGTTTCCTCAATGTGCTCCTGGATAAAAAAACATATCATCTGAACCAATCTCAGCCCGAACAAACTGATTGATCAAAGATACACTGACAGCTTGCCCTAATGTCGACTGTCGGATAACACACTCAGGTACTTTGACCACTTTGACTGTGCCCTCAGAAGGAATCATCAAAGCTCCTTTGTTTTTTAATGTGAGCAAGTGGTAGCTTTGATCATATGATGCTGGTACAGTATCTGCTACCAAACTAGCACGGCACACATCACAGGACAGCTTTCTCAAAATCCCGTCTAAGGGCTACCTCCCACTGCTTCCTGAGGTGGATTTCTTTGGGAAACCTTCAAAGTTTGAGAAATGTTAACAGCTAACAACAACCTACATAGTTAATGAATAAATACGTTTAGCCAAAACGTTGTCTGGAGGCTCGCTTGAGCACATAAATGCATAGCTTTACTAGCGTAACTGTCGTAGCTAAAGTTAAGATTATAAAACGGGATTTTCTAATGGCCAAATATAACTAAAACAATTGTTTAACCTTACATATGAAATGTAACCCCCTGGGATCTGGTTTGGAGCACACAGGCGTTTGCACAATCCCAAGCAGCACATGCATGAGGCATCTTTATCCATTACTTCACGCCACAGCAGTGCCACTCACAATATGGTGGCAACATTGACATACGATGCTGCTGGTCATGTGGCGTCTAGTAATTCTATGTCTATGGGCAAAACGGTATCCCTTTTACTTTTCCTCCCGCCACTAATACACAAGCATGTCAGCAAAATGAAACCTAGGGGAGAGACACCCAGAGTAGTTCCTTTCAATCATCTAACATCTCTACATTTCAATTTTTTTTCTGACAATTTCAATAATTTCTAGGACCCTGGGCTTTTTACAGTACAGGCTTACACAGCTAGTGATAAAATAATTACATTAAAAATGCATAATGTTTAGGAAACAGAGTATAAAGAGGCAGACTGATCCCGTAACTCAATCAATCCTCTTAATAAGAGGGCTACATCTGAAATGTAATTTTTAATATTTGTAAATTATTTTAATTATCTAATATTTACAGATCCTTTTTATGATGCTTTTTATACAAGTGGATTGATGAAGTTTATCTACACATACTGTAATGCTTTTCCCTATGCAAGCACAACCTTCGAGCTTCATGATACAATAACAGTCTTGTGAGATGAGTTTTGAGCAGCGTGTTACACTGTCATGCAATCAAAGAGGCGTAGTGAGGTCAAGTCAGAGTTTAGAGCATGTGGATTCTAGGGGAAACCAGTGAACCCTGAACACTGGACACAACTGTCACAGACACAGTTCCAAGTTAAAATATAGTTATTTTATTTTATAACAATATCTTAACCATGTTTTAGGCTAGTCCACACAGTATAATGTAACAAATTAAATGCCTTTCTGTCTCCTTCCACTCTTCACCAAGAGTGTTGTCCTCTTCCTCCCAACCCTGATTCATAATTGCAGATGAGTTGGCCTTTTTTATACAGGACCCAGGAGTATTTCTGGTGCCACAGCATTGCATGCTAGAAGCACTTCAGGTTCAGGCAGAAGCTCCCCAAAGTGGGGATAGTGTTCCCCTGCAGCTCCCCCTGTTGGCAACTAAGCATCCCAACCAGACTCTCTATTTGGACTATAGCTCCCAATATTGGGTGTATAAAGGGGAGTTCCACCAGAGCAATGCTACAATCCTGGGTATAGGGGAAAAGCAGGCCACCTCTGTCCTTTTGTTATAGCCTCCTGACAGGTAATGGAATCAGCAATCAGCCTGGCCAGGATGCCATCCTTCCATTACATCCTCCTGGCTGGTCACTGAATCACCCAACAGTCCATCCATGATGGCATTCACAAGCAGCTCAACACACTGAAATGTAATCCAAGATCGGGTGGAGGGCTTGGTTTGGATATGCATGATGCAAGCTGGTTCACTCAAAAACACTGCTGGTACACACTGCCTGGAACAGCTATAAACTGAGAAATGCCGAGACTTTCGTATTTCATATAAATTGTGTGCATAGACCACTGAGTGGAGGATTCACATGTAAGACGTTAAAAAGAACAAGCCAGGCAGGTTATAAATGAAAAAAACAAGCCATTTAGTTGTATAAGATTGACTAGTTATCTAATAGTAAATTTCAGAATTTATATTTTGCCACTGCAAATGATGATATATTAAGATTGTTGTGGAATTCTTACTGTTCTCTATGTAAGGGAATACTCTTTAATTTGTACTAAGCCACAATCTCCCTAGAGGTAACCTCTCAGCTCAGGTGCTAGTTTTGCTATAAAGCTGCAGGACTCCTGGACTTGCTTAGGCGAAGATTGATGATCAGACCTGCATGCCTTTGGGTAAAGAGCAGAATGCTGGGCAATGCATCTACTGAGATAATGATAGGAAGCACACAGTTCTCAGTAGAGGTACTGTCAGAGGTCACATTGTGATTGCTACAAATACTTTCTCCTAAACAAACTAGAAAAAATATTTCTGTAAACACTGAACACATACATCCACCTTAATAAAAAAAATAAATGTTGTCTATCTGTATGTCCATCCAGTTACTATGTCTCTGTCATTTAAACAAGTGGCACATCACATATATTTACAAAAGTAAATTGCATTTCATTTGTCATTCCAACAGATGGCCCAGCACAGCCATTAACACTGCTTTTATGAATCACATACCAAATGGCATACAACAGAGAAATAATGCATTGCATTTATCATTTGAACATATGGCACATCTCAAACATTTGTAGAATGTTTGTGATGTGCCATCTGTTGGAAAGACAAATGTAATGCGTTCACTGCTACATGCATTACAAACTACATTCCAACAGATGGTGAATTGCAAACATTAAGACAGAGGCCTACATTGATTATTTGGATTTCAACCCATCTTAGATGGATAGCACAGCTAGTTAGATTTATAATGTAATAATACATATTTAACATTTAAATACAAATGATTACAGCTGAATGAAAGAAAATAATGCAGTTAATTGTTTAACACTGAAACAGGAAGAATTTAAGCTCAAGAAAAAAAAAAATATTTTTGAACCTGGACCCCTATATCCTCAAAAATTCAAACTGTATTTAATAATTAATAATTACTCTGCTATGTTACTACCCCCTGATTAAAAACAGGCTAAAAATCTAAGACAAGTATATGTAAGTGGAAGGGCACATCCAGCACACAGCTGTAAAAACACTAAAATGGAATTATAATTAATGTTTTTAGTAGTTCTCTAACACAGAGTAGTGTCAAGGCATATTTACACCCAAGCAAAAACAGAACTGCTATATCAAAAGAAATTCATTAATGGCTAAGAACTGTCTGATCCAACTGGTTATAAAATATGTAGTTAGAGTGTTATAATAGTATGTTGTACTCCCAGCAGAGGCAGAATGAAATAACCACGTTAGAACAATAAAGAAGAAATAAAAACATTCAATGTTATTCGCTTGTACAGCTCTACAGTGTAATTCACTTAGGTGTGACATCAGCTCAGAGTTGGTGAGTGTGTTATATGAAATAATAATTTTAAGAAGGCCCTTAGTATCTTTAAAAGACCTTATCAAACCACCAAACCACTGGTATGCCCTGAAATACAGTAGATTTGAACTAAACACATTTATTCACATTAATTTAATAAAAAGTTTCCTGCAATGTTTTATATTCATTTTTTACAATGTATCTTCTCAAATGCAACTGCAGGCATTCATTTTGGATGCAGTACTTCCTTAGCATGTTTTTATGCTTAAAATAACCCTGTAGTTCCTTTTAAGCCTCAAGTCAAATAATAAATCAAGAGTTATGAATTTGTAAATCAAGACCTTTTTCCCCTCAGCATTTATTATGTACCCTAGCCCACTAATGATTAAAAAATATTGCAGACAGACCAAGTCGCAGAGAAGCATCAAGACAACCTCAATAAATAGTACATACAGCACTGGTGGCACATTCTTTCTTTACAGGTTTTAATAACTCAGTACAGTTGGGACAGTTGGGATGTCCAATTTGTCTCAGCTTTTATAATAATAATTATTTTAACATAGCCAACACCCTGTGTCACCAGTTTAATATTTTGTGAATTTTTCTGCATCTTGATATTTATGACTGTTACATTTAAGAGTGTTAGTAGTAGCATTGCACATTTTTTAGTTTCATTTCTAATGTACTTCTGCTGTAGTATACTGGCTTTTCAATAAAGCAGTAAGACCTTCTTAGATGCTATTCAGTTTTGCTTCTCTCATCAGTACAGATAAACAACAAATTAAAGAGGCGTTACAGCACTTTCACTCTGCCTCCAGCTTCCTTTCACCCTTCCACTATGGGTGAGTGAAAACTGCACCACATATTGTTATTCAACCCAGAGTCTCCTGACAGAGCAGACAATGCTGACAATAACAGACAGAACTGGACAGCATTTAACTAAAGGTGATGTTAACCAAACCTTAATGCAATTTTGCCTTAGAAATTAACAGGGAACTCCCCTGCTGGAGCACCAGACCCTCTTATTTCTCATTTGCTTCAACTTACAATATATTTATATATAGTCAAAGTCTGTCTCTTCTAAGGTACAACCTAAAGGGTACAAAAGGGAAGCTGAGTGTGGGCACAGGAACTGTTCTCTGCATTTTCCCTTATCTCGGGAAGGATTGACCAACTAGAGAAGCAGCGAAATCAGTACAATTCTATAAATGGACATCACTCCAAGACCAGTAAATAAATGAGGCATAACTGTAGCTTTGAAAGGGAAAATGGGAAAGCCTGTGGCACTCCATACCTATTAGATGACTTAGCTCTGTTTCTTTTAAGTCTAATGCTGTGTTAGAGTAACTAAAACATTGCTCAGGTAGAAGAGATGCTTAGGAGTAGCAATACTGCAGAAAAATGCAGACAAGTTAACCTTTTGCAAAAGGAACTGAGTGTGCGTGAAATCAAATGTATGAAAGTGTACTTGAAAGAAAGTGATGTCAATGGCTCACAAGGGAAACTAAAATGGTTCTGCTTTGGGGAACAAGAAATTTAACAAGAAAGGGCATTTAAAAGCCTGAAGGAAGCTTGGAAAAACCATGACGAGTCAAATAGAGAATAAGTATGTCTGGCAGGTTACTAAAATAGAATGAGCAAGCATACCCTCCTGCCATGCTATTAAAAAGCTGAGCGAGGTGAATGAATGAAAATGTGAGCGATACATAGTAGATATAGTCTAGACTGCAAATCATGTAAGTCTGCCATTACCAGTACAGTGTGATCAGTGTTCTGAACAGTTTATAGTTGATAAATTGTGTCTAAGTGTGACTATTGTAAATAAACTAGCACTTACAGTGTGCACAGAATAAGCATATTTCTACTGAAGCAAATTAAATCCATTTTGTCCAAAGTAGGCAACAATTATGTAGGAAGGTTGGTGCAGAATCAAAGGTAAAACCTTAACAAATGCAATATATAGACCTAGTATAATAATACTATGTTTGTGTTATCTACTGTATTGATCAATAATGCTACCCCTGTGTTGGCTCTGATCAACTTCATTAATCAATGAACATGTTTGCAAAGATCCACTTTTAGAAAGAAATTGCTTAAATTAAACCAACAAATCATTGTTATGCCCAGTTAACTTTTAGAATTGATGACTTTCTCAAGTGTGACACATGGTTTTATTAAGGTGTCTGGCATGCTGGCAACACAACATGCTTTCTGTTAATTTCCTACTAGCATATTAATTAAAAAAATGATGATTTCCATATATCCTTAAGCTGGTCTGCCATGTGTGTAGTTTTCCTGCCAGAGATTTATTTATGGGGCAAGTGTAATCGCTGAAATGAAAAATGGAAGAAAACATATTCTCTTGAAGACATGATGCAAGGCAATTTTTAGATAATTTATAATGGTAAGTTTCACAGGGAAGCCAATGATTTCAGTCAGTTGCTGCTCTCTTTACTGTTCTTTGGGTGAGAGTAGACAAATTGCTAATCTGATCAATCTCTTCATAATACATTGCTTTTAAAAGTCTGTCTTCTTTTGTTCATTTGTCAGAGTGAGACAACGTACAGTACAAAAGCATTTTTCTTATTTCAATAGGATATTGTGAAAATATTTATAGCCTATTCCTTTAGCAATGACTATAAACATAACTCCACTGGCTATGATTCATAATTATATTATGTTTGTTTACAAGGTACTGTATACCTAGAAACAAAGGAAAATGTGATAATAAAAATGCCTATCAATGGAGAAAATGGAGAAACATCCTACATATTTCTTGTATTCATCTTGAAATAAAAATTACTTGGCTTAACCATGGGATTATTGTAATACAAAAGGGTAAATGCAAAAGATGGAAATGAACATGACATAAAAGAAAATATCAGTTATTTATATTATCAGAATACATACTTTGTATATAGACTGTATATATACTGTATATTGTGACCTGTAAGGGTCGCAGCAGCTCCCCAAACCCAACACTGACAGACAAAGGAGACAAGCTCAGATGCTCGTTTTTATTTTTTCCTCATGGGGAGTGCTCCACGAGTCCGGTAATCTCCTTCCGGCAGCACTTGTGGGTGTGGCAGCATTCCTGCCATGAAGAGCTTTGCCGATCCCACAGCTTCACCTGGCAGCATCCATGGAACCCAAGCCATAGCACCCAGGGGATCTAACCTTTATCGTCTCAGAGGAGATAATGTCTTGAGCCTGCTCTCTCCTCAGGTCCTTCCATCACATACTGTAGGCGTACCAGCCGGGCAAAGTGTCCTGGCCATCAACCACAATATATATATATATATATATATATATATATAGTCTTCAACCACAATATATATCATTTATATATACAGTATATATCTATATACAATGGCAATTGAAGAAGAAAAACTCAAACGTTAAGTGTTTGCATAGGTATTTATGTCCTACACATTATTTTTTGTTGAGAACCCTTTTGCTGCAAAAAACAGCATTAATTCTTCTGGGTTAAGTATGTCCCAGTTTCGCACATTGCTGAGGAGTGATTATTCCCCTTCCTCTTGGTTGACAGAATTTACAGAGATACTCTAGGTTGCTGGTATGGCACCTCTGGACAGCAGTTTTCAAACAGTGCCACATATTTTCAATAGGGTTAAGATCAGGGCTTTGATCTGACTGTTACAAAACATTCAGCTTTCTGTTTTTGAGCCATTCCAGTGTCGTTTTGGCCTTACGCTTAGGGTCATTGTCATCTTGAAAGATGAATCTTCTCTGCCGTAGCAGACTGGAACAAGTTCTCCTGCAATATTCTGCTGTATTCATGTCCATTCATTGTCCTTCAACTCTGACAAGATTCCCAGTCCCACCACATGAAAAGCATCCTCTTAGCATGATGCTGCCACCATTATAATTCACTGTAGGTATGGTGTTTCCTGTGGCTTTGACAATGTTACTTTTAGGTAAGTTCTATTTTGGTCTCATCTGAATATGAAACCTTCTCCCACACCTTAACTGTGTCTTTCTCATGTTTTGTAGCAATTGCCATACATGCTTTTACGTGTACCTTAAGGTATTGCTTCTTTCTTGTTATCTTCCTGTTCTATGGACAACTCTTGAAATTGTGGAACCATGGACCATCACTCCAGTTTCAGCTGAAGAGCACTGCAGACTTCTGATAGTAACGACTGGATTTTTAGCATCATTTCTCACCTGATGACGTCTTGCTCTGATGTTTAAGTGTTGAGGGACGGCCTATTCTAGTAATAGTCTGGGTGCTGTGATGAACCTTCTACTTTCTAATGATGGACCCAAAAGGGCTTAACAATATATTCAAACTCTTCAGTATTTTTTAGCCCTTCCCTGCCTTGTGCATTTTAATGACTTTCTTTTTCACATCAGCAGAATGCCCCTATGTCTTCTTTTTTGCAGCGATTGTCCAGCAAAGACTATGGACCTTACAAAGGGTATTTTTTATATCCAGAGAGATATAAAGGACTCACAAGTAGTACCTAAATATGTTTAATTATGGTGAAATGACTGTCACCTTTGTGTAATTTTTAATTAATTTGTCATTTGTGTAAACCTGGAGCTTCCAAAGCAAAGAGGTTTATGAAAACACTAACTTTCAAATATTTAAAGAAAATGGTTTATTTTGACGTTGGAAATGTATTGTTATAGCATAAGAGTTCACATTGAAAATACTGAATGGATAAAACAAATCACAAATCTTTTGTGATGCAGAAAATTATGATTACTTTCAAGGTGGCTGAATTCTTTTGTATGCCACATATTTGTATATATTGTCACACATGTGTGTCGCAGTACCTCCTCACAGGCTCGGACAAGATACGTGTTATCCCACCATGGCAGGAGTGGGCACTGTCACTGACCTTCTCTCCTTGAAGCTCCAAGAAAGTACCTAATGAGTGCACCTAGCCCCAACCCTTTAGGGACTCACCAACATAAGAAGCCAGCAGCTGATCCCAGGAGATTACTGCAAGAGTGAGCTCCTGAATGATTTATTGTATAAGATTGAAGCCTACAAGGAAGTAGCACCAATACCATCAGAGTGGTTATTTACTTTGTTTAAAGGTTCTTGACATTTCTGTTTGCTTTTTCTGTTACTAAACGAGATGACTCATTTGGTGTCCCAAATATTTCTGTGTTGTCCATCCTCCCTTACTGCTCCCAGCCACAATATATGTATACACACAACACACACACACACACACACAACACAATGTTCTCTCTATATATGTAATAAATGTTCTCCAGATATACATACTGTTGATTGATGACTTTTTTCACAATCTTTTTACCTGTCAGCTTTGTCATTTCTTTTTAATTCATGTTTTTTTTTCTCCTCTGTGCTGCAAGTGATTGTGTGCCACAATTTTAAAAGTCATTTTAATAATTGTTCTTTACCTCATTTGTCATGAAAAGGGATGAATCCAGTCTGCATTGGAAACAGTTGTAATTTATTTTCATGCTGAGATTTGTACTGTAATGTATTGGGTAAATCAATTTTCGGTAAGTTCAAAAATATTCATTGTATATAGTATTTTATTTACTCATGTATACAGTTAAATGTCAGAGATTATATTCTTCAACAATGCACTTGACAGTTTGATCTTTTAAAATTTATCTATTTTTAAACCTGCATTTCCCATTTGGGCCACCAAGGCAATGGAGCCTAAAGAGAATTTGTGAAGGCTTTGCCTGATAGTAATTCATTTTTTGCATTCATATTTTCCAATTGGATTAAAATCCACACAAAAGTAAGCTGGAGCAAAAAAAAAATCTTTATAGGTCAAAAGTAGGTTTATGGATGCCTATTTTTATTGTGTATCTCTGGTATTGTGGGCCTACTTATTCCAAACACAATGTGAAAAAGTCAATATCTGAGACTTAGTTGCATCATGGATCATGCTTTTTAATATTTAACAGACGGCCTAAATCAATCAATTCACTTTTCTGTTTAGTTCTGATCAAATTAACTTAGTAAGTACATTTACACTTAAAAACTCATTGTGCTGTTTAATAACTACTAATACGGTATGAATAAAAAGATACATAAATAAAACAGAAAATTCTGAAACATAAAGAGAATCATCAGTCAGTATTTGCAAAAATACACATATTTTCATATTGTAACGAAACAGTCCAGCTCGCTATGAGGAACATATTGAGCGTGTGGGGAAACCGTTGAGCATAAGATAAGAAACTGCATATGGCATAATGTATGTTCTCCTGTCTTTTGACGAGAGGTTTGGAAACAATTTGAGAAGAACACACCAGAAAGGAAATGGAACTGGAGTCTACCAAATCAAGTGAGGGTAGTATCTGGTATTTGAGTTATTGCCTTATTCGATCATATAATCAAGTGTCATTATGAAAGAGTAACAGGAACAGAACTAGTCAGTTTCAACTTCATCCTGTTACAAGGAAAGATCTTCACCAAAGTGATTTAGAGAGGTAGAACAATTACACGTAAGAGAGTCTTTAAACTAATAACTAGTGCATAACTTAGTTTAAGGGCATGTTTAAAGGAATCACCTGAATTTTATTCATACTATAAAAGAGACAATCTCTGATAAATGGAGAAGAGTGGGACATTTCGAAGTTTGGTTGAAATCCTAGTAGTCAAAATATATATAAAATGGTTTTAAGTTACAGGTCATTCATAGGTTAGCTGTATTCTTTAGTGGATATATCCATCGATCAATTCATCTGTTATACCGTCCATCCATCCAACGTTCCATCCATTCACACATTTTCTGAACTAATTTTTCAACCTGTAGTTTAATACTGGAACTAATCCTATATTGAGTGAATTTAATGTGGGGTGCATCTTCACATTTGTCCAAAACTATTTATGCCCTTCCAATTAACCAAACATGAAATTTTCTGAGAAGGAACTATAAATTCCTCACCAACAGATGTAGTTCTATTTAGCCTCAAGGGCAATACAGTGATACAAAGGTACTGAACTGAAGGATGATACAGAAATATTTGTTTTTAGACCTGTTGCAAAAACATTAGCTTTGTTAATATGATATAATGATATGGGCACTGAAATTTAACCTACAAGACTTAAACCGATTTCTCTGTCCATTGACCCTGAGTAAGTCATGTAACCTCCCATTGATTTCTGCCATATAAATCATAATAAAAAAATGTATCCAGATA
Organism: Polypterus senegalus; assembly: GCF_016835505.1. Classification (NCBI taxonomy): domain Eukaryota; kingdom Metazoa; phylum Chordata; class Cladistia; order Polypteriformes; family Polypteridae; genus Polypterus; species Polypterus senegalus. The sequence goes on along the minus strand of NC_053161.1, from coordinate 120,699,814 downwards.
CATGAAATTTTAAGTAAATATCCCATCCTAGTTCAAAATAATGAATAAATAAATAAACAATACATAAAAGCAACAAACATTAATATTACACTACACATATACACACACGCACATAAATATATATAAATATTCATAAATATATAACTTCCATTCTGTATTTTATTCAACATCTATCATTCTGAATACAATAAAATTGCATTGACAACAGAACAGCACAGAAAAAATTGCCCCTATATAAGCTAATTGCAGGAAAAATAAGATGAGATAAAGTAATACATTGAGGAAGCAGGCAGAGAATAAAAGTAGAAGTCTAATTTTTCATTCCTACATTTTTCCAATCACATACCTTTTACAAGAGAGTGGGAGCCTGTCCTCAATAAAAAAGGCAAAATGCAAGGTCTCGGCAAGTGCTGGATGCACACTAAATGCACATTTGACATAGAATACAATCTTGGAACATGTGTACAAAAACAGCAGATTCATTGCTATGTCAGTCATATAACAATGTATTTTTGCTAATAATGTTTAGTCTCTCAATATATCTGACAGGGGAACAAATTATTTCATTAAGAAAAACAATGATACAATGCCTTAACAAAATGAGAAATTAAGTACAATGCTTCTGGTTCCTGCCTCCCATGACTGTGAATCAGGTTAAGTGGGCTCAAAAAAGGTCCTGTTATGTTATTTTAAATTACAATGTTAATCAAATAATGCACATTATAATCTGTCTTACTAGGATTAAACAAATCAGTCACCATAAAGTCACGAAGGTCTTGGTAAGTGCATTTCCATCAGCACAGGTTCCACATACTGAGCAGGGACCAACCAAACCATGAAATGTCTACAAACCTTTGTAAAAAATATATGGAAATACATCAGCTTGGAAAAGTGGCATTTGTTAATTATAAAAACAAGTAACACTTCCAATGGCAATAACATATTAATATTTTATTTTAGCCATATTAATCTTACTGCATTTAGTTATTAATGTTATTTCGTTCTATTTATTGTTTATCTTTGATAACTTTATTAAAGAAGTCTATGGAGTGTGGATTGCAGGGGGACACAGACAGACAGACACAGGACAAAAGTTTAGCACACGCGTTTCTTATTATTCTTTGTGGGAAACGCTTTCCCTTGTTTCCCACATGCTCAGCACAGTTCAGAAACACAATAAACTGCAGAAAAGCACATTTTTTTATTTTTTTATTTCTCTTTCTCCTTTCACCTCTTTCCACTCCTCCCAGAAAGCTTAATTTCCATTTCTCCCTACTCTGTGAGGCTGCTCCTTTTATAGAGCACCTGGAGGTGATCCAGGTGCTCCATAATCTTCTTCTTGCAGAACTTCCAGGTATGGCGGAAGTGCTGCAATAAAGGGTTCTATTAATCGCATAGCACCGGAAGTCTTCAGCTAGACCCGACTTATTAATTCTGCATGCGCCTGCCTGTCGTTTAGTATTGAAATAAAGATCTCTAGTGGAAAAGAAAATTCACCTGAAGTATGCAAGGTGGTCGTGGTGGTATGGGTTTGGCAGCAGCAACTTTCTAAATAGTTAATTTTCCTGTGAAGACAATGTGCACAATGGTGCAATTTGTAATGTCACATCTGCAGCACGTTGCATTTTTTAAAAATGTGCAATATACCCTTACAGTGACGTGAATGAAAGACATAAATAAAACTGATTTTACCAGTGTGGTATGGATTCAATGCAATATGCAGCTGCAGAAAAGAAAAAAGGTAAATGTTGAAGTGTGAATGAGGCTTTAGGAAGCAGTATCTCTTGTTTTCCACTAAAAAAAAAAAAAAATTTAAATTAAAACCCTAAAAAACACTTCAGTGAGTTTCATGTTTTACCACTGCAAAGTTGCCTACAAAATGAATTTTAGCATTGGTTTCACAAAACTGTATATGAATCAAAACGTATCTGTTTCACTCATCACTACCTAAGCCTAAATGACATCTGGGTAAAAAGATGCCTGTATATTACTGAATTAATATTATTAATTTTTAAGTATCGAGAACTTAATTTCTGAGGAATTACTATTTCCTACCCATTTCTCATGTCCATTTTATTCTAATATGGGTCAAATGAATATTTATGTAAAAGAAATAAGCCCTCCATAGAGCATGCACTACCACATTGTTAATTATACATGGCTACATGAGGAAAACTGGGACAGAGGGAAAACTAAGCACAAAAACTGTCAAAGCACCTCATTCATCTACGTCACTGTAAAAAATACTGAAATACCACAAGCCTTTTGGAGTGTAGGAAACGGACAGTGTCCTTTTTCATGAGATTTAATTATGGTTCCATTCCCTCAACTGATAATGTCAGAATCCTTGAGAGTTAGAAGAAGGCGTCTTTAGTTAAGCAGGATAGTCACTTGGTTTATTTTTCTTTCTCAGAAGAGTGTTTTTCTGTGTTTCTTTCTGGGGCATGGTTGCAATGGCCTGTATCAGTGATCTATTGTATTACCATCTAATGGATGAAACCTGGTACAGTACATTAATGTGATTCTATATGCAAATCCTCCATAAACTTATTTTCCTATAAAATGATAAAATAACAGTAATAATAACAATAATAATAATAATATGATAAAAAATGAAAAATATACAATATGAAAGTACAGTATGCTGTACATGTGCATATAGTGCAGATAGTGAAATGGTTCATAAAGTGTCAGGTTGTGCAATATTACAACTGAAGTGCAAGTTTAAAGTGAGGTAATTGTAATAAGAACAAACAGTTCTACCAGGAGAACTTGATGGACTGATTGAGTGCATTTAGAGCTCTTGGGATGAAACTATTTCTGAACCTCAAGGATTTTACAGGAAAGGTTCAGAAGTGTTTTCTGTATGAGTGCAGTTCAAATAGACTGTGCACATGGCCAAGGCAGCATGTGCTAGATGATGTATCCCAATGTTCCTCTTTCCGATCAGCTGTTGTAGAGCTATGATTCCACACTCAGATACAGTAGGTTAAAATACTCTGAGTGGTGTAAAGAGACTAACAACACTAAAGCAGCTATGGTATTTGGAATAGTTTGGCCATTCCTTGGATCATTATATTGAGACAAGATGATTACAATCAGATGCCTTAAACTAAGAAACAATATGCGATTAATTTCAGTGTATTTGATAAAGCCGCATTAGGGATGTGAACAAAAAAATTAAAGGGGAACCACATAGGAACAGTAGTACTACTTTGACGCTGGGTGCTGCCAGTTTGCAAAACCAAGCTGAAAACTTGCATACAAAATGGATTAAGCTGGCGTGAGAATGTGTGTGGCTTTACACCAAGTTTAGTTTTTATACATTGCAATGTGAGCATGGAAACGGGCGTACACAACATTTGTGTGCGCACACACCGTTTATACATGAGGGCCCTGGTCTTTTGACAGCCTGCCAGCCTTGACTCCCTATGAAGACAAGAAAAAACACCACCTCAAAAATGGAAGATATCTTGGGAAAGGTAATTCGGAGAGACAGACCCTCTTCAAGGTAGGTTGGGCATGCAGTGTGTGACAAAAAATGGGGCAAATACAATACACACAACAGGACACAAGTAATCATCTTCACAGAGCTAGACGGCCAATCTATCCTTGCCACCTGTCACCAGGCAGAATAGATTATACTACTCGCTAAATACAGAACTATCACATTTGAGGATACAGATATGTTCAAAACATCAAAACAAAGTAGAAACTAATCAACATAAATGAAAAACAATACATGGCAACGGGGAGTGAAGCCAACCGTAGCATTATCCCAAACAAGACAGAAACCAACCCTGAATATGGCATTGTTGTTTTAAATGCAATGTATCCATACTTTCACATAGCCAACTTTAAAATTGTAAATTTTAAAAACAAGCCAATCAAGCTTCTTCATTTAGCTAATTGGTTGTCCTAAGATGTCTTCCAGATATTAAAAGCTAGCAGGATCTTTGTATCACTACATGATTCATTATAAAAGTAACTTTTACATCTTGTGAATGCAGAAGAAAACAAATACTGTACATGGTGAAAACCAAGGCAGACATGGGCAAACCTCTAAGCATGGCTTGGGTCAGGGTCTGAATTCAGTAGACAATTATAAATTGTATATGATATATTTGTTAAGAGAATAGCACGTATTTTTTTAATTTAAAACTTTGAGAGGAGAATGAACAAAGAGAATGAGAGATAGAGAAGGTCGGATGGGTGGGAGATAGTGAACCAGGAAGTGAAACAGATTAGTAAGGAAGAAGTAAGGACAGCTATGAAGAGGATGAAGAATGGAAAAATTGTTGGCCCTGATGACGTACTTGTGGAAGCATTGAGATTTTTTTTTTTTTGTTCTTTATTTCGCCTTATACAATTTCTTGTATTAGGAATTTGTTAGTTTTTGCATACTCCTTGGGGCCAGAGCGCCCCTGGAGCAATTACAGGTTAGGGGTCTCGCTCAGGGGCCCAGCATAGTAGGATCTCTTTTGGCAGTGACGGGGATTCGAACCGGCAACGTTCTGCATACCAGCATAGATCCTTAGCCTCAGGGCCACCACTCCACCCCATTAGGAGTTTAGGAGAGATGGCAGTGGAGTTTTTAATCAGATGGTTTAATGCAATCTTGGAAAGTGAGAAGATGAGAAATATGATTTCCTGCCAATAAAGAGCACTACAGATGTTGTGGCATTGTTTGTGGAAGTCGGGAGTGCAGAGAAGTATGTAAGAGTTGTAAAGGATATGTACGAGGGAAGTGTGAAAGTGGTGGGGTCTGCGATAGGAGTGACAGATGCGGTGGAGGTGGGAAGGTCTACAAGATGGTAGTGAGACCAACTATGATATATGGGTTATAAACGGTGGCACTGGAAAAAAGACAGGAGACAGAGCTGAAGGTGGTGAGTTAAAGATGTTAAGATTTGCACTGGATGTGACAACAATGGAAACGATTAGGTATGAGTACTGTACATCAGAGGGTCAGCTCTGGTTGGGCAGTTTGTAGACAAAGCCAGAGAGGCAGGATTGCATTGGTTTCGATATGGGCAGAGGAGAGATGCTGGGTATATTGGGAGAAGGATACTAGTGATGGAGCTGCCAGGCAAGAAGAAGAGAGGAAGGCTTAAGAGGAAGTTTATGGATGTGTTGAGAGAGGACAGTGCAGGATGCAGAGGACAGAATGATATGGAAACTGATGATCCACTGTTGCGACCCCTAATGGAAGTAGCTAAAAGAAAAAGATTTCCATGTAAAGTATACATATTAAAATAAAGACTTTAAAAGTTCAACAGAATGACTGCATCGCTGAAGTCTTGAAGAATACATCTATTAAGAGCCTCCTCTATTATACTTATAACAGTGTACATGCAGCTATCATTCTGTTAAAAGTCTCCAAGGCCTTAAAATGACTCAAGGCATAGAATTGTTCTTATTTTGTAAGTGTCTGACATCTTTTGTTAAGGATATTAAACTGAAAAACAGTGACTGGATTAGACCCGTTCACCTACTGTGAGTCTCTATTATATAAAAAGTTATTTCAGCAGCCCTTTGATCCCTTTAGACGAAAGTCATTGATATGCCATTAAAAAGTCTTTTCTGCTTACTCTGCACTTCTCTTTCTTCTTAAAAAGTTATGCCTATTACATAGTCTTTTACAGAGGCTTACTCCAGCAAAGAATAAGTTTTTGGTTTATTTTGGTAAGGCAAAAAATAAAGTATAAGGAGTTCTTCAACACAATTCCACAATGGACCAAAAATAGTGAAATATATTTTAAAGCAAAATACAGCAGGCCTACTTTTTTTCTAATAAACAATGGAAAGGGTTGTTAAACTTGACTGATTATCACTATTTTCCCTTTATTACAACTATTTACCTACAAACTAGGCTAACTTAGTACAAAGATGCAGCAAATTTATTAAGAAGGAGTTAATTAATGACAACTGAACCAAATGTTGTTCCCTTGAGAAGACAAACAGTTTTGCTACTTGTAGCATTAGGTTTTGAGTTGGACTGTATTTTAATTGGGGGAAGCACAATCCACAGAAGCAGTAGGATTTTTATTACAAAAAAGCTAGATAACTAGTACAGCAGAGAACCACAGTGGCAAGATCACGTAATGGTCTCACACATGTGCAGTCTTGGATATACTGTATGTGATTCATTCTGCTTGTCTTTGTTAACTTTATTTATTTGAATGATATCTAATGACTGTGGTGGGCTGGCACCCTGCCCGGGGTTTGTTTCCTGCCTTGCGCCCTGTGTTGGCTGAGACTGGCTCTGTGACCCTATAGTTAGGATATAGCAGGTTGGATAATGGATGGATGGATATCTAATGATATGTTTCTTTTCTATTAGTAATATTTCCTGATCAAATATAGAAAATTGTAAAAAGTGTCCTCCTATGAAATATTTATTTAATTTTAAGGATGAATGTTTCTGGGGAAGAGTTGTATAGTGGAACATTCTTAAAAATTGTCAGTGGCATAAATGCAAAACAGTACGTGGCAGAGACCTTCTGTATTACTGCAAAAAGGCCCTACTGTACGTATCAAAACATTAAAACATTATGTAGTTCGAAAAGTATCAAGCTTTACGTATTTCAGAAAAGGCAGTCCACTCAATCGGCCTTTACTTTATTTGTAACCATTAAAAACATGCATCATCACACAAGATTACAAAATAGTATTAAACTGAAATTCTTAAAAGTAGAATAAGCATAAAAGTGTAGAATAAATAGAGATAAGAATATTGTATTAGGTGGATTTTGGAGGAGCTAGTAAAGACTTGACATTAAGAGTAAAAAAATATTCTGTGGGAAATTGTGCTTAAGGAAGATACACAGTAGCCAGAGGTCCATTTCATAGATGTAATTATTAGTGGCATTAGAAAGCAAGAGTGAAATGGCTGGTTTGTAGTGTTGGTTTAAACGTTACAAGGATGTTCAAAAAGTTTTCACACTTTTGTAAACTCTGTTTATTAAGAATTTCAAAAACAAATCACATCACTTTTTTACATAGTCACCTTCGTTTGCAATGCAATTTTTCTAGCATCATACCAGTTTTTTAATGCCGCCTTTACCATTTCCAATGAAAATATAAAAATGCACAAACATTTTGAACGTCCCTCTACAATTGAAGGAGACTCAGGAAGAGACCTCAGTACAGGGTTACAAAGATGAGGAGCTAAAAATGTAAATTGGCACTCAAAAATATTTGCATGGCAAGGTTTTGAGATCTGAATTGCACTGGCAGGTATTTCACAAGTCTAAACATAATACATAGATGTGGTGAGGTATTGTACTTCTTTCCTTGGTAGAGTTTTACTAACTTGATGTACTAAGCTTGATGTCTCAGAAAAATTGCAACCATTGAATACAGTCTAAGAACTGAACTATGCCAAGCAAGTCTTTAATTACTTTAACGTGCCTTGGCCATATACGCTGCATGTACAGGGAAAGCAAAGACTTGAAAAAGTTTTTTTTGCTTGTCATATTTCAGCATTATTCTTTTATGCAAGACATAAGTTATTTTTTTCGTTATCCCTAGGAGCACTTTGATGATATTTAGTACTTCCAAATTTGAGGTCATAGGCCTCTCACAGAAAATAGTGACTTGATATTTGCAGGTAAGAGACAAGCAGCTACCTCTAATTCAGAAGTTCAGGTGTGGTTCACAGCAGTGATTCTGAGGTTTAATAATGAATTGGTGTTGCAACAGTGTTGTGATTACGCACACAAAAATGACTGAAATGGTGTGTGACCTCAAGAATTAAGATAGGAATCCACACCAGCCTGACCAAAAAAAGGTGCATACAGCAGTAGTCAAAGCTCCCACTATATTAGCTTCACAAGCTCAAAAACATGCTTTGAAACCTCATTAATTCAAAGTTTTTTTGAGAAAAAGGGTGAAAACTTTGAAAAAACATTGGCTTGAGCACAAAACAGTCCATGGGAATATTTATAAATAAAAATATTAATTAAGCAACTGGGTTAGAACAAAAACCTGCAGCCACTGTGGCCCTCCAGGACTGTGACTGAGGACCCCTGGTTTAATGTTAGGTGCTCTGCACTGCATCCTCACTTGATCAAAGTATTGATTATATAAAATGTTTAGGAAGTAAAAGAATGCACATTTATGGAAAGAAAAACAAAAGAGAAACCGCTTCGCAAAATTACCACTATAGTGATAGATTATATTTATATAGTGAGAAGAATGTGCTGAAAACTGAAAGTTTCTGCTGGTAACATTAACCTTGTACTTTATCTTTTACAGATAATATTTTAAACATTATGTTTAGTGCATTGGGTGATTATTTTCATACTCCCACAAAAAAGGTAATTTATAATAACCAATTAACCTAACTCACCCTCCTTTGGGATGTGGGAGGAAAGCCAGAACTCTGCTGAAAAACAAATGCATTTATGAGACGAACATGCAGACTTCATCGCAACAAGAACTGGGCCCAGGATTTAAACAGAGGATGCTGAATCGACATGACTGTATCAATGACCAATCTACCACCATGCCACCCAAACTGAATATTATCAGCATTTTATACCTCTAGTAATTAATGATCGATCATGGAGTCCTATCCTTGATCATAAAAGAAATATAAATTTACTGAATGACCCAAAATTGGGTTCAGCAGGTTTGACAATATTACGGAATGTCAATATGAGAGGGTAAGTCCTCCACCTTATAACACTTTAGTGAAAAATGGCGGGGTGTTTCATTAACAGACATAATAATGAAACTTATGGCAATAGGTATTTTATTTTCTTTTAGACATTTCTTACACAAACTAGTTAGAAGAGTATCTGACGTTAATTTGTCATAAGAAATGGAAAGAATAAATGTGTATTTTTAAAACGTTAACGTTCAATTTTTGATGACGTTTGCGCTATAGATGGAAAGTGTGAAAAATTTAAAAACAGATTGCAAAGTTAAATGCCACTTGAGTTAGTCCTTGGATTCCTCCATAGCTAGAGAGGTATTTTCGCCAATTTAAAAAATTGCTTCAGACTGGTCACACATTTCTCGCATCTAAAGCACATTTTCCCTTAGGGAATAAGCAGCTGTTGAAAACAAAAGAGATGCATGCCGTGTAATTGCCACGGTGCCCTCGGCTCTATCAGAATGTGCAGTCCCTAGGATTAAAATTCATGAGGAATTGAAATAACATGGCAGAATAACTTGCATCCTAGAGTGTACCTCAGCTGGGAAAGCCCACAGTAAAGCACACAGCAGAACATGAAAGAAAAAATGTGATGAGAAATATTTGGAAAGAACCCAGCAATAATAGGAAATGATTAGAATTTACTAAGGCAAAATGGACGGAGGCAGATTTATTCATATTGAAATACACTTAGAATTGTACACTAAAAACTGACCTCAAAACTATTTTGACAAGAGGTTTAATTAGTTATGTCATTATTATTCTTTATGAAATAAAAAAAGACTACTTACTAATTTTGTGGATACAGAATAGTAACTAATTCATTGAGTTGCAAAATATTCAATCACGCTAGTCCAGAAATTTCATATGAAAAAATGCAAAGCAATATTTTTCCTTGTGTTATTCAGTTATAAAATTAATTAATAAAATTTAACATACTTTTACAAAGCTGAATTAATACCCACACAATACTATCTCTCTAGCACTCTTAATATTAATATTAATGTAAAAATTATTTAAATGAAATTAATGATATATTTTATATTATAACAGATAAAAATGTATATTTACTGTCATTTACAGGAAACAATTACTATGTATCCAAATATAAAAAATATACTATATATGTAAAAAACACATATTTTTAATTCACATGATTTCTTAAATCATTTTTATCTATTTAAAATCACTTCTATGTACATTTTAAATGAAAGTGGTTTCCTTTTTTCAAATGAGCATCCACATTGCACAGAAGTATCATCACCCTTCTTATCTGACATTTACATCCACTATCACAAAAAAAAAAGCTCTAAAATATGTATAACTAAAAAAATAAAAGTAAATTTATTTACAATAAGAATCAAATAAGGCCAAATTTCATTCAATTATTTTTTTCCATCAACATTACCAGTGTATACAGCCTCACAAATCTTTTACCATATAGTATATTACAATTTCCTTGACAAAAAAAATATTTCTCCCAAAAAAAAACTCATTATGTAAAATTGATGTCTGTTTAAAGTTTGTGTCAGCTGCTTGAAGGTGTAACTTCTTTTTATAACTTTAATATTGACGTACCTGCTTAGCTGACATTTCTCCCTTTGGGTGAGTGCTGGGGCTTCCCTCTGGGGTCACTGGAGCACTACGACTACTGGACAGCAGTGATCTCATTGTGTCGAGCCACTTCATCCTTGCTATTTTGACCTGTGTTAGCCTGTGTAGTATAAAGTGTCAGACGATAGCAGCTCTTCTCTTATAGTAGCTCATTAACATGGAATTCAAGTTCTACTCCAGAAATACTGATGGCTAATGAACAAGTTTGGTCGTTCAAAAACAGTTTTGTGGCCACACTTCCAGTCAGACGGCTCGTGCCACGCGATATTCACTGTTTTACTACTTGTCTCTACTGCTGCTGCTCTCTCTCTCTCTCTCTCTCTCTCGCTCATTCTTTCTTTCTCTCTCTCTCTCTCTCTTTGTTTGCACCAAGTCCCAGGGGACCCCCAGTTCATAACTGTCTGCAAGCTGCCCTAATAAATGACATGCATTATCAATGCTTGTCATCAGAGACAGAACTCCCGCTGCACATGCAGGTGGAATAGCTTGGGGACAAAACCTTCCGTTGTGATTGAAAAAATAAAAAACAAAATCAACAAAGTACTAGAAAACAAGCAAGCCTACTGTGCTCTTTGTAAATGAGCCTAATTATGCATTTGTGCAGTTACAATATTTGGCAGGAGTGAAAAGGACTTCATGTTTGAATAAATCCCTTGTTAGGAACTGAAAAGAATGACCTTTTAAATATATCCATTAATAAATATAGTAGGTAATTAATTAATGGATAGATTTAAAATAAAAAAAAGAGCCTACAACATTGCTTGTTTTAGGATGTGTGGATTTATTTCGCAACATCAAAAGCCCAGATGGCATAACAGCACTATCACCATAATGTTTATCTGCAACACTATATGTCAATTTGTTGCCAAAACATTTTCCATTCCCTTGCACATTCTACAGCAGGATGTCAATCCACTAGCATTATCACTTTTCATTTTCATTATATTATAGTAAAATTCTCATGTAACATAATATAGGAAACTTGTCATTTATTATAAGGGTTTTTACATCTACTGTATACCTTTTTTTGTATTTTATTTTAGCTAGTATTCATACTGTTACTTCTTTTAGCTATCAATTTTTGCCATCTGGAGGAGTGTATTTTCTCCTCAGATGTGTGCATCCCAATTTTGCCAACCACACAAAGAGAACTAATACCAGCGAAACCATAACAAAGCACCAGAAATATCTGATTAATAAATACTTATAGTTCAGTATGCTGCACCATAGAAATGCTATGTTTGGCTTTGTAAAACTGGTAATCTGGTAAAAAAATGTCTAACATTTTATCACACTCTGAAATAGAATATGGGCATTCCACCACAACTGTTTAAAAACTCTCTATCTATCCAGCTCACTTTTTCACTCAAAGCAAGTGAATTAATCTCACAGTGTTCCAGTAGAATGTAGCTACAAGAACAGTTATATCATTTGGATGCTGCTTTAGATCAAGCCTTTACATAAATAAATAAATGTAGCAAGACAGGCAGTAAGACATTTAACTTTAATCTACAAACTTTCTGGTTTAGACCTTACCTCTGATTGACTGAGTGACTCAGAACCGTTCACATCACCTAACTGTGTTTGAAATATGACAGTCTGTTCCATATCTGAAGAAGTACAATCTCTCAAAAGACAATATTTACAAAATATAGGTTGCATATGTGTGCTTGTGTGCATGTGAGTGTGTTCATGTTCATGTGTGCAGTGTATTTAGAAAGTTTTTAGACCCCTTCACTTTTTTCCCACATTATTGTCTTATAGATTTAATTTTAAATAAGTAAATTTGCCATTTTTACCCATCATTCTACACTTAATATCTCCTAGTGACAAAGTGAAAACATGTTTACAATTTTATTAAAAATCAAGAATTATTTTCTGAATTCACTGTATTTATATGTAATGGAAAGTTGACTGACTCACTTACTAATTTACTTATCAACAAAAACACTATTTCCCATTTAGTTAAAAGGCTGAAATTTGGCAGGGTGGTACATCTAGACCAGTATCCACTAAGAAAGGACATTTTGATTTATTAATATTTAGGGGTTAAAGCCCCCCACTGCCACTGTACAAGTTGAGGTTATATTCACGTAGAGAAATGGAGCTGGTGGTGAGCAGAAAGAGGCATCTACCCTGCCCAGGAGGTGACGAGCTGTGAAATGGACATGGAAAAGTTACATAAAACTCAAAAAAACATGGTTAGCAAGTGTCCTGCTTGGGTAAACGGATTACTCCCTATTCATTCAGCATTTTCTAACTCCTTGTGATGCATTAAAAATATATGAATTCAGCTGACAAAATTTTAGAGCTTTTATATACATACACTTTGAAGAAAACAGGTTGGGTGGGCTGCTTGGATACTGGATTTCATATATCCAGTATGGCAGAGAACTGCCAAACAAATAAACAAAGGGTTGTGGTACCAGTATGTAGCCCTGTTTAATGCTAATGAAGGAAAAACAGAAAAAAAAACAAACACTTGAGGGTGGAAAATTGACATTGAAACCAATACAGAAAGATGATAGGTGGAAGAAGTTCTCAATACTGTTCTTGTGATGGTAGTAGAATGAACTCTGACTTTCGGTGGCTTCTTGGGTTATATATTGCGAACATGGAAAGGGACTAGGTTTCATAGCACAAGAGAAGCTGGTTCACACGTCCTCCGGCTGGTGAGCCTCCAAACTGCTAGTGAAAAAGGGAGATATGGTTAATGACAGTGGCCCCCTCTGCTTGGGGTGGAATCAATTACTGTTTACCTGCATCACTATTTCTATCTATCTATCTATCTATCTATCTATATATCTATCTATCTATCTATCACTTCAAAATATAAGGTTGTTTAGATTAAGAGTGACCTTGTAACAGAAGCAAGATGACCAATCACACGGAGTTTCAGACCTACCTATGACCCTGTAAATGGACCAAACAGTTTCAAAAACAGAAGGATGTATGAAGTTTCATTCCTAAGGTTACAGTAAGATTTCTTACTCTTTCTTACTGTAAAGAGTCTTAGAAATCCATAATTGTTAAAGATTTGAACTTTTAATCATTGAATAATTATGGATTTTGATTTACAGTATTTAAAAGAGTCAAATGATGTATGGTTTTAGAGTTTGTCACAATAAACTGCAAGCACCAAAAAGTGCTACTAACTGCAAATATATGAAGATTAAACCAGCACAAAATGTCAATTGGGATTACTGTATGAAACACAGGGATGTTATAGCAGTTGGTTTTCACATACAGTATTGTAGCGACCCGGCAGTCAGCGCTGCCGGAGTGATGCATTGTGGGAAGGTTGTACGTTCACTGTTTTTTTATACTGTTTTCCTGTTGTATTTATTAATGTTTTAACTTGTAAATAATTGTTGTGTTTGTATTCAATTAGTTGGGTGGGTTTGGGTCATCGCCGTCCGGGGTTATTTATTTTGTAAAAAAGTACCGTTTATGTGTAATGTGTCTTCGTGCATGACCTTGACCATGGTAGTGCAGTAATGTCGAGCTTTGTTTACTGGCTATCTGTGAATAAAGAGATACAACAGGACAGAGCTGTTATTCATTGCGAAGATTTTATCTGAGCAATTGATGCCGAGACACTCGGAGTCGTGCGGTGTATGGGACACGAGTGCTCGTTACTTAAGAAGCTGGGTACAGCTGCGTGCTGCCGAGACACTCGTAGTCGTGCGGTGTATGGGACACGAGTGCTCGTTACCTAGAGAGCCGGGTGCAGCTGCGTGCCTAACGCTGGCAACCTGCTAGCCGACAGCTTGGAAGAGGTGCACGGCAGAGATCGGCTCGCAAAACTTCAAGATTCGACCTCAGGTCGCTACATTGGTGTCAGAAGTGGGAGACCAGGCTGTTTAGAAGACACCGTCATGGAACAGAGTCTTGAAGAATTGGAGCGTGCCATCTTGGAGAACAGCATTACGATAGAGCGCCTGATCAGCGGAGCTGTGCGGAGAAAAGCGACAGACCGGCCTGATGGTACCAGTATTCCCCGGACAGTGTTGCAATCTTCGGAGCACGGCCAGAGGAGGCCGTCGGCTGCGCAGCGATACCCCAGGTTACCAGTCGGACGATCCGTTGCTCACGGTCGCCTGCTAAGCTACCGCGATACAGCGGATTGACTTCTTTAGAACCCTACCTCGCACAAGTGGATCTGGCCGCGATACACAATGAGTGGAACTGCAAGGAAGCTGCGACACACTTGGCCCTTGCCTTGGAGGGTCCCGCACTTCAGGTACTCATTGATCTGTCATCGGAAGAGTGTCGTGATCTTCAGGCTCTCACCGCTGCTCTCACCAGTCGCTTTGGGCAAAGAACTTCAGCAGAATGCAGCAGAAACAAGCTGATTAGCCGACGTCGGCATGAAGATGAGAGTATAGGAGCCTTTGCGCTGGCGTCAGGGTATTGACACGAAAAGGTTACCCTACTTTCTCGACAGCAGTGAGGGAAGAACTCGGACTTCATGCTTTCCTGCGAGGCCTCACACCAGAACGTCTTCACCAGCATGTCTGTCTATCGTCACCCCGAGATTTGAGCGAGGCAATAAAAGAGGCTGAGCGGGTCGAAGACATACTACAGGCGGAGTCACCGACAAAACGAACACCATGACCGAGTCGATTAACAAGAGCCGTTGAACGAAGGGCGGAAGGGGACCTGTCTGAGGTAGTGGAGGTCAGCCGAGCCCAATCAACATCCACCCCCCGACAGAGACAACGAGTGGACTGCTGTTTTCGAGGCGGAGAGCCAGGGCACTTTGCCAGGGATTGCCCTGCCCCAAGTCCGTTACCTCATACAGCATCACCGCAGGGAAACGACATCGGGGTGAGGCCGTGAGGGGGCCCTCGCTCCGTTTTTCAGCACCCCTCAACAAAGACTGCTTCAAAGTTGGGCGCTGTGGATTTTCCACCGGACTATACCTGGACTGCACTATTGATGGATGGCCATGCAGTGCCTTAGTGGACACGGGTCCACTATTTGTTTGCTGAGAAAAGGAGTGTTGCCAGAAACAGCTAGTCTTCTTCCCGAGGGCTGGACCCCCACAAATAGCGAGCTACGCACGGTTACGGGTGAACGAACAGTGATGCCCGGCAGGAAACTGTTGTCTGTGATGGTGGGGACGAGCCAGACCAACCACGAATTCTGGCTTGCAGACATTAAAGATCCGTGCATCATCAGGTTGGACTTGTTGGCCCACTGGGGGGCATGTGTTGATGTCTCTAGGGCCGTCCTCTGCCTAGGTAATGAGACTTTGCCGCTGCAATCAGGCTGGAACCATCCTAGAAGGGCTGCTGGCTTGGATGTGCCTGAATACCACGGTTCACCGGCTCCCAACCGTTGCTCAGGAGATGCAGAGACTCAAGGGGATCCTCAGGAGAATGCTGCAGCTCAGACCAGTGCTTCCCAACGGACTTCCTCAAGCGACCACCCATCAGCTGAGACAGTTGCGCTGTGGAGGAATTGGGCGCGAAGTGGGGAACATCTGAAGCGACACAGCAGGAGCAACTTCAACAACTTTTGAGTGACTACGTGGACATTTTTGCGGCTCGGGAGGAGGACTGTACCAGGACAAATTTAGTAAAACACCACATAGACACTGGCCAAGCCGCTCCCATTCGTTTGCGCCCCCACCGATTGCCTCTTGCGAAGCGTCAAGCTGCCGAGGAAATGATTCGTGAGATGGCAGCCAACGATGTTATTGAGCCCTCGGACAGCCCCTGGGCTGCACCAATGGTTATGGTACGTAAGAAAACGGGGGGTTGGCGCCCCTGTGTGGACTTTCGGAGGTTAAACGAAGTCACTAGAAAAGACTCATACCCACTGCCACGCATCGATGATGCCTTGGATTATGTGGCTGGATCCTGCTGGTTCAGCAGCTTGGACTTGCGCAGTGGGTATTGGCAAGTGGAACTGTCACCAGAGGACCGACATAAAACCGCATTCACCATAGGGCAAGGGTTGTGGCAATTCAAGGTGATGCCGTTTGGGCTGTGTAATGCACCAGCCACTTTTGAAAGACTGATGGAGCGGGTCCTGAAAGACATTCCCCGAACCCGGTGTGGGGTCTATCTGGACGATTTGTTAATCCATGCCAGAGACTTTGATCAGGCTATCCACAACTTACGGGAAGTCTTGACAGCTATTCGTAGCGCCGGGTTGCGGTTGAACCCCGCGAAATGTAAACCTCCTCTCCAAACAGACTCAGTTTCTGGGACATGTGGTTAGCGAGAGTGGAGTGGCTACCGACCCAACAAAGGTGACCGCCGTGAGCAACTGGCCCCCACCAGCCAACATTACCGAGCTGCGGAGCTTTCTGGGCTTAGCCTCATACTACCGGAAATTTGTGAGAAACTTTGCCACTATTGCTAGCCCCTTGCACCGGCTGACGAGTAAGGGCCAACAGTTCGGTGGACAGAGGACTGCGCCGCTGCCTTTCAACAATTAAAAACTGCTCTTACCAGTGCACCGATCCTGGCTTACCCGACCCCAACCAACCCTTTATTTTGGACACGGACGCCAGTAATGTGGGGGTTGGCGCAGTACTCTCCCAGAAGGGGGAGACCGGAGAAAGAGTGGTGGCCTACTATAGCTGCAGCCTCAGTCGGCCGGAGAGAAACTACTGCGTTACCCGGCGGGAACTACTGGCAGTGATCTTGGCAGTGCGACACTTCAAGCCTTACCTTTTGGGCACGAAGTTTACGATTCGAACTGACCATGCTAGCCTTACATGGCTGTTAAACTTTCGGCAACCTGAGGGCCAGGTAGCAAGGTGGATAGAAATACTGCAGGAGTTTGATTTTGAGGTGCAACACCGACCAGGACGGCAGCATGCAAATGCTGATGCCCTCTCCAGGCGACCATGCGTCCTCAATGACTGTCGATATTGCAGCCGGCAAGAAGAAAGGGGTATGGGACCCTCGTCAGCAGCAGCCGGGCTAGAGGACACTGATGGGGCAGGGGAACCATTCACCATCGACCAGATACGGCAACTACAAGCAGACGACCAAGTGCTGGAGAAGGTCAGGGGTTGGCTGGAGACACAGGAATGCCCGATTGGCAAACCGTATCTTCCCAGGGGCCGGAACTTAAGTTGTTACATTCGCAGTGGGGCAGCCTGGAGTTACACGATGGTGTAATTTACAGAAGATGGCAGGCACCAAGGGGAGGGACTGACCGTCTGCAACTTCTGGTTCCCCAGACTTTACGTACAACGGTTCTCCATTGGGTCCATGGAGCCGCTGGATCTGGGCACTTTGGAAATGCAAAGACAGTGCGTCGGCTGCGGCAGCGATTCTATTGGCCGGGATGTCGACAAGATGCGGAAATGCACGTCCACTGCTGTGACGTTTGTACGGCGCAGAAAGGACCAGGCCAACGCTCTCACGCGCCACTCCAACAATATCTCGTCGGGGCTCCCATGGAGAGGATTGGGGTAGATGTGCTGGGTCCTTTCCCTACCACAGAGGCCGGAAATCGTTTCGTTTTAGTGGCGATGGACTACTTTACCAAATGGCCGGAGGCATACGCCATTCCAGATCAAAGTGCCTCCACCGCCGCTCAAAAGTTGCTGGACGAAATGTTCACTCGATTCGGGGTGCCGAATGAACTGCACAGCGACCAGGGGCGGAACTTTGAGAGCCGGTTGTTTAAAGAGGTGTGTCAGCGGCTGGGGTGAAGAAGACCCGGACTACTCCCCTTCACCCTCAAAGCGATGGACTGGTTGAACGGTTTAACCGCACCCTGGCCGCCCAACTTGCGATCCTCACTAGTCAACACCAGAGAGACTGGGATCAACATTTGCCCCTGGTCTTGTGGGCGTATAGGACAGCTGTTCAGGAATCGAGTCAGTGCACACCGGCGGGGCTGATGTTCAGAAGGGAGATGCGCACGCCGGTGGACTTGGTGTTTGGCTCGCCCCCTGAGCCTGAGCTTGCTGGCGGTCACGAGACGGATTATTTTCGACGACTAAAAGAGCGGCTGAACACCGTGCATCAACTGGCCAGGGAGGCACTAGCGGGAGCTGGAGCCCGTCAGAAACGGGCATATGACAATCGGGCTCATGGCCCAACTTTCAAACAAGGGGACAAAGTGTGGGTCTTTTGCCCACAAAGGAAACGGGGGTTGTCCCCAAAACTGACACACCATTGGCAGGGACCGGGAGAAATTCTGGACATAATTTCAGAAGTTGTTTTTCGAGTCCGAATGCCTGGAGGGGCAGACGGGTGGTGCTACATAAAGATCGCTTAGCACCATACCACCCATTGGCCCCAGCACCAGAAGGAATTGGAACTCAAAGTGGCTCTCCAACCTCCACACTCGGTGTCGAGACAGACATTGAAAGTCTCCGGACTGCACCTGACACGAGTAGTGGCGAGTCAAACCGGCCAAAGCGTGTTCGTCGCCGACCGGGATATTTAACAGACTTTGAATGTAGCGATTAGGGTTGTGAGGACACTAAACCCTCTTGGGAGGGGGCTATGTAGCGACCCGGCAGTCAGCGCTGCCGGAGTGATGCATTGTGGGAAGGTTGTACGTTCACTGTTTTTATACTGTTTTCCTGTTGTATTTATTAATGTTTTAACTTGTAAATAATTGTTGTGTTTGTATTCAATTAGTTGGGTGGGTTTGGGTCATCGCCGTCCGGGGTTATTTATTTTGTAAAAAAGTACCGTTTATGTGTAATGTGTCTTCGTGCATGACCTTGACCATGGTAGTGCAGTAATGTCGAGCTTTGTTTACTGGCTATCTGTGAATAAAGAGATACAACAGGACAGAGCTGTTATTCATTGCGAAGATTTTATCTGAGCAATTGATGCCGAGACACTCGGAGTCGTGTGGTGTATGGGACACGAGTGCTCGTTACTTAAGAAGCTGGGTACAGCTGCGTGCTGCCGAGACACTCGTAGTCGTGCGGTGTATGGGACACGAGTGCTCGTTACCTAGAGAGCCGGGTGCAGCTGCGTGCCTAACGCTGGCAACCTGCTAGCCGACAGCTTGGAAGAGGTGCACGGCAGAGATCGGCTCGCAAAACTTCAAGACTCGACCTCAGGTCGCTACAGTATATTGATTCTGAAAGTTAATCCACTTTGCAATGGAATACTATAAGCAATCGGGGTTCCAATGGAGTAAATCTGAGATAAGTCACATAAGTGAAATTTGACAAATGAGAGCAGACCATTCCATCCACAAAACTCATATGGTTAACTAAACTTTAAAGTTATCAAGGTTTCTTTTTGACCCTTCTTTCTAAAATCCTAGAAAGGGTTTGTTTTTCTCAGCTATTGACTTTCATTAGTAAAAATGGCATTCTTGAAAAATTTTAGTCTGGTTTTAGAGACCTTCATAAGACAGATTCTGTCCTTGTGAAGGTGATAAATGACCTTCTGCTTGCTGTTGAGCCTGGTGATTGTGTTATTTTTATTATACTGGACCTCAGTTCTGTTTTCAGCACTATTGACCATACTCCTTAATTGCCCTGGGCATAAGGTATTCAGGGTACATCATTCAATTGGTTCTATTCATATTTTAAGCATAGAACGTTTACAATTGATATTGGTAATTATTTTGCTGTTTCTACTGTTGTCTCCTATGATGTCCCTCTGGGTTCCATTCCATGACCCATGCTTTTATTTCACCTGCATGCCTCAATTGGGAGATATCAGGCAAAACTATAAAACCTCTTTTCATTGCTACACCGATGATCCACACCTCTTTGTCCCTTTCAGCCCTAATGATATAAGCTCCCTCAAGATGCTCAATGATGGTCTTCAAGAAATAAAATGTCTAATAACTTTCTCCAAGTAAATGAAAAGAAATCAGAGGTGCTTTTATCTGGATTTTCCAAAAGATACTAATGAACTGTCAAAATGTTTAAAGAAACTGTTCCCATATGTTAAAAGACAAGCCAGAAGCATTGGGGTGATTTTTGACTGAGACCTTAAATTTAATAAACAAATTAATTGTGTTATTAAGAATAGTTTCTTTCATCTTAGAAAAAATTCAAACACTTTCATGACGTAGAAATAGATTATTGTAATTCTCTGTTTATTATTATCTATCAGTCAGTTATCTCTGTCTCACTTACAGTTAATACAAAATGCAACAGCTACACTACTGATTGGAACAAAGAAGATGGATCACGTAACCTATCTCAGTATGCCTTCATTGGCTTCTTGTCTGCTATAGCATATACTTTACATTTTTATATGGGTTGACCCCTTCTTTCTGATCTGTTCTCCATATATTCTGTCTGTAGATTATTAATTTAAATTGAAGGGTGACCACTGTACCAAGATTAATGAATGGCTCTTAATATCAGATTAGCTCCTTATGCTACTCTTTTTACACTTAAAGTTCATCTTTTAGTCTTTTAACTTTGTCAGTTATGTTTAATGTGTTAAACTTTGTATTAGTTTTCAGCATTTAATTTTGTTTATTAATTGTTCTTCATTAATTTTCTTATTGCTTTGTTCTAATCTTTGCACAGCACTTTGCTCAATGGGAGTTGTATTTAAATGGGGTTTAAAAATACATTTTGTCTACTTTGCTTGCTTACTTCTACTTCAACTATATGACTCAGTAGTTTGTTCAACACTCCCATGACTCTTTGTGCAGAGAATTGCTTCCTGGCTTCAGTCCTACAGTAAATACACTAAACCCTTAATTTTCAGAACACATCATTTAACCAAAAGAATTTTAATGGATCAGTTTTAGCAACGTCTTTATCGATGTTTTTGAGTTTCTTCATTGCAAGTAGATGACTCAGTGTTTCCCACTAGGTCACTAAAAAAGGATTTACTGTGTTGATCAAGTATTGGTCAACTTGGCTTGATTGCATTTATGGCCATATGTGTTTTCTTGCTTTTCTGCATGCAACAAATGGTGACGGTTTTGTGTGACTGTACCAACACATGAGATGTGGAGTCAGCCTAAGAATAGAAGCAGAATTAAATACATAAGACATGGCACAATTGTTTAATTTCAAATTAATGTTGTTACAGAGAAAAGTCGCTGGTGCTCAGTTAGTAATTGGTGAACAGCTGGTGTGCCCAGTGATCCCCATTCACGGGTGATAGAAGTGCTGACTGGCACTCCAGCTTGCAGGGCTGCATACCTAACTCAGAATAGGGAGTTACGTTAACAGACCTGCCTCTCAATGTACTGTGTCATTTAAGGGGCACCTAAAAGAGTATTCTTCTTGTCAAGACGACTTAGGCTGAAAGAATCACACATTAACATTTTTTTTTAAATGTTTTATGTTATTTTTAAATATATGTGATGCTCTATAGCAGTAAATCTAAAATAATTAAGTGGCAGAGACTCAGCTTGTAAAGGGAGTTGTTTTGCTTTCATTTGGCCAAGAAATCTGCCAAGAGGGTAAGCAAAATTTACTTGATTTGTTAAAATAAGCTAAATAATCTTACATACAAATTTTGAGACATACCAATAAATCTTACAGTCAGGAAAACAAAATTTAATAGCTTGATATAAAAACATGGTTAGATTTCATTTACTGAGAAGGAATTGAAGGAATGTATCTAAAATCTTAAACTGAGATTAAAAACTCACAACTAATATTACTTTTAATCAAACCAAAGAAGTCCATATTTGCAGTAACATAAATACCTATCCTGCTTTATCACTTACCAGAACTTGGCAGATAAATGCACTATAAATGCAGTAGTACTAGCCCATATTTGTTCAGGTTTCATAAACAAGCTAATTTTCCATTTTAGTGAGATGGTTGTGCTCAGTTATACGCCATTATTGCATAAACCGTAGCATCTTACAAAGACTTTAAAAGGCAATTTGTATTATAAGACATGTGAACACATTGCTGAAGTTCTACTTTCCATAATAAACATGAGCCTAATCCAGACCTGATGTGGAGAACATTCTGTAAAGACCATTTTCATACACCATTTATTGCTAATTTAAATTATAATATCTGGGCAATAATCTGTTTCTTTCCTTAGAATTAAGCACTGAGTAGAATATTGTAACTGTCAAGTAATTGTGTCAGAGTTTAAATGAAAACTATTTAAGTGATATTTAAATGAAATATCAAGGTCCTCAATCCCAAAACAGCTGTAAAATAAATCAGCTATTTTACATGGTGTGTCTTGACAGAGTTTATGGAACTCGGTTTACTGAAACCGCTGTGTTGTGGTAATTAAGATAGATGCAAGAAAGGCAAGACTAATGATAAATTTGCACTTTACAGATGTAGTAATTCATACATTCACAGGAAAATGTCAAATACATTTTAAAAACACTAAGCACATAATATTTATTATTATTATTATTATTATTATTATTATTTTTAATTTAGTAGTATTAATAGTGGTATTATTATTTTTGTTTTTCTCATATCCATGCTACAGAAGCAGGTTTACCTATCAGCTTAGCAAAGATTGTTCAGTTATCAGCTTAGCAAAGATTGTTCAGTCCTGAGTTATGACTATCACTAAGACATAAAGGGCAACCATGCAGATTACGTTTGGCCAAAAAAAGGGTATTCAGTAATTTCAGCAATTCTACTATTTTGCTGAACCAGAAAGTCCACAGATTGATAGATTGTTCTGAATGTCTTATGTTATTTGTAAACCTTATTTTAAATAGTAGAGAAATTTTCTTTGATTTGCACAAATCCATTAATAATAGTTGAGTGGTGTTTCTCATGTGAATGAATGCACAGAAAGGAGAGATCATTTATGACTGGACTGTGTAATTATTTAAACTAAAACTGTATTTAGAAATGATATTGCAGGAGGTGACCTAGACTAGCATAAATGTTCTGAGGCATGCTGGGCATCTGAAGCTGGCATGTAATAATGTATATTATACACTTCAATGCAACACTGTATTTGAATTGTTAAAACATCATTTATTGTAAGCAATTATTTATTATTTAATATAACAACACTTTTTCAATAACTGGAGGTTGATCAATCATCACCGGTACTGGGAGGGCTGTGCAGAGTTGAGGCAGAACCTTTACGTTTTTCCCAGTTGATTTTGAGGTTTGTCAGGACTGTGTTCTGCTCCTATTCTGTTATGCAATGGACTGGGTGCTGGGCAAGGTTGTGGGGTCCAGTGGCTATGGGGCATCTGTTGGTGAAGAAAGATTCACGGATCTGACAATGCTGTGATTTTTGTGGAGTCAATGGAGACTCTGATCGGGGCTCTCAAGAGACTGAGCGATGTGTCTGAGTGTCTGTTCTTGCAAATTATTATTATTATTATTATTATTTTATTTTGTTTCCTTTCAACAAAGATAATACACTATACAAAAATAAAAATAAATATAAATAAACAAATACAACATATACATAATTTAAGATTGGCACACTAAATACCTGATATGTTTAACAGTTTAGAAAAAAAAAAAAAACAGAAGCCCTAAAGGATAGATGAACAGACGATGGCTCACTGGTAAATTGCCCTACAAATCTGAATGACCCGCAAACAACTGCTTATTAAGCAATGGCTACTTTGCATTGCATTTGCTAGACAATGATGTTGTTACACACAACTTCCATATTAGTCACATTTCAAACAGAAGTGTTTGCTGTAGGAAGGGGTTATCGTTTTGACTTAAGAATTGTTTTCCACATAATGTTTTTCGTTGCATTTCCTCTAGATTTGTTTCTTGACTTTTACATTTAGAAATTGTTGAATATTATTGGTACTAATATTTTGTTTGAAAGAGTATTTTACTAAACGTCCCAGATAGCCAGCCCATTAAACTTGGAGCCCATGTTCATTAAGTTCAGAATGGACTTGAAGAAATAACTTGAAGAATGGATTGCTTCTGTTAGCGAAGAAGAACACAAAGGAGTTTTTCTAGAAAGAAAGGGTTACTTCAGAAAGACACTAGATTCATATTGAGAGTATTTGCATTATGTAAGCAGATCATGAGACTTGATATGTGCTTTTATTCCTTCAGTAACGATAAAATACAATGACAAAAAAATAAAATATATATAGAGAAAATACTTTCAAAATAGAATAAAGAAAGGTAAAAAAAAAATAACTCTGGAACATGCAATGCAACTCTTTTTTTTAAATTAAATAGCCTTGCCAAAGCTATTAAGGATATGCACTGTTTTAGGTTAACATGTTCTTATACTGTACCGGCTGCTCTGGACTTTGATGTCTTGATGTTCCGCCTAGTGACTATTGCTTTAGTATTTGGCCATTTTTTTTCCCAGTTAACACAGGTGAGATTATTTGAGTACTAAAAATGTATGGATGGAATTAAATATACACCATGATTCACAATCTAATCATGTATACCAAGCATACCTACATAACGAACTGCAATTAGACTAGAATTCTGTCAGTTCCTCAGCATTATTGCCAGACACACTTTGAAATGTTTTAGATGTCTTCACAGTGAAAAAAATGCCATGTTGATAAATTTTTCTTTTTTAATACTGTATACTCATAACGAGGACAAGTGTTTTAAAAATGAGATAAAGTAAAGACATGGCAACTGATCAATTTAATCGATGAAAACTTGGATAAAACTGGCTTTTATTTATTCACAGCCTTTTTAAAATGAAAAAAAAATTAAAAAGATGAGAAGAAACACTTATGTTTCGCCCTCAAACAAGCTAGAAACAAACAAGCAAAACACATAAACCACAAATTGATCCACCATGTGGAAATAAATACTACTATGGTGCTGGTCAGCTTTATCGTCCCACACTAAATACTGCATTTGCTGCTTTTGAACTTCTGTAGACTTGTTTGGCCAGCTTTCAGCAGCATTTTTCTCTGAAGCCAACTCAGTACTTAGGTTACCAACTTGGCTCTTGCACTGTAAGCTTTAGAAAAAGATAAGGATACAGGAGGCAAAGCCATGCTACTTCTAGGATCCCTGAAATTTAGCAAAGCAATTTTATTGAGATCTACTGTATATAAAGTAAGAGATTTTAAAATGTCTTTTCTAGGTAAGTTCTAACATATTTTTGTATGCACCTTAGCTTATGAGTGACATACTGGCTCAGTGGTTAGAGGTCCTGCCAACACAAATCCAACATTTTCAATTCTGATTCCATCTTCTTCTTCTTCATTTTTTTGGCTACTCCTGTTAGGGGTTGCCACAGTGGACCATCTTCTTCGATATGTTTCTATCCTCTGCATCTTGTTCTGTTACACCCATCACCTGCATGTCCTCTCTCACCACATCCATAAACCTTCTCTTAGGCCTTCCTCTTTTTCTTGCCTGGCAGCTCTATCCTTTGCATCCTTCTCCCAATATACCCAGCATCTCTCCTCTGCACATATCCAAACCAACACAATCTCACCTCTCTGATTTTGTCTCCCAACCGTCCAACTTGAGCTGACCTACTCATTTATAATCCTGTCCATTCTCGCTAGGTGTTTATCTGTGGCATTTGTATGTTGTCCCTGTGACTCTCCTTCGGCTAACTCTGGTTGTTTTACCCCCAAATCATCAAAGTCATGTGAGTTAGTTTAAAATGGGCATAGGAATAGGATCTTGGATAGACTTGTGCCCAGTGCTGCTAGGATAGGTCAGGTTCTCTACGATCTTATGGATGAAGTGGGTTTAAAAATATTATGTTATATCACACTGCTTTATGTCTAGGGCAACAAAATAAAACTATTGTACCAAAAGATGTAAATCACAATTGGTAAAGACTGATACTCTCAGAAACAGGAGAATTTTCCAGATTAGTGAAGATGAGTGTCTGTTATGAATGGGTAGATGTTCCATTTCCTGTGAACAGAGAATGTGCTCAGGTGTTTGTTTGATTTTTTTTTGGTTTACTTATATTTATTTTTGTCCTATCAGTATTACATTTCTCATATTTATTGCCTTGACAAACCAGACAAATAGTTTCAAGCCTGTGGAAGTGTTCTGAATTTATATTATAATGTGTTCAAGCATAAAAATGGCTTTGGAAAAAATGCATTGTCATGGAAGGAAATTCTTTGATAGAATGGTAATGAAAAAAAGAACTGAAAAATAAGAATGACATTCAAAAGCGAGATATGGAAATATAAGGGACATTTAACATTTCTTTGTTTATATTGATTTTTAAATAATCAAGCCATGGCCAAAAGTGGGTACCAGATTTCATTTTTTTATTTATCTAGAACCTATAAGCTAATGCACACCGTGTGTGATTTTGTGATATTGTTATTATTACAATAATGTTGGTACCACACTGAAAGCAACTTTCAGGTTGTAGGTAGCGAAAGACTAGTGCTGTCTAATGTATCTTTATAACGTGAAATACCTGAAGAATGTCAACCTCAAGCTGTTTTACTCTTTCAGCTGCTGTCCTCCTTTGTTAACAAACTGGATATCTGCTGTCAAACATCACATATTGTCATATGAAGCAGAAGGTCATTATTTTGCATGATGTTGTGGGTTTCATTTTAGTTTGCTTAGTACTGAGACTCCCATTTTAGTGCTATAGTTTATGGAAACTATAGATGTTCCAATTTTTACATTTTATGTTTATGTTAGATAGATAGATAGATAGATAGATAGATAGATAGATAGATACTTCATTAAAGTTATGGGTATGCAACTTTTCATTTCAACTGAAAGTTAGCCACACACGTCTTTACGTTGTGATATTTCTCTCCAGCACTTCCATTTTGCACATTAGCTTCCTTTACTCTTGGTGCTGTTTACATGTCACTGTGAAAAAAGAGAAGAGAATGCATGCAGTTTCATTTTCCAGTAAAGGTAACCCCGAAATTCTGTTTGTTGCTACAAATATAAGGCACCTATGAAACATGGAAGTCGTGTTTTCTGAAGTCAGAACCTTTGCTGCTTTGAAAAGGATGCATATGTTTATTTAAGGCTCATGTTTCATATTTTTTGTTCAAAATTGTATTCTGCTTCATTTCAAGGGATAACTTTTCAAGGCAAATTGATGTATGACATAGCTGTGATAACTTCAACTTCAGAAATAACAAACTTATTATTAGCAGCTTTCTTTTACAACTGTGAAGAAAGTTGGAAAGCATTAACATCCATTTTAAAATTGTAATACAGTTTTAATATCTCTACTTGTTGAAAACTAATGCCTTCATGCTTAAGAACTGTCATACTAAAATTGCTTTTTGCACTGGAGATATTTTAAATATTAAATTTTTTGAATTTAAAAACTTTAGGAAACACCAAGAAATGGCATAAATATATGTAAGAATAAGAACATCATTCATTAAAAAAAATTGACTAAGGAGGATTAAAATGGTTTCTGAATTTGGCATTTATTTCACATTGCCCGATCTTGTGGTATTCTTCAGCAAATGTTATTTGTACAATAGAATTATTCACATAATAACAAATTTGTCTTCATTAGTTTGGGATGATGACTAACCCTGGCTTCTTTGCAGCTCTGAACATCTTATTCCTGTGCTCTCCATCACACGATATGAAGTGTGTTATTGCAGAGTAAAAGTTCAGCAGACACGCTTATGAAGGGCATTCAAATGGTGATTTCTGGAGTCACTGTAAACCTTTCAGAGCTTCTTGAATTATTCAAAATAGTAGGAGGTCTGCCCCAAGACTACAAAAGTCCTAATATATCTTTACTCTGTTTTCTTCATTATTATTTTCACTCCAGTAAATTATAATATTGAGTGGAGACAACACTGGTTATACACATTAAAGCAATACATACAGCTGAAAGTTGTCATTTAAGTATTGCACAACTAAATTGCAGAATTTGGTAACATGCTTGATCTCCATTAAATATTTTGGTGTAGAGCCACCAAGTGAGTAAATGCTAGGCAAGAATCTATGCCTGTCTTCTGACATTTATTTATTTGGCCAAAGCTTTTGTTCAAAGCAACTTATGACATTTCAGATACAATTGGTTACATTTCTTTTGGTTTACGAATTGCAGCACAGGCAGGTGAAGTAACTTGCTCATGGTCACACAGTGTCATTGGTGGGATCTGTGCCCACAACCTCATAGTTTGAAGTCCAAAGCCTTAATGACTGCACCACACTACCTGCCTACAAGCTTCATTTTTATTATCTATTAGATGAGTGGTACTCGTATGCTTTTAATAAATGTTTGGTGTGATTGGACCTTTAAATTCTGTGTTACTGCAATATAGTAAAGTTAAATTCTTTTCAGGCACAAATGACAAATGAAACAAGTGGAAATGTGCCTATACTCATCCTTGGTAATAAGATTAGATTGACATCCTATCAAAGGTTAGAACTTCATAATTTATAAATTGTTGTTGCCTTGCACTGAGATATTTTGGGAAAATGGTTACGCAATGTAACTGCCTACAACTTCATCTGGTGTCAGGTTTTGTCTAAACTGCTACATTTTCATTTAAAAATGCAGACGTTAGTCTCAGTTTTCACCTTTTGTTCACATTACCACATTAAAGTACATTTTTATTTTACCTTTTTTGAATTTTGTTTAAGCATTTATACATGTATTCCTCAACCCCAAAGATGACACCTTATATGCATACGCCTTTCCCAGATAATGTTAATAGAAAATTGACTTTATCAAGAAATCAAGGTAATTGTTCTATTAAATGAATAAACAGAAAATTTAAAGCAAAACACCTTAACAGAGAGGCGATCATCATATTTAACATTTGTTTTAAACCAGTAAGGAACTGCACTGTGTTCAACAAATGTTGGACAGTGAAATGCTAAGAACTGACCCCAATAACAGAAAAGCCAATCGGCCTGCTGCTTTGCAGTGATGAGTTCCACCTGTGAAAGAAGGTTCGCAGACTACACCCTAAAAAGTGGCCTTTAAAATATATTCTATAATACTTTATTCTGATTTGAATTTTTAAATTAAAAAAAAAATGTACAGAGATAGAACTCATTGCTTTGAAGATGCACCATATATGTTAATTATTTACTGTGTTGCTCTAAATGTCTTAGTGCTTGTTGTATCAAAGACATAACTGATTTAATTTATGAATTACCACTGATACTGCTACTACTTGTACTAGTACTACTACTCCAGTCATCAGGAATTGCAGTACACGTAAATATCTGACTAGCCCGATAAGAACTAACATGTGAAACTGATATTTGGAATCATTGCATAATATTTTCACAATATTTGTCACTATTTATATACCCCTACTTCATGTTTCTGGAAGGTCATTGTTAGATAAAACTCAGCAAAAGCAGGGGTGCAGTAAGCTGTCACCAGGAGTCAAAAGCTTTCAGCTTTACGTTGTAGACTCCTGAAGAGGATGAAGGGGGCTAAAGAGATAATCCTACTAAAGCAAGCATCACACTCTATCTTTTTTTAATGCATTACTATCTCTCCTAATTCCACATTCCTAATGCAAATCCTATTCTTTACCATAGTTCACCTTAACACCAGGGAACTAAAAGAATGAATTACTTCCCCAAAAGCTAAACTGTTCTTTCAACTTAAGTCAGATGCTTGTCCACCCGCTGTGTTAAAAACAACATTGGCTTAAGAGAACATTGAAAATGCCTGACAGACTAATAAAACACTGGCCTCCTTATAGGCTGCTTTCCTTCCTACTTAATTCTCCAAAAACTTCTGTGCTGATCTATGGAAAAAGTCTATGCTTCATTTTGCCACTGGTATGATTGGCTTATGTGATAATTTTCCTGCTATTTAAACCCAATAACAAGTTCTGCCTGCTAGTCTGCCAGATTAAGGATGGTGGTAGGCAACTTGGAAATGTTAATCATCTTTAGGTCTGGTACCCATGTTTAATTCTGCAAATATTTAAGGAATAATCTAAAAGAGAATATTGTACAGTGTGGAAAGACAGCCCCCGGGTACAGACAGACAGACACCAAATGTCCAGAAACACATACGTTTATTTCTCTCAAAACACATCTGCACCCACAAGATAGTGCACAAAACAAAATGGTCTCTCTTCTCTTTCTCTTTTCTCGCCTCCACTCCCCTCCTCACACATTCCGTTTTCTTCCTCCCGACTCCGGCTTGCCTAATGGAGTGAGGTGGCTCCTTTTATAGTCCCCTGGATGTGCTCCAGGTGCTTCCTGATAGTCTTCCGACAGCACTACCTGGAGTGGCAGAACTGCCGTATGAGCACCCAGAAGTACTCCAGGTGTACCTGGAATTACTTCCGGCAGCACTCCCGGTTGTAACAGAAGTGCTGTATTCCAGGGCTCCTTAATCCTCCGGCCACCCCCTGGCCGCAAAAGGGATGAGCTTCCCAGCTCTGTTCTCGTGGCCCCCCTGCAGACCAAGGCACATGCCCTCTCGTGGCCCAGGGGAGGTATTGTCCCTCTTGTGGTCCGTCCAGGCATCCCGGCTGGGTAGGGTCCCCAGCCATCCGCCACAACAGATAACAGCCCAGGTCAATGAGGGGCTAAAGTGCACTACAATCAGTAGTTTACACATAATTGGTATTCCATTAAAGTTTGGTTCCTGCCTTATTAGCTCTGTTGTAAGGGTTGGTCCTGCCACACTCATCACCATTCATTTAGGTTAAGCTAATTTGATATGATGAATGAATGCTTCCATGTAGGTTTCATTACTAATGAAATTAAGTATTTAATATTAAGATAAGCCCTATATTTATATATAGAGCTTTAATTAGCTCATTTGCTTAAAAAGATGGCCAACATGGTTGGAAGTTAGTTTACAGTGGGGTTAGAGTCAATGTCAAGGCATATTTAGCACAGACATCTCCTTGTATTGATGTTCTCAAAAAACATTGGTAATGCTGACACAAATCTCAAAGGTCTGATTTAGGGATTTTATATTTTAACCCTCTATGGCTTATTTTCTGCACAGTTTGAATGGATTTCATAGTGCACTAGCAGAAGAGAGCCATGGGACAAGTACCTTATAAAGAGAGATGGGATGGGTTGATTTTGGTGGCTTATATATGCTGGAAGTATCAACTACTTTGATTTGCTGTGTCTTTCTTTCTAACTCATTGCGTCTATGAAGATGAAAGACACCTTAGTTGCACGGATCGAGCAAATGATGTGCATCAGTGGTGTGCAGTGTGAGGTCATGCCTTGGGGAGTTGCTCAGCACACTGTTTGAATTGTTAGCCTAAAATGTTTTGTATGGATTTTTAAAGTGCTTCTGACTGTTACTGCCTGTTTAACTAAGACATTCTGTATCATCTGTACCCAGCATATCAAGGGAACAATGAGATAATAACAATAACTTTTATTTTTTTATAAATAAGAATTAATATATATGAAGTTCCTCTTCAGATATAGATGTGTGCCAAAGACTT
The DNA here is from genome assembly GCF_016835505.1 of Polypterus senegalus. Classification (NCBI taxonomy): domain Eukaryota; kingdom Metazoa; phylum Chordata; class Cladistia; order Polypteriformes; family Polypteridae; genus Polypterus; species Polypterus senegalus. The sequence continues at coordinate 120,668,289 of NC_053161.1, read as the reverse complement.
TTAATGAATTTATCTATTTTGGGACCTTTACATCTTCAAAGATATAGGTGTGCAACAGATTATACCATTTTTTTATAGGCTGATTCTTGCAAACTGATGACATTGTTATGCAATTGAACATCACTTATTCAAGATTTGTGCTTTGTTATATTCTTCAGTCTTGTCATGCTGAACTGACAGGACCACATGAACATCTATTTTGGATTCATAGGTAGCACTGATCTCAACTATTCTATATTTGTGATAGTAATTTCCCTGACAGAAGATAAGTTCCTGAAATATATCTCACTTTTAATATTTGGAAAACAGGTTCACTTTGGGTTAAAGGGCAAAGTAAACTTACCAGATTGGCTGTACATTCGGTAAATGGAATATTATGGCATCCATTATATGTAAGATTTATTTAAATTAATGCCAGTTATTATTTTGTGATTTTTATTATTTTAATTAATGTCAGTTCACTGAAACTATGTTTATTTCCAAATTCTGAATTGTAGGCCTACCATATTTGATTAAGACTTTCAAACAGTGCCAAGGACCCACCCAATGGCATATGGAGAGTGCTTTAAGCAGAAGAACTGTGGACAGTGTTACATTGCTTATAGTCCAGCTCTCTGCTCACTAACAAGTTATTTAACCAGCTTAATCTGCTAAATCCGTCAAGGGGGAGCTATTATTGCATGCAGCTCACCCAGCCTAGGATACCAAAATATACAAAAATACAAGGTTTGTTGATTAGAGGAAACAATAATGAAAGGATGAACAAAGGAAGCAAATATTATACAAAGTAACAACGGTTGCAGAATTTTCTGGGTCTACCTACAGTTGTTACTCACTTGCATACCGTTAAGGGCCACAAAACATTCTTTGTCTTTCGAAGATCTCTCTCTGTACTCCTCGTCAAGTCAGTGCATGCCCTAACCACAGACTCAGTGAGCCTTTGACATAAAGGAGTGGGAAGGGATGAGCAGTAGGAAAGGACAGTCCCTCTATTGCGACAATACAGCTCCTGGTGTCCCTACACCCCTGAGACTTACTGTAAGTCACCTTTAGCAGGCCACTCAAGGCCATTTCGATGCTTAAAAGGGCAGCCCATAGTTTGCTCTACTTCTCTGGTACCATGTGTTGTGCTATGTTGACCTGGAGATCTTAACCTTCTATTACATTCCTATCTTTCCATCTCTCTCTAAGGAGGGCATGGCATTCCTGCCAATTCCTAGGTTCTCTGCAGTATAGCATCATGAGAATATCTCACATGCTTCTGTTCTGGCACACTCAGGAATTCACTACCATATTTATTTTATCGTTTCTCTACAAGTTCATTCTATAAAAATGAAACTACTGAAGGCTTTACTTCTGTTTCCTACATACTGAAAATGGTTAGAACATTAGAGAAATTATTACAAAAAAAGACCATCCAGCCCAACAAGCTCATCCATCCCAAACGCCCAGATTGACCAAAATAGCTTCAGGTCAAGATATGAAGATCACTAAAGTCTTACTCTGCAGGACACTACTTAGTAATTTATTTTGTGTATCTATGGGGAATTGCAAGAGGAAAAACTTCTGAACATTTGTGTGCAATCTGCCCTTAAGAAGATTCCACCTTATTACATTATTGAAAAATATATTTTAAAGTAACAGCTGAGATTGACTATTCTAATTAATTCCATAATTTAAAAAAAAATTTGATCAAGTCACCTCTTAACCTGTCTTTGCTTAAACTGAAAAGGTTCATCTCTTTTAATCTCTCTTCAAAACTCATAACATGCAGTCCAGGATCAGTCTAGTCACTCTTCTCTGGACTTTTTCTAGTGCTGGTTTTTGCAATATGGAAACCAAAAATGTACACAGTACTTAATGTGAGGTCTCACTAATGCATTATATAACTTAGGCATAACCTATCTTGACTTACTCCACAATTTATAATATTTAACCTAACATCCTATTAGTGTTCTTGATTACTACTGTACACTGACTAGATCTAGATAGTGATTAACGATACGTCCACTGTGAATTCTAGACCCTTCTCATAAATTTCAGGCCTCCCATTGTGTATTCAAGTTTAACATTTCTGTGTTCTATGTGTAATATTCTCCATTTACTTACATTTAATTGTACATGCCACCAATCTACTCAAACATGTAGGCTGTTTGAGTAACTCTCTAACACTTATTCTACATGATCTGTCCTTCCATCAACTTGCCCAGCTTGTTTATATACTTGTTCAGATAGACAAGAATTGATGTAGCAGTGTTACTATACTGCATTATTTCTTTCTTTTTTTTTATAAAAGATACCTGAACAGCTATTGCCAAAACATATTTACATTATGTGCAGGATCCATGCTTTTGGCAACACTAAGTTTAAATGCAACAATTTGGGAAATTCCAGCTGTCTGTGTGGAGTTTCCATTGTTTCTATAATGCTGTGTCTGGAAACACATATTGTCAACTGTCTACTGGCTCCACTGTGTGCAAAGATATATATATATATATATATATATATATATATATATATATATATATATATATATATATATATATATATATATATATATATATATATACACATTCAACCGTCTTATTTTGTCCCAGCAGACCAGACACGGGAAATCTTACCTGAATACAAAGAGATCACTTCCGCCTCAGCTCTGTGGATGTCACTTCCGCAAACCTCCCCGTAAAACCCAACTCCCTTCCTCTATTGATCAGTTCTGTTTGGACTCCGTTCTGTACATTGTTGTGCTGAATACTTTGCCTTATTTTGCAGTCAAGATCATGTACATGGGTGGCTGCCCCAAACCTTTGTTTTGTGTCAAGGCTCTTTATTTCACCGTAGTTATATATACATAAATATATATATACACACATACACACACATATATACATGAAGTATACACTGACATGATTTTTTAGTACACACTGGCATACCAATTATTTGTGATAAACACTGCTTTGAGTTAGGAAAAATTATTTCCGTTAAAACACAACAACTTGCAGGGTGTAGATAGAAGAGTTTCTAGGATTCACTGAAACACTCACAAAACCAATGAAATGTCACTTTTTCAATAATTGCTAAATTGTATGTTTCACGGGGGTACCCACCATAGCATACAGTTGCACAAGTCACTCTTTTGTGTTGACTTGAATAAGCCGTACAATCGAAATGCACAGTTCCAATAACTATGGCTTATCTTCACTCTAGCAATCAAAGATAACAGAACTAATAAAATGAAACATAATGTTCAGGGCACTACTATTTGAATGCATATGAGTGTTTGTGTGGTTACATGTAAATACTGTAGATCATTTTGTCTTCTACTTTAATGTCAATTACATTAGGCAAGCAGTGTGGCTTAGTGGTTAAGATGTTGGACTTCAGAGGTTGTGGGTTTAAATGTCATTACTAACTGAGTAGTATGTTACTATAAGCAAGTCACTTTACCTGCCACTTGGAGAAAAAAAAGAAATGTAACCAATTGTATCACTCAAAGCGTGCAAGTTGCCTTGGATAACAATCAAACATTGTAAGGCACATTTGTAGTGATCTAAAGTATCCAGAGTTTACTCTAAAATTACAAATTGCTCCTTTTTTGTTTTTTGGCCAACAATCAGAGAAGATGTAAATCATGACTACCTTTCTCACTTTCTCTCTTCATTGTCTGTCATTCCTGTGGTTCCTATTTCCTTAAAGCACATACTGTACACTAGCACTGTTTTCTTTCTGATAATTGTCTGCTTGATTGATGGGTGTGTGTGACAATTTGCAGATCTACAATAATGAAAACCAGCCATACAGTAGTGAGTCAGAAGAAAGTCATCTTCCTTAGTCCAATCACATATGTGACTGCTCTTATTCTGCTTTTGTGCCGAATGCTAATCATAGGGAGTCCAAGTTTAAATGTCAAGTTGACAAGTACTATTAATGACATTTGCAATGTGAGACATAGACAAGCCCTAGTAATTCAACATCAGAGTGCTGAATAAAAATCTGGGAGTCCAAGAATTTCAAGTTATCTAAAGCTGGCAGCTCCACAGATGAGCAAAAATTAAGACTAAAATGAAAATGACTTCTATCATCAGTTGTTTCATCCATGCATTTATGTTATCTAATACATGGTGAGGGAGTTTATATTCATACTTGATGAATGTACTGTGGTTTCCTTCTCATATTAAGACTATAGGCTATCTGTTTCAGGGTTATTTCATGCATATTACACTAGCCGGCAAGCCAAGATCACACACATGCAGGAAATATGGCTTATGTTAGCCATCGTCTCTTGTAAGGTAACACCATGACAATCTCATTCACTTTCTCTCTGACAAGGTCAGCAAATTGCTTTAACATTTTTTTTCTTTTTTTGCAGGACTTGAATTATTATTATTATTTTTTATTTTCTAGCCCTGTATAAACCATGACAGGTCGTTCTGTCAGGGTGACTAGTGAGCACGGGGCTGCTGCACTGACTTCACATCTGTTTGAAAGGCCTTGTACATCTGCTGCCATCTGGCTGGCTTAGGCCTCCCTTAGGCAGGGTGGCTGCTCTGTGTAGCCAAGCCCAGCTGAGATCGGCAGAGCATTTTCTATTATAAATACAGCTTGATTGAAAAATTCTGTCCAATTTGTTTTACTGTTGTCAAACTCCAACAATAAACACTTTTATTCTGTTTCTCTAACCATTGTGAAATACTTTATTCATGCTCCTCTGTATGCCTGTTTTGGAGACCATTTTTGTTAGAGCTTACCAGATGTTTTTGTCAAAAATAAAAAATCAATACCTCATGGCAAAACTCTTTCTCTGGATCAGTTCTTTTCTTATTGATTAAATAAAAATGTGACAGAATTCCTAAGTTATTTAATTTAATTATTTAATTTCCATCTGTTTAGCTGATGGAAACTTTCAACCACATATTCAATTCAGGGTACTGGGAGGCAATTGCCTATTCAAAAAGCATTGGGCCCAAGACATGAGCCAATGTTGGATTGCATGGCAGTCTATTACAGGTCATGCTCACATCATAATTAATCTAATGTGTAGATCTTTAGGATGTTGGAGGAAAACAAACACACAGGAAAGAGCAGGCATACCTTACCCAGACAGTGACCAGGCTGACGTTCGAACCATATCTCTGGAGTATTGAGGCAGCATCACAACCGCAGTGTGAGGGTTATTTGTAACATTCAATTGGGCCAATTAGTGTGTGAACAGGAATACAAGCTAGCAGAGTTTCACGTTCTGGAGCTCAGAAACACATGTGATGATCCAAAGTCCAAGCTAACACAGTAGAAATATGCACACAGACTGTGATTGAATGGGCTGTGAAGCACCGCCATGCCATGTCGCCTTGCCTAATCAGCTCCAATCTGAAGGTGAACACAGCCCAATGAACCATGTATATTTTAATTTCTATACATTCATATGTATCAGTCAATCCTTATACCACAAAGCACTCTAAATAACAATAAGCACCATCTCATTCAGTTTAGCACAGCAAATGGGATTTCAGTACAACACTCAAGTATCCAAACTGATCAATTAAAAAATACAAAAAGATACACTGGGAATATGTTGGAAAAACAACTATCATCAAAACAAGCTTACAGATGAAAAATAGTTACAATTTAAGAAGACGCATGGCTAAAGTTTTTATAGATGTTTAGCCTAGGCTGGGTCACAGTGGGTGTCAGCAGTGGGAATGAAACCCACGTTCTTGTGGTTTTCACTCCAACTGCCTGCAATCAGCTACCCTGTATTTATGGCATATGACTAGGAATTTAGTCTTTCAAGTCTCTTGCATATCATTTACCTCCACTGTGTTGCCTTCTGACCAACTTTTCTAAAGGCAGACCTTTAGATGTCTGAATATGTTTCAGCAATATTTGTAGTCAATACCAAAAGGCTACATGTATCACAATGAATTTTTGAATAGCTAGACTGGACACTTCACATTTAGTCTGAAGGGAGAGCAGCCTCACCCTGTAATAAAGATGTGTGCACATTATATTTATGTGCTTTGAGTCACTTGTAATGTTTATATTACCTATCAGTGTGAAAGTCATCTTACATTACTTTTCGTCTACACAAAACAGCTTTCTTTATGTAGTAATATATTTCATGTGCAACGTCTTTTTTTCAAGCTACACCAACGAGGCAATAGTGAGATCTGAACCTACAACCTGCTGCATTTTTGCCACGTTTAGCGTGTCAACCACTAAACCACACTATCTGCCTTTGCTGCCTTATTTAACATGGCCTTGCCCAGATGTGAATCATTTCAAGATTTTATGTTGTGCATTGGCCTAGTTGCCTATATGCTGCTCCTTATAATTTGATTCGCTTGGAAATTTAACTAGCTCTTTTTTATTTTTTAGTGCCTGTCTCACCAGAAACAGGAGAGAAGAATGAGGAGAAAGAAAAACCACAAAGTAAACCCTGCTGTCCTAATAGGCTTGACTCTAGCAGGTGTTGTGGCTGGTTCACTTGTACATAGTAGGACACATTCCAAAATCTACTCCTCATTCACATTCTCACTCAATTTGTGCTTTATTTTATATATTGACTTGAGCAGAGCACTGTAGTCTAAATCAATCTATTTAACCCAATCAGATTCACATGGAAGATCTTACTCTCAGTAGCCATTTTGCTCAGTATACAGTGTGAGGTTTCTGAACTCTTTTGGGAATGGGACGATATGCTGAAGTGCGTCCTGAAGCACGATCGCTGTGGCTGTGGAAGATTGCTTGTCCATTGCCACAGCAACCACAGGCTCACAGCACTGTGAATCAAATCCGAGCTGATCGCGGTCACGCTATAAGCGCCTGTCGTCGATGGGTGATGCAAGGAACATTATAAACGTAGGGAACAGTATTACTTGGCCACTAACCTGGCCACAACCCTGCCTAACTGCTGTGTCTGTGTATAGGAGAATGGAAGATCACGCTACAATAAATAACCGTGCTGTTCCTGTTTCAAGTTGAATAAAGCTAGTTCTGCTAAAGTACTGAGACTCAGCCTCGTGTTTTGGGGTGCAAGACAGGGACTCACAAGTCCCAACTGTCTCAATAAAGCAAAGACCCTGCTCCTCATAACAGCCAATTATGTGACAGAAACTCGATATAGGTAGGCTACAGACAAGTTCAAGAAAGCCAAGCATTAGGATGGGCAAGAAACATTCCTTAAGAAATTCTGACCAGGGTATGATTATTATGCAAGTTCGAATCCCATAAATACCAGAAGTGATTCCATGCCATTGGGCACTTGAGCCTGAAATTGCTTTGTTCTGAGTATGACATTAACCTGCATCCAACCCTGCAAGCAGGTCCTCCAAATTGCAGGGAAAACCTGGGAGTTGGTGGTAGGATTGGAGCTTGAACCACTTTAAAAAACCTCTCACACTGCTCCACTCCATTTGAACTAGTGTGGTGAAGAGGTGTGCACTCAGGTCCTAATTTGGGATTTTGAGGTGGTTCATCATGTCGTGGGTGCAGCAACGTACTGTATCAGTGGATGCTCCCAACCTCTCTCTATGATTATTATAGTAACAGCATCTAAAAACAGTTACCTTCATTAAATTTTCATATACTGGTGTCTCTATGGTTTACAGTAAATTGTGCAGTAAACAAAAAACTTTACAGTAGGAGTGTGAAAACTCCTTCTTAGTGAAAAGGGTCAGAGGAGAATGGCCAGACTTTTTCAAACTAATACAAAGGTCACAAGTACTGAAATGACAGCTCTTCACAACTGTAGTGCGCTGAAGGGCATCTCTAAACAAATAATACATCTCACCAAGTTCCATTTATGTCAGCTACAAATAGGAATATGAGTCACCAGTTGGCACATGATCACCCACTTGGACAACTGAAGATTTTAAAATGTCACCTGGTCTGACAAATCTAAATATGGTATGAGCAGCATGAATCCATTGACCCATTAGATAGTTAGTCCTAATAAAATGGCCACTAAGCATGAAATGTCTATTGAATAAGAAACAGTTCTCTATGCTGGTAGCAATCACTTCATTACTGCCAAGTCCAGCCAGTCCAAGTTCCTGAAGTGATGGCTGGCTATCCTGTAAAAAATGCAATATTTGTTAGGAGCTGGATGGAGCTCCTCCCCTAGCTACTGCTTTTGCCCCTATTTTCCCCTGGCCCCAGTGTCTGTTGCTATGCAACATTAATTATGTTATAGTCATGAAATGGGAGGGACAATGGCAATAAATGTGACAGCCCAACCAGACATCATAACTGTAACATTGTGCATCCTCCCCTTGCAAAGGCCTTTAATATATCACTACCAAATTTATTATTATTTTTTTTACCTCTGTTTGTCTATATTGATTTTGAGTCTTTTTGTTTTGCTGTGATCCTAGAAAGATTGAGAGAAATGTACTAACTGGGAAAAGAAATGAAGGTTAACCAAGCACTAAAAGAGATCAGAAAAGAAAAGCACATGTGCACAGTTCTATCAAAAAGAAAGCACCAAGAAGAACTAGAAAAAATTTGAAGTTAAATACAAAAGTGAGAGAGGGGAGACAAAAAAGCAGAATGAATTGTGAATAAAAGTCTAAACACAGAATAGGAATCATGCTCAAAATAAATGTTGCAAGAAGGCCATAACCTGCGGTGGGCTGGTGCCTTCCCCTGGGTTTATTTCCTGCCTTGCACCCTGTGTTGGCTGGGATTGGCTCCAGCAGACCCCCGTGACCCTGTAGTTAGGATATAGCAGGTTGGATAATGGATGGATGGATGAAGAAGGCCATAAGTAACTATTGTCTTGATGCTTAGAAGACTGCATTCCCTTAATGGGGGAAGCAACATCCTGCACATCTTCTACAACTCTGTGATGGTCAGTGTTATTTTCTACACTGAGGTGTGCTGGGCTGTTAACATCACTTCAAGAGAGGTGTACTGCATTAACAAGCTTATTAAAAGGGCAGGCTCAGATATAGGACACACCCTGGACCTCCTGGAGGTAGTAGGGACGATGATAATTAAAACAAGCCATTATGAACAATGCTGCACATCCTCTCTAATGCACTAAAACTGAGGACTTTCAGCCAATTAATTATTCAGCAGAAGTGTGTCAAGAAACACTACTGAGGTTCCTTTAAACCAACAACAATATGACTGCATAATGCCTCACTATGACTATGACAGCCAAGTCAGAAGTTATCTCTTTCTTTAGTCATTCAGGTGTATATTTGTGTATGTATGTTTGTATGTATGTATTGAGCTCTGTAAAAAACCCAGTTTCTCCCAGGGACAAATAAAGATCTCTTTATTTGATCTAACATAGAATGTACTGTAGGGTATATGTTTCAAATTTGAATCTAATACACCGGTAATTTGCATTGTATACCACTGCACCTCATGACGTTAATAGCAATGTACTTAAGTTTTGTTAAAACAGGCTACAGCCATCCAAGTAAATCATGAAACAGCCTCCACAGCAAAACAGTATTTCAAAATAGTGCTGTAATCAAACTGCTATCCCAAAAAATATTACAAAGAAAGTCAATACCAAATACAAGTACAAAAATATACAAAAATAAAAAGTAGAGTTCCATTGATGTAAATGACAAAAAATACATTTGGTTGGTCTTGATTACAACCTATATGGAAGTGAGCCTAAGTCAATCCAAATGAAAACATGGTGGAACTGTTGGAACTGTCATAATCAATGTATAGCTCTGTATTTTCTATTTTCTTTCCGAGTACACCACACTGGCTTCTGGTGGAACCCATTATTCAGTATTAGGAAATGATTACCATGTCTATTGTTCTCAAGACTTCTTCTTGCCTCTAAACTCTGTCTAAAAAATAGTTGCAGTAACCTTGCATAGAACAAACTATGTGCTTTTTAAATACTTTACCAACCTCACAGGTCCAGGGCCTGGGATTCAAATCTAGGCCTGTTCTCCGACTTTGGAGAGTTTGAATTTTCTCCCCATTTCTGGTGCTGATAGGATAGGCTCAAACCTTCTAAGGCCATTACCATACATTGGTGCATAGGGGATACCTTCAAGGCTCTGAGGTAAAATGTTCCACACTGGGACAAGAGTGAATGCTGTCAGAAACAACCTCTTCCATTTTGCCTGCAGCTGAGAAGGACAAATGGCAGTGGATCTGTGACCATGCCCCTGCCTGGACTCCAAAAGAGCTACTCCTTCCAAGACAGTTGCTATAAATCCGACCTGCTGACAGAAAGCAGGTGTTCATTCCAAAGAACATTTCTGAGAGAGAAGGACTGTTGTTCTACCTTGGAGACATTGAAAGAGCTAAAAAAAAGACAACTGTAACAATTATAATTATGGAAACCTGAGATTTCTAGGCAGGCACCCTAGTCCTTGCACCCATGTCTGACCTGTTCCTGACACCATATATCAGACTGAAAAACTTTTGTTAAAATAAGTATCATTCAAGTAAGAAGAAAAATGCATATGTATGGATTTACTGCAAACACCCTTGAATGAACATGAGATATTGGAGGAAAATAGAAAGAAGTATGAAAGGAAAGGTAAATTGTAACAATAATGAAATGATGATAAAAGAATGTAATATTGCTGTCATTTACTGCATTCTCAAAAACCAGGAAAAATAAAACCTCAAAGGCTGGTGATGAAAAAAAAATGGCAGATTATTTTACACATTAAATTTTTATAAGCAAAATTTCATTTCCACAAACCTCTGAGCGGTTTCTTTTAATAATAGCATTTTATTGTGTTCATGAAAAAAAAGAAAAGAGTCAAGAATCCTTATTAGTTGGGAAATGAAGTGGCACAATCTTTTAAAGAAGCTGGTGGAAGTGGAAATACTAACAAACAGAGAAAACGGCAATGCAAAAAATAAATAAATATATAAATTTATAAATAATTGCTGCATCACACCCTTAATGAGGGAAGATCATTTGTTTTATGTTTCGACATCACAAAAAAGGCATCTGCTAAGCTGTAATGAAGAACAAAAGTTAATGGTAAATTATGCATCAGTTGTGGCTTTGGCACAAGTGGCAAGGCTGCCTCAAAGAAAACTCCGACCTTTTATAGAAACCATAAAACGACCGCACTGGGTGCAGGCAAAATAGTCTGGGAAAGCAAAACTGCTGGATAAACAAATCAGAACTGCATGGAAACTTACACATGTTCCTTAACCCATAAAATCAAGGTCTAGCCGACTCATCTGCAAGCCTCTTTTTCTGTGAGTGGATTATTCTAAAAGAATGGTTGTCATTATTTATAAGCCTGTCCAAGGCCTGAGTAGACTAACATTAAAAGGATAAAAAAAATCACTAGATACCAAATCTGCCACAGGAACATCCCTCTTTCACATAATGGATGTGTTTCCATCTGTACAAATTTACTCCTTAAATCTGATATTTTAGTATCATTTTCAAGGACCCCATTAGAGCTACATTTCTGCTCACCTCAGGGTCAGGCCTACCCAGCAACCAAACCTATCTTGTTCCAAATAATCACATTTTTTTTTCAAAACCATTAATGTTGCAAATTAGAGTCAACGGTATCTGCTGAATGACAGCCTTATTAAAAACAAACATAAAAAAAATCTTCAATTTGTAAATTCAATTTATTTGTACTGTAAATATCAGCCTTCACGGTAGGTTGGCTCAAAATACTGCACATATGGTCGATTTTAAGTATCCCATCCCCTTTAGTCTGTTATTAAGATATTGTGTTCAAGCTCTGGAAATATTTTGAATGTAGTTTAAAAAAAAAACAAAAAAAAAGCCCTATCACAAATATGGAAGCATATCCAGAGGAGTGTAAACAAAAAATTCCGAAGTCTGGAAGACCCCCAGGATTCAGCATCCTGTAACTATGCATTATAGTAGGCCCTCCATTATTCTCTGTGGATTTTAAAATGCATGTTTCTTTTTTACCATAGGTACATTAATTAAATGTATTTTTTCTTACTTACAAAAGATAATGATATAAATATGACGACGATTGATCACTACCTCATCCTCTGATGATTCAGTTTGCTTTCCTGGTTTTGAACCCTTCTTTTTCATTGACCATGTCTTTTATAATTTAATGTATCAATGCTTAGGTATTAATGTGGCCTTTTACAACCTGCCATAACTTCCTAGTTATAGCTGTGTGGGAACATATGTGAACTAAAAGACCATATTAAATGAATGAAAAAGAAAATAAAAAAGTAGAGGCTTGTTTAGATCATTCAGACATTCATAATCTGAGCTCTATCTCAAAATGTAAAGTAAAAGGTCTTACTGCTGTTAAGATTTCATAATTTGCTCTCATATTCTACCATGTTGTCAATGACAATACCATTGTTGCCATTTCATGAGGCCCTTTATAGCACTATGTTTATGGACTTATGGCATGGAATGTGACATTACAGCAGGTCTTTTACAAAAGGTTGGGTCGATTAGTGTCGTCTCATTTTTTATTCAAAGACTCACTCTAAATAATGATTTATTTTGCTTTTTGAACAATTCAGTTATTTGCTTACTGCTTTTTTATCTTTGAATTTTGTTTCCTGTTTACCAATTTAACTTACCAACTTAACTTGTTTTGCCCATTGGTTTTGTTTATTGCTCCCTAGTGTATCTGACTTTGACCTTGACAGTCTAACTTCTCTTGTGGGTCTCCTTCTTCATGTGCACAAGAGCAGATCATTGTTAAAATCAGTGACTGACAAGTTCAGAGGACTAATAACTCCAGGACCAGAGTTCGACATCCCTGATGTATAGAGTGAAAGTATTAAACAACATAAGGAAGCCCTCTTTCTCGCGCAGTATAAAAATGGCCCAGTTGAGCAGTTAGATACATAAACAGTTGTTGAGTTTTACTCAAATTTGCAAGAGTGGATACTCCTACAAATTAAAAAAAAAACATGAACAGTCATCTACAATTCTACTACTACTACCAGCAATTATTTAATGAATTTCATATTCATATGCTAAAAGTTTAACATATCAACCTAAGCATTCAGCCTGCAGCTATTTTTTTAAATTACAATGCATTTCTTCTTGCAGATATTGCTGGTGTAAAGTTTGTGTTAGGGTAGGCCAGGACAGGACAGAACAGGGATTTCTACAATTGTTTTTTTAAAATATATTCAACAACATGTCCCTTAAAGCAGTGCTTCCCAGGTTTAGTCCTGGACAACCCATGTGGCAGCTGGTTTTTGTTTAAACCAGTTTCATAATCAGCAAGTCATTCTCCCTCTAAAAGATTTCACTATGTCATTAGCTAGTCTTCTATTTTTCAGCAATCAGTAAAGTGCAAAAGCGTTGAGATTTACACTTACAATAAATTTAGAGATACTTGTATTTTTGACTAATGCTTAAACTTAATTATCCTATTAATTAATCTTTCTAATCCCTTAATTCTATCCTAATAATGACAACAACAAAGAGAGCGGACACGAGGGCAACTAACACTGAAAGCTTCAGTGTTAGACCCACTAGAGTGCTCATTAGTAAAAAGAAAAAAGATTACATATCCAGAACACCTTGAAAAATTGAATGAAAAGCATCACTACAATGATGGAAATCTTAAACATGAATATTAAAACATTAAATTACATTCATGAAGCTGCTGACAGGGAAGAGGAAAAGAGGAATGCCTTGGAGAAGGTTTATGGATGTGGTGAGAGAGGACATGCAGTTGATGGGTGTAACAGAACAAGATGTGGAGGACAGAAAGATATGGAAGAATATGATCCGCTGTGACAACCTCTAACGGGAGCAGCTGAAAGAAGAAGAAGAAGCTTCTGAAATGCCTGGAACATTCTAAAAAATGTTTTGAATTCCCAGTTTTGCAACTCCTGTATTGGCTGAAGAACACAGAAACTGGGAAATGACAGCTTGCTTAATGAAGAGAAAATTCCAAATAAAAGCAGAAGTTAGTTCACAGTTCTCATCAAGGATGGAAGTTAAGAAGTACTGCCTTTAAAAATAAGAAATGCACAATATATATTGAGGCTTGTGCCTCCTCCAGACAGCGAGGGGGCGTCCGTCCTGGTTATGTTGGGGACCTCGGGTACAGGGCTTGGAAGCCCAGCCCTGTAGGGACCCGTGGCCACCACCAGGCGGCGCCCCGGTGCCGGAATATCCCGTGTGGTCCCCGGCAGGGGCTGGAGCCCGGCCGGGATGCCCAGGAGGACCAGAGGAGGGCTTGTGCCTCCTCCAGACCGCAAGTAGGCAATCACCCTGGTTGTACTGGGGGGCCCAGAGCTGGAGAGAGGACGGAAAGTGGCCAAGAGAAAGGCACAGAGACTGTGAGGCCTGGACATTTGGGGGAACGGTGCCGGAGTTAAAATATTGTAAATATTGTAAATAAAAGTGTTTGTGGGTGAACTTACGATGTCGGTCTGCCTGTGTCCGGGTCCCAGTTCAGAATATATATATATATTCACGCTAAGGAGATGCGGACGAATCTGCTGCTGACTTGCAGCTGTTACTACCGAGCTGTGTGTTCTGCATGTTGCACTGCATGACGATCATTTAAAAGCCTGTACAGCAGCTGCTGCTACCGAGCTGCATGTTCTGCAAGCCGCGCTGCATTAAGATTATTTAAAAGCCTGTACTGCAGCTGTCCTTTTGCCTCACTTCCTTGTCCCCTGGTGACATTAAAGTGTCTCCGAGAAATTGTTTGTAAGTAGGGCGTGACGTGCAAGTAGTCTCGCCGAGATGTCTCGACCCATATATATATATATATACTAGCAAAATACCCGCGCTTTGCAGCGGCGAAGTACTGCCTTAAAATTTTTATTAAGAAGAAAATTAAACCTTTTTAAGCTGAGGGAAAATATACCAATAATTATTGGTTAAGGATCTCTTTGTATACCACATTTTCAGTTCGGCCCTCTGGTTGTAATATGACCAACCTGTGCGCTGAGCTTACTCTTGAGCATGCAACGTACAGTTGGCCACGTGAACAGTAATCTTGTCTCAAATCTCACAGCTTGGATTGCTGCTGTCATAATCGGTTTGAGTTTCATGGTTTGTTTCAATTACGTTAGTATTTGCAGGACTTGTGTTGAAGTGACATTCGGCATCTGTCAAGCGTTGTAAGCACACAACCGGTTTCATCGATAACTTTGCATCCAGCTTTTGAGAGTTTAAACATTCATAAACATCAAAGTGTCCACTACTCAAATCGTCACCTGTGAATCTAAGATGTTTAAGAGGCATTGGCGGTTCTCCAAAGGTGTAAAATATTTGGCCATTTCAGTACACTTGAAAGCGACAACCGAACAATTCAGCGGCAGCCATCAACTCACATGCAGAACCATAGGAGAAGGGCTTAAGCATTGCTCCTGTGCAGTATAATTATCTCATATACCGTCATCAGACCACACCTTGAACCTGTCCCAGTCATTCAATGCATAAGACACAATGTTCCTCCGGATATCAAGAGTGAGCCTGATATGGCCATGCAATATGTAACAAAGAGAATGGAAAAGGCAGGCGGCATCTCTGGGCATGGAAACCACTCAGTAAGTGACAGTACTTTGATCGATGGTGACCACCTCAATAGACATGTTTATGGGGGTACGGTTGGAACAATAAAGGAAATGGGTACCTGAACAATGTAAAGTAAGTCTAAAATACCTACACAATAACTATAATCGTAATAAACGAACAATAAAACAGTGGAGAAGCCGTGGATTAAATAAAAAGGCAGCAGTTTTTAGCAGGGCGACGTGAATCCCGTGGCAAAGCAAGGAAGGGAATGAAGAGACTGGAGCAACGGACGGCCTTATATAGGCAGGCAGCCAACAACGTGGGAGGCGTTGGGATGGGGGACCCAACGCCGCCTCACACGGCGACCGAGCTGCAGGCTATGGATGTATATATGTACATAAGTAGGATTCAGTTAGCGTTGGGAATCCGCATACAAAATTTCTTGAAGATGGGCCCATAACTAACAAAGACCATTGGAAAGTTCAATATGGCGACCGACAATGGTGTCATACCACTGAAATAAGTACGTACATCGGTTTCGGTTAGTGCAGGGAAGCCGCCTACATCGTGAAGATGGGTCCATAAATAAGAAAGTTCAACATGGCGGACGTTGTTGACCGTTTTGACCGTTACACGTAGAATTTCAAAATGAAACCTGCTTAACTTTTGTAAGTAAGCTGTAAGGAACGAGCCTGCCACATTTCAGCCTTCCACCTACACGGGAAGGTGGAGAATTAGTGACGTGTGAAAGTTCAATATGGCAGCTGACAGTGGCGTCATACCACCGAAATAAGTACGTACATCGGTTTTGGTTAGCGCTGGGAAGCCGCCTACCAAATTTCGTGAAGATGGAGCCATAAATAAGAAAGTTCAACATGGCGGACATTGTCAACCATTATGACCGTTACGTGTAGAATTTCAAAATGAAACCTGCTTAACTTTTGTAAGTAAGTTGTAAGGAATGAGCCTGCCAAATTTCAGCCTTCTACCTACACGGAAAGTTGGAGAATTAGTGACGTTGGAAAGTTCAATATGGCGGCTGACAGTGGTATCATACCACCAAAATAAGTACGTACATTGGTTTCGGTTAGCGCAGGGAAACCGCCTACCAAATTTCGTGAAGATGGGGCCATAAATAAGACAGTTCAACATGGCGGACGTTGTGGACCGTTATGACCGTTACATGTAGAATTTTGAAATGAAACCTGCTTAACTTTTGTAAGTAAACTGTAGGGAATGAGCCTGCCAAATTTCAGCCTTCTACCTACACGGGAAGTTGGAGAATTAGTGACATTGGAAAGTACAAACAGTAGCTCAAAGTGCTTTACATAATAAAGAATAGAAAAATAAAAGACACAATAAGAAAACAAAATAAATCAACATTAATTAACATCGATTAAGAGTAAGGTTTAATGGCCAGGGGACAGAAAAAACAAAAAAACTCCAGACGGCTGGAGAAAAAATAAAATCTGTAGGGATTCCAGACCATGAGACCGCCCAGTCCCCTCTGGGCATTCTACCTAACATAAATGAAACAGTCCTCTTTGGATTTAGGGTTCTCACGGAAGGGCTTGATGAAGATGGTCACGTAGAATTCTGCCTTTTAATCCATCCATCATTGTTGGAGCATCATGAAGCCTTGAGTAGGTGGAGGTGGCGCAGGCCACCACCACAAAGAAACCGAGAGAAAAGAGAGTAGGGGTCGAAATAAGTACGTACATCGGTTTTGGTTAGCGCAGGGAAGCCACCTACCAGATTTCGTGAAGATGGGGCTATAAATAAGAAAGTTCAACATGGCGGACATTGTCCACCGTTATCGACCGTTATGACCGTTACGTGTAAAATGTCAAAATGAAACCTGCTTAACTTTTGTAAGTAAACTGTAAGGAATAATCCTGCTAAATTTCAGCCTTCTACCTACACGGGAAGTTGGAGAATTAGTGATGAGTCAGTCAGTAAGTGAGTGAGTGGGTCAGTGAGGGCTTTGCCTTTTATTAGTATATATATATATATATATATATATATATATATCACGCATGCGTGACTAGGAGGCCGCGGAATTACCTTAAAACACATGGAGAGACGTTTGCCAGCGGGGAATGGCGAGGTACTAACCTTTTTCCTTTGTTTTCCAGAAGTAAAGACATCTCCGCCATGAGCCACTATACCGCAGTGCGTCTACTTCCGCCCTTCCTCCGCCATCTTCCCTGACGTCACCAGTCCCGGCATCCCTCACGCCTCCTTCCCAGCATTCCTCCACTTCCGGCTCCTCCCATATAAAATGGCCACCGACGCCTAGTATGGCGTCGCGCAGATGCAACTGTTTTGTTTTTCTGTTCTGACCGTTTCTGTTTATTAGGAGCTGGATTGTAGACAATATACGGGGCTGGAAAACCCGAAACGTTTCTTCTGTTTGGCTCTAAGTTTGTTACATTGGCGTAGTCAGTAGGATACTTGTCCGAAGGAGATGACGGAAGGACAGGACCTGAACACTGTACACCAGGGGATGAATGCCCAGATCGTCACCCTGCAACAGGCCCAGGCCGCTACTAACAGGGAGCTGGAGCAAACCAAGACCCAGTTGGCCGAGGCTCGAAGAGTAAGACCTGACCCGCCTCGCGCAACGGCCCAGCCCCTGGTGCATATGACCGAGGCCGACGATGTGGAGTCATACCTCGGCATTTTTGAACGGACGGCTATCCGCAGCAGTCCGAGTGGGCGTCCATTCTTGCGCCGTACCTGAAGGGACCGGTGCAGCGCGCTTATTACGACCTCCCCGAGGAGGAGGCCGTGCAGTATGACCTCCTGAAACAGGAGATCCTGGCACGCTACGGCATAACGCCGGGCCAGCAGGCAGCAGAGTGGAGAACCTGGCAGTTTGACCCGGATAAGCCGGCCTGAGCGTAGGCCTTCGATTTCTGGGGAAAAATGGGGTGATGGCTACGGCCCGAAGGTCCCCAAGCCAGGAAGGTCGTAGAAACGGTGGCCTGTGAGGGCCTGGTAAACGCCCTACCTAGCTCCCTTGCCCAGCAGGTCCGATGGACTGCACCTGGGCCTCCAAGGAAAGGTATTGTACTCCGTCGCACCCGCTGGCAACTCCAAACACGGGAGTGGTGTTGTTGAATGGGCACTCGGTGGTGGCTTTGTTTGACTCCGGCAGCAACAACACCATTGTTGCTCGCCGTTATGTATTACCGCGACAGTGGCTTAAACAGCACTTACAGGTCACATGTGTGCACGGAGAGACCAGGTCTTACCGTTCCGCCCGGTGCCTGGATAGGGCAGGTTTCCAGTTTGATGGTATTGCCCGAACCCCCCTATCCGGTCATTTTGGGACAAGACTGGTCGCAAACAAATTGCGGTAAGACGCACACCGCTCCCGAAGCCTCCTTAGGTCTGGCTATGAGGGGACGAGGCGCCCTTCCCGCGGTCTCCACGCCATGCTCTGGGGCAAGCCAAGATGGTGCAGGCACGTCGGGGGACGTTTCTCAGGTGACGGACTCTGACCCGGAAGTATCCGCCGGGGAAGGGACAAGACAGGGGACCCTTTCGCACAGCCGCTCACAAGACCCATTGAGCAATTTGGATTATCAATTTCGATCCACGCCTGCTTCATTTAAGAGGGAGCAGTGGAATGACGATTCCCTGCGGTTTGCCCGGAATGCTGTTGTTCTGCCAGGCAGCTCACTAGCTGATGGTTCCATGCCACGCGAGCCCTTCTTTGTCCTAGAAAACGATCTGTTGTATTGGGTTGCAATTCACGAGGGTGAGGTGCGGAAGTTGTTGCTAGTCCCGCGTACCTTCCGGCGGGAGGTGTGTGAACTGGCACACGCCCACCTCTTAGGCGCCCACTTCGGGGCCGAAAAAACACTGGAGAGAGTCAAAGTCCATTTTTACTGGCCCGGGATCAATGAGGAGGTCCGGCGTTTCTGTCAGTCCTGCCCGGAGTGTCAGATTCTCCAGATTCCTAGGAAGGACCGGGCTCCTCTCGTCCCCATTCCTTTAATAGACATTCCATTTGAACGAATTGGGGTCGATTTAGTAGGACCCCTCGAACCCTCAAACCGTGGTTACAAATACATATTAGTCATGGTCGATTATGCAACCCGATACCCAGAGGCGGTTCCCCTGCGCTCTGCTAATACGAAAAATATCGCACAGGAGTTAGTCAACTTATTTTCAAGAGTGGGTATCCCCAAAGAAGTCCTCACGGACTAGGGTACTCCCTTCACCTAGGATACGTTCAGGGAGGTTGCTAAATTACTCAGAATAAAGCATCTAAAGACGTCTGTCTACCACCCCCAAACAGATGGGTTGGTAGAACGATTTAACCAGACGCTTAAGATGATGCTTCGCAAGGTAGTCAGCGCCGATGGCAGGAATTGGGACCAACTCCTACCGCTAGTGCTTTTTGCCTACCGGGAGGTACCCCAGGCCTTTACGGGCTTATCCCCCTTTGAGTTATTGTATGGACGACAACCCCGGGGACTTTTAGACACACTAAAAGAAGGCTGGGAGGATGAGGCCCTTCCCTCCTCCAATATATTGGAGTACATCGTGCAACTGCACGACAGGCTCGCTAAAATCAGGCCTATCCTAAAAGACCATGTGACTCGTGCGCAGGCAGCGCAGGCCCGGTGTTACAACCGCAATTCAGTCCTCCGAGAGTTCCACCCGGGGGATCGAGTGATGGTGCTCGTTCCCACCTCCCACTCTAAACTGCTAGCTCATTGGCAGGGGCCATACGAGGTTAAAGAAAGAAAGGGGCTCGGCGACTATTTGGTTCTCCAGCCGAATCGTCGACCGAGTGAGAGGATCTACCACGTCAACTTGTTGAAACCGTGGAAAGACAGGGAAGAGGTCCCCAATACCCAAAGGTCCCTCTCCCTATTCGCTGGCGCGTCTGCCCTTAACCTCGGAGACGAGCTGACACCCTTACAACGGCGTGAGATAGCCCAGGTCATCCACGCCAACCCAGAAGTGGTGAGCGAGTCACCTGGTCGGACCGCCCTGATTGCACACGATATAGTCACAGACCCCGGTGATCGTTCGGGAGAGGCCCTATAGACGGCTCCTGAAGGTTCTGCAATGACTTCAGACGTCTAAACCAGGTCTCCAAGTTCGACGCCTACCCGATGCCCCGCATTGACGACCTACTCGAGCGGCTGGGTGCGGCCCGATACTTGACTACCCTTGACATGACGAAGGGGTATTGGCAAATTCCTTTAATGGCATCCGCGAAAGAGAAAACGGCCTTTAGTACCCCTAGTGGACATTGGCAGTACAAGGTCCTCCCATTTGGGCTGCACGGGGCCCCAGCGACCTTTCAGTGTCTGGTGGATAGAGTGCTGAAGCCCCACCAGTCCTATAGTGCCGCCTACCTGGATGACGTTATCATCTATTCCGGCATCTGGGAGGAACATCTATTGCAGGTCTCAGCTGTCCTCACGACACTAGCTAAAGCCGGCCTCCGTATTAACCCCCGTAAGTGTTTCTTTGGCTTGAAGGAGGCCAAATATTTAGGCTACCTTGTGGGACGAGGACAGGTGAAACCCCAATGTTCCAAAGTCAAAGACATCCTGGGATGGCCCCATCCGAGTACCAAGAGACAGGTGCAGGCTTTTCTGGGGCTGGCTGGGTACTACCGTGGGTTCGTACCCCGTTTCTCCGAGAGGGCAGCACCCTTGACTGACTTAACAAAGAAAGGCGCTCCCCTTCATGTGGTATGGAACGACAAGGCAGAAACTGCATTCAGTGACTTGAAAAAGGTTCTGATGTCGACACCTATACTACGAACCCCTGATTTTGGGATGCCCTTTATTCTCCAGACCGATGCTTCGGACACAGGCCTGGATGCCATGCTGAGCCAAAGCATCGATGGTGTCGAACACCCCGTGATGTACCTGAGCCAGAAACTGCTGGACCGGGAGACCCGGTACGCAGCGGCGGAGAAGGAAGCCCTGGCCATTAAGTGGGCTGTGACTTATCTCCGGTACTACCTGTTGGGTCGCGAGTTCACTCTGGTGACTGACCACGCGGCGTTGCAGTGGATGTCCCTTCATAAGGAGTCGAACCCGCGGATCACCAGGTGGTTTCTGGACTTACAGCCCTATAAGTTCACGGTCACTTATCGCCGCGGTGGCCTTCAGGCCAACGCCGATGCCCTCTCTCGTATTCACGACCTCTCGGTTAGGTCTGCCCGTCCTGACTAAGGGGGGGGTTGTGTCACGCATGCACGACTAGGAGGCCGCGGAGGGACCTTAAAACACATCGAGAGACGTTAGCCGGCGGGGAATGGCGGGTACTAACCTTTTCCTTTGTTTTCCAGAAGTAAAGACGCTCCGCCATGAGCCACTATACCGCAGTGCGTCTACTTCCGCCCTTCCTCCGCCATCTTCCCTGACGTCACCAGTCCCGGCATCCCTCACGCCTCCTTCCCAGCATTCCTCCACTTCCGGCTCCTCCCATATAAAATGGCCGCCGACGCCTAGTATGGCGTCGCGCAGATGCAATTGTTTTGTTTTTCTGTTCTGATCGTTTTTGTTTATTAGGAGCTGGACTGTAGACAATATACGGGGCCGGAAAACCCCAAACGTTTCTTCTGTTTGGCTCTAAGTTTGTTACAATATATATATATATATATATATATATATATATATATATATATATATATATATATATATATATACTCTAGCTTGCTGTTATTGCCAATCTTTTCATGTCCGAAATGGATTTGTGCTCAACTGATGACAGAATCTTCAACTCTACTGCATTTAGACTTTTCAGTGGCAAGTAACTTGACATGCACACATGATTTGATCTTTATAAAGCAACACATTTGTTCAAACAGCCATTTAACAGTCACTGAAATTTTTCTCTCTTAGTTCACTCTCTTTATTCAGAAATTACGATATCATAACTTGTTATATATTTCTTCTAACATTTTGTATTATTATTATTATTATTACTACTACTACTGCTAGTCGTTGATATTAAACTAGGGAGATTGATGGACACCCAACAATTAGTAACATTAATACAGGGAATGATCTTTTATTTGAATTATATGCTGTTTGCATTCTTAAATTATTGATTTACATTCATAACACTGCTATGCAAAGTACTGTATAACAGTGCTTACTTTGAAGGGTACTACATAACATACTGTAAATAATGATATAAGGGCTACAGTGGTTATGACTACACAAAACTCACTGAATTAACTGGTATTAGTTCCAGAGAAAAAAATGCAGAGAAAAAGAAATTAACTCTGAAGCTCTTGACTTTTTAAAATAACATGTTAATTCCCAATATATCTTTTCTGTTTATTTATAATGTCTACTTGTAATGTAAATTGACAAAGCACTTTTTCCACCTAATTAACTTTATGCTGTACATAGCAGGGGAAGTCTTCACAGTTGTTCACGTTCACACTTTGTTTTATGTGTGCAGTAAAGCCACTGTTGTATATCTGAATCGATTTGCTCTGTCACGCTGCCTGTACTTAACTAAATGCTTCAAGCTTGTACATGTTTTCAGTGCCTTAAAATTACTGGATAACTCCTGGCCACTGGTTTTAAATAAAACAAAGAATAAGCAAGCATCTCAGTCTAGCGCTGACCCCTTCTCAGATAAGTCATTTGCCTATACTGTATATATATGACTTGTTGGCAAGGAACAGAATGCTTAAAGAACACTTGGTGTTCACAACTGCAACCAAAAAACATAAACAGTGCTGCCTTCACCTTGATATTGTTGTAATTTCAGTCCACATCTTGATCTTGGTTATAATATACATTGTATTTTGAACTGATATTTGTTGCAAAAAATGTATATTAAATTCTACTGGAAAAGGACTGTTTAATTAATCTGAATTGGAGTCTCATATGACAGGGAATTTTGGAGATCGAGAGTTGCAATATAAATGTCAAGGTCTCAGGTTGAATCTTGGGTTCACTTTTTGACCCTGAACATTTGATTATTCCGTCAAATAAGATGCACATTCAAAGCATTTTAACTGACCCTTGCTGAAACATTGAGTACCATATTCAGTTTGTTTGGTTCTTTCTGCTGCCTGATTGCGCTCTGTATTGTCCTCTATATTCCACACAGAAGAGTAGTGACAGGACAGGCAAGGGAGGTAATTGCCGGGGGCCATAAACTGGGATGCCCCAAGGGGGGGGGCTTATTTAAGTACTCATTACAAGGACAAATCTGTGGGAACCGCCCTGGGGGGGCATAACATGCACAAACTATAATGACAGTCAGAAGCCCTCCTAAGGGGTGCCCCAATCTCTGTTACAAATGTAGTTCTGATGAGTGTAACTTTTTCAGTAAAGTTAAATTTAGAGTTATTTTCATAAATTATGATTCGGATTTACAATACATATTTAGAGGCAAAGATTGGATTACCTCGGTTTGTTTAGACAATTCAGACATCTCTGATTCTTTCCAGCCCCCACTTTAGCCAGTGCACAGCCAAAATCAGCAGCACCAGTTCCATCACAGGGTGAGCAGGTAGCAGTGACACAGGGTCTAAGAAATTGAAATTTAGTCCCTCAACAGTCTTGACTCTTCTAACACTGTTTACTCTGTCAAGATATGTTTTTCCTCCTTCAAGCTGAATAAATCTTACTTGAGATCTTCCATGTGCCAGGAGAGGTTTACAGCCCCAGTTCTAATTTCAACAGAGCACACTGTTCGAAGGTCTTTGGACCGCAAGGGCATGGTGGCTGTATTTGCTGGAGCCAAAGCCCACAAGCAGCAAATTTGAAAGATACAGCAATACCTTTTTGTTTTCTTAATTACTGTTATGTATGTATGTTTTTATGTAGTTTTAAAATGTTATGATGTGCAATTTACATGTATTTTACTAGCCACACTACCTGTCAGTAATACAGTAATTTACAAATATTTACCTTCAGTGCCTGTGCTCTGAATCCCTGTGTGCCTAAACTTGTGCTCCCTCTCTTGTGTGTGTCCCCTAAAGCCTGGTTTTCAGAGTCTGTCATTATGTTTGATGTGCTTTTCTCACCTGCTGTCCTTTTTCCCATCTTTGAGGGTGACTCTCTCCGTATGACTTCTATGCTGTTTCTTTTCATTGTGTGCCTCTTTCAATCGCATCACTAAGGCCAGAATGACCAATCAAATAGGTCTGAGGGACTGGATGCACACACAGACCTTAGTGTTTTATTATATAGTAGATTTCCATGTGCACTCTTACATTTATTTGCATTTTCCTTTTTCATTTGGGTTCTCCCAGAGGAGCTGGAGGAGGTGGCTGGGTAGAGGGAGGTCTGGGCTTACCTGCTTAGGCTGCTGCCTCCGCGACCTGACCTCAGATAAGCAGTGGATAATGGATGGATGGATTGATGGCATTTATTTACATTTACTTTCTTTATATTATTTTGTTTTTCTCTGCAAATGTATTTAGTGTGGTATTTTATTTATAAAATCTCTTTTTCACAAAATTAAAATAAAGTATTTTTGACTTTTAAAATCTCCTTGTTTTATTTTATTAATTTAGATTTTGTGCTTAAAATAATGGTAATTCATTTCACAATGCTGGGACTCAAGGCAGGGTGAGTTGGAGGGCCTTGTGGAGATTTTACCTAGAGTCCCTAGAATCACATCTGATACTTTGCTATGTTTTTCCATATTTTTAATGAATAAACAGATTATTTATATTTGTTTTCTGAAAGTATATAATGGAGGGCATTCACCTGACACAAAATTTTGAAGTGCTTAAGCAAAGGGTTACATGCAGATAAACACATAATACAGTGACTTTCATTACAACGACCATCCCAAAGTAGGTTAACGTGTATAATACTGCAGGTATTTATAAAGGTCATTACTTCTGCCGCATACAGTGTTAGTGAAGGAGTCTTTGCCTGTGGTTTTCTAGTATAGTTTATGCACCCATATAGCAGAAAGATCTGCTTTTGTGCCTGTCTAAAAGAATATAAAATAGTATGATTAAATCCATTAAACTGCATAATATTTTCCAAATATACTGTCTCGTTAAAAAAATACTTATGAGAACAGGTTTTCCATTTATTTCTTAAACAATGCAAGACACAATGTCCCTCAGATGGATTTCCAGCCATCTCTGGGAACTGTCGAAGTTCGAGTTAACAAATATACCTTAATTAAAAGTTTGTGCCAACAAACACAAATTGCAAAGAAAAAAAGTAGTTGAAAAGTTCATTTAAAAAAGATGACAATTCTACTTTTGCAGTGTAAGGTGGTTACACAAAGTATCTGGGTGCTTAATGCTGATGCATATTCAAACTGGCTACCAAAAATATATTGTGGATAATGAGCAAGAATTCTTTCCCAAAAAAAGATTATTAGTACACCAAGCCAAATCTGGAGAAAAGATTAAGATTGTAATTTTCTTTTCTGGAGTTTGTTTAAAACAATAGGCTGCCTCATGAATCACTGACATGCTGCAGATGTTAACTAGGGCATTATAAATCCGCACAGAATGACAATGTGACAAAACAACTCAGTTTTGTCCTTAGCAATGCCAAAGTACGTTTTTTGTATTTTGAGTAATATTGAGCCCAGTAAGAGTAGCATATTGACATTGTGCTTAGCACTGCAGACTCTGATCTCTGGGTTCAATTCCCAGAAAGGTTACTTTAAGTGTGTGGTTTGCATGCTGTCCCCGATGCTGGAGAATTTTTTCCTAAGTACTGTGCAGTTCCATTCACACAGTATTAGATTGTGTTGTCACCAAGATAGATGAACTTATCCTTGATTCTTACTAACTGGAGTTCTCCATAGATAAGGAGGCATGGGAGGTTGAGATCATTTTCAAATGTAGGATGTATACAAATATAGAATTTTCTAGTGGTGGCCAAGTAATATTTCATGTTAATTCTTGTCTGTGTTCACTGGACATGTTGAAGGCATGAGCACATGCACTGTTAGTAGCATCGTAGAGGCCATAGTTAACACAAAATATACTTCTTACTTCCTCAAAATATAGCCCTGGCTGACAGAACAGTAATATAACATTGTCAAATTTAATTCAATTCAGGCTTGTGGAGTTCAGAGTCGATCTCAGCAACACTGGTCACTGGGCAGGAACCAGTCCAGGACAAGGAGCCAGTTGAACCACAGGACCAAAGAATAATTTTTTCTCATATAAGAGAAGACCTTTCAGTCCATTAGCACTTGTTTTTTATGAACATACCTGAGTGTAGTGAAGGCACGATGAGGTTGTCAGTGAGAAAATAGCAGCAACCTGAGCTGAGCTTCTTTAAGAAGTAGCAAAGTACTCCAATTTATTGTCTGGTATGGTCTGAAAGAGTGCAGAAATCATCTCATCTGTACTCATAACACTGCCAAACAGTTTTCTTTTTGCTTCATTTTTTGCAGATTCAACTGATTTTTTTATAATCTCCAAGAATTTTTATTACTTTACAAAAGTACTAGTTATGTTACCTGTCAAATTTACCTCGGTGTTTCTCCTATGCCTTCCATCAGTATACTTGTGTATCTCAACCTCTCTTGCCTAATGCCTCCTCTCTTGATCGCATTCTCAAAGAGGGTGCTTCTCAGACTATCACTTCGAGGTGCTTTATTCACCTCCTGTCCAATTTCTGACTACCATCAATCAAGGGCCTGAAGAACCTGTGAGTAATTCCTGCATTTGAAGATGAGTCTCAGTGCTCCTCTTACAACTTTCCTCGATATACTTGTGCATTTTAACCTCTTTTGATCGCCACTTCTTCTCTCAATCAAGTATAACTGAGTAACCAATACAAAAATGACTAGTCACACCAAACTCAAATTGACCAATCAGATTTCTTTGAAAGAATGGACACACACACTTCTAGAAAGTACTGTTTTACGTAGTATAAATTAGACAGAGTGAATTTGAAAATATAATATTGTAAAAAGATTTTCTTATAAGTTTTATCTGTAAGAACAAATAAAAGAATATTTTGTGAAAAAATGCAAACCCTTTAGATCACATATGATCATAAATTTAATGATTGTGCCATGCTATAATTACAACAGTGACTGATTTGAAAATTGTTGTGGGGTACAAAATCTGTACATTCTCGTTTATATTTCCATTATATTTTGTTCAAGACAACAGATGATCTACATTCAGAACAAATCAAAGCATGTCTTCTTCCCAGGTATACTTCACTTTTAAAACAGTTGTTCCAACAAAGAAAGGAAGACATGCTGGTGGCTCAGTTACTTTATAACCTGAGAAAGGATGGACATCTAATTATTTTGCAGTCTGGGAAAGGAAGATCTGCCGATACCTTGGAAAACATCAAAAAAAGTTCTATTGTTTGGGAAAACGGAAAGTGAATTAATTCATCATATTGACAGCCAGCCAGCCAGCCAATCAGAATATCTAACAATCACATCTTGCAAAATGAACCAGTAGAATTTTAGAATAAATATGCCTCATCTGAGGATCGATATAGTAAGTGAGTAAGGAAGTAAGAATGGAGGGAGGAAGAAGAACAGACGAAGACATCACTGGTTGTCAGAAAAGCATCATGAGCAACTACGAGTGCTAGATCACAAGCTGCCTGCAACATTCATCCTTGTCATCTTTACTTTCTCATAAGCTCTTTCTAAAGACTATACATATTCAGACTTTTCTATCAGTCCTATTTTATATTATTCTTTGTTCCAGTGGTATTATTATTATTATTCCTGTAATAAATACCATGCTGCTTTTAACTTTCTATGCTTTGTCTTAATGTCTATAGAGTGATTGAAGTAATAAGTTAGATTTCTTTGAGCATCTGGTGCAGCCGGAGATTTGCCATTACCTCTGTGCTGCGAGGTTTATTAAGGCTGCAAGTGAAAGCTCCACTCAATAGTAGGGGACAGTATGTAAAGTCATACTTGCATGATAAATGGCCTATAGTCAAGAGTGCTAAGCCTTTGTATGTTTAAATGTATTCTTGTAGACCAAAAGTAATATTTAGGTCTGAGATACAGTATCATTAAAACATTGTATGTTATTTGTGCCGATAATAAGTAAGTCTCTTGAAGTGCTGAGAGAGTGACAGGCTGTGTTATTCCTAAAGCATTTGTGTGGTTTGAAGTGCTAGAGGTTAATCAGCGTGTGTGTGTCATTCATGGGGCACTGTTGTGGTTAGGGTCTGTGTGTATGTGTAAAGCTATGTATGTGTGTGTTCATCTTAAAGTGCAATAGTAGACCAACCCGATAATGAACTTGACGAGTACACTTACCCTTGGGAAAACAGGTAAAGGGTAAGTAGAGGGAAATACTATGACAATACAATTGTTAAGCACAAGTCAGTGAAAAGTCACCTCACTAGCACCTGGCACAAGGTTGAAACTAATTTTAATAGGGACATTAGTCCATCAGTAGGCACATTCACACACAAACACAGACACTTATACATATTACTTCATTCATAATATAGGAGAAAACTTACACAGATCTTAGGAGAATGTTGAGACACTTACTGGGCTGGGCACGGGATCAATGCCATAGCAGCTGTGAAGTATTAGGCCACATCTCAAACTGTATTGATTTAACTAGGTGAGGAATAAGAACCTATTTTCTTAAAATGCCTCTGTGGCCGAAAGGTTTCACTACTGTCAGTCTCATAACTTTATGCCAATCCCTGTTGTCATAGCCTTTAGGGCATGTACTGCATTACTGTGTGCAATTTAAAGGAACTTGTAATGGAATGCTCAATGAAGGCTGTTCCAAATAAGCAATATATTATAAAGGACCACCCTCACACTCACTGCCACGTCTGTTCCATCGCCAGTGAGTACCAAAGGAAGACTTTGACATGACATGATTCTAACACTTAAAGGGACTAACCCACCAATAAGTGTTTTGAAAAGTGCAATAAGTCTTCTATTTATATGTTTTGGTTTTGACCCAGTCCATTTTTGTCTACATTTCTCTCTTTCTCCAGTTCTAATTAAACATTATTTTTCTGCCCTTGCTTTTTCTCAGGCAGAATAGTGCTAGTAGGAAGCACCATTAATTAGCAATACCAATGTGCTCACCTCTATTTAGTATAGTGGTAGACAACAAGTATGCATCGACACATGACCTTTGAAAAAATGCTTTGCTTTTTTTGATTGAATGTCATGTTAAGTGAAAATTTGTAATTGAAACACAGTGTCGTTTTGAAGAACATTTATTGTTACAAAACACTAACATCTTTTGGATAACCCTAAAGGTGATGTCAAGTTTGTAAGAATGCCAAAAAACATTTAATTACATAGTCTACTTGGCTAAAGTAGCTAGCAAGTCACTTAGCCTCACTACCTAACTTTTTTTTTTAAACAGCTGCTGAACTAAAGGAGGGAGTTACGGAGTAGGTTGACAGAATTGATAGAAATGACTGAAATATCACTTAATGCAGAATACTATGAAAAGAGCAGAAAAAGTCATTAAGGACACTTAAGTGATAAGATTTTAATATCAAGCAGCTAATTAAAATGTCTTTGTACTTAAATGACAATTATAATAATTGCTTGTTTAAAGAATGGTAATAAAACTTTAATAACTGTGGTGGGCGCATAAATAAAAAGGGAGAAATGAGAGAAAAAACAGTGATCATCAAGATATGACATTTAATTTAAGACCACTAGATGCCCCAGACCAATTTTAGTGAGGGACAATTACCAGAAAAAGTGGGCCAGCAGATATGTCACCTCACTGAAAGTTTGCTGAGCTGTTCTATGAAGGTAAGCCAAGAGGGGCTATGACATTGTCAGTTTCCTTTATTTTGTGTGCAAATTATTTCTTCTTTGTAAGGACAACACCTCCCTTCTAATTAAATTTTTTTGTATTTGGTACATAATCTCTGGTGACATATTTACTGTATTTTTGGTGTTACTATGTGTAAAAAGTGCTCATAATTGATCTCTCAGGTTAAAGATTGTCAATTTCCTGTCCTCCACTCTGTAAATGAGATATAAAAACAATATAGGGAGGAACTGCCTTTCAGGAGAAAACCTATTAATGGCATACACCCCTTAAACCTGTAATGTTTATATTGGATTTTTAGGCTACAATATATTATAAATATATTCTGAATTTTTACTTTTCTCTTTAGCGTTAAAAAAGAGTAAATGACTGATGCTATAAGGCAAAAGGAATATGTTAGAAGAGATTAGAAGGCTATCAGATGTTTTGTTGATTCCATACAATTACAGTAGACTTAGCAGAAGAGAGATGATGATACAAGAGGCAGAGAAAACACATTGTATTGAACATCCATTAAACTTTTTTGGGTTTGTTTCCTGCCTTGCGCCCTCTGTTGGCTGGGACTGGCTCCAGCAGACCCCCGTGACCCTGTAGTTAGGATATAGCAGGTTGAATAATGGATGGAAGGATGAACTGAACAGTAAATGTGATAGATTAGAAGTACCTTCGTAATTCTTAGGTATTGGCTGATAGTGTTTATGGAGGAAGAAAATGTTTTTGTTTTTAATAACATACGTATGGTCGGGCATGCTTTAGGTTTAAGCTCCTAAAGAGATGGAATTTTTTATGGTAATAGTAGTCGGGCTGACAGTTTAGTATGAGGTCCTCTACTTCAAAGTAACAAATATGTGGGTATTGGGAAGAAGGATCCATCAATGCAAAAGAGTAATTTCACTTTATACGATATAAAAGCTCGTTTTTTGTTCATGCATTTAAGCCTAGACAGTCATCCACTGCTGAAGGAAGTAAATGTAATTGACAGCTGACCATGAAATCTGCAAGCACACTTTAAGTATTAGCACAAACCAGTCTGAACCTACATTTTTGCGGACAGGACACCAGTCACTGTGAGAGGTCTCCATAGGAAAAATGTGAAAATGGCATCGGGCTAAATAATGAGTAAGATGCTATTAGGTGAGGTGGAACCCGAAGACATGCACTTTAGGTCAACTGACAACACTAAATTGTTTGTGTACAGTGTGTGTAAGTGTAAATGTGTGTATACAAGACCTCATTTAGACAGGGTGAGGCCCCAGGCTATGGGAAGCTGTAGAGGCCAGTGCTAATGGCAGGTGCGAACAGAGAATAAGGTTGTGCTTTAACCAAACCTTTCAAGAGTGGAGCCAAGATATCTCACAGATCCATGAAGGGGTGGAGGCAAAGTGTTCCTGTATTATAACTTCAAAAATGTGCCTTTAAGTACTAAGTTTTAAGACACTTATTGAACAGAAGAATTACACTGCAGATTTATTCTGCATAATTGAATGCATTTAATTCTAAAAGTAAATAATTTTGTAATCATTTCTTTGTCCAAACATGCAAGCTTGCGAGGCAACTCAGGCCCCTACATCTTGCCTGAAGAAGGGGCCTGAGTTGCCTCGAAAGCTTGCATATTGTAATCTTTTTAGTTAGCCAATAAAAGGTGTCATTTTGCTTGACTTTTCTCTACATTCATAATGGCTAACTCGGTACAACACCCTAGTACTTTGTCTAGAAATGAATTCTTATTTGTAAGCTGTAACATGATGAAGAGCAATAAATTAAATCAATTTGTAAGGTTTTCTTTATTTCTTCTTTAAATGAGAAGTCATTATGTTATGTAAGCATGTGGGAAGTATTGAAATGTATGTATCTCTTTGAACAGGTATGAATGCATACAGAAACAAACTCCGTCTTATTAAATTATTGAGGGTTTTGTGATCCATATAGGGCACTTAATTTATGGAGACTTTCATATATAATGTAAAAAGTGTAACAAATTATAACAAAGTGCAGCATTTTAAACAATTTATGAAATTCTTGGAGGTTTCTTCAGACTGTGAGGATCTAAGTTGTAACTTAAAGCTGTGCCTAAATCCACCCTTGAGCGTGTGCATGAGGATGCCCTAAAACAAGATGGACTAGCACCCCCATTTAAACTCAACATGACCCTAACAGCTAGTACACAAAATAGATGGGTTTTATTAGGCTAGATTAAAAAAAAATGAAATATAAATTTAAACAATTCCTTCTAAAAATCCCCTCTCATAGCTTTTAGGTCCATTGTTAATTGTTGAATGTTCATTTTTATTTAATTTCCAGCAGCATATGAACAACAGGCTTTCAATTTTTACCCAACACTGGAATTTTAATATTATACCTGAGGGTCTCTGCGGCACATGTGCCAATCTCAGGAAAGAAAATGCAAACCAATAAAAGCAGAGGGAAGTGCTTCTGCCCCGAGAATTAGTTTCATCTGACAAGGCTGCAGTGAGTGATTTAATTAAGAAATGTGGGTGGTTTACTGACAGATTTAAATGCAGGCAGAAGAGCCAGACGTTTCACCACAAAGGCTCAGACCTAAATACATTGCAGCTGAGCAAATTTCTACCTTTTTCAAGAAATACATGCCTTAATAATGCAGACAAAGATGGAGACATTATAAATAGAGCCTTATGGCTCATTGAAATATGTCAGATTTCAGTCCAGGAACATAACTTGTAACGCACTGCCATCGTCACACATGCACATAGCTTGCTTTGAATGAAAATGCTCCAAAGATTGGCCCAAGACATTAACAGTTTTAATGTTACAAGGATCAGCAGAAACATTCAGTCATTATAAAAAATACATTTCTGAACATGTTTAAGGCTTCTTCTGTGCAGAATCCAAAGATTCTCAAATCTAATTTTATTTTGGCTCATTCCAGGATACCCAGCCAAAGGAATGGATAGCAAAGGCTGATTCTTTCTAATATAGTCAGGAGGTGGTTTTTACAACTTGGGCAGAATACTCTTTTTACTAATTGTTTCCATTCTTTTGTTAACAAACATGTATTTAAAAAGGTTTGTAAAGTATGAAAATTGGCTGTATCAGTAAACAAGTTAGAACCAATCAGCAAAAATATTGTGTGTTATTTTGAGAGGTCATTCTGTCTAGTCAGTATTGCATTTCACTCTTTGTCTGCTTTGATTAACACAATGTGGGCCGCACAATTGTTGGTTTTAGTTATATGTTCATGTTTCTTTCCTCTTGGTAGTTATTCAGTATCTTGGCTCTAAATCTATTTTTCCAAAACACCATCAAAAATACCCTGTGCAGGGAACAAAGTGATTTTTCACAAAGAAGCACAAATCAACACATAGCTATAGTAATTATCATACACCTTTATCAAAAAGAACAGATAAAGAATTGCATTTGGAGTTTTTCTTGAAAGATAAAAGACCTTTTTTTAGACTGATGAGACATTGACAAAATCTGCAAAATTTTACTGTAAGGTTACAAAAATATAATAAATACACTTTGTTCAGACAACTTTAATTGTATTAATTAAAGAGCTACTGTGATAGTGTGAATGGCTGACTTTTAAGGAATATCTGCCAGCCAAGCATTTACTGTATCTGATAGATAGATAGATAGATAGATAGATAGATAGATAGATAGATAGATAGATAGATAGATAGATAGATAGATAGATAGATAGATAGATAGATAGATAGATAGATAGATAGAAATAGTGATGCAGGTACACAGTAATTTTTACATGGACGTGTGACCCAGCTTCTCTTATGCTATGAAACCCAGTCCCTTTCCAGGTTCGCAATATATAACCCAAGAAGCCACCGAAAGTCAGGGTTCATTCTACTACCATCACAAGAACAGTATTGAGAACTTCTTCCACCTATCATCTTTCTGTATTGGTTTAAATGTCAATTTTGCACCCTCGAGTGTTTGTTTTTTTCTGTTTTTCCATCATTAGCATTAAACAGGGCTACATACTGGTACCACAACCCTTTGTTTATCTTGTTTGGCAGTTCTCTGCCATACTGGATATAAACTGCTCAAAAAAATTAAAGGAACACTTTGAAAACACATCAGATCTCAATGGGAAAAAGAAATCCTCCTGGATATCTATACTGATATAGACTGGGTAATGTGTTAGGAACGAAAGGATGCCACATCGTTTGATGGAAATGAAAATGATCAACCTACAGAGCCCTGAATTCAAAGACGCCCCAAAAATCAGAGTGAAAAAATTATGTGGCAGGCTAGTCCATTTTGCCAAAATTTAATTGCAGCAACTCAAAATTGTACGCAGCACTTTGTATGGCCCCTGTGTTCTTGTATACATGCCTGACAACATCGGTGCATGCTTCTAATGAGATGACAGATGGTGTTGTGGGGGATCTCCTCCCAGATCTGGACCAGGGCATCACTGAGCTCCTGGACAGTCTGAGTTGTAACCTGGTGCCATTGGATGGACCAAAACATAATGTCCCAGAGGTGTTCTATTGGATTTAGGTCAGGAAAGTGTGGTGGCCAGTCAATGGTATCAATTCCTTCATCCTCCAGGAACTGCCTGCATACTCTCACCACATGAGGCCAGGAATTGTCGTGCACCAGGAGCCACTGTACCAGCATAGGGTCTGACAATGGGTCCAAGGATTTCATCCTGATACCTAATGGCAGCCAAGGTGCCTTTGTCAAGCCTGTAGCGGTCTGTGTGACCCTCCATGGATATGCCTCCCCAGACAATCATTAACCCACCACCAAACTGCTCATGCTGAATGATGTTACAGGCAGCATAATGTTCTCCATGGCTTCTCCAGACCCTTTCACTTCTGTCACGTGCTCAGGGTGAACCTGCTCTCATCTGTAAAAAGCACAGGGCACCAGTGGTGCATCTGGCAATTCTGGTATTCTATGGCGAATGCCAATTGAGCTGCATGCTGCTGGGCAGTGAGCTCAGGGCCCATTAGAGGACATGGGGCCCTTGGGTCACCCTCATGAAGTCTTTCTGGTTGTTTGGTCAGAGACATTCACACCAGTGGCCTGCTGGAGGTCATTTTGTAGGGCTCTGGCAGTGCTCATCCTGTTCCTCCTTGCCCAAAGGAGCAGATACTGGTCCTGCTGATGGGTTATGGACCTTCTATGGCCCTCTCCAGCTCTCCTAGAGTAACTGCTTGTCTCCTAGAATCTCCTCCATGCCCTTGAGACTGTGCAGGGAGACACAGCAAACCTTCTGGCAATGACACGTATTGATGTGCCATCCTGGAGAAGTTGGACTACCTGTGCAACCTCTGTAGGGTCCAGGTATCGCCTCATGCTACCAGTAGTGACACTGACTGTAGCCAAATGCAAAACTAGTGAAGAAACAGTCAGAAAAGATGAGGAGGGAAAAATGTCAGTGGCCTCAACCTGTTAAACCATTCCTATTTTGGGGGTCATCTCATTGTTGCCCCTCTAGTGCATCTGTTGTTAATTTCATTAACACCACAGCAGCTGAAACTGATTAACAACCCCCTCTGCTACTTAACTGACCAGATTAATATCCCATAAGTTTCATTGACTTTATGCTATACTCTGATTAAAAAGTGTTCCTTTAATTCTTTTGAGCAGTATATTTCATATCCAAGCAGCCCACCCAACCTGCTTTCTTCGAAGTGTATGTATATAAAAGCACTAAAATTTAGTCTCAGCTGAATTCATATATTTTTAATGCATCACAAGGAGTTAGAAAATGCTAAATGAATAGGGAGTAATCCATTTACCGAAGCAGGACACTTGCTAACCATGTTTTTTTGAGTTTTATGTAACTTTTTCATGTCCATTTCATAGCTCGTCACCTCCTGGGCAGGGTAGATGCCTCTTTCTGCTCACCACCAGCTCCATTTCTCTACGTGAATATAACCTCAACTTGTAGAGTGGCAGTGTTCTACTTGCATTGATTTGCATGAACTGCTCGCCCCATTTCTCAAGACAATCACAGTAAAAGCAAAAAAGGGGACTTGGTGCCTAAGAACACTGCACCCGCTACAGTATTATTACAAACAAATACTGAGATACAAAAAAAAAAGGTGGCTAATTTGCTTTTTTTCAATAACTTTTTTCAATAGTCTTTTTAAAATTTGGGGTACTAGTTTTTCTATTGTGGGGGGGCTTTAACCCCTAAATATTAATAAATCAAATGTCCTTTCTTAGTGGATACTGGTCTAGATGTACCACCCTGCCAAATTTCAGCCTTTTAACTAAATGGGAAAATAGTGTTTTTGTTGATAAGTAAATTAGTAAGTGAGTCAGTCAACTTTCCATTACATATAAATACAGTGAATTCAGAAAATAATTCTTGATTTTTAATAAAATTGTAAACATGTTTTCACTTTGTCACTAGGAGATATTAAGTGTAGAATGATGGGTAAAAATAGCAAATTTACTTATTTAAAATTAAATCTATAAGACAATAATGTGGGAAAAAAGTGAAGGGGTCTAAAAACTTTCTAAATACACTGCACACATGAACATGAACACACTCACATGCACACAAGCACACATATGCAACCTATATTTTGTAAATATTGCCTTTTGAGAGATTGTACTTCTTCAGACTGTCATATTTCAAACACAGTTAGGTGATGTGAACAGTTCTGAGTCACTCAGTCAATCAGAGGTAAGGTCTAAACCAGAAAGTTTGTAGATTAAAGTTAAATGTCTTACTGCCTGTCTTGCTACATTTATTTATTTATTTATGTAAAGGCTTGATCTAAAGCAGCATCCAAATGATATAACTGTTCTTGTAGCTACATTCTACTGGAACACTGTGAGATTAATTCACTTGCTTTGAGTGAAAAAGTGAGCTGGATTTTAGGGTAACAAAATTGACAGCCTTATGATTGTCAGAATAAAGCCTACTAAGCAACACTGCCTGTATGATTTACAAACAAATGGCTAAGTAATGTCATCATTCTGCTGTTATGCACCTAACATCTGGAATAGCCTGCCAATAGGAATTCGCCAGGCAAATACAATAGAGCACTTTAAAACACTGCTGAAAACACATTACTTTAACATGGCCTTTTTATAACTTCACTTTAACTTAATACTGATACTCTGTATGTTCAATTCTTCATAATAACTATTCACAGTGGCTCCAAAATCCATACTGACCCCTACACTCTCTTCTGTTTCTTTTTCCAGTTTCTATGTGGTGGCGGCCTGCGCCACCACCACCTACTCAAAGCATCATGATGCACCAACATTGATGGACTGAAAGCCAGAAGTCTACGTGACCATCATCATCAGGTCCTTCCATGAAAACCCTAAATACAAAGAGGACTGTTTGACTTATGTTAGGTAGATTGCCCAGAGGGGACTGGGCGGTCTCTTGGTCTGGAACCCCTACAGATTTTATTTTTTCTCCAGCCTTTGGAGTTTTTTTGTTTTTCTGTCCACCCTGGCCATCGGACCTTACTCTTATTCTATGTTAATTAATGTTGACTTATGTTTATTTTTTATTGTCTTCTATTTTTCTATTCTTCATTTTGTAAAGCACTTTGAGCTACATTTTTTTTGTATGAATATGTGCTATATAAATAAATGTTGATTGATTGATTGATCTACTACATGTAGTAGAGAATGAGATCCTTTACCTTTGCTTTATTTTAGGAAGAACATATTTATTTGGGATGTTGCCTGCATTACAAATTATACTCTTATTATTGTCAATGTTATATTGAGACATTCAGCGATGTGGTCAATCCTGCTGCACTTAAATATACAAAGAGTGTCTGAAAACCTGCATTAATGGCAATGGTGAGGACCAGGCTAAGGGAGAAAGCTAAGACAGCTTTGTCCAATTAAGTCACTGATTTTGTTAGAAAGCAGATTACAGAAAAAAAGAAAACTTATTCAAAATTCATTTTGTAAAAACTTGAAATGTGGGTGTTAATTGATTATCATTCCTATTACATTCTTTCTATCAGTGTTGTTCATTGAATTAATCGTAAGAGTGACCATTCTTTGGTAACTAAAATAAAAAAAACCCAGGAAGGGTTGTATTGTAAATGAGACCTAAGAAGTCATGTATCCATGTACTTCACCCACAGTGGAGAAGCTGTTGTCCACAAAAATAAAATTACCCTAACTCTGCCCAGATCTCCACATTCTGCCACTCCCATGTGACATATGTATGCCAAGTCTCCTTTCCTATTATGACAATATCTAGCGAACAGATAGCAGTAGGACCTTTTTTAACTATTGGTTTACTCTTTATCATAAGGGTGTAATTTCCTGCACAAAATATGGCCTAAAAATAACGATTTGTCAAGTCTAAAGGGACTTAAGGAGGGAACTGTGATGATGTGGGTTCTGCTCCATCCTCCCACTTCCTTTTTGGTACGTCTTGAACCAACGCCATTGTTAATGTAAAAGAATGATTTGGACAATGAGGACACCAAACGAAGCAAGGGAAGGTGTAAAGTGCAAAAGTGCTTTTATTACAAAAAACAAACAAATCAAACAGTGTCCAAAGTGCAGTGTTCCCCAAATGTTTCAATAAATAAGATTGCTCAGCTGGAGTGGCCGCTTCCTGCTGCCCCTACTGAGCGTTGGCCTAACACTCCTCCTATGGGGCTCTCTTCCCAGCTGCCTGCATTGATTAGCGAGCCTGCTCTTTCTGCTCGCTCGCTCACACCCACACCGGATCTTTCCTTCTCCTGCCTTCTTCTCCTACTCTTAACCTCCGTTCTCTGTTTTCTTTCTCTCCCTTCCGCACCCGCACTTCTCCTATTTATAATGGGGACATGGCATAGATGTGGCGATTAGCAGCTCCCGGCATCAATTATGGATATGGACGATTCCTCACCTGTGCACTTAAGTGAGGAAACGCCCGCACCACATCAAGTCTGAGAATTGCTCCGGCCACAGTATCATGCACCTTCTTTAAGCCATGAGTGCGGCAATTATTTATTTTAAAACTGGCCATTCTTTCTGAGCCACAGACCCGCTATATCACAGGAAGTTTTCCATAACAAGACATCAAGACATGTTGAATTCTAAATAATTTATGGGGGGTTTTTGTGTATCCATGTGTCAGGAGGCACCAGACCAAAAAAAAAAAGTAATTTCAAGACATTCTTAAGTAATAGTCATGAACACAATAACTACTTCCACATGTTTATATTCATTACTGTTTTTTTGGAGATAGGTAGCAAGACTAAAGACAATCAAGGTATCCATTCACATCACCTAATAAGGTACTGATTTCAACGGCAAAAAGGGATGAACCATATCCACAACCCAGAATCCTCTCTGAACATGATCCTTTAAACAGCACTGTTCGCAAGCTCCTAGCAGGTTTTTCTGCTTTCTGGGAAAAGTCATGATCAGGAACACTTTTTAAAATAATCAATAAACAGAAGTGAAGGGGCAAGTCAAACATGGCTTTTCATCTACTTTCAGCTTTATTAATTCTTCCCTTGGCTGTCAAATGCTGCTATAAGAAAAAAGCTCCTACCGATAATTTGCCCTAAGCGAAAATGCATACAGTGCACGAGCCGACAATTAAAAACTAGGTTGCTGAGATGGGATTTTATCAATTATACATGAAAGGGCTCTTGTTAGAGATCAGTAAGTTCAAAGGCAATACTCCCCCAAGAGACAGAGTACGGGGTAGAAACCTTCAAGGACGCAGCGTGTGCATCGGTAGTATACATTTGTCACATTTAAAGACTGTAAGATCACTGCTTTATCATTTTGCTTGTTGCAGAAAATGACATCATTGGTCACCACTTTAACCATTAAGTGTTGTATGTAAACATTGCCTTAGTAGTACAATGTAAACACATTTTGCCAACTCCTTGTCCAAATGTTATAAATAACTTTAGCAAAAAAGGAAATAACTTGGGTCAGAATGACTGGAAACAACGCTGATGAATAATGAATTACTTTCCTTTGGAGTGAATATGGACTTAGTCAGTCTTCCTGGGCAACATGTGCTTTGCTTCATATGCAGACCACTGACAGCAGTTTATGATTATGATTTTGTGTGAGTCAATCAGACAACCTCATACCTTATTAATCAAGCATTGAAAATGACACTTTAAGGTAAAAAAAAACAAACATATTCTCATATACTAAAGCTAATTCCCATAAGCTCTTATCTGCTCTAAAAGTGATTATTCACACTGAAAGCTTTTGTCTTTGTACTACATTTTTTCTTCCACATGCCACAGCCTTGCATTCTACAGTAGTTCAACTGCTGTCTTAAAAATGGTCCAGACATGGAGAATATGGGTGTGTTTGAAAATGTACCTGGAGATGGACCAGCAACCTATCAAGAACTGGTTCTTACCTCGTTCCCTTTTGTGTGCCACTGATAGGCACTGCCAACATAACACTGAACTAAAGAATGAATAGACAGATTTTCCTTGTGCTGTACTGAATAACTACAGTATTTGTAGCTTAACATATTAAACTTAAGTGTTTGAAAAATCCGAGAGTCTAAAAACATCTGTAAAATAAAAACTCATAACATAATGCAATGTTACAGAGAGAAAATAGGGAATAGGGTTTCGCAGTTTAAAGGTTTTATAGGGACATTGCTGTCACATATATGGAGTGCAGCAAAATTCCTACTTGCATGTGTTAAGGTTACAGTGAAGAGCTACAATATGGCTTTTACCTTTGGTCACAACTCCATTTTGGCACAGGCATCTGCCTCACTGATCCATTTCCACAATTACTTCACTGTCCAGACCTGATTAGGTCATTTGTACAATTCTGACCCAAAGAGAGAAGAATTTCAACTTCAACACAAAAGGACTGTGCAATCAGCTCAGCCTTCCTTCTTTCACTTTAATATGCTCCCCTGACCTTCAACTGACATGTATGGGAAATATCAAATATAAAAGTTTGTGCTAGCTGATAAACATCCAGAAAATATTTGTCACTGATAAACATCCACAAAGTCATTGTCAGTGTATACATGAGCATTGTGGAAGGTGCCCGGATCACAGACAGACACACAGAAGTCCCAAAATACACACGTTTAACTATCCGTTCTGCGCAATGCACCAATCACCCCAATAAACTCAGTCCTTTTCTTTCCTTTCTCCATCTTTTCTTCTGCCACCTCCACTCCTCTCCTGCAAGCTGATGTGGCGTAAGTGATGCAGTTCAAGGCTCCGGGATTGACCCAGGGGGGCTTCCCTCTCATGTCCTGGGGAAGGTATTTCCTCTCTCCTGATCCTTCCAGTCTCCAGGCATCCTGGTGGGGCAAGGTCCCCAGTCGTCTGCCACAGAAATACAGCATTTATAATATATATATGAGCATGCCAAACAAGCATTTGACTTGGCTTTTGGTAACAAACAACAAATGTTCTGCTTGACATATATTTTTCCTTGTGACACAACAGAGAAACACCATTCTGTCTCTTCAAGGTTTATTTAATTCCTCTACTGGAACTGTTTATGATGATCTCTTTCTTTGATTTAACCTTCAGCAAAACTAAGGCTAACTATTGTTTCTGTTAATAAGTCTATCTATATGTTTAAAACATTTTATTTCCCCTATATTTTTGCTACGTAATACAAAAATGATGTTATCGATCCCTAATTAATACTCGCATGGTTACAGTGCTTAGTGTTCTCAGGCGCCTGTGATTTTATCAAGTCACTTTGGATGAATATGTCTGATAAACACATAAAATACCACCAAACTTTTCAGAGTTCCTAAGAATACACTTCTACTATAACCCATTCAATCATTATATGACTAAATCAACCTTTGCTTCCTGGCATCTCTAACAACTGAGTTGCTGCAATGACAGTATTTGATGTCATGTTGTATATAAGTCTGGATATGGGGTGGGGAATTCCAGGGACTGCATGACAGCAGAATATCCCAAAATGTACAGGTAGAATTGAAGTACCCAAAAAAATACAAACAAATCAAACTGAAGTCTCTGGAGCTGTGAGGCGCCAACTCTAATGACTGCACTACTACTCATCCAGTCATGACGAACTTCTGTATAAATCTCTCAATTAAATTAAGTTTAATTGCATTCTGGGAACTATCTTCTTAATTTACTTAGTTTTAAAAGCAGACGTTCGGAGAAAGCCTTAATCGTAAATTTACTGTACTCAGTCTGGAAACAGTAATGTCATGCATTGCATTTCATGATCTACTTCACAGCCGTTTCCTCAGGCAGAATGCAGAGATGCAAATGAAAGCAGTTAAGGAGGAGATCTTGCACA
Organism: Polypterus senegalus; assembly: GCF_016835505.1. NCBI lineage: Eukaryota > Metazoa > Chordata > Cladistia > Polypteriformes > Polypteridae > Polypterus > Polypterus senegalus. The sequence continues at coordinate 120,625,858 of NC_053161.1, read as the reverse complement.
GACAAAAGCTTTTCGGCAAAGCACTGATAATGAAACGAAAGAGCTGCCAAGCTGTATATTAGAAAATGACTCATTGGTGTGTTTTACACCCTGACTTGAACATGCTCTGGTGAGTTCATTAAATTATCTTATGGTCTAATTAGTAGATCTTTTTAATCAGAGAGATAAATAAAAAAATAACTGCAATAAAAACACGGTAAAAGTACAGATATTTTGGAACTCATATATTTAAACATTAAAATGCAACTGCTACCTAAAAGAATCAATTTCCATGTCACCTTTAGAATCCAACATTATCCTCATACCCTCTTCTTCTTCTGCTGCTGCTGCATTCATAAACTTGCTTAAACTTGAATTGCTTAATTCAATTCAAAGTGACACTGGCTAGAGCCTATCTTAACAGCATGGGTATGAAGCAGGAAACAGATCTGCAATCCTTCACAGAACCTGCCCACTCTTACACTGAGAAAATTTAGAGTTGCCTGTTAGCCTAAGCTATATATCCTTGGGGATAAGAGAACCAGGGACATGTGGTGGACACCCACATAGACACAGGGAGAGTCTGCACAGTTCACAAAGACAATGTCTGGGTGAGGGATTCAAAACAAAAAGGCCACCATTTATTGATATATAGTTATTCTATCTGTGTTGTACTGACAACAGAAATTTTAAAGTTCAGTACAACAGATTTTTGAATGCATTACCACTATAAAGTAAGGGGGGTATCACAGCTGTTACAGCAGTTTGATATGATATTTCAGTTTTGCTTTTCCTGCTCCTAAAATGGTAATCTGATACAACACCCTCATCATTTTTTTTCTGTAATAGCATTAGCCAAACCCAACAGTCTTTCTTCTTCATTAAGTGATTGAGTTGCTTTTACTCCTATATATAGTCCTGCAAAACAGAGTGGCAGCAATGACACAGATTGTCAGGCAGGTCATTATATTAAGAATACAATAAACATTTTGCTTGCTCCCACTTGATTCTGGGCAGTTTTCAAATCAGCCCTTTTTAACAGAATTTGGAAACACGTGTGCTTTACAATTGTTTAGCACTTTTCAGGTGTCTCTAGGGAGACAAGTCACATCTGCAATGAAATCACATCTGGCTGTTACTTTGGGCCTCTTCTGTAGTAAAATACAGGAAACTAATTTTATTTTCTGTAAAGTAAGTTTTTGGGAGTGTCTTTTTACCACATTATTGTTAAACTAAATGTATAAGAAAATTACAAAAACACCAAAAACATGCTTCTTTCTATTCTGAGTGAAGCAATTAATGCTTGAACAAAGTATGAATGCTAATTGATTCTTTATGGTTCACTTGTGTGAGACAGTGTGGATGGGTAGAGATGGTGATTCCCATATCAGGCTGCTACTCTACAAGCTGCGGGCTGAGACAGTAGTGGGTTCTGTTCCCTGCCATGCACAGAAAAATGAAACTAATGAGATCAAACATGTGCAAAAATTATTTCTTTTTGAATATAAACTTTTTAAGAGAAGGATAAAGATAAGATGGCTTCCAGGTAAGTGTGTAATCACTGTTAAGGTCAAGGCTGGGTCTATAATGTCTTTATTCCAAATCCCATCTCATCAGAGACCAATGAACCCTTAAGTCCTTCTTACACCTTAAAGAATGAAGCCTATGGACTGTCTCACTTAAAAAGCAAAATGATCTGACTCTTTCTGCTCCAGGAAAATGTCCTGCCAACAAATGGACTGAAGAGAAGTAGTCAGCTTCATGCCAGTGTGATGGACGGCCGGCAGTTCAGTCCGGCCAGGACGTCCCTGAAAAAGGAGAATGGAGGAAGGCAGCCTTTTCAGGGCACTGCCTCCCCCAGAACACTAGGTGGCAGCGCCCCCGGATGGCAGCGGTTCCCCGGATTCCCTCAGGGCATCCTGGGACATGGAGTCCATTAACAGCCCTGTTGAGTGCTGCCAGGGATAGCTTACAAAGAACCTGGGGACTCCTATTGTTACTAAATCCCAGAAGTACTTCGGAGTCACGAGGATGGAAGCCCGCAGTACTTCTGGGCTACTTAAGGACGGATGATGTGCCGTTTGACCCAGAAGAAGAGAAGGAACACTTCCGGGTCATGGATATTTTAAAGGACTGTTGAAAACCGAGCAAGGAGAACCGGAGTTGGGTGGTGGAGTGACGGAGCTGCTGGGAGAAGTGGAGGATTATTGTGATTATTGTTTATTGCATAATTATTGGAGAATTGTGGCGAGTGTGGTAATTTATGCACTGTATCTGAAGGAAAATATTAAAATTCTTCTTGGTGCTTTTTACAAGTGTGTCTTGGATGTCTGTCTGGTGGGTTTCACTGGGCAATAACGACCCCTAGCGTCCACACCAGTTATAATAATAGGGCAACATTGCCGCTATTTTTTTCCATCTTGAGGATTTTTTTTATTCTCTAAAGCCTCTTTTTCATTTTCAGAGGTTATTCCCTGGTCATTGCTATGTCTCCAGCTTTCTATTGTCCATTATAGAATACTAGAATGACCAACTCTTTCCAGGTCAAACTTTTCTCACTGTTTTTAAAGCTTTATTAGAATTTATCTGTATTTCGTATCCAACCTAGAAACTCTTTCCCCCCAACAACTCATCACAAAATGTTTGGAAATTCAGATAAATAGAAAGAATTTAATCATACTTTTCAGTGTGCAAAATATATTGGCATATACTCGGAATCCAGAGCTTTAAAAGTTGATGACTGTTCTACTGTTAGAAAGACACTCAAACATATTTGAAAAAATTAACTCATGTCTGTTTTGAAAGGTATGATGTAAAATTACAGCAGACAGATGAAAGCTGATCATGTTATTATAGAAAAGAAGGCAGCAAAGGGTGCTTGGCAGACTCTAAAATAAGCCAACTAACTAAAAAGCCACTCCATCCATGTGTAAACTTCCTGTGCAACAGCACCTGTGAATATCAAGTCTTGCACATGGAACCTCAGAAAGCTCTCTAGTTACATATCGTAGATATTTACTAACATTTTTTCATTCACAGATCTCTGAGTAATCAATAGCACTCTCATGTGAAATTAACAGTTAAGGGGGTGAGGATGGTAAGAATTTGGTAAAGTAAAACAGTGGCAATTGTTTATTTTTGTCTCATTATAAATTACCTCGTGAGCCAAAGCAATTTATCGCTACTATTTTCAAATATATTTTTACAAAATCATAAAATTATATTTAAAACATAAACAAAATTAGGAAGGAGAAATAATTATGTAAGAACTCCGCTGAATGTGGTTCGCCTTGAGTTTAGTGAAATCGTGGAAATTTTGCTCAGCTGAATAAAATGAACTTCACCAAACTGAGCTAGATTGTCAAGTTTGATTTTTGAGTGTGAATTAAATGACATTAAGCACAGAATGTCCAAGTGAGATCCCATGTGAAGTACGGTGGGCTGATCTTGTTACCACCAGAAAAATAACATAAACCAGCACTAGCAGTTTTGGAGAGAACCACAATGAATTAAAGGTCTGCCCTACCATGACAAGCTAAAGGAAAAACATGTCTTTGGTTTCCTGTAGAGCAACCGTGATGAGGAATCAATAAAAATGCTTCAGGAAAATTGTTACAGTTGTGTAAATTAATGGTAACTGATTTCAACAGAGAAGCTGAGAAGCACTTTATCATACAAAAGGTCAATGGATTCAGAAACAAATTATTGATTTGTATTGTTGAAGTAAAGATGATGTTAACCTGCTTGAACAGAAGAATGTTTTTATATTTCTAAATATTATCAACTGAAAGTATACAGAGATCAGATTCTAATCTGTTTTCTGCTTTTTTTATACCAACGAAATAAGGCATAACAGGGTGTATTTTGCATCCCAGTGTTAAAGTGCAGAAGAGGCCAGATGGCTTGGGATTTAATGGAGCAATACAATTAGCTGGACAAGTAGGATTCTATTGCTTTTCAGGTTTTTTTTTGCTAAATGGATGTTTTTCCTTTCACGTCATTTATCAAAGATGGTGGACTCTCCCAGGGTGCACACCACCATGCTAAATATTCATTTTAAGCATTACATTGTGTCTGGAGCATCACATTTTTGTTAATTTTATGAGCATTTAAAATAATGCTCATATATATCAGAACATTATAAACAGAAGACAGGAGAATGAATATATTTAATAGTTGTAAATTAAAAATAAAACAATTTAAAATAATTTGCACAGAAAAAAAAATTAACACATATCCTCATATTTCCTAAAGCTTTTTCTGATTTATAATGTGCATGACTAGCTCTCCTAAAAACAGCTGAACCTTCTTTCCTTGCCATCAGTAATTGTGAGCTACCGACTGATAATTCATCTTTCCAGATAACACGCTGGCAGGATAACAAGCCTTCAGGATGCAGCAATTATTTATCTGTGATACTTACTGTAACTTTACATGATTCACTGTGACTACATCTTCTGTATATGTTCTATGTTTGTTAGATTCATCTTCTCTTCATCTTAATTTTTACAGTAGTGAGCCTAATGAAGCACAGGCAATAGACAACAGAAAATTGCACAACAATCTACATACGTAGACTTTCTGAAAGCCTCTCTGCTCTTCTCTAGCAGCCACTAGACATTAACATATTTTTCTGTAGTGGACCTTAGGCCCATTTTGGCAGAAGTTTGTCTGACTTTAGATCGCTGTACTTTCTTATATTTTGATACCAGAAAGATACAATTTAAGAGAATTGCCAAAAAAATGTTGTCCAAAATGCATAGAGAGGTAGTTTTCATTTGTGTTTGTCTGTGTGGGTGTGTGTGTGACAAATGTGTCGAAAATCCTCATAATGAAAAGTACAACAAAGTAGTTTGTCCATTCATTGCATTTTTAATTCTCTTTACTCCTTAGTTGGGACTGTAACATTTATCACTTATTACTTGCGACAAGTATAAAAACTTTGTTAGAGAAGTTTGCATGTTCTCTAAGTTTATAATTACTCTCAAAATTTGAAGACCTACCATTACGTGGATTGGTAGGCCCTGTGGGAGGTGAGGATGCAGAACTGCCTCACCCTGTTTTCATTTATCTTTATATTTTCAGCATACTCCACATTCCTACATGTTCTCCTTTTTACGTGTTTGTGTATTTGTTATATTATTTTTAGTTTTTGTTTAAATCTTGTTTTAGCAACATTATTATTTTTTTATTTTCTGTGATGCAATGCCATTTGGCTTTTCATGGGTGCTACCATTTTTAGAAACATTTCTGTATTGTATGTGTGCAGTGTATGACATCTTTTTTCTTTTTCTAAATTTAGTGTTTAGGATTAAGAACCTTCTGATAGTTTTGACTATGAGTTTTGGTAAGAAATCCTAACTTCTATGATTTGATCTTAGTTTGCTTCTTTGACTTCATCTCCTGGTTCTGTCTAACACCATCCTCCTGAAGTCTCTGTGTATTATGACAGAACAAATCACTTGGTTTTTGGATGATACCTGCTGCATCAGTAATTTTTGGATTGAGAAATTACTCTGTACCTGGGCTGCCAGAACAGATTTCAGGTTTAGTTTACCATTAATCTCTAAAACAGACTACTGTTCAAGAAAGAGAAAAGGTGTGGTGATAGCTGAAGTAGATGTAGCCATGTTAAAATCAGATGCAGATGGCAAAAGTGACCTGATTTTACAAATGACGTTACGCAAGCCTCCGTTTACACTACAGTAGTCCACTTACACTGTAGGGCTCTGGAGATAGAAAGAACAGCAAGTTCCCATAGGATGGTTTTAACTACAAACGTTATTTCAAAGAGCACAACAAACAGTCTTGGAAATTTCAAAGTACATTAAAACACTAAACCAAAAATAGTGATGCAATATTCTAAAGATCTAAAGGAAGTGGGTCTCTGAACAACTCATGTTCTCAGTTATTTTTATTTTTATCAGCAATCCACTTCTGAACCAATAGCCCCAAAATACCCTAAACCACACCTTCTGACTCCACCTCCTTATAGCCTGCTGAAATAACTTTAATCAAGTTTAGTCCATGAGTAAATTGTCTTTCTGCATACTCATTTTCTGAAGCCACATATTCTGAGTCAGGTTCATTGAAGCCAGAGGAACTCTGGATATGAGGCTCGAACCATCTCTAGATACGACACTAGTATATCTCATAGTAGAGAAACCCACACTCATGTGAAACACAACAAATTTAGGTTTACCAGGCATCCTATCCTCCATGTCTTTATAATGTGGGAGAAGTGCTTTTATAACAACACTTGGGTCAGAAATTCATTTTTGACAGATGACAAGAACCAAATATATCATCAAGAGCAGCTGCTTGCAAACCGATAAAGTATGCAAAATTTGTTTCTGAAGTAAAGCACTTAATCATTACGAGATCATAGATCTCCAACCAGTAAATAGTTATATTGACCAGTGAACTGAAATGAGAGTAAGTAATTTTACTGACATCTTCTTGCATATCCATTCTCAGAGTGTTATAAATATTACTCAGCTGTAGAGTTTTCATTATTTTTTCTTTCATCTCAACATTGAAATGGCAACATTAATCATTCCTGTCAGAAGAACATTGGTAGTTCACCTAGGTCAGGCAATTCATAGTAAAACACACAGGCCCCTATCTTTAAAATAATTAACTCCAGAGATCCAAATTAAAAATGTCCTCAGTCTACTAGCCTGTAGTTCCTTTCGGTGTATTACATCAGTGTTGGATGTCTCTTAAAGACAATACATTATAATATCACAGAAAATGTATGCTAACCTTTTCCTTTCTTCTGTTTTCCTGAATTTACACCAGCAACTACTATTTCTAAACAGTGGTTTTATAGAAAAAAATACATGAACAAATACATTCACTCCATTATTTCATATTCTATTTAAATTATTTGAGTATCATACATTTAACTTGTATATAGTATCATATCAAAATGCACCTACTACAAAAATTTTAACTAAGTAGCCATACCTATGATATAAACCTATATTAAATTGTCATATAGCGTTTTAATATTCACATACAATTCAAAAAATAAAAAAAACAATTTGATTTTAAGTATTTCAACATATATTTCACATAGATATTTAATACAAAATATACATTCTTTTATCCCAGACCACATATATTTGACAGATGCCTCTTTTTTCTACCTGTATGCCATGCCAGATTAAATGACTGAAATCTCTCAAAGTAAATTTAAGATACTGTATTGTGAAATTGAGTAGTTGTTCATTTCCTGGCTTCCTCAATTATTGCAGATTTTTGACTCTGCATATATTGAAGCTTTGAGCCAAAATCTAATATTAGATAAAATACAGTTGAGTGAATAAATAACACTTTTTTCTTATCTCATTTATTCATTGAACAAAGTTATCAAATGCCAACTGTGTGAAGAAGTAACCCCCCCCCCCTAGTTAATTCAACAAAACTAAAGGGATAATTAGAGTCATCTGATTAAACACAGGCTTCATTACCACCAGCACTGCTAAATGAAAACCTCACTTATTATCACAAGTCAAGTTGCCAACATAAAGATTTACCAAACACATAATGCCAAAATTAAAGGAAATTCCTCAAGAAAATATTGTTGATATCTACCAGTATGGCAAGGACTACAGAGCTGATTACAAGGTTCATGGACTGCATTGAATCATGGTGAAATCCATACATTCCATATGGAAAATACTGGACTGACCAACCTTCATTCAAGAAGTCACTAAGAAGCTCAAAATAAATTCTATAGAACCACTGGCATCCTCTGCAAAAGTCTGTGTTCATTATTGCACAATCAGAAAGACATTGGACAATAATGGGCTTCATTGGAGAGTATCAATGAAGCCCATTTCTTTAATGGATATTTTGATATTATTTGAAGCCCTTTGTATCATTGTGGTCTCCATAAAAATAAAAGATTAAAAATTATTTTCTGCCATCACTACAGGCAGCATGGGATAGGCAAAAATATAATCTATCTATCTATCTATCTATCTATCTATCTATCTATCTATCTATCTATCTATCTATCCATTCTTACGTTTGCTAAATAAATAATAATAATAAATAATTGTAGGAAAAAAAAAAATATCATGGAATGTGTCAATTTTTCAGGTTATGCTCCCAGCACATATTGTATTTTCTCTAGCATAGGTAGATGAGTTTGTAGTGATTTTTCTATTATTTTCCAGTATTCTCTATTTTATAATTTTGTTATCATTTTAAAGCTGTGAAGTTTCACTCCTGAGTCACTCTCATCCTAAAGTTCTACTATAACCAATGGTCTGCCTTGATGTAGCATTTATATATCCAAAAGCCTTTGGAGCTGATTTTAAATAGAGTTAACCCCACTGAGAAAGCACAACCAGTCCTTTTACATGAGCAGACATTTGCAAACTGCAAACATACATTTAGAGGTTGTAAGAGAGTCAGTAAAAAAACACAATCACGTAAACAGTAAAGACGTAAAACACAAACAAGAAAGTTGAAAATTAGAAAAAGAACATGGATTTGTCATTCTAATAACATTTTGTCATATTAAGCAGAGTGTTCAAAGAAAATTTGCTTAAAATTATGCATCAATTCAAACTGGGAGAAAACCAAAATATCCATTTATATTTAATGACAGGTCAGGACATCATAAGCATGTTTGCAAAAATGCACTCATATTAGTATGAGTAAATGGACATACAACATCCAGAGGACAAAAATAAATAAATAAATACAAATCTCTGTCAGATATAAGCCTCAAAAAGCCTACAGAATCCAGTTTTTCCACTGGGCAACCAAAACACAGTCATGATGTAAACTGTTAGAGTTGGTATTACAATGACTTATGGTATATGGTAACGTGATTTTTTTTACAAAGTTTACCTCTTTTTTTATGTGTTGCTAACATGCTGTAACAGAAAAGTACTGTTCTTAGTCATGTCCAAATAAATACATGAATACTATTCCCAATGTGACATGTTGAAAAAACTGCAGTCATACTTAAGCTGTAAATACAAGGGGAAGGAAATGGCAACCAGACTTTTTAATTACTTGCGGCCTCGGCTTTGTTTGCTAGTGTATCTCAGTCTTTATAATTGTCACAAAGGCCACTACTATTAATGATGTGAATTTTTATAAAAAACATTAAAGGCTTCAAATCAGGTTTAGTGCACTTGGAGTGGAAAAAGTGAAAGACTGTTTGAAATGAGACATGTTAAAGAGACAGGACACCTGTACTAAGTCTATAACATTCAAAGATAAACAATTTCAATCTCATTTATGCTAAATGTGCATGTGTATAGTCATAAATTAGATACACATAAAGAATTTGTGTCATATTCACTGAAGCAGTGTACAAATCAAGTTTGATGTTACTGATTTATGTTTGCTGATGAATCTGAAATGTTAATATAGCCTCCCTTAAATGGTATCTGTAGGCAGGATTTATATGCCTCCACAGCAGGAATGATAGTCTTGAGAGACTGTATTACTGGAATGACTCTACTTAATCTTCATTATTAATGATTAGTAATTATTATTTTGTTTTTTGCCTATTTTTACATTTACATTTTAGAATTTAGAACCTACTGTTTTTGAAAAATATCTCTTTGATTTATCATCACAGAGAGAACTCCTCATCCTCCTTTAATGTTAATAATGAGGTGAATGACCTGCAACCTTTTTTACTTTCTCTGTGATCACTTTTTTTGAGGTTACTGAGTAGGCATGTCTGTATTTACCTAACTTATTGGCATCAGTTCCTTCTACATTATTTATTACTCTCAACCTTTTTCAGTTTGTTCATTTTTGTTATTCTTTTGTTTTTGGGTGAATTTTTGGAGACTGTCAGGTACCACCAGACCACACTAATAATAATCAATCATCATCCATCCATCCATCCATCTATTTTCCAACCCGCTATATCCTAACTACAGGGTCATGGGGGCCTACTGGAGCCAAATCCCAGCCAACATAGGGTGCAGGGCAGGAAACAAACCCCAGGCAGGGTGCCAGCCCATCGCAGATCATCATCATAATATTAATAATAAGTGTATAAACAGCACAATTCATATATTTACAAAAAGATATAATTCCTATCTATCTATCTATCTATCTATCTATCTATCTATCTATCTATCTATCTATCTATCTATCTATCTATCTGTTATGTAGTGTCTTACATCTATCTATCTATCTATCTATCTGTTATGTAGTGCCTTACATCTATCTATCTATCTATCTATCTATCTATCTATCTAAGAGACTGACTGACAAAAACACTATGTCCCTTTTAGTTAAAAAGCTGAAATTTGACAGGATAGCACTTCTAGGGCAGTAGGTATCTGCTAAGAAAGGGCATTTTTGATATACTGTAATAATATTTAGGGTTAGACCCTATCCCCATGTTAGAAAAATTAAATACACCACAACCTCAGAAATGCTTTGACTGAAACTTGGTGACATAACAGAAAAAAGATATCTAGCTGACCCATGTTTTTTATTTGTCAATAATAATGCTGTAGTGAGAGGTCTAATTAAAGCACTGCATCCTTTTTTAGTGATTGTGCAGATAAATTGGGTTTGGCGGTTTATGTAAATGAACATCACCAGCAGTAGAGAGTCACTGACCAATAAGGTGGACAGATGAGTCAAGAATGGGAATTATTCTGCACAGCAAAAAAGAGACAGGGTGGCATGCTATGTGGAAAATGAGCATGAAGTGGGTGGAGGCAAGTTAGGCACATCTCATGTAAGACGTGGTTAGTAACTGCCCCATAACATTCGACTGTGTGCCAGTCACTGTGAGTGACCAAAGGTGTTGCTTCCCCGCATCTCAGTTAAGGAGTCCCTCAGAGCAGAGACATGGGTGGACACTATACATTGTACATAGTTTCCAGTATTATTTCTTTTCATTTGTTCTTTGGTGTACATTTCTTAAAACATTCATTTCATTACATAAGCCATGTAAATGTGCAGCTTGTACAAGTCTTTTCTGTTTGTAATAAATTAAACAAGATTCGGCATTAGAACTTAAATGTATGGCTATGGCTTTCAGGGTTAAACTCTATAAAGTTTAATAATAAAATGAATGATAACACTGTAGTTCTACTTTCTACACCCCATTGCTGCCATTTTATAATACAGTATGTATGTAGAGGGTATTGTAAGTTAATATTTGAAGTTTGCTCTTCTTTTTAGTTGACTTTCGATCATTTTGCATTTTATACATTTATGTAGGGTTTATTTCAGTTCTTATTTGCTGCCACTTTTAATTCCCCATTTTCTCTAAGATAAACAGTTATTTCCATACCCTAGGCCTGTTTCACTTTTTATATTGCTTTTGGTATAAACCCTCAAAACCTTTGTAATGGTACAAGATTACAGATCAAAGTGATACATTTATATCTTATTGAAGCTACCATATTTACAAGTTGAAATTATATTTACACCCAAAATTACATGATTCCTACTAATTACCTGTTTCAATTTGAAACAACAATTTCCTCAAAAATTAAGTTTTGCAATGACCATCAGCAAAAGTCAAACCACTGGGAAAAGAAGAAATTGATCTTCTGCAGGAATGTTTTACTTATGTTCATATGTAGGAACTCAAGTGAACTAATAATATTAGCCATTGGTTTAAAATAAAAACAAAAAAACTGCAAATATCGTATACAGAAAAGTACTAAATTAGTTACACAGTACTTCTTATACTTCAGAAAAGCTTATAGAATAGGCCCCTAAGCCCACTGAAAACTGGAGATTTTGCAACCACTTCAGTCAGCTGAAGCATGTCTCCTTATTCAAGGCTTACCCCATGCCACACTATAACTGAGGCCTGTTGTGTTTTGAAAATTAATATTAATTCGATCGATCTGTTCTTAACTCAGTTTTTCTTTTTGTAAAAACTTGATTGCTTTGTATGGATTGTAATAAAATTAATAAAATAAAAAAAAAGGAAAATTAATATTAATTTAAGCAATACCACCCCAGATAGGGAGGGGGCACTGATCAGTATACATTACTTCTCATCCACTGTCCGGAAGCTTCTAGAGTAGAGGAGCACTGCCATCACTTCTGGTTCTGCCTTCTCCAAAACCCATCTCTTCCTGTCCGCCATTTGGAGCACTACACATTTTCATTATTATTTCCTACAGTTGTAGTAATGGTTTTTGCACCCTCACATGCTATTTATTATTTCTTCTTTTTCATCTACATTAAACAAGGGCAGACATATTACTCTGAAAGGCTGCTCTATACTATTCTTTCCACATACTTTTAGATGTGGAGTAGATGATTTGCTCATGGTCATGTGGTGAGTTTGTGGCAGGACTCTCCCAGCCAGCTTGTGGTTTACCATCCAATGATTTTGCCACCAGGCCACATTGTCTGTCAAAGAGTAAGCATTCATACCTCCATTATATTGAATTACATCAACCTTCAGATTTTTAGAGAAGAAAAACTCATATAAGTTGTTTGATTGACTTTCATTAGCATAACATAACACAACATTTTTACACCTATTTAATCCAATGCAATGTTCTGGGGAGCCAGAACCTATCCTGGACCACTGAGGAGGAGGTAGTAAGCAATTTTTAACAACAGATCCAGTCCACTGCAAGACCAGCTTATCTCACAGTCAGTTTATAAACTCCAGTTGCTTTAACATATATACCGGTGGGGAAATCTTGCAAACTGCACTTGGACAACATCCAAGAGCAAATAATCACCCTAAAATTCTGCATTGCTCATGAATGTCTATTGAAACCACAGTTATTTTAAACATTTATTGAATTTGTTGATATTGATAGAAGATCATTATCTTTTTGTAACTCCAGACAATTTTCATTTTGTTTTAAACTAAAGCTTCTGGCAAGGACTTGGATGTAGGATAACTGTCAGGAAGTGGGGGAATTACAAGAAATAATCCACCTCTCAAAAACCTTGTCTGTCTGTGAAACCACACGGATGTAAAGGATGTAACTAAGAACAATGCAAGCTGATAATAGCTAATCACTCCAAGGATACATGCAAGTTATAGTTTATGCTTGAAGGTGGAACTTTAAAAAACATCCTTGTTGAATGCCTTGGCAGACAACATACTGAATGCTTTGCTACAAGGATATTAAATAATTAACCATTTATGTAAAAGACAATTCTTAGTTTTGATTTTTAGTACTTAAGGACAATATTTCTTCCCTACAGTCTAATTCAAAATGTTATCGGATATCCTATTCTATACAAAAAATGCTTTGCTTTCCTCACATATTTAATGGTGCAATGCTTATGACAGTTTCAAAAATGTATACTATGATTTAGAAATTTTACATAGCTTTTAATATTTGTCCATTGCAAAAGATTTATTTTCTTTTAAATACCAACATTAATGGTAATGAGTAACATTTTTGCCTGTAACATTAAAGAGTTTTTTAAATACACCACAGGACATTTTAACAGTTTGTATTACTATATGAGCTGCAAACACAATAAGCCTGATGCAGGCGCCTTTACCAAGTATTATGGACTGGTTAGCCATAATAGAAGCCTAACACAAACACATGGGTAAAACCTCTTTTTATAGAGCTAGAAGGATCAGGCCAACTGTGTAATGTGTCAGGGAATAACAATTCAGCAGATTTACTGTTTAAATGCTAAGAGCACATAATCAGGTCAGCTATAAATTGACATGGCCTCCCCATTTGCATTTTTTGGAATTAAAGCTAGGAAATTCCTCTATTAAAAAAGAACATCCATTCTTAAAGAAAATGAGAATAGAAAATGAGTAATTATTTGTTTTGGGAGATGGTTGTCAATGTTACAGTACATTTTTCTGTATTACAAACATTACGAATGATCAGTTCATTCTTTGTTTTGGCTTAGAATATCCACATAAAATCTATCTACTGAATATACTGTATCCATCTGTATCAATGGCTGTAATATGGGAATGTAGGAAAAATGAGACTGTCTTAAAATTATAGTAATAATAATTGGAAGCACTTTCAAAAATTACTAAAAAATAAAATATGTAGATGGATAGAAGTTTATTTGTCTTAGAGGGAAGTTTGACATTTTACAGAAGGATGCAGCATCCCGGGATCAAATCACACAGCCGGATATTTTCTGTGTAGAGTTTGCATGTTCTTCCCATGTGTGCTTGAGTTTTGCTCCGTGTGCTGTAGTTTTTCTCCCACATCCCCAAAGATATGCTGGTTAGGTTTATCGGATATCCTGCAACATAGTTACTGACTAAATGGAATATGCAAAATCTTCTAGATTTCATACGAGTGTTCTTAATGTCCTTCAGTTTGCCTCCCAGATTACAAAGATGTGCATGTTATATAAACTGACAACTCCAGATTGGCCCAGTGTGGGAGTGTTCAAGAGTGAACTCTACGATGGACTGTTTGAACATTAGAACAGAGTCTGGTTGAGAACAGGCCGTTTAGCCCAACAAAGCTCACCAGTCCTATCCACGTAATTCTTCTAAAATAACAATTCTAGTTTTAAAAGTCCCTGAATATGTACTTTCGCAAATATCTGATTAATAAATATGGCAAAGATGATTACATAAAAATAAAATAATGTTTTTGTCAGTAAATATATATATTGACTAAATAACAGATGAATTCCTTAATTTGTAGTCATAGTCATGCTAGCAATTCAAAATTTCGCATGCACTTTGTTATGCAATTCTCACAAAGATCTCAACATGGCAAATGCCATGTCATAAGAAAAGAAATATGCTTGGTTAGTGAACATTAAATAATGAATTTTATTATATATTTTTTATACTAGCCACTTTAACTGCCAAAGACAGGTAACAGAATAAATGTAAACATATTTGCTATCTCTGTGTATATTTGAAATCCCTGTATGCACCTGCAATGCCTTTCCTCTGTACCCTTGTGTGTCTGAACCTCTCTTGGCCAGCGCTGCCTCCATTGAGCACATTACCGTGAAGCCTGCTTCTAAGACTCTGTCATTCTAAGGCGCCTTTCTCGACTCCTGTGCACTTTTATTCTTCCAGTCTTTGAAGGTGACTGCCAGCTTGTCCTCAAACACTTTTACTCCACCTTGTGTATTTGACACTTGCACTTCCTCTTTCAATCGTGTCACCAAAACCGAACTGAACAGTCACACTAAAGACAAACTGACCAATCAGATTGGTCTTAGGGACCGGACACACACACAGACCTTAGAGTTTTATTACATACATTCTTTTCCTAGAATTCTGTGTAAAAATAATAATAAAGTCTTTATATTTTGTTACAGGTGCAGCCATGTTGTTTAAAGTCTTTAAGTCAGTCGCTGTCATGTGTTTAACGACATGGGTGTGATGTCACCATCAATAATAGATATAGTACATCCATAACAGAAATGCAATGCAATGCAGGAAGTTAAGTGTCCCATGGCTGGATCAATGAAACATTAAAAAGCCACTTTCAAAAAGACAAAGTTTGCGAGGCACTTCTGGCCAGTTGTTAACAAACTTTGTAGTTTATTTCTTTACTGGTTTTGATGATCAGTAATTTTAATTTTTGATTTTAACCCTGACCTCTTTCCTGAATTTGACTTAATTTACCACCACAACCCCCACCAGTCTTACATTGTCTTGTAAACTTTGCAATGTCTCAGTTTTCCAGTTACTAGAAAGATGGCTTGCTGCAAGAAAGTGGAGATTTTACACTTGTGGGTGTCATACCTGCTAATGAAGATGTATCCAACCTGTTGAGTGATCGAGGAAAAAGAGAAGACAGAGTATCCATTGATAGCCCTTTGGGTATCAACTGAGGAGGCAGAGATGGAGCCAGTAGCGGGGCAGAGTTCACAGGTGAGTGGTCTACAAATCACAAATAGTATTGTCAGGGAGGTGACAAAGTTGCTGCATGGTTGCTGCTTACGAAATGAACGTCGGAGGACTGCATTGGATAACTGTTGTTGGGAAGGATTCATGAAGAGATGCTTATAGATTTGAACAGTGTTAAATATTTACTGCAAATCCCATTGGAGTAGTGTGTTTTTATGAAGATATGCATTCATTTTTAACTCATTGTTGCTCCTTGACACCTTAGTTTTGTAATAAACATGCACTTTTTATTGTCTCCTCACTTGTGCGAGTCATCCTCCATTATGAACAACAACATGTCCTGGTAGGGGTATGTGCCAATGGCAGTGGGCACTAGGCATCACACAGGGTATGGAATTTTTTCCTCTTGTGCAGGAGTAATGACCAGCTACCTAGTCATAACCAAGAAAAGAAGGAAGAGGATAATGTGATTTCTTATAAAATGAGCTCAGAGTTGATTTGTACTTCTAAAACAAATGATTGTCTCGACATTATAAAGATAGTGGCCATTCATTGTGTTTACTTCAATCTCATGTATGGATCATTCAAGAAAAGACATCCTACTATTGTACATAGATCAATGCCTCCTACTCCCTTAAAATGAACACAAAGGAACATTGGAGACCTCTTTCAAGTACTACATTTACCCTGTGCATAGGTAAAGGAGGAAATGGGTGTAATAGTTTCATTAGTGCTTTAATTTTTGAAGAATACATTTTCTAGCTTCTTCTGGTTACAGACTGTAATTTCTTGTAAATTCTTGGAGAAATCTCATTTAAACATGAGAAGTATATGCAAAATTCTATGTATGGAGTACCCAGTTGTAAAGTCAACCAGGGCCCATCAACTGGCAGCTGCCCAGTACTCTATAATGCTAATCTCTTTTGGACAGTGTTTTAAAAATACCAAGTGAAGAATTAAAAGGCAACAACCACCCTGAACTAACTGCATATAAATGTTTAACATTTTTTCTACAATTTGCTCTTAAGTAGCTTCCAGCTGTGCCACTGCATCCTCTTTAAAGAATTAATGTTACAGCTGGCATCAGCCTTATTTATTCAATTCAGTGCTTTTATCCAGTCACCAGTTAGCCCATATATGTTTAGATTTAAAAGATTAACCTCCTTCTGCTTTACCTCAAAACCCATAACCTTCAGTCCTACAATACACATTACAAGGCAACAATAAACTAAAAAGAGAAAAACATATATGGAATATTATGTGCAAAAATCCATTTTAGTGTATTGTGGCTATATCTGAGTGGAAAATGAATTAGATGAATGTAAATTTTGCCTCCCACTGCAATTCTTCCCTGCAATGTTTCATATTTTTAACTGACTATGATTATAATTCGTTCCTCTGTGTCCCTAGAAAAGCACTGATCTTACTCAGATGACTCGTGAGACAATTGTGTTTGCATAAGACATTGGACAAATTGGATTATTTTATTAACCTCTTATAAGCAGCAAGTGGTGCACCATGTATCGTATCATTGCAACTATTTAGTTCCGACTATTGTGAATTATTTTGTGATGGTCCTGGTTAGCTCCACAGTCCTTGGCAACTTGAACCCAGAACCATCGATAACAGAACCAAGGATGACCCCAGCAAATAAAGGACGCACACAGTCAGCAAGAGGTGGTGCTAAGAATTTACAAACAATAAAGTCAAGCAAGGGTGCAGTGCTTCATCAAATAATCAGTAATAAAAAGCAAGTGAACTGGTGGAGATTACTATATCCAAGAAATAAACAATAAATAACCTATTAAAAATTAGATTAAGTCAGGTTCCTTCCATTTAAAACAGTCCCAAGCCATAGTGCTTCTTTTTAAAAATCGATTTCTTCTCCACTGACTCTGAAATGTTTTTGCAGCCATATGAGACATCCTCCCGACAAGTGTTGTCAAACCCTCACATGGGCTTGAACCCCAACCACCTCCGTCAGTCACTTTTGGGGTTCCCCAAGCCCAACTCCTGTCCCTAGATGCAATCCCTCTGGGTCTATAGGGACCCACAAGCTCTGATCTGCCTGATTGGGTCCATCTCCCAGCTGCCTGCCTCCATTTCACAATAGCACTGGCTACTCCACAATCCTGCCCTGTACTTTCACTTAACTGCAGTTTTAACCTTTGTCTCTCCATTCTCTCTATTTTTTCGTTCTTTTGTCCATCTCTCTTCTCTTACTCATACTTCTTTTTATGCCTCCATGGGTGCAGCATCTCAATTACAAGTCAATGAGGCAATTGGAACTAACTGCGTTCTCACTTGCAAATACAATCAGTTCCAATCAGCCCATCAAATATACTAGGGATGCACACAGATGAACATCCAAATTGGCTGCACAATTTATTTATTTATTTAAAAACTTCTATTGCCGCGGACCTCTCCCATCACATACTGTATTTATGGAAGTTACTTATTATCCTTGCATTGGTGTGTGTTTTTCAGAACATTCAGTTAGACTGCTTGGTATAGTGTAAATTAGATGGGTGTGAATGAGTGACTGAGTAGGCTGTGTGATGGGCAGATGTTCAATACATGACTTCCTAATGTCCTCCACCAGAACAGACCCCCTATGGTGTAGAGACTTCAGTACCTGAATGCATGACCTATTCATAACTATATATATATAAGAACCTAATATTGACTAAATTTGCCAAGAAAACAACAGAAGACTACCTTTAATGTCAATATTTTCTCATAAAATCAGCCCTTTTTAAAATTTTCTTGTAATAATTTTTCTGAGAAATGGAAAACTGGATTCCAATTGACATGGTTAATGAACCATAAACAAATACATGATCTGAAGAAAATGAAAAAAATAAACAGAACCTTAATATTCTGCCTCCACAGCAAAATTTGATATGCTACATGGTGTAAAGAAAATGCATCTTTAAAATCTACCTCAGATTAAAGAAAAAAATCATATACTGTACTTGCAAACTCAGCACATTGGCTCAACTCAGGTTGATGTGTGTTGTGTGATGTTTGTTTTACAAATGAAATACTCCCAGCTGCTCCCTTATGTACAAAAATAACTATGTGTGTTAATTTGATGCACTTTTCTTTGAAGCGTTAGTACTCAACCATTGACCTCTGTATTTTTGGAGCCGTTTTTAGATCTACTCAATTTAGGAATTTTTGAAAAATAATTTTTATATTCTTTCAAAGCAATTATGTTTGGACAAAATAAATAATTATTGTTATGACTTTAATACCTGCATTATAATTTCAAATGTGCTTCTGTGCAGTGTTATATATGAAATATGCATTATAACATACAGTAGAATATCGTATACAATGTAATTTAACCTTCTATATGTTAAACTTGATGTATAAACAAATCTGATTTTGCCCACTTTACCTCCTTATCATAGGATGTAGGCATAGTGGAGTGACAAGGAGGTAGGTCCACATCAAAGTTTTAGAATTAAAAAAATGCCATGAATTTGTTGGCTTTTACATGGAAAAAAAGCACATTTGGCCTTGTCATGCACACATATGGACAGAAATTACTGGACATGTGGTTCCTTTTCTTGTGGTATGAGATCAGTTTTTCAAAAATTAAAAAAAAAAAAACACTTATGAACCATTTCAGCTCACTTTGACCTGTATTGTTGTATTGTTAGTTTATTTTTCAGATTGATTAAGCTTGAATACACAAACTAGAAACTGAACCCTTAACATTAAAATCTCTGAAATTTACGAAAATATTTGTAAATTCCTTCACACCTCTTTATCAGTATCTTTGTTTTGCAAATGTGTCAATCACCACTGGCAGTAAGCAGCCTGCTCACTCATCCCCCAGCGACGGAGCTGAAGTGAGGCACAAAATTCTACCAGCTCAAGTCTGTTTATCTGAGTGTGAGGTGTCTGGAATTTCAAAGGGTAAATAATATATTGCTATTTGGAATACATTCATTTCATGTGTGTTGCTTGTCTACAACGATATGGGTAAATGAAGGATGACAGGAATTGCGAGGCAAGAAATGTTGCAACACGTAACTAAAACAAGTGCGCTTTTATTCAAGACTAGCAAAATACCTGCGCTTCGCAGCGGAGAAGTAGCGTGTTAAAGAAGTTATGAAAAAGAAAAGGAAACATTTTAAAAACAACGTAACATGATTGACAATGTAATTGTTTTGTCACTGTTATGAGTGTTGCTGTCACCAACGATTTGATTATCATTATTTCTTTCAATGAGGTTCATATTTGGAGGATGTGTTGTGTTCAAGTTATATTCCATGTTTGTCAACCGTTGTAAAGATAACAGGTTTCATTCATCGAAGTGTTCACTACCCAAAGCGGTACTCGTGAATCTAAGATGTTTAACAGGCATTCCTGGTATTAAATTGTGGGTTTGCCTGCGAATATTTAGCGGCAACTTGTCTATGAACTTAATTTAAACTTAAGCTTTACACCTTGCTTTCCTATTGATATGTCTACAAAGGCTTGTTCAGATCCAGAGGGTTGTTCCTTTCTTACTGCATCAATAAACAGCTCGTCTTCCTCTTTATCTGAGACATCACACACTGCATGCACGGGTTTACCTCTCCCAGTCCCGCAAAGTCAGTTCACGTAAGCTGCTTGGAGTATATGCATCGAAGGTTCTCATCCGTGCTTGTGCAATCGTGTGCGATCTTGCGATGTGCATGGCTTTATTTAATGTTAACTCAGACACGGCACTTAAAAGTTTCTCTCGCACTTTTGCTGAGTTTGTGCCAAACACTATTCTATCCCTGACCATCTCATCTTCGTTTGCATAAGCTCAGTCCTTCACCAGCAATTTTAACTCCATTACAAAGTGATGAAAAGTCTCATTTATACCCTGCATGCTCTCATTAAACTTGTATCTCGCAAATATCGTATTCGTCTTAGGCATGCCAAACGCCAGCGGCAGCGTGTCCATGAACCTAATTTAAAGTTAAGCTTCACACCTTGTCTTCCCATTCGTTTGCATAAGCACAGTCCTTCACCAGCAATTTTAACTCTGTTACAAAGTGAGCAAAAGTGTCGGTTATACCCTGCGCCTTCTCATTAAACTTGAATCTCACAAATATCGTATTCGTCGTAGGCATGATAAATGCCAGCGGCAGTATATCTATGAACTTAATTTAATGTTAAGGTTTACACCGTGCTTTGTTTCCACAGTAGCTGCACTTATGAATATGCTTGTATGTGTCACTCGCTTCATATTCTTTTGCTGCCTTCTCAATTGTGTAATGCTTTCTTTGAACAGGTTGCATTCATCAAAGTGATCTCCACCCAAATCGGTACTCGTGAATCAAAGACATTTAACAGGCATTCCCGGTAGTAAGTTGCTGATTTGCCTGCGAATATTTAGCAGCAGCGTGTCTATAAACGCAATTTAAACTTAAGATTTACACCTTGCTTTCCTATTGATATGTGTGCAAAGGCTTTTTCAGCATCAGAGGGTCATTTCTGTCCTACTGCATCAATAAGCAGCTAATCTTCCTCTTTATCCGAGACATCACACCCTGCATGCACGGGTTCACCTTTCCCAGTCCTGCAAAGTCAGTTCACATGAGCCGCTCGGAGTACATGCATCGAAGGTTCTCAGCTGTGCTTGTGCTATCTCGCGCAATCTTGCGATTTCCACGGCTTTATTTAATGTTAGCACAGATCCGGCACTTAAAAGTTTCTCTCGCACATTTACTGAGTTTGTGCCAAAAAGTATTCTATCCCTGACCATCTCATCTTCGTTTGCATAAGCACAGTCCCTCACCAGCAATTTTAACTCCATCACAAAGTGATCAAAAGTCTTGTTTATACCCTGCGTCTTCTCATTAAACTTGTATCTCGCAAATATCGTATTCGTCGTAGGCATGACAAACGCCAGCAGCAGTATATCTATGAACTTAATTTAACGTTAAGGTTTACACCGTGCTTTGTTTCCGCAGTAGCTGCACTTATGAAAATGCTTGTATGCGTCACTCGCTTCATATTTTTTACTGCCTACTCAATTGTGTAATGCTTTTCTTGTTCAGCCCTCCTTGGAGCTCTCACTTGTTCTCTGCGTACTGCATTCACAGTCAGTTCACGTGAGCCGCTCGGAGTACATGCATCAAAGGTTATCAGCTGTGCTGTGCCAAACACCAAGTCTATCCATTACCATCTCCTCCTCGTTTGCATAAACACAGTCCTTCACCGCAAATATTTAGCGGCAGCGTGTCTATTGGATTGCTGCTGATGGATGGCCTTACGAAAGCGGGTTCTGGTTATGACCGTTACGCGTAAAATTTCGAAATGAAACCTGTCTAACTTTTGTAAGTAAGCTGTAAAAAATGAGCCTTCCAAATTTCAGCCTTCTTCCTACACGGGAAGTTGGAGAATTAGTGATGAGTCAGTCAGTGAGGGCTTTGCCTTTTATTAGTATAGATTATAACCAAAGAAAAAGAAATCATTTGTAAAAACCAAAGTCAATTTACCAATTCTGTGGCTAGGTTACAGGTAAGAACGGCTGCTTCTAAATCCAGAGGTTGCAGGTTTGATCCTGAGTCTTCCTAGCATTTAACGTTTTGAGAAGTGAGCTGCTATTATTATTACTATTATACAGGGTGAGCCAAAAAGAAGTACACATTTCAAATGTTTATTCTACAAAAATGCTATAAGATAAAATAAATTTCATTATGACACAAGAATGGGTTTTTTCACTGTGTTTTAAAAATGATGTCTTCAAGGTGGTGACCATCATTAGCAATACACTCCTTGAGATGATTTCTGAATGCTAGCATGAGTCGATCGGCCATTTCAAGGGGAAAAGTGGCAATTTCATGGTGAATAGCATCCTTGAGGGCTTCAAGGTTTTAAAGATGGTGTGTGTATTCCTTCAACTTGAGATAGCCCCACAAGACGAAATTGCATGGAGTGAGATCAAGTGAACATGAAGGCCACCTGACATCAACGCGAAGGGAGAACATCTCCAGCAAAACTTGCATGGATCTCCATGCTGTATGAGCTGTTGGTCCATCCTGTTGAAACCAGGTATCCACAACATCCATTTCTTCCTATCAGTTCTCTAGCATTTCAATGTAACATTCTGAAGTGACGGTGACAGTTGCTCCCCCCACTCAAAAATGTAGCTCACTACTCATGACGGTAAATGCGAGGAAGACATGAGATTGAGCCTGCAATCTCTTGATTTAGAAGAAGGTGTTCTTACCTCTACACCAGCCATGTAATTGATATTTAGGCTTCAGTTTTTACATAATGACAGCAACATGTAAAGTGAATAATTTCTTTTTCTTTGGTTATATTCTTGAATAAAGGCACACTTGTTTTGTTATACCTTTTGTGAAATGTTTATTTGATATTTGGACTTCAATCCTCACACATTATACATTTCACGTCAGAATTTTGTCATTATTATAACATGAAAAAAGTTTCTCTTTAAGTTATTGTGACACCCCGTGTGGTGGAAAGGTTGGCACCAGACCAAACAGTGGCCGTCTTGTAGTGCAGGACTGCCCGGGATCAGATCTGAAAGAAGTCAGACATGGAGACACAGAAAAAAGGTGGTATTTCCAAACAAGAGTGGGTTTATTTACAGGTGCAATAAACAATAAAAAATTTCCCAATCAAAAATAGTGAGAAATATATATATATATATATATACAGTGAAGTTTCCAGACAAAATTGTATATACACAAAAAAAAATTGGTAGTCTTCCTAAATGAAGAAAAGGAGTTCAGGAAGAAGCTACACAAATAACAAAGTCCAAACGAAAGCAAAAATATTTACAAGGGAAAAAAGGTGTATATACAAGAACAAAAACAAAGCTTACCAAAACCCAAAATCTATATAAATACCTCATCCAAAATAAAGCTAAACTAGGAGATATCTGTAATACATTTACAAGAAATTTACAAATATAAGGCACAAGCCACTGTCTGGTAAACTAAATGAAACAAGCTATACCAACCACACCACCGAGTCTAAAGACCCCCTTATGAGGCAAGAAGTGCCTTTTACACTTTGAGCTAACACCCAATCCTGTGACACGTTGCTCCCAGGTACTTTCTGCACAGGTGCTCCTCTCGACCTTTGCAAGCCTTATAATAAATAGTGCTAGCAGTCTCACATTTGCGCAAATGAGCATGAGTGTAAACTCTAGTGCATCCAGACACGCTCCCTTGGAAGAGCCAATATGCAGTACAAAATTAAATACTTCTTTTCTTTGGGAATTCCCTCCTCGCACTAATGCATGCATGCACGTTCTTAACTAAGAACGCTTCGCACCTCTCTTTGCCAATGGTAGGACTAGAGAGGCACTGGACTTTATGACGGGATATGTGCAGCGTCCTCCAGCAGGCCTGACCTGGAGGTGCTCCTGACCCGTCACCGGCATCCCGCTGCGTAAATCTGCTGCAGACAAAGTTAAAATGATTGTGAAAGCACACCCGCTCTTAATGACTTACACAGGTAAGTGCTTTTAGTGAATTTTGAAAAGTTGCCTTTACCTTATTCATAGGACATTTCTTGCCTCCCATTCCCTGTCATCCTACTTTTACCCAGATCATTGTAGACACAGAACACATATGAAATGTATGTATTCCAAATAACAATATATTATTTACCTTATACAATTCCAAACACCTCATAGCCAGATCACAGATTTGAACTGGGAGAATTTCAGATGTGTTGGTGGGGAGCATGGGATAGCAGACTGCTTGCTGATTGTGCTGATCGACACATTTGTAAAACAAAAACACTGATGAAGAGGTGTGAAGGAATTTAAGGTGGCCCAGCATTACGACTTTTTTGTAGGCTTTAGGGATTCTAGTGTTAAGACTGGTGACTGTTGATCAGTTGGGAGAAGTTTTGTGAAGATGCAAAACAAGAATCATAGTCAAGGGAGTGCTTTAATGGTGCATCTCAAATTCTTAAGTGATCAAACATTTTTACTTTTTTGAGAAGAGAGAGAGAGACAGAGATTCTTTAATTTATCATTTAGGTAAAATTCTAATCAGAAGTTACAGCAGCCTCTCATTCTTAAGCGACATGGTATATAGCATTTCCCTATATTGATGAATGTTCTCCAGCAGATTTGGTCTGGTGAGGCACCTATAACAAACAACTAGTGCAATGGTGAATCAGATGACATCATCAAAGATATAAAAAAGAAAGAAATATACATAAAAATAAAATAGAAAGACAATGAGAAAATATCTCAAACTAACTAAAACACCTGCAGGTCATAAAACTAGCATTCTTAAATCTCATTTACAAATGACACCTGTCTAAAACTTACAATACATATTTATCACCTTTTTACATGGAAAACTTTGATGCAAACTCTTAAAGTTCATTTATAAATTGTCAAAGTTTGAACCCTGTCTATTCCCATCTCCTTGATCTGAATGTATACAGTTTGTTTATTAATCTATCTAGTTTAGTGACATTTTTATTCTACTGTGCACCTCTCCCTTCCCCTTTGTTTTCCATTTCCTTTATCTTACATGACAGCACTATGTTGACTATTAAGATTGCATCTTTATAAACTGATTGAATTTTTACTGCTTGCTCTTTTATGTGTATTGATATAATTACAAGTACTTTCAATTGAGATTATTGTTGTTAACAAATGAGTGGGAAAGTAGACGTGTGAAAGTCAAAGGTTATCTGCCCTGAAGGAGCTTTGAATCTTTTCAACAGTAAGTCCTCTCCCATTTTTATGTTTTCTTTTCAAAGCACAAAATATTTATGAGTTTTGCCCAGTGATTAAATGATTGTTAGGAAGTGTAATGAAGCCTGCTGCATACAGTGTAGGAGAAAACATGTGCCCCTTGGGAATAATAAAAACGTTACTAACTATTATTTAATGATTAGTTACAGTGACCTTTTGTTTCCACTTTAAGTAAATCACTTTGATCATGTGGGGTGGCACAACAGTGAAGTGGGTTTGAATCCAACTTCTGGTTGTTGTCGGTGTGGAGTTTGCTTGTTCTTCCTGCATCTGTAAGGGTGTTTTTCCAGGTAGTTCAGTTTTCCTCCTAAATCCCAAACATCTGGGAAAGGTTGCTTATAGACTTTCAAGTTTGTGTGGGGGTGGACCCTTTGATGGACTTGCATTTCTACAAAAACAGGTTCTTGGCGACCTTGAATTGGATTAAGTAGGTTTGACAAAGTTTTGTTATGCTTTTATGGCATTCAAGCCTTTGATCAAAGTGGTTTGTTGGCAAAATGGTTGGCAAGACTGACTGCTATAGAGATCTGTACATATTTCAGCTTGGCACAGTACATATGGAGCTTGCACATTCTCACTGCATAATTCAGATATTCCCAAGATTTTTAAAAAGTGCATGATAAAGTTAGTCACCTTCTCTATATTGTCCCATTGTGTGTTTGTGTGTGTAAATGTGTTATGCCATAGATTTGCAACCAATCTAGGGCTGATTCTTGTTTTTCACCTGATAGATAGATAGATAGATAGATAGATAGATAGATAGATAGATAGATAGATAGATAGATAGATAGATAGATAGATAGATAGATAGATAGATAGATAGATAGATAGATAGATAGATACATACATACATACATACATACATACATACATACATACATACATACTTTATTAATCCCAAGGGGAACTTTACATACTCCAGCAGCAGCATACTGATAAAAAACTATATTAAATTAAAGAGTGATAATAATGCAGGCAAAACAGACAATAACTTTGTATAATGTTAACGTTTAACTCCCCTCGGGGTGGAATTGAAGAGTGTCAGAGTGTGGGGGAGGAAGGATCTCCTCAGTCTGTCAGTGGAGCAGGGCAGTGATAGTAGTCAATCGCTGAAGCTGCTCCTCTGTCTGGAGAAGATCCTGTTCAGTGGATGCAGTGGATTCTCCATGATTGACAGAAGCCTCATCAGCACCCGTTGCTCTGCCATGGGTGTCAAACTGTCCAGCTCCATGCCTACAATAGAGCCTGCCTTCCTTGCCAGTTTATCCAGGTGTGAGGTGTCTTTCTTCTTTTTCTTGCCTCCCTAGCACAAAACCGTGTAGAAGAGGGCACTTGTCTAAGGCGTTTGATCGAACATCTGCAGAATCTTATTGCAGATGTTGAAGAACACCAGTCTTCTAAGGAAGTATAGTTGGCTCTGTCCTCTCTTGCACAGAGCATCAGTATTGGCAGTCCAGTCCAATTTATCATCCAGCTGCACTCCCAGGTATTTACATGTCTGCACCCTCTGCACACAGTCACCTCTGATAATCACGGGGCTCAGGAAGGGCCTGGGTCTCCTAAAATCCACCACCAGCTCCTTGGTTTTGCTGGTGCTGAGGTGTATGTGGTTTGAGTCAGACCATTTAACAATGTCCTTGATTAGGTTCCTATACTCCTCTTCCTGCCCACTCCTTATGTAGCCCACGATAGCAGTGTCATCAGCGAACTTTTGCACAATGTATATAGGCTGAACAGGACCGGAGAAAGTACAGTCCCCTGCGGCGCTCCTGTGTTGCTGACCACAATGTCAGACCTGCAGTTCCCGAGACGCACATATTGAGGTCTGTCTGTAAGATAGTCCACGATCCATGCCACCGGGTATTAATCTACTCCCGTCTCTGTCAGCTTGTCCCTAAGGAACAGAGGTTGGATGGTATTAAAGGCACTAGAGAAGTCCAGAAACATAATTCTTACAACACCACTGCCTCTGTCCAAGTGGGAGAGGGATCAGTGTAGTATATAGATGATGGCATCCTTCGCACCCACCTTCTTCTGATATGCGAACTGCAGAGGATATGGATAGGCTTAGTTCATCTGAGTGCATGGGCTCATTCTTCTCTCATTTCTTTTCCTATGCATTTCCTTATAAACTTTCTTTTAGTATATGTGATTTTGAATGCTGTGCCCCACATCTTCCAAATATGTAAGACTTTGTTTAAAAATACTTAATGCCAAGAAAAAGAGGGACAATTTCTTCATTTAGAAAAGCGTGACCAAAGGGATTTTGCTCATACAACTTATAGTCAGACCAGAACCAGACCACATCTTTTTAGTAATATCAAAAAGGCAAGTTTACAGGGAGTTATAATAGTCATGGGGGACTTTAATTATCCAAATATTAACTGGGATATCCTTGCAGATGGAGGAGCACAAGAGCAGGAGTTTTTAGAAGTAATCAGTGACTGTTTTTTAACACAGCATGTTAAAGCACCAACAAGGGGTGAAGCTTGTCTGGATTTAGTATTCTGTAATAATCAGGATAGAATTGAGGGTGTAGAGGTGATTGAACCACTAGGGTCAAGTGACCATAATGTAATACAATTCTCAGTATTTTGTAAGAGTACAGATGCAAAGACTAAAATTGTTAAGTTGAACTTTGGTAGGGCTAATTTTGAGCAGATGCAACAAAGTCTAAGTAGGATAGACTGGGATAAGCTTTTAAATGTGGAGACAGTCGAGGAGCAGTGGAACAGGTTTAAAAATGTTTTACATGTAATGCAGGACAGATACATACCTAAATTTGGAATTAATAGGAAACTAAGTAAAAAACACCATGATGGATTAATAAAGATTTAAAAAAGAAGTTGCAAAGGAAAAAACTGCTGTATAAGGCATATAAGACTAATGACTGCAAAGAGAATCGTAGCGTATGAGAATATGAGGGCAACCATTAAGAAGGATATCAGAGAGGCTAAAAGACAGTTGGAGAGGAATATAGCAGATAAGGCGAAAGAAGACCCCAAGAGATTCTTTCAGTATTTTAGTAGTAAAAGAACAGTTAAGGAGGAGGTCAAGTTCATCAGGAATAGTAAAGGGAATTAAAAGATACAGACAATGAAATAGCAGATGCCCTAAACTTACATTTTTCTGAGGTGTTTACAAGTGAGCAAGTGGATAACCTGCCAGAGGTAAACGCAACTACTAAGGAGGTACTGAGGGATTTGGAAATTGTAGAGGGAGAAGTGCTGCTCAGATTAAATAAGATGAAATCAAACAAATCACCAGGCCCAGATAATATTTATCCTATGTTCTTAAGGAGGCTAGTGAGTACATATATAAACCCTTGACACATATTTTTAGGAAGTCACTGTGCACTGGAGAGATTCCGAAGGACTGGAAAATGGCAAATATCATCCCATTATATAAAAAGGGTGACAGGGCAGATCCAAGCAACTATAGGCCAGTAAGCTTAACAAGCATCACAGGAAAATTAATGGAAGGAATTATTAAGGATAAGATTGAGCAACACATGGCAAGGACAGGAGTTATTCTGAACAGTCAGCATGGGTTCAGAAGAGGGAGGTCGTGTTTTACTAACATGTTGGAATTCTATGAGGAGGCAACAAAAGGATACGATCAAAGTGGAGCTTATGATATTATTTATCTGGACTTTCAGAAAGCATTTGATAAGGTGCCACATGAGAGGTTGGGCATCAAGTTAAAAGAAGTGGAGTTCAGGGTGATGTTTTTAGATGGGTGCAGAATTGGCTCAGACACAGGAAGCAGAGGGTGATGGTGCAGGAACCTCATCAGAACTGGCCGATGTTAAGAGTGGTGTTCCACAGGGGTCAGTGCTAGGGCCGCTGCTATTTTTAATATATATAAATGATTTAGATAGGAATATAAGTAACAAGCTGGTTAAGTTTGCAGATGATACCAAGATAGGTGGATTAGCAGATAATTTGGAATCCGTTATATCATTACAGAAGGACTTGGATAGCATACAGGCTTGGGCAGATTTGTGGCAGATGAAATTTAATGTCAGTAAATGTAAAGTATTACACATAGGAAGTAAAAAATTAGGTTTGAATACACAATGGGCGGTCAGAAAATCGAGAGTACACCTTATGAGAAGGATTTAGGAGTCATAGTGGACTCTAAGCTATCAACTTCCCAACAGTGTTCAGAAGCCATTAAGAAGGCTAACAGAATGTTAGGTTATATAGCACGATCTGTGGAGTACAAGTCCAAGGAGGTTATGCTCAACCTTTATAATGCACTGGTGAGGCCTCATCTTGAGTACTGTGTGCAGTTTTGGTCTCCAGGCTACAAAAGGACATAGCAGCTAGAAAAGGTCCAGAGAAGAGTGACTAGGCTGATTCCAGGGCTACAGGGGTTGAATTATGAGGAAAGATTAAAAGAGCTGAGCCTTTACAGTTTAAGCAAAAGAAGATTAAGAGGTGACATGATTGAAGTGTTTAAAATTATGAAGGGAATTAGTACAGTGGATCGAGACTTGTATTTTAAAATGAGTTCATCAAGAACACGGGGACACAGTTGGAAACTTGTTAAGGGTAAATTTCGCACAAACATTAGGAAGTTTTTCTTTACACAAAGAATGATAGACACTTGGAATAAGCTACCAAGTAGTGTGGTAGACAGTAAGACGTTAGGGACTTTCAAAACTCGACTTGATGTTTTCTTGGAGGAAACAAGTGGATAGGACTGGCGAGCTTTGTTGGGCTGAATGGCCTGTTCTCGTCTAGAGTGTTCTAATGTTCAGAAAGGCATGACATTTATTAAAAGCTGTTCGGACTACACACCTCTGTGCTCTTCTGTGTAATAGATTCACACCTGTGCCTTTTACATTTAAAGTAAAACTAGCTGCATTACCCAGCTTTGCCTGGGAAATTTCCTAAATGAATGGGTCTTAGTTATGGAACCGTTGGTTAATCGGATTTATCAGAAGTACTATGTACTTTCTGTAAGCAATATTTGTATTTTTGCCAGGGACTAATATTACTAGTTCACTTTTGCTGCTTACTGTTGAAGCAGGTGTTGATGTGAAAGAGATTGCTGCAGAAATCTGAATTAAAGCAGTATTCAGCAGTGTTACAAAGGTGATTTAAAGTTGATTTATTCAAAGCTAAAAACTGCTAAAATGTAGACACTCAATTAGCATCAAAGACTAAAATTAGTATTGCCTTAGTATTGTTTTTTTTTTAACCAAGAACCTTTTCCTCACCTTTCAAAGTATTATTAACATTTCTGATTTGTATTAAAAAGCTGTTTCCTATTTGTTGTGTAAACAGTTTCAGCCATTGTGCTTGATTTGGATATGCTTGTCACACATCAGATCCAATCTATGACATAACTGGATGTTTTTTTTGTTATTCTTGAGACTTCCAACATAAATATTATCCTTCATAAAGTATATTTTCTTTCTCTAGAAGGGCATTTTTATTTTTAAAGATTTTGTCTTTGCAGAAGGGAAATGCACAGCTGTCCCTTTGCAAGCCAAAATAAAATAATTTTGCCAAACAAATACAGCCTTCAAATATGCTGCAGGACCCTTACCTGGCTGGGAAAGCCATGAAACCACGAAAGGACCGGGAGAGAGAGTATTTTCAACAGGGCCATGGTTCATGAGCATGGAAGCTCAACCCTGCTGGGGCCTGTGGCCACCGCCAGGGGGCACTTGGATGCTTGGAGGGCACTTTTTGGCAGATTGTTGGGCACCTGGACTTCTATCGGGTGGCTTATAAATGGAGCCAGTCACCACCACTCAATGGCTTGAGTCAGGAGGAAGTGGACGAAGCTTGTGTGGAGAAGTGGAGGTGGAAGAACTGGCTGGGAGAAGGGACTGTGTTGCAGATTTGTGCTGGACTGTCTTTTGTAAATAAACTGTGTGCTGTGTGGCAATTTGTGTCCTGCCCATCTGTGTTGTGGATAGAGCAGCTCTATGTACTGTATATATGTATATGTATATACACAGTATATATATGTGTGTGTGTATATATTGTCAGGGATGCCAGGGGCCATGACCCGGCCGGGACTCCATGAGGGACCGGATGTGGGTCTGTGCCCACCCTGGATCACGTGGGGGTCGCCTTCCTGGTTGCTTTGGGGGCCACGGGTACAGGGCATGGAAGCTCCACCCTGTAGGGGCCCGTGGTCACCGCCAGGAGGCACCCCAATGCCTTGGGCACCCGGAGAGCTGCCGGGAGGACAGCCGGCACTTCTGCCACGCTGGGGCGTAGCCAGAAGAGGAATGCCGGGAACACCTGGGGCTCATCCAGGGACGGTATAAAAGGGGCCGTCTCCCTTCATTCGAGGCTGGAGTCGGGAGGCAGAAGGACAAAGCTCAAAGCAGAGCTGTGGAGGCGGCCCGAAGAGAAAGGCATTGTGGCCAGGACTGTGATTGGGGTATTTGTGCACGTGACTGGGGTTTGAGTGACCAATGAACTGGGGTCTTTGTGACCATAGTATTTGTATATATTGTAAATAAACGTGTGGTGGTGTTTCAACAACATGTCCGCCTGTCTGTGTCCGGGCCGGGTTCACAATATATATATAATTATATTAATTAATTATAATTATTTATGCGGGGGGGGGATAGGAGGTTGGGGAGGCTAAGCCAGTGAGATTGGGGGGAGGGGTATTGGTTGTAAAGTTTTATTTATTATGAACATGTTCTTCTTAAGTTTACATATGCTGGATTTATGTCCAAGTGTCTGTCGATGGCGTTCTCATCAACAAGTAAGGTTTAAGGCCAGTATTAAAAGTGCCAGAGAGCATTTTCACCTTTTGTGGATCTCCAGCTGCAAATATGCAAACCATATCACAGACCTTCTTCTTTTTATATATATATATATATATATATATATATATATATATATATATATATATATATATATAGCATAAATCCATTTCTCACAGTTCTACCTTTGTCTTTGAATTTTAAAAGTTGATTTTTGTTAACATCTTGGTTTTCTGATTTTCTGTTTTTGGATTTACACACATAAACCTGATCATCATGCCAATGATCTAATGTACGTTACTCTATAAATACTGCAGTGTTCCCAAGACATGTTATGCCTTGGTGGATAAAACAACTTAAGAAGAATTTTTAGCGTCAGTTAGCTTATTTTCCAACTAGGTCATCATGGAATAATTTTGTTTTTGGTTTTGACTTTCACTTTATCTTTGACTCTCAAGTACTATCTTGTTTTGTTAATCCCGGTTTAGTTTTGATCCGATGATTCTGACCTTTGCTTTGACTCACTATGTCTTTTTTTTCTTGTTATAACCTTCCAGTATGTCTTTTTCCTTGGAAATGATCAATCTGGTAGCTTTCTTTTTTATCAATTTATATTCCTCTGCAAATTTAATGTACTATCGGATAGATAATACTTGTCCTAAGTCAAAGTTATTTCCAAATAGACCAATAACTGACTGTTGATTTTGCCTCCTTATACCTCAGATGAATATAACACTTCTAGTACATTTCAAATGTCCATCATGATAAGAAAACATAATATTTTTTCCCTGTCAGCCTGAATAGGGTTAAATGTTTGCAAAAATGGATGGACAGGATTATTTTTAACATAACATAAATAAGGATGGTGCAGTGGTAGCACTACTGCCTTGCAGCAAGGTGTCCAGGCTTTTGTGTCCTGGGTGTTCCCTTTGTGGAGTTTGTATGTTCTTTCTGAATGAGGTTCCTCCAGGTTTCCTAGTTTACTCCCACAGTCCAAAGACATGCAGTGATTAGTGATTTGGCATTGCTAAATTGGCCTTAGTATGTTTATGTGTAAATGTACTCACGCAGAGATGAACTTGTCCCATCCAGGGCATTTTCCTGATTTGCACCCAATGCTTGCTGGGATAGGCTCCAGCTGCCCCACAAATCTGCCTTTGATAACCAAGTTAAGAAGATGGATGGGTGGATGGATAAGATAAATAATGTATTTTCATCTCATATCATTTAATTTCATGTTATTACATCTCCTGGAAATGTATCATATATGAGTTTGGTATTACATCAATATCCTATAATAAAGGAATAAAATTGGTCAATAAAGAGTAAACACTAGTAT
Source organism: Polypterus senegalus (assembly GCF_016835505.1). NCBI lineage: Eukaryota > Metazoa > Chordata > Cladistia > Polypteriformes > Polypteridae > Polypterus > Polypterus senegalus. The sequence continues at coordinate 120,592,257 of NC_053161.1, read as the reverse complement.
AAAGAGACCTCAGAAAAATTACTGCTTATTCAGGAGAATATAAATCTATTGTTTCTGTAGCAGATGAGGAAAAGAACAGTATCTATCTTACAGATTTTAATTTACTATGTTTTAATATATGACAGTATTTAATACAATGTATGCTTCTTTTTTGTACTAAAGTTGTTATAAACTGTATGATCGTGTTAAGTAAAAATGTGCTATAACATATACTTTATATAAAATTATTTTCAAAGAGGCCATAGAAAATCCATTCAGACATGCTGATCCAATTGATTTGGGTAGTGATAAGGCATTTGCAGCCTACAGACTGGTACCTTGCAGAATTGCATTCCCATTGTTCCAACGGCACCTCACTGAATTAGATTTCAGTGTTAATATCCTGGCCTTGACTCTGTCTGTGTGGAATCTGTAAAATTTTTGTATAGTTGCATGGGTTTTATTTTGGGTATTCTGGTTTGTCTCTTACATCAGAAGGATTTCAATGTCATTCTAAATTGGTTCCATGTGAGTGTCACAGGTTTATAATGTTCTGTGATTGACTGGCACCATTTAGGGTAGGTTCTCTTCTTAAACCCAGTTCACAGGAATGGTGTTGGCCTCCAATGGCTCGAAATGCCAGTGTTGATGCAATGTATCTAGTCATTCACATCCTTACATCCTTTTCTTTAACTTTTCAATTTTGTCCATTCTCAAACCCTATTTCAAGATCATAGAGGGTCTTTAACAATCATTTTCAGTTCACACCATCATGCTTGGACAATTTAGAGTACACATTAACATGTGGGACAACAAAAGGATGGAGATGCAGATGGAAAGAATGTGAAAACTCTACAGTGACAGTAATCAGTTTGGGAATTGAATCAAGCCTTGTGAAAATGTGAAGCTGTAGTGCTTATCGTGAACTTTCTGTCCATTTAAGTTACAATAGATTGCAATTTAGGTGCACTGGCGATCCTAAATTGTCCCTAGTGTGTGTGTGTGCCCTGCGGTGGGCTGGCGCCCTGCCCGGGATTTATTCCTTGCCTTGCGCCCTATGTTGGCTGGGATTGGCTCCAGCAGACCCCCGTGACCCTGTACTTAGCATATAGTGGGTTGGTTAATGAATGGATGGATGTTTATTCTTCTAAATAGTTTTTTTTTTTTTTTTCAAAAGTTCATTACAACTTCAGTAAATTGCTTTATTTCAAAGAAAGGAGATTTTTGTCACATGATGGGTGTTTTGAGAATATTTATCCAGAGAAACGAAAAGGCAAGTTTAATATTGTTCTTGTCTTGTACCCATTGCTGATTGGACAGGGTCCTGCCTACATGACCCAAGGTAGGGTTATCTTGTTCAAAAATGGAAGAATCGATATATGGAACATAAAAGAATAAAAATGCCTGGATGTATGTAGACCTCCTGCTTCAAACTGTTACAAATCATGGTTTTATAGTAAATTTTGACATTTTTCTGTCCTGCACTTATAAAGACCAGTTATTCATTTACTCAAATTAAATGAATATATTCTCCATTTTAAGCTATACAGTGTACTTTTTGTTGTAGGCTAGCAAAGATTTTATTACAATTGAATTGTATAACATTATTAGGCTCTAAACACTATGCAAATATACATATATGAACATAAAGAAAAAAATACTAAATTACAGAATTGCATACTGTTAATAAATATCTCTTTAAATTTACTCTGAGATTAATAACTCATGCTCTCCTCCACACTGATTATACAGATTTTGATTTTGTTCATCAGTGTACTGTATTGTAAACACTAATTCAGTTTATTAACAGGAAGAAAGATGTGACGAATTATTATTGTGTATTTCAAATGTTGTTTTCAACTGGACTTTACTTTGGCAGTTCCCACTATATTCCAGTAGGTGGCATTGTCCAGTTTATAAAATAATAGCTTTCTTTCTGTAGTAACCATCATCACATCTGCTCATCTGAGACTAACACTGATGGATAAAAGCCAACATCCTCCTGCAGATATGAGTGCTTAATCATGTAAACTATTTGTAGGAGGAGAACTTTATAGCCCCCTGTGTGCCTGAGCCCGAGATCTCACATAATCATTTACAGCAGAATGAAAAGAAAATGTTCGATTAGGAGCAATTTAAACCTAATTGGATCAGTGTCCGAAGATTAGTACAGGTAAAGCGGTGACACTAAATTGGCCCCCTTCACCATATCTTGAAGGATGTTAACATTTATATATATTTAAATTTAGTTAGTTCTACATATTGTTCTTTTAGTGCTGCACAGACAGAAGTACAGTTGAAACTCTAATGACTTATCAAACAGTGGTAATCAGCAAGTTTGACGAGCTGAATAGTCTCCTCTCATTTTTATAAATGTGTACCTTCCTATTCTTCTAAATGCTGTGTTTCAGTTTTCTTTCTTCTTCCTTAATGTTATCACACTTAAGCAGATGGGTCTGTTTCATTATTATTTTGTTTACAGATAACACATTGTCCTAAAACAGTTTTTGTTACTGATGTAGTGGCATCCTGAAATGTGAGTTACTGAAATGTAAAGAATCATTAAGCAGAAGAACTGCTGTCTGCTAGCACTACTATGCATTTCACATCCTTGGTAAAGTGCATCATTTCTGGGCTAAAACAAAAGCGCAGGCAGCAACGGTGAGCACAGCCTGTAGACTGCAACCCCCTTATCTCTGCTCAGAGGAGCTGAATAAGGATCAGTGGATTTCCAGTGCCCTAAATGAAAATAATTTTAAATGAAGTACAGTACATACAATTGCACATTTTATACTTGGTACTATTACACAGTTAGCGGTTTATTACCATTGGGGTACATACCATGTGTTCAGTACTGCCATATATTAAAACACAGTAAAAAATGTATATGTAAGACAGTGAATGGTTTAATTATTTGGCACCAGATCAATGGATTGATATTCTGTTGAACATATAAAAATTTTCTGAGATCAGTTTAAACTGTTGTTTAGTGTTTATTATGATATGAAATTGATGTAAGAAAAAAGTCATATATAATACATTTACAGAAGATGCAATAATATGAAAATAAACAATATCAGAAGAAAATATATTTTTCTCTTATGCTGAAGAATTCCATTTATCAATTTTTGTGGGGGCTTACTTCAGTTCAGGGTCACAGTTGGTTTTCTTACATTGAACTGCATTAGTAATGTAATATTCATTGGAGGTATGAGGAAGTAAAAGCAGACAATTATAAGTTTGTTTGGAAATAAGTTTTACTGGTCAAAGTAAATAAAATTACATTAAGTTTGCAGAGGAACAGCAGAAGCTGAAAAAAAGAAAGTAGCCAGATTGACTGTTACACTGCAGCCATGGATCATAAAATGTACTTCACCTATAATAATGTGGCCTGCAAATATCATTGTCAGTTATTATCACTTTATTATCTTTTGGCTTTTGTCTTGTAGTGCTGCATCTACAACAGGACTATACATAGCATAAACATGATTTCTTTTTCCATCAGATTCCCTTCTTGAGATTAAAAAGCTGTTTATTAATTGGTTTTCAATAATAAATACATTTTACACACTATATGAGATACACTTCCATAGTCTATGTGGAAAAGAAATAAAATAAAGTTTAAGCATTCAGCACTTAATAGGAGCAATTATTTATTTATGTCAGTTATCTCTAAAAGACCTTTTGCTTGATAATTGTAGCTGAAGCAGACAACCTTTAGAAGTATCTGGATGAGATATTGGAACAATTTAGCTATTAGCTACACAAACAAGCTTCATGGACACAATGGTCTCACCTTGTTGTTAAATTTGTTATGTTTTCAATAATGTCTATTTAACATGTTACTGTTGATTTATGATTATATAAAAATAAACAGGTGATATACAATGAATTATCATTCTCCACATTAATTGACTGTGTTAAATGTCCACACTTCCTTAATAAATATCTTTTATAAAATTCTTTAGGGTGAATTTGTTTGGTAAAGTTAATTTTGCTTGGCTTTCAGAAGGAAAATTGTGTATTTTCTCTTCTACTTAGAGATGTCTAGTGACTGTTCTAACTCACTGGTTTCCAGCACACAGCTGTAAGCCCACAGACAGAGAAGATACTTGTGATGTAAGGGTCAACCGTCTTACCTCTGACAAGTCTGTATTCAGTTCTCTGGGGATATGTCTAAAGTTTGATATAGTCTTGAGGCTGAAGCTAACAACCCAATAAATGATAATGAAATTCAGCAGTATGTAGCCTCTTGCCAGTTTTGATTAATGAGTTGATCATTTGAATGGTTTTCCATTTACTTCAGAGATTGTCACTGATGTGTGTCAAGCATGTCATAATTAATGTATTAAATCCAAACCAGCACATTGGCTGCTACTGCTTCCACAATGAAAAGGATACACAACAGATTTCAGTACAAATCAAAAATATTAATAATATGATATTGTGTATTTGAGAAAGCTGAAATTAGTGTCATGACCTTAAAGGAACCAAATGAACATAAACAAAGTAGAGAATAGGGTACTTGACTAAATCAGCATAGTTCTGATTGCAATTTCATGCAATACCACAAATACAACAATAAGGGCTACTATTAGCACAATGTTTATGATGTTGGCTGGCAGTTTTTCTTGTAGTTTTTACTGATTCTTGCATTTGAAGTATCTTCCAACTGTCTGGTATTGTTAATTAACACTGACTCTGATCCACCTCTCACATGCTTTCTGTACCTTACACATTTCCAGCACATCTTCATTTACTCCATATCCATGCAGATAACATTGTTGGAACAACACGATCAAGAGCTAACAAATCCCAGTGAAGCTTCCGGCTAGTACAAATACACAATCGGTTTCTCAGCGGTTTTACTTTCATTGTTCACGTATAATGTTGTTACCGTTTTGTCAACAAAGTGTCCATGAAGCCTTGATAGTGATCATTTGTGCTGCATGCTTCAACTCACTGTAACCATTACTGAAAGCCTAATGTTCAAGGAGACTACTTCACTTCTGTGTTGAAAGGTAGATAGGTATGTATGTTGCAGATGAAAAACAGTTTTAGTATAAATGTAAAAGGCAAAAGTATATCTATCTATCTATATACATATATATATATATATATATAGTGGATGACTGCAGGCTTTGTGCTCCGGCCCTCACCCCCAGGCCGCCAGGAGGAGCTCTCACGACAGCAGGATCGTGCCCCGAGTTCCAGCAGGGCCTCATGGACTATGTAGTGTTTATACACAGCCCTGCTAGATACCTTGGGGGTCACCGGGAGTCGCTGTAGGGGGGCTCGTGGGCTCTTATGTGCCCTATAATCCGGGAGTTCGTCACGGTCACGTGACAGGAAGGAACGACGTGCTCCCGGGTTGAAGAAAAGGACTGCTTACCCTGACCCAGAAGGAATAAGGAACTGTGGACTGATTGGGCAGGAACACCACTCGGTCAGGGTGTATAAAAGGATTGTGGGGAAGCCCTGACACTGAGCTGAGCTGGGTGGTAGGAGGGCAACGCGTCTGGGAGTGGAGGATTGTTGATTTATTAGTGTGTGTAGTTGGTTTATGAGTAGTGTGGAGGGTGCTTTGTGCACTTTAGTGTTATTTAATAAAGAAATCTTGGACTTTTATCTGGTGTCTGGAGTGGTACCTGAGGGTCAAGAGGTAGACAAGGGCGTCATCTGCGACACTGGCATAGCCGGCAGAATTCCGGTCCGTCTATTTGGGTCGGAACCCGCATTAAAATTAAATATAGTGTCGAGGATGACCAGACATCAGGTAAAATATAAGAAATTAATTTAATTTCTGTAATACTGTGCACAAAGCACCTCCACCTCCACGATACACAAAAATACTCAATAATAATCAATAAATCACAATAATAAATCCTCCTCTCCACCCAGCAGCTCTGTCCCACTCCCTCCCAGCTCCGGCTCAGCTTGCTGGGTTTCCCATAGTCCTTTTATAGTCCTTGCCCCGGAAGTGCTTCTGTCCTTCAGTCCATGTGTTTCCATAGCACTTCAGTTTGTTTCGTCCCCGTGGCTTGAGAGTACTTTCGGGCTATAATAGAAACACTCATGCCTCCCTGCAGCGTCCCCAGGCGGCCCCCACGGTATTCAGCAGGGTTGTGAAGTTGAACTCCATTGTCCATGATGCCCTGCGGGAATTCGGGGCACCTCCATGTTTCAGGGAGGACTCCATCTAGGGGCCTGGGGGTGTTGGCCGGGATAAACTGCCGGCCATCTCTCACAATATATATATACACACACATACACATAAACAAGTATACATATAGTATGATCAGGCTCAAAGCAGAAGTACATTATTTGTCTTATAGATAGTGTTATATGCTGGCAAAGACATACTCTAGGTGGAAATGCAAAGTTTATTTTAAGATAATACTTGCAGACTATTTTTTAATATTATTCACCATGAAAAGTGCTATATGAAACAAACCTTATACATTATGGAAAAAGAGATGACATTTTATTAGGTACACTTATTTTACCTTCAAGGCATGGATTCAGCATGGAGATTTTGTTCTGGGGGCGGCACGGTGGCGCAGTGGTAGCGCTGCTGCCTCGCAGTTAGGAGACCCGGGTTCGCTTCCGGTCCTCCCTGCGTGGAGTTTGCATGTTCTCCCGTGTCTGCGTGGGTTTCCTCCGGGCGCTCCGGTTTCCTCCCACATTCCAAAGACATGCAGGTTAGGTGGATTGGCGATTCTAAATTGGCCCTAGTGTGTGCTTGGTGTGTGGGTGTGTTTGTGTGTGTCCTGCGGTGGGTTGGCACCCTGCCCAGGATTGGTTCCTGCCTTGTGCCCTGTGTTGGCTGGGATTGGCTCCAGCAGACCCCCGTGACCCTGTATTCGGATTCAGCGGGTTAGAAAATGGATGGATGGATGGGATTTTGTTCTGTGCTGCTTTTTCCACCATAAATTCGTGTTACAAACCTCCTGCTCCATCTCCCCCCAAAGGTACTCTATTGAATATAGATCTGGAGAACAAAAACTAAACCTCTTAGCTATGTCTGTATGTTAAGTTTAATGAGATGCAGACATGTAGTTGGTTGTTTAAAAAAGCAGGGTTTTTGTGTTAATAAGATGATGTACTTAACATTGATGCCACTTAGAGTATATATAAGGTTTTCAGTGCAAAGGTGATGAATATTGTAGTTGTTACAAATTCTTAGGTGAAGATTTATATTAATTAATCTACATTATGTAACAATCTAACAACACATCTATCAATTTACAGTTCCTTAATTCAATTTTAGAGAGCCAGAGTCTGTTCAAGCAGGATTGGTTAGAAGTTTTTTTTTGCATGAGACACCGGTCCATTTCACAGTGAATTCATACATATCTATACTCACATTTAATCTATCTATTTTTTGATTTTTTTTTAGCCAGCCTAGTGGGACCAGGGGCCTGTATCAATAGTAATGAATGCAAGTCAAGAACCCTTCCAGGACATGAAGGCAGTCTATATACTGCACATTCATATACACACCCATATTCAGAGCAATTTTTTCTAAAAAAATTTCTAAAGCTTAAGATGCCTGTTAGATTAGTCATAAGCTCTGAGCTAAAAATAAATAAATAAAGAAGATGAAGAGATACTATGAAAAATTTATAGGTGAGAACAAGGTATCAATATTTTTCCACACATTCATTCTTTATCATCCCTGCATATTACATTCTAGAGTAACAGGGACCAGAGCTTATTCTGGAAGTATTGGGTGCAAAGCAGAAATGACAAGAGATATGGAGGCAGTTTATTGTGAACACTCAAACCCAGATTCTACTTTGCAGGGCCACTTTAGAGTTGCCAGTCAACCTAACATTTGTGTGTTTAGGATGTGACAGCAAGCACGGAGTTGACAAAGAAAAACCCATGTCAACACAAAGAGAAGGTGAAAGTGACTAGATTTAAGACTAGTGTGCAAACCTAAAAAGTTATGTGCAATAGTTCTAGAGGCTCAATTGATCATCATAGTCCAAACACATACACATTCAGGACTTTTGACAACTCTAAATGAACCCAGTGTGAATGAAGGTAAGTGGAAGAAATTGGTGATAGTTTCACCCAGAGAACCATATAGCTTCCCATGACTCTGTATTTGAAAACAGATGGATGGCTTCTTACTTACAACTTTCCAAAGTTGCTCCTTTATTTTATTGGTTAAATTAGGAAGATTTAGCATTGTCTTAACATTCAAAGGGCTGTTATCCAGTTAAAAGGCTTTTTTTCTATAATTTACATAATTTAATGTCAAATTAGAATGTATCCACTGTTTTAAACCACTAAACTATTTAACTAATGATTGTTACAGTAAGTCTAAGTAATGAATATTGTCAATTAAGCAGTTTTAGAAATGTCGGGTGGTGACAAATGACAAAATGACATGTTTTGGGAGATAAAGCCTTTATAATTTGCTTTTAACATTCATTATTTTTATTACTATACAGTATAAATATTATAAAAAGATGTACTGTTACATAAAATAGCTTTCAACATCCTCACAAAAGTTTTCCTTTCCACTGATGAATAACTGTTATTCAGAACTCAGATCATTTCTGTAGCACCTCACCCATGGTTCATGGTCCTGCTATGATGTTATCAGTGTTTCAGTTAAATGTTCCCAGCGCAGGATTAACACCTGTATTACAGTTACAACTGAAGCCAAAGAGCTTTTATTTTGTTAACATTACGTAGCAATCTCTTTAACCTGAGTCACCATCTCTGTAACAGTCTCTGACAATAAAAAAATAAATAAATAGGGAAATCCAGATTGTCTTAAAATGCTGGCAAGTCTATTCCAATTTATTCATGAGGGGATGTGTCAAAGATGAGTAGTATTCTGGCTTCATTTTTGAATTGTACTTTTACTGAAAACTTTATCTGTAGTTATTGAAACAATATTGCATTTTTATGATATCAAGTAGCTCTCTTTTAACCCTACAATTGTTAAATATCTTCATACATGTCAGATGATGACAGATGAACACTAAGTCCATATGTTGTAACTCCATGCACAGAGGTAAAACTGGCAACTTCTAGGAGCTGGGGTGAAATGCAGATCTGAAATTAAAAATGTTCCTAGAATGTTTATTAAAATACTATAATAGCAAGGCTCTCTTTCATTGATAATAGTTCTAATTGTGAGAGCTGAATGAATTGCAGGATCAAAATGAGAGAGGTCAGTTCAGGTCAGGTCAGGTTGGGGAGCATGCACTGGTTCAGCACATTGCTGCACCCACCACATGACAAAACATCTTGGGATCCTGGTTGGCAACCTCCAAGGCAGACACATGGGGAATAGTGCCATAACTGACGCTCCCTCACAATGCAGGTAATGTGCCTCATTCGGAAATCCATGAGCAACCACTCATTGCACAAAAAGTCAAACCAGCAATACTCAAGGATTCTCCAAAGAGACACAGTACCAAAGTAGTCCAGTCATCGTCTCAGGTCACTGGATTGCAGTTATACAGCAAAACAGGAAGCAAGGATATGCAGAGCACCTCACACTCCTTTCCAGTTAACTTGTGATCCTCCATGCTCTCCCATTCCATCTACTGGCTTCATAGGAAGAGTCACCAGAGATATGAATGTGCCTGTCAAGGTAAATAAACCTTTCGACGATGTTGACATTCTCTTCGCAGGCAAGAACTGAAAGCGAATGGTTTAGCTTTCCTTTATTTTGCCGCATTTACTAAAAAAATAACTTTTCTATGATGAAGGAGAACTCAAAAGTGCTTTGCTTTCATATACATTTTGTTTCTACTTGGAGCACTAGCAAGTTAAGTGACTTGTTCAAGTCACACATTGAATCTGATGTGAGTCATCAGCCTTGAAGTACAATTTCCTAACCACTTGTCTGAAATCTGCAGTCCAATCTCAAATAAAAAGGATAATATCTTCTAATTTCTGAAATGACAAAAATATTGATATGGAAAGAAGTAGAGACATGATAACAGACATGTACGTTCTATACTTGATCTGCCAACAAATGTTGCTCATAAGCCCCCGTTTCAGGTTAAACAAGGCTGATGACCAAATATTTGCTTGACTGAATATTCATGTGGCATATTTTTGTTATCTGATATCAAACATTTTCATCATATTATTATCATTGAATTCTCTTCTAGTAGCTGTGATGATATGATATTTTTTCATGTTGCTTACCCTGTGTCACTTGTAGTGATGGCTGTGAAAATGTTTTAATATCATGTTTTAATGCAAAACAGAGATAAAGTTTTGTTTAGAAAGGGTGTCTATGGAGAACAATATTGAACAGCAGCAAACAATATTAAAGTAATCCACATGTCAAGTCATCTAGCTGTATTCTTACAACGTCCAAAACACATGTATTTTTACTCAAATATTGTTAAATAAGTCACTTCCATAAAATGGTCTTGTGAACTAAAATGTAAAGCACTCAAATTTGAACAAGCATTTGAATTGAAGACTGTAATTGTCTTTAATAAGTCTTTAATGACAATCAGATGACAACACTTTTTGTTTCACTGCTATAATCTGGAACCTGTGCTTCTACACCTCTTAAATGGGCCAGCACTGCTGAAAAATGATTTATTCTGCGACTGCAGAAATCCATAGATAAAAAGTAGTGCTCATAAGAAGAAATAAGAAAAAAAAAAAGGTTTTGGACTAAATTTATAGTATTGAAGAAGAACAGATTGCTGAAGGCTCTAAAAATGTTACCTGAAACGCAGCCATTAAATTTAATTCAAAATTACGGCAAGACTTGAAATTTAGTGTGGGAATTGTGTGTATTCAGCACAAAGTTATTAATTCCTATTTGTTACAAAAATAGTAAGCATAATTTTTAACCCGCTATTTATAATCGTTATGTTACTTGATTTATTTTAAATAGTTTATATTTTGCTAAGGTCATATGCACAGGATGTCAGCTTCCTGTTCCCATTACTCTTGATCAGAATGCACAGCTTTGGAATACGGCAATCATCTGTTCAGCAGAGTTGCACAAGTGTGCAGCAGACATCAACACATGGGGCAGGCAGAGTCCTCTTATTTAAACTGCGCTTTATAAGAAACTCAACTAAACTTTTGTTAAATTGAAGGCTAAAAACCTCAGAAAGAATAAGTTGTGGCTTTTAAAAAAGTTAAGAAATATTCATCTCAAAGTGCTTTTCAACCCAAACCCTAATTGGACTACTCCCCCCAACGCCACCTGGAGACTGAAATTCCCCTAATAAATTTAAGGGGGGAATTTCCCCCAGTTTCAAAAATGAATTTGAATTCCGCCCAGTAGGGTTAGGTTTCAAGTACAGAAACAAGGTACCATATTCTATTAGAAAGACAAAACCTTCTGAAAATACACTTAAGGTGCCAGAAGACGCTGCTTTGCACAGTCATTCATTTGAAAAAGAATACATGGACCCAACAGCTGTGGCAAGCAATGATATCATCAGTTTATCTGTATTTGAGGATTGGTCTCATCTGTTTCGGGAGATGGACATCTGATATGGAACTCCATTAGCAGCAGTGTTATTTTGCTTTTTTATCATCCTGAGGGATTTTGATTACAATATATGCAAGTATACCCAGCCACAGGAGATGCACAAACCAGTGTGTTTCTTCTTGCTGGTTCCAAGCCCAGATAAATGGGGAGGGTTACGTCAAGAAGGGCATCTGGTGTAAAATTTTGCCAAATCAATATGTGGACAACAATACAAATTTCCATACCGGAAGTACTGTTAGACAAAAGGGTGCTGGCAGAAATTGGGCTACTGTTGGTCGTAGAAGTTGAAGGAGAAGAAGAGGGGGGAGACGTTCCGGAGACAGGAGGAGAGGAGGAAAGTAAAGAGAGTGGAACTGAGGGTAGGAACTTTGAATGTTGGCAGTATGATCGGTAAGGGGAGAGAGTTAGCAGATATGATGGAGAGAAGGAAGGTTAATATATTGTGCATGCAACAGACTAAATGGAAGGGAAGTAAGGCCAAATTCAAATTCAATCATGGTGGGGATGGGAGGAGAAATGGGGTAGGAATTATACTGAAGGAACAGTATGTCAAGAGTGTTTTGGAGGTGAAAAGAGTGTCAGGCAGAGTAATGATAATGAAGCTGGCAATTGGTGGTGTGATGATGAATGTTGTTAGTGCATATGACCCGCAAGTTGGGTGTGCAATGGATGAGAAAGAAGAATTTTGGAGTGAGTTGGATGAAGTGATGAACAGTGTTCCCAAAGTACAGAAAGTGGTGATTGGAGCGGGTTTCAATGGGCATGATGGTGAAGAGGCAGCTGATAGGTACCGGCAGGCCAAGCGGAACGCGGCTTCGGTTGTTGCTGAGGCAAAAACTCGGGCATGGGAGGAGTTTGAGAGGCCATGGAGAAGCGACTTTCGGACGGCCGAGGAGATTCTGGTCCACCGTCCGGCGTCTCAGGAGGGGGAAGCAGTGCAGTGTCAACACCGTATATAGTGGGGATGGTGCGCTGCTGACCTCGACTTGGGACGTTGTGGGTCGGTGGGAGGAGTACTTCGAAGACCTCCTCAATCCCACTAACATGCCTTCCAATGAGGAAGCAGAGCCTGGGGACTCTGAGGTGGGCTCTCCCATCTCTGGGACTGAAGTCACCGAGGTGGTCAAAAACTCCTTGGTGGCGGGCCCCGGGTGGATGAGATACGCCCCGAGTTCCTTAAGGCTCTGGATGTTGTAGGACTGTCTTGGTTGACACGTCTCTGCAACATCGCATGGATATCGGGGACAGTGCCTCTGGATTGGCAGACCGGGGTGGTGGTCCCCCTCTTTAAAAAGGGGGACCGCAGGGTGTGTTCCAACTATAGAGGGATCACACTCCTCAGCCTCCCTGGAAAAGTCTATTCGGGGGTTCTGGAGAGGAGGGTCCGTCCGATAGTCGAACCTCGGATTCAGGAGGAACAGTGTGGTTTTCGGTCCTGGTCGCGGAACAGTGGACCAGCTCTTCACCCTTAGCAGAGTTCTGGAGGGTGCATGGGAGTTTGCCCGACCGGTCTACATGTGTTTTGTGGACTTGGAAAAGGCATTCGACCGTGTCCCTCGGGGAATCCTGTGGGGGGTGCTCCGGGAGTATGGGGTACCGGACCCCCTGATAAGAGCTGTTCGGTCTCTGTACAACTGGTGTCAGAGCTTGGTCCGCATTGCCGGCAGTAAGTCGAGCCTGTTTCCAGTGAGAGTTGGACTCCGCCAGGGCTGCCCTTTGTCACCGATTCTGTTCATAACTTTTATGGACAGAATTTCTAAGCGCAGCCAGGGTGTTGAAGGGGTCCGGTTTGGTGGACTCAGGATTGGGTCACTGCTTTTGCAGATGATGTTGTCCTGTTTGCTTCATCAGGCCGTGATCTTCAGCTCTCTCTGGATCGGTTCGCAGCTGAGTGTGAAGCGGCTGGGATGAGAATCAGCACCTCCAAATCCGAGAGCATGGTCCTCAGCCGGAAAAGGGTGGAGTGCCCTCTCAGGGTTGGGGGAGAGATCCTGCCCCAAGTGGAGGAGTTCAAGTATCTCGGGGTCTTGTTCACGAGTGAGGGAAGAATGGAGCGTGAGATCGACAGGCAGATCGGTGCGGCATCCGCAGTGATGCGGGCTCTGCATCGGTCTGTCGTGGTGAAAAAGGAGCTGAGCCGTAAGGCAAAGCTCTCAATTTACCAGTCGATCTACCTTCCTACCTCTCACCTATGGTCATGAGCTATGGGTAGTGACCGAAAGAACGAGATCGCGAATACAAGCGGCTGAAATGAGTTTCCTCCGCAGGGTGTCTGGGCTTTCCCTTAAAGATAGGGTGAGAAGCTCAGTCATCCGGGAGGGGCTCAGAGTAGACCCAGGACACGCTGGAGGGACTATGTCTCCCGGCTGGCCTGGGAACGCCTTGGGATTCTCCCGGAAGAGCTGAAAGAAGTGGCCGGGGAGAGGGAAGTCTGGGCCTCTCTGCTTAAGCTGCTGCCCCCGCGACCCGACCTCGGATAAGCGGAAGAGAATGGATGGATGGATGGATGTTGGTGAAGGGAATAGTGGTGACGAGGAGGTGGTGGGTAGGTGTGGTGTCAAGGAGAGGAATGAAGAAGGTCAGAGGATAGTGGATTTTGTCAAAAGGATGGACGTGGCTAAAGAGGGAGGAACATAGGGTTACGTACAGGAGTGGAGGAAGATGCACACAGATAGATTACATCCTATGCAGAAGATTTGATCTGAAGGAGATTGAAGACTGCAAAGTGGTGGCAGGGGAAAGTGTAGTTAAGCAGCATAGGATGGTGGTCTGTAGGATGACATTGGAGATCAAAAAGAGGAAGAGAGTGAGGGCAGAGCCAAGGATCAAATAGTGGAAGTTGATAAAGGAAGACTGTAAGGTTGAGTTTAGAGAGGAGGTGAGACAGGCACTGGGTGGCAGTGAAGAATTACCAGACAGTTGGGAAATTACAGCAGATGTAGTAAGGGTGACAGCAAGAAGGGTGCTTGGCGTGATATCTGGAAAGAGGAAGGAGGAAAAGGAAACCTGGTGGTGGAATGAGGAAATACAGAAGAGTATACAGAGGAAGAGGATGGCAAAGATGAAGTGCGTTAGTCAGAGAGATGCAGAAAGTACACAAGAGTACAAGGAGATAAGGCACAAGGTGAAGAGAGAGGTGGCGAAAGCTAAAGAAAAGGCATATAATGAGTTGTATGAAAGGCTGGACACTAAAGAGGGAGAAAAGGACCTGTACCGATTGGCTTGACAGAGGGACCGAACTGGGAAAGATGTGCAGCAGGTTAGGGTGATAAAGGATAAAGATGAAAACGTACTCACAAGTGAGGAGAGTGTGTTGAACAGATGGAAAGAGTACTTTGAGAGGCTGATGAATGAAGAGAACAAAATTGAGAAGTGGTTGGATGATGTGTAGATAGTGAATCAGGAAGTGCAACGGATTACCAAGGAGGAAGTAAGGACAGCTATGAGGAGGATGAAAAATGGAAAGGCCGTTGGTCATGCCAAGAAAGAGCACCACGGATGCAATGTTCGCTCTGAGGATGTTGATGGAGAAGTTTAGAGAAGGCCAGAAGGAGTTGCATTGCGTCTTTGTGGACCTGGAGAAAGCATATGACAGGGTGCCTCGAGAGGAGCTATGGTATTGTATGAGGAAGTCAGAAGTGGCAGAGAAGTACATAAGAATTGTACAGGATATATACGAGGGAAGTGTGACAGTGGTGAGGTCTGCGGTAGGAGCGACGGATGAATTCAACGTGGAGGTGGGATTACATCAGGGATCAGTTCTGAGCCCTTTCTTATTTGCAATGGTGATAGACAGGTTGACAGACGAGACTAGACAGGAGTCCCTGTGGACTATGATGTTTGCTGATGACAAGGTGATCTGTAGCGATAGTAGGGAGCAGGTTGAGAAGACCCTGGAGAGGAGGAGATATGCTCCAGAGAGGAGATGAATGAAGGTCAGTAGGAACAAGACAGAATACACGTGTGTAAATGATAGGGAGTTCAATGGAATGGTAAGGTTTCAGGGAGTAGAGCTGGCGAAGGTGGATCAGTTTAAATACTTGGGATCAACAGTACAGAGTAATGGGGATTGTGGAAGAGAGGTGAAAAAGAGAGTGCAGGCAGGGTGTAATGGGTGGAGAAGAGTGCCAGGAGTAATTTGTGACAGACGAGTATCAGCAAGAGTGAAAGGGAAGGTCTACAGGACGGTGGTGAGACCAGTTATGTTATATGGGTTGGAGATGGTGGCACTGACCAGAAAGCAGGAGACAGAGCTGGAGGTAGCAGAGTTAAAGATGCTAAGATTTGCATTAGGTGTGACAAGGATGGATAGGATTAGAAATGAGTACATTAGAGGGTCAGCTGAAGTTGGACGGTTGGGAGACAAAGTCAGAGTGGCGAGATTGCGTTGGTTTGGACATGTGCATTGGAGAGATGCTGAGTATATTGATAGAAGGATGCTAAGGATAGAGCTGCCAGGGAAGAGGAAAAGAGGAAGGCCTAAAAGAAGGTTTATGGATGTGGTGAGAGAAGACATGCAGGTGATGGATGTAACAGAACAAGATGCAGAGGACAGAAAGATATGGAAGAAGATGATTTGCTGTGGCTAACCCTAACAGGAGCAGCCAAAAGAAGAAGAAGACATGCAAGTATATATAACCATGACTGGTAGAGAAATGGCCCAGAAAGAAACTGAAAAGACAGTTAAAACTTCATCTAAGTCTAAACAGGCCTCAAGTTCATGTTCAAGATACGGCCTCGCAGACACTGACCTGTTAACAGATCTTCCGGGACCTGAAACTGCAGCATCTCCTGAAGCTGGGAGTGAAAGTGGGAGTAAAAGTACAAGTGAGTCAGGCCAGGATACCTTGGTGATTCCAGAAGGTGCACTCAAACTGAAAATGGCTTTATTTTCTGTGTTATCAATTACCCATTACGAGCCTGCACCACTGACTCCAAATGGGCTTGCTACTCTACCTGTGGAGCTCGGAGATGACCAAAACGAGCAGTACGAGCCTAAAATAACGATTGCCTCAATGACCATCGCAATAACTACCACACTCAGGGAGGGCATAAATGAGATAAAGTGTAATATAAAGAAAATCAAAAATGATATAAGACATAAACATGATAAATGTGAAGCTGTTTCAGAATATTAAAGACTCTAAGAAACGTTTAAGTAGTTGCTTTGAGGCAAACTTTAAAGGTATGCTAGAAAAAAGTGTGGAAAAAATACAGGGAAATGCAAGAAGTTTTGAAAATAAATTCAGAGCACTTGATGCTCAGATTGAAGACATTAAACAAATGTTCACAACTCGTTTTGAAATAGTTGAACAATTGGATTCTTCCGCTGATGAAAAAGCAACGGCTACTAAATCCGAATGCAAAGTGGTTGGACATAGACTAACTGCGCTGGAAGACGCTATCTCTCAAATAATTGGAGAGGACTTCAAATCAGATGCCTGGATAACAGCAGCTTACCGCATACATGGATCAAACGCCTCATAACCTAAAGGCCTCATTGTATGTTTTAATGAATTACAATCTAAAATGAATCTGTTGTCGTTACTCAGAATGAAACAAGATTATATTTGAAAATAACATTTAAAGTTATTTTTCCTGATTTTTCATCTTCAACAGCTGCCAAACATGCCTCATTTTACAGCATTAAACAATGTTTACGTAAAGCTGAATTTAGATACAGCCTCTTGTATCCTGCTAAATTAAGAGTGGATATTCAAGGCAAGTAATACATTTTTAGTTCTCCGGATGAAGCAGACAAAGACCCAACTTTTTAAATACAATTGTGTTTTGTGGAAAGGCAAAGAAGACTATACCTCCAATTTGGCCTATTTGCAGTGAGACTTTTGTCGTAATTATACATTTCATTTTCTTCCCTGCTACTTTAACGTTTGAATTACAATTATAATTCTATTTGAATGTGTATGTGTGTGTCTATATATGTATACAGTGGAACCTCGGTTTGCGAGCATAATTCGTTCCGGAAACGTGCTCGCAATCCAAAGCACTCGTATATCAAAGCAAATTTCCCCATAAGAAATAATGGAAACTCAGATGATTCGTTCCACAACCCAAAACTATTCATATAAAAATGATTAATACAAAATATAAAGTAAAATACATAATACAAATTAACCTGCACTTTACTTTAGACATGCGGAAGAGCATCCCAAAGCAATCGCAGTCTCCCAGTGCTGTAGCAGTTCGCCGTATAAGCGCATCCAAAAAGATCGCAGACATGCTATAAGCGCCTGTCGTCAATGGGTCATAAAAGGAACATTATAAAGTTCCTGCTACAATAAATAACAGTGCTGTTGCTGTTTCAAGCTGAATAAAGTTGGTGTTAAAGTACTGAGACTCAGCTTTGTGTTTTGGGGAGCAAGATGGGGACTGCTTTGTATATTTATTGTTTTGAGTGAGCTGCTCTTATTGTTAATAATATACAATAAACACATACATTTGGTTTGTGTCTGTAACAGCCGCTGTAAAATTTATAGTACTTGTAAAAGTTAGCTTTTCTTTTCCACTTTTATTCTCTTCAGTCACGATCACGATACAGACTAACCCATTTTATTAGAAACTTTTATAGAAACCAGGGACAATAAAATTCTACCTCAAACTTTTCATCAATCCTTAATAACTGTTTTTCCTAGGAAAAATAAGGACTTATTACAATTTGCATCATACAAACCAATCTTACTTCTGAATAACGATGTTAAAATACTCTCGAAAGTTCTAGCTGGAAGGATAGAGAAAGTGCTCCCTTCAGTAATATCAGAAGACCAAACCAGATTTATTAAAGGTAGACATTTAGCTTCCAATCTCCAATGACTATTTCATATAATATATTCACCCATAAAGTCCAATCCTCCAGAGATCTTATTACTTTAGATGAAGAAAAAGCATTTGATATGGTTGAATAGGATTACACTTTGTATAAATTTGGGTTTGGCCCTAACATACATTTATGGATCAAACTATTGTATACCACTCCAGAAGTTTGTATTAACAACACTATCTCAGACTACTTCAAACTAGAATGAGATAATAGACAAGGATGCCCCCTGACATTACTGCTATTTGCAATTGCCATTGAGCCATTGGCTGTTCACTTTTGAAATGCATCAAAGATAAAATGAATTTTCAGAGAAAGGCTTGAACAGAAAATATCACTATATGCAGATGATATGGTAATGCATATATCAAACCCACAAAATTCAGTGCCTACAGCCCTAACTGTACTACCAGAATTTCAAAAGATATCTGGACTCAAATTAATTTGAACAAAAGTGTGCTTTTTGCAGTTAATTCTCTAGCAAACAGCATTAGTTTGGACACCTTCCCTTTTATCATTGCAGATCAGTTTAAATATCTAGGGGTAAACATCACAAGTAAATATAAAGCTCTTTTCCAACAAAATTTTGCTGTTAGACATGCATAGATGGTCTACCCTCCATATTACTTTAGCAGGGAGAATTAACACCATCAAGATGAATATCTTCTCTAAGCTTCTGTTTCTTTTTCAAAACATCCCCATATACATTAACAAATTATTTTTTAAGAAATTGAATTCAATGATAACCTCATTTATTTGGGACTAGCAAAATACCTGCGCTGCTTCGCAGTGGTGAAGTACTGCCTTAAAATTTTTATTAAGAAGAAAATTAAACTTTTTTAAACTGAGGGAGAATATACCAATAATTATTTGTTAAGGATCTCTTTGTATACCACATTGTGAGTTCGGCCCTCCGGTTGTAATATGACCAAGCTGTGCGCTGAGCTTACTCTTGAGCATGCAACGTACAGTTGGCCATGTGAACAGTAATCATGTTTCAAATCTCACAGGTTGGATTGCTGCTGTCATAATCGGTTTGAGTTTCATGGTTTGTTTCAATTACAACAGTATTTGTAGGACTTGTGTTGAAGAGATATTCGGCATCTGTCAAGTGTTGTAAGTATACAACCGGTTTCATCGATAACTTCACATCCAGCTTTTGAGAGTTTAAACATTAATAAACATCAAAGTGTCCACTACTGAAATCGTCACCTGTCAATCTAAGATGTTTAAGAGGCATTGGTGGTTGTCGAAAGGTGTACAATATTTGGTCATTTCGGTACACTTGAAAGCGACAACCGAACAATTCAGCGGCAGCCATCAACTCATATGCAGATGCATAGGTGAAGGGCTTAAGCATTTCACTCTTATAGTGCTCCTGTGTAGTATAATTATCCCCTGTACCGTCATCAGTCCACACCTTAAACCTGTCCTAGTCATTCAATACATAAGACACAATGTTCCTCCGGATATGAAGAGTGAGCCTGATATGACCATGCAATATGTAACAAAGAGAATGGAAAAGGCAGGCGGCATCTCTGGGCATGGAAACCACTCGGTAAGTGACAGTTCTTTGATCGATGGTGATCACCTCGATAGACATGTTAATGGGGGTACGGTTGGAATGATAAGGAAATGGGTACCTGAACAATGTAAAGTAAGTCCAAAATACCTACACAATAACTATAATTGTAATAAAACAGCAGAGAAGCCATGGATTAAATAAAAAGGCTGTAGTTATCAGCAGGGAGACGCGAATCCCGTGGCGAAGCAAGGAAGGGAATGTAGAGACTGGAGCAACGGACGGCCTTATATAGGCAGGCAGCCAACAACGTGGGAGGCGTTGGGATGGGGGACCCAACGCCGCCTCACAAGGTGACCGAGCTGCAGGTTATGGACGTATATATGTACGGAAGTAGGATTCAGTTAGCATTGGGAACCCGCATACCAAATTTCTTGAAGATGGGCCCACAAGTAACAAAGACTGTTGAAAAGTTCAATATGGCGGCCGACAGTGGCATCATATCACCGAAATAAGTACCAAATTTCAGCCTTCTACCTACACGGGAAGTTGGAGAATTAGTGACATTGGAAAATTCAATATGGCGTCTGACAGTGGTGTCATACCACTGAAATAAGTACGTACATTGGTTTCGGTTAGTGCAGGGAAGCCGCCTACCAAATTTCGTGAAGATGGGGCCATGAATAAGAAAGTTCAACATGGCGGACGTTGTTGACCGTTATGACCGTTACGCATAGAATTTCGAAATTAAACCTGCTTAACTTTTGTAAGTAAGCTGTAAGGAATGAGCCTGCCAAAAATCAGCCTTCTACCTACACGGGAAGTTGGAGAATTAGTGAAGTTGGAAAGTTCAATATGGCGGCCGACAGTGGCTTCATACCATCGAAATAAGTACGTACATTGGTTTCGGTTAGCGCAGGGAAGCCGCTTACTAAATTCCGTGAAGATGGGGCCATAAATAAGAAAGTTCAACATGGCGGACGTTGTCGACTGTTATCGACCATTATTACCGTTACGTGTAGAATTTTGAAATGAAACCTGCTTAACTTTTGTAAGTAAGCTGTAAGGAATTAGCCTGCCAAATTTCAGCCTTCTACCTACACGGGAAGTTGGAGAATTAGTGATGAGTGAGTGAGTGAGTAAGTGAGTGAGTGAGTCAGTGAGTGAGTGAGTCAGTGAGGGCTTTGCCTTTTATTAGTATAGATTTGAAACATCTATGCATCCAAAGGGCGGCCCTACAAAAACCTAAATCAGAAGGCGGCATGGCCCTACCTAATTTTCCATTTTATTACTGGGAGGCAAAACCTGGGGCCTCATGTATAACAACGTGAGTACAATTCACACTAAAACATGGCGTACAGACAAAAGCAGAAATGTTTGTATGCACAAAAAAATCCAGATACATAAATCTGTGCATTTTCCAACTTCCACGTCATCATGAAACGTAATCCCTGTCAGCATGAAACGTAACGCACGTGCACGCGCCTGCTGCCATTCTCCAAACACCTCCCAGAATTATGCCTCTTTGAATATGCAAATCAGTATAAATAGTCCTTAAGCTCAGCGTTTTGTGAAAAGGCAATGGCAAAAGCATGGGGGAAAATAGAAGAATTTCAGCAAATATCAAGTGGAGGCAAGAAAAAAACATACTATTTGTTGGTTTAAACAGTGGTATAAACAACAAAAGGAAGTTGATCGAGTGACATAGAGTGTCGGAGAAACTCGAAAGCTCAAGTTCACAAAGTCGCACAGTGCCCGAAATAAAAAAAAAGTTGTCAGAAATCAAAGTCGCGGTGAAAAGGCAAGTCGTGGCTCACCGTCTGAGTGTCATATGAAAGCTTATTAGGATACAGAGAAAAGAAAAAAAAAATACGGACACAGTGGGAAAGAAGCTTGAAATGTCAACTTTAATCTCGAAATTTCCACTTTAATCACATAGTTTATTTTGTCATTAAAGTAGAAAATCATAAACTTCATCTTAAAATCGTTTAATTTACTAGTTTCTCAAATCCCATCGTAACTAAAGTAGCATGTTAAATGCTTTGTTTTGTATTTGTTCTTCTATGTGCTCTATGTGTATGAAGCACTACGTGGTTCTTAAATGGGCTTTCTTTTCCTCCGACAGGACACAGAATCCATTACATTCATGATATTACAGCCTTCTGAATAATTTAAATACTGAGATGTATATTTGATATCATTTTCATGATGATAGGAAATAAAGCATGTACTAAACATGGGAACACGGTGGCGCAGTGATGCTTGCCGCACCGTGCGTGACCTTTGATGAAATAATTTATTGCAGCAGTACTGTCTCTTTCAAACATACTAACCCCCAATTCCTGTCCTTCCTTTTCTTTCTCCAAATACCCAATCATCACACAATCAGCTCTGTAATAAACGTTAAGCCATCTGTAAGCTGAGAACGCCGATTCTTCAAAACTTTTAAGAAACATTGAAATATTTTCGTAGTACATCTTTAATTATTCTATCCATCTATCCTTCCAGTGTCACACCAGCCCCAGCAAGAATACAGCGTGAGGCAGGAACATTCCGTGAACGGAGTGCCAGCTCGTTGCTAGCGCCGCAACACTGTGTCCTCACATGTTTAATTATTAACGATATAGATTATTTACATGAAGTTAAAGTTTTATCTGTATAATATAATAAACATATTTTTCTGCATTTCATCTTAAAAATGTCGTCATCATATGTAAATACACGCTTTATAAAGTCAGAGGTCAGTACAGGAAAGGCTCTGAATGTTTGTCGCATGAGAGCAGTTCAAATAGGCAGCATGGCTGAGGCAGCATGTGCTAGATGCTGTATACCGATAATTCTCTTTCCGGTCAGCTGCTGTAGAGCTGTGATTCCACACTCAGATACAGTGATAAAAATTCTCCGAGTGGTACAGTGAGAGTAATCTGCTGATGATCTGCTGTGGAAACTCCTAACGGGAGCAGCTGAAAAAAGAAGAAGAAGGTACAGTGAAAGTAACAACGCTAAAGCAGCTATTGTATTTAGAATACTTTGGCTATTCCATGGACCATTATATTGTTACAGGTTAATTTCAATCAGATGCTTTAAACTAATAAACAATATGCGGTTAATTTCAGTGTATATGATAAAGTATTCTCTCTCAGTCTTAATTGTTCAAGTTGAGGGATAAAGTATTTTTGCAGCATTTCTAAATAGCTATCACCATTAACAACACGCCTTTCAAAAAAGAATGGCCCTATGACTCTATTTTTTCCCCAAAGCACACAACACATTAACTTAATGGGAGATTCTCTTTCATGTTCAACATACTCATGTGGATTTTCAGTTCCCCAAATACAGCAAAAATAAAACTTCTAAAGACATATAAAACTACATACATCAAGCTTTCTAATCCTTTTTACAAATTCTTTCTATCACATATACCTACAAATTTACAACTATTTTAAATTGCACATGGATTCTATGGACACCCTGTATATATTCTAGAAGAGATATTGATCAGTCTTGAAGACTCAGACAGCACTTCTATAATTTTTTTAAAGTCCTTTCCTTTTAAAGATTACAATGTACAGTGGAAAAAGGATCTCTTACTCAACATTTCAGAAAAGGAGTGGAAGGCAGCCCCGCACAGAATTCACACTAGCTGCATATGCACAAAGCATTCAATTATTCCAGTTAAAATTTTTTATCAAGCACATCTATCTCATTTAAAAGTGTCCAAAATGTTTCCAGGGCAAGATCCAACCTGCGAATGTTGCAATCGAGCTCCAGATTCACTACACCGCATGTTTTGGGTGTGTACCAAATTGCCATCATTCTGGATAAAAAATTTTTTAATGGCTATCAGACAGCCTTGGTGTCATAATCACTGCTAAACCATTAATAGCTATGTTTGGTGTACCCCCAGGTGGACTTAAAGTGGAGAAGGACAAACAAACTGTAATTGCCTTTACTTAACTACTAGCCTGTAGACTTATCTTGCTCAATTGAAAGAATCCTGGCCCACCTCTGTTAAGTCAGTGAGTAACTGATGTTATATACTATTTGAAATTGGAAAAAAGCTAATTCTATCTTAGAGGATCTGTTCAAAATGTTTTTTAAACCTGGCAGGAACTAATCAATAATATTTATTTTATATATTGTGGCATATGGCCAGCCATTTATCCCGGCCAATACCCCTACACCACCAGATGGAGCCCTCCCTGCGACGTGGAGAGGCCCCAAATTCCAGCAGGGCATCTTGGACCTTGGACTTTTCCTTCACAGCCCTGCTGGATACCATGGGGGCCACCAGAGGACGCTGCAGGGAGGATCAAGGACTCATATGTTCAATATAGCCTGGAAGTACTCCATAGTCACGAAGAAGGGAGAAATAAAGTACTTTCGGTCTGAAGAAAAGAATAGTTTTAATCTGACCCAGAAGTGATAAGAATCACATGAACTGGGGGGATTGGAAGCACTTCCGGGTCAGGGAATATAAAAGGACTATGGGAGATCCCAGCAGTTGAGCCGAGTTGAGAGGAAGGGTGACTGAGCTGCTGGGAGGTGCGGAGGATTATTGTGATTATCATTGTTTATGAGTATTGTGGAGTGGAGGGTGCTTTGTGCACTGTTTAGTACAAATAAATTTAATATTTTGACTTTTATCTGGTGTCTGGCATCTGATCTGATGGTTCAAGGGGACGACAGCTTTCTCTATCTGTCACTGTGGCATAGCTGGCAGGATTCTCTGGCTGTCAATTTGGCAGAGGACCTGATTAAAAATTACTGTGGACAGAAAACCCCAAGAAGACAGCGCCAGGACACCCAGAAAAAATTGCCACAAACCATAATCACCGAGAACGCCATGGGGAAGAAAAAAGGCAAGCAGAGCGACAACCACAGCGGAAGTTTCACGCTCGCCCTGGGCGACATTTGGGTGGAGCTACGGAGCGGCTGCACGGGTCGGGAAACTACCGCAAGGTATGTGCCGGGGAGTTAATTGATAACATATTTAAAATAGCACATTTTGTCCCGTGCACATACCTCAAAGGAGTCCATCCGGAGGCTCTGCGGGAGAGTGCTGTGCACTCAATCCAGCAGGAGAGCAAGAGGGACTTCCACATGTCGTGTGCCGGCGAGGAAGGCATGTCGATTCCCAAAGGATTGTGGGAAGGAGAAGGACTGCGTCCTACTGCTTACAGCTTCACCCAAGTAAAGATGGACTTGGTTTTTCTGAAGGTGAAGGGGGAGGCGAGCGAAACACCACTCACCCTACAAAAAGGTAAGGAGGTCCGGGAAATGACTGATCAGTCCATCGATAAATTGAGACAGACGGACAGCAGTCAGCCAAATGCGGCACTGAGGGCCTCCGAAAAGAACTCCAAATCCCAGCCGCCCTTGCGAAGCCCGTCAGAGCACATGCCAGGAGTGGGTGTGCTCATTGGCTAACGGCCGGGAGATAAGGCTGATGATGGATTGAGCCTGCCTTCGGCTGATTTAATTAATAATATAGACATTGCTTCAGCCCGTGCACAGTTTCTTGCAGATTGTGGCAACAATAAAGAAGATTGTTGAGGAACTGGAAGCAGCGGCTGAAGCGCCATTTAAAAAGGTAGATGATTACCTATGGCGATTGGGTCAGGAGCCTCCCGTCATGACTGATTCGGTGGTACAGGTGAGTTCTACAGGTACCGTATATAATGAAATAGGGACGCAGAGTGACACAGGCCCGCAATTAATCCATAGTGGGTGCCAAGTAGCTGCGAGCCCTACAAGGGAGTCAGGAACCTTGACCGAGTGGGAGGGGGAAGAACCGATCATGCCGGAGCAGCTGACTAGTGCTGTCTCCCAGAGCGATGCGGTTCTGAAGACACCGCTGCCAGTCACTTATAAATCGAAAGGGGTACAAACAGTAAAGGGTCTCTCTTTGACAAATAGAGAGACTCAGACTGTGGGAAAACCCCAGATTAAGCAGGAGATCCCAAAAGTGAAACGAGGATCTCCTGACAAACTAGAAAATAAAGTTGAGAGCTCAAGTGCGGCGGTGGAACCCTCCTCAGCGGGGAAAAGGGCGGAGCCAGAATTTCCAGAGTGTTTCCAGTCGCGCAGAGGGATACAAACAGGGGGCGGCGGCTGTGCTACGAATGCCGCTGGCCGGGCCACGTACGGCGAAGTTGTCCTGGGAGGACAAGGGATAAAAGTTCTTATTTATAAAATGTTCCCCCTAGGTTCTCCCGGGAGTATGCAAGACATTGCCAAGGCCCGACCAATAGCTTCTCCTGGAGGAATACGTCCCTCGTGGGGCTGGCCACTTCGAACCATGGTTCTTCGCTGGGGGGTGAGTACTGTGGCATATGGCCGGCCATTTATCCCAGCCAATTTATGAGTATTGTAGAGTGGAGGGTGCTTTGTGCACTGTTTAGACAGCGCCCTCTATCTGTCACAATATATATAAATATATATAGGAGAGAAAGTCGCTTTCTATACTACTCTCAACAGTTTTACTCTGGCTATTAGCCTTTCTCTCTTTCTCATTGGTGGGGGTTGAACTGAATTTAGTTTTGTTAAGTTTGACTTGATTGTATGGAATGTTACATGCTTTAAAAGAATTCAATATAAGGTAAAAACAAAATAGATTTGATTTTCATGTCTGGATATTATTTTGTCTTATTGGTAATATGTCTTCAAATCATTGCTCACTAGACAAGACAGTATTTGAAACAAAGGCTAATAGATTTTTTGCTTGCTCCTCTTAACTTTTCTCTTCTTTGGTGCTATTTTGTTTTAAATTGTTCTACAGATTACTTTCAGACAATACTCACTATCGAAAATGTTACACCACCATATTATTCTCTTGACTTTTACATCTATTTTTGTATGTGATAGTTACTAAGTGAACATGAAGACTGTGAACACAAATTTTATTCTTTTTGATTTTTCCCCTGCTGACCTCAGCTTATCTTTGGGAAGAGGAATGGGGTTGCCAAAGTACAGTTGATATTGTGTATTTTCTATTGTACTATACACCAAATTAAAAAAAAAAACCACATAAAATTATTGCTTTATTCACTTATCTATGAAACTGTTTTTTGTTAAAAGCTAACCATGATACAAGTTCTCTTTTTGGTGAAGTTATCTCTTCTTCATCAAATTTCTTTCAGTTTTGACCTAAAGACTTTAAAAAATCAACCTCACATTACCTTTCATGATGTGGTATTAATATTATTTATATGTCACTAATAACTGAAGGAAGGTCACATTCTAAAGACCCAACATCTCCAATTAGATATTGGACAAGCAATTTATAGTATAATGGCAATGTATGATGAGTTTTCGAGTAGTTTTAAAATAAAACAAGCTAAGCTTAGAACCATGTTCCAGTATTAGCCAGCACCAAGAGTGAGGAAAACATGCACTTCCTTAAAGCAATTAACCTGAAAGGGTCAAGGTTTGTAATTAAACTGTCAAATGTGGCTCTTGTCACTAATGGAAAATTTAATGGTCCCTGCACATAAGGTTTACATTGGACACGTCTGCTTTGACTCCTAAGTGCCTCCAGCAAGGACCCTTTGTGTCTATCGATGAGACCTTCGCTAATGCATGCTCTCTCAGGTTCCACATGTAAGCCTTTGTTACATCTCCAAGCGACCTCTGTCAACGCCATAATATGATACTGCATGAGTGAATGTAGGGAATCAGGGAGGATTTACCACTGAAATGCACTTCTGAAGCATGGCACACCTTTGCTGAGGCCAATCTTAAAGAAAAAAATAGACAAGAGCCTTTGAAAGGTAGATATTAATTTGTTTTTAATTTCCGGCATAGATGGGTTACATGTTTTCATCGTGAACTGCTGAACATAATGAAAAAATCATATACAATGGAATGAAGTCAAAAGCCTTCACTGATTCAGCAAAAAAAAAATCTATAAAAAGCACTGCATGCAAAATTTGTCAGGCATGATTTGGCTGTGCGTTTTTTTTAGATGCAGGTAATGTCTTGACATGTGCAGCTGCTCATACTTGTTATAGATCAAATGGAATGGGATGCATTAGATTAGTGAAGTGGAAACTTTCCTTGGGTAAAGGGAAATAAGTCAATTTCACCTTGTGCTGAAAAGACCTAATTCAGGTGTCTGAAATCCACAAAGGCATTGAAAAGAAGGTTAATGGGTAAAAACTGAGACTGCAGATAAAATTAGATTGCTTTGCCTGGGCTGAGATAATCTTCACAAAATCAGAATATAAATAGGAGGTGACGTTGCTCAGGTTGTATATGACATAGTGGTGTGTCCTTTCTAACCCACCTCCTAACCCAACTAACCCTCCTAACCTCCTAACCCACTTTTATTCAAGGTACTGCAAATTGTTTGCAAAATATTGAAAGAGGATAAAGTTTATAAATTTAAACACCCTGCAAGGAAGACACATGAAACCTGATTTTCTTCAGTCTTGCAGAAAATTATGGCATGACTGTCCTTAGGCTTCTAACATTTTGTACTCTTTACTAGCTTTGGTTGACTCTGCCCCCTTTAACTTAAATGCTTGCTTTTTCAATCATTGTCATTAAGAAAATAAAATAGCCGTTTGCTGACAAATAGTAGCATTGTCTGTTTTTGGGAAAGAGCTTATGGAAACTACTGTCTGGAAAATGCTATTAGTCATTTTTTCCAAAAATGAATTAATCTGGTGAGTCTGGTGTCTCTTTTAATTTATTATATACTAATATTGGTCCCTGCAACCATAATTTGGAATATACAGGTTGGACAATGTAACATTATGCTGTGTTCTACTCATATTTGTTCCATACAGTTATTCATTTTGGCATGTGCATAGCTATAATAATTCATTTTCTTAACCCACAAAACAATAATAGTAATACAGTTTTTATAAAGCATCAGAATCACACATAAAAAGAGAAGTAATGCTAACGAAAATAACTCCATGATTACCGTGTATCTTGGCTCAAGAAGTCCTCCCCACACAAACTGTTTGCACGTTTTTTATGTATTTAATTTGGAACAATCCAAAATTAAATCTGTAACTCTTAAAAAATAAGTGGGCTGGTCACTAATTATATTAAAAATGAGTAAATCACTATTTTTACTTCAGTGGCATTTTTGGAAAATATATACATATTAAATATATATATATATATATATATATATATATATATATATATATGTGTGTGTGTGTGTAAAAATAGCAAAATCATAGCAATTGCTGAACAGCGTGTGAAGAGGTGGACAAGCAAGCAGTCAGGAGAAGGGAATATGTTCCCTATAAAAAGTCAAGATTTTATCCAATGTGCCTAACAGAGTTTAGAATTGCATTATTAGACAATGCCTATTTTTCAAAATAGTCTCTGGAATGACACGCAGTCAGGGGGCTACTCATAACTGATTCAGGACAGGAGCTGGGCTTTGAAGTGCCAGAGTAAATTTTACACTGATGAAATACACTTACTTTCCTGGAAATCATATTGCAAATCAAACTGCCATCATTTAAGGGCATGTGTAATAGAAGGACAAGACAGGTATACAATTGAAGCACAGAAGTCCATTGTATAATATCCATCCATCCATCCATTATCCAACCTGCTATATCCCAACTACAGGGTCGTGGGGATCTCCTGGAGCCAATCCCAGCCACCACAGGGCACAAGGCAGGAAAGAAACCCCGGGCAGGGCGCCAGCCCACCGCAGGGCATGCACACACACCAAGCACACACTAGGGACAATTTAAAACCGCCAATGCACCTAACATGCATCCATTGTATAATATATGGCACCCAAATGCCCGTTGTAGAGGTCTGGGAACATGTAGTCTGTCTTGTCCTTTAAAATAGAATAAGAGGTCAAAATTGCAGCAACAACTGTGACCACTAGGGGGAGTAGAGTTTTCTACACTATTCCTGACTGTGCAAGTGTTTCCTAGAGCGTTTTTCAGGAAGAAATTCCAAGCCAGACATTAAAATCCCCTTGGACTATTTCCTACTGACTTTGCCAATCAAGTGAGGTATCAGAAAGAAGGGTTTGACCAGCCATCAACAGGGGGATGTAGTGAAATCAGAGTTGAAAAGGTAAAAAGGAAGATGAGGAGGTGAGGATGGTGAAAAGGAGGTTAATCTCTAAGCACATATTTAGTTTAGCGTGAAAAGCACTCTGCTTTTCATTCTGGAAGCTAATTGTTTAGTTAGTTCCAAGGGACAGTTAGGTTTTTATTATTTATGACCATTATTTTGTTGCTTTGTTCCCTCCTTATTTATTTCCTGACCTTTGTGTTTCTGGTTCCTTAATAAATTGCCTTTTTTGGTCATTTTAGCTCAAATGGTGTTATTCTTTGCCGAGGGTCGACCCTTTGCTCCTCCTTCTGGTAATTAATGCTTGTTCCACCACATAGATCCTTAATGACAAGCATTTCTGTTTTGGTGTTTTGAATGACAACATGTGGTGGGCAGTGTAGGTTTGTGTGAGAACAACCACATAATTGTGATTAAGAGTTATGTTTTTAGTTTTCAGGATATACATGGCATTGTTAGAAAAGGACTAGGATTTTCTGCTTTTTCTTTCACATACTGATTTTAGTCAATGATTTTAGGCATATGCATTCACACAGAGTAGAAGGAACAAGAGAGGTTACATTGTCTCTAAAACTTCACTTCTCAATCAAGGCTAGCTTCTATCATACTTTGGATTTGCTTCATGGGAGTGGGAGACACTCAGAGCAGGTAGGTGTGGAAATACTCACAAATAACACAATGCTCAAACACAAGGTTATTCGTAAATGTGAACTGTTCTATCATACATTGAGCCAAAGATTAATGGCAAACTCTATAGTTATGTCATGTCATCTAGCCATATGTTCTGGACAGTTCAAGAAAGAGACATACCAAGTTGTCAAATAATCACCACTAGGTGGTGAGCTGGCACAGATGGATGAAGTGCTGACTGGGCAGTCTTGATAAGCTCATATGGTTTATGAGAGCATACTGAGAAAAAACAGTGGAATAAGTTCAACTCCCACCTCCTTAACAACTTTTCCTTTATGTTGGGATACATTAGGGCTGTACAGTCTGGAAGTTAAGAACTCTGTAGTGAAGACACTTATAAGGATTTTTGGCCAAAGGATTGTTGTTGTCTATCAGGATGGAAATCCTAGGATCCATTGGTGGACACCAGTGGACGCTTAGCTGGAGCATCTCTAAATTTGATTAAGGGCTACTGGCTACACCAGGGGACAAAGTGAATGCCTGTATGGCTTTGGTAAGGCAATAAAGAATAACGTCCAGAATTCCTGATGGTGTTCTGTTTAGAGTATGAACAAGGTGAAAAAATGGATATAAATAGGACTGGGAAAAAGGAAGAAACTCATAGTCAGAAGAGGAAAACAATACTTTTAAGAAACAGAAAAGAAAATAAAGCATTAAGAATTTTAGTCAAATCACAGATGAAGAGAAAAGGTTCATGCCAGCTTTTAACGTGTCACGCTAATGACATCAGACATCACAGCATCCGGAATACAGGAACAGGCTTCATGAAATTAGCCCAGAACAATGATGGTAAAATAATAATAAAAACTTTTTCTAATGAAGGCAAAATAATCAAACCCAGACAGAAATTTTCTATAAGATCTAAAACTAAGATTTGACTGTAAATACTAAAAACTGCTAAACTACATCTAAACATCTAATTTGCTCCCAGTCTGCTGCAGTGCAGGGACTTCTTAGAGACAGACCTTTCTATAAAGTGTCTTGAGACTCACTAAGCGTTCTAGATCTGTGCCACCACCACCACCACCTGATCAAAGTCCCCGGAAATGATGGAATGAAGGCAGGTGTCTCTGCTGTACATGAGACCAACTTCATCTTATGAAGCATGAAAAAAAAGAGGACTGATTTAGAAACTTTTATGTTAGATACAATGCCCAGTAGGGGCTGGGAGGTCTTTTGGCCTTGGAACCCCTGCAGATTTTTATTTTTTTCTCCTGCATAACTGAAGTATTTTTTATTTTTTTTGCTTTTATTTTCCTCCCGACCATCTGACCTTACCTTGCTTTGCTGTTACTTATTCTTTAATATTATTGCCTAATCTTAACTGTTTTTCTTTTCTTGTAACTCTTTTCTTGTGACTTTCTCTTTGTCAGCTTGTTAAGAACTTTGAGCTACATTGTTGTATGGAAATGTACTATAGAAATAAATGTTGTTGTTGTATCTCTGCTCTCTTCCTTGACATCAGCAGCTGGACTGACCAAATTTTCAATCATACAATTATGATGTTGCTTGAGTTCTATGTTTATTATATACCTTTGGTGTTATAAATATGATTCAAAAAGAGAATGCACACTTAAAGGGTGAAAGAAACACAAGGAGATTAAAACATAAAAAGGGCATCCTAGCCAGTTTTTTTTCTCAATACAAAGTTCCAAAAATAAAACAACTTCTGGTAACTAAAATTGGTATGGTCCATAAACATTAAAAGGTGACTCTCAATACCCTATAACTAATGATGCCACTTTTCCAAGGCTAGTTTTATGAACAATAATTCACTGTTTTCTGTGTCATGATTTTATTTAATGAGGATCAGTTTTTTAGAATAAACTTTGCATGGATGTAGAAGAAATTTGATGAAAAGAATTGCTCCTGGAAAGTAAGCAAAACAAAACACTAGAACCCAATACATTAGTCAAAATAGAGATTTAATTACAGTATATTCAGACACAAATTGAAGCAATAGTTTCTCTAAAAAATTAACTCAAACAGTTGAGAATGTGGCAAGACCCATGAAAAACCTAATATGACTTTTGATTCTGGTGAGCCAAATAAAAGAAAAAAAAAACAAAACAAATGGAGATAACCTTTCTGCAGAGGAATAGCAGCATTAGTAGAAGTGATAAATTCTATGCATCCTTTACTGACTGGACCTCCATAAAGAGAGAAAAAATGTATTTTCTTTTGTAATGGGATTTAAAAAAATATTTTTTAATTGATAAATTAACCATGCACTAATGAAATTTATTTTAGCACTAGAGTCAGTCAAAACCAAATAGTCAAAACAATTTTGACAGGCACATTTAAACAATGTCCTATGAGTAATTTATGACCTGGCTTGGGCCCATTCATTCCAAGAAAAGTTGACATCTTTGACAAGTTGTCTTTGATTAATCAGCTTTGTGCACAACACTTTAAAATACCCAAAAAATTAACAATAAAAGTAAACTTCTAATTGAAAGGGTGTAGTGTGTTCCCCAAGGTCACTAGCTGCCTTCTTAGATCTGGGTTTCCCTCAGCACATTCAAATTGGCCCACTAAACAATTATTTTCAGCCACCCTTTGTGTATGGAATGCAGTAATTTATTTATACAACTAACCCTATTATTTCATCAGTCAAACGCTGAATAGCAAGTGCTTGTATAATGAACTTGTTTATACAGCACAAGCTGATCAGCAGGTAGCTCTACTAAATCAATATCACAACTATTCATCTTAGTGTAGTTTCAGTAATTCTGGCCTTCTTTTGTGAACAGAATTCAAAAGGAGCCTCCACACTAAAATGGGTAAAAAAGAAAAAAAAAAATAGGAGATTGAAAAATATTAAGCAAATGTATAATTTCTAACCAGAAAGTAAATGACAACAATCCAAAATGATGTGCAGATCAAGAGTCAGGTAAAAGATCACCAATGACCATGTGCCAGAAGGGTCTGTTAAGCCTCAGGTATAAACTTTCAGAATTACTTCAAGGGTCCTGAATATTATGTAGAAGCCCTAGTCTTCCTTGGTTAGCCAACAAATTATTCAGCAAAAGTGTGTCAAGAAACGCTACTGGGACTCCTTTATTTCAACAGCAATACTTCTGCATAATGCCTCACTGGGACTGGGATAGCCAAGTCAGAGGTTTTTCTTTCTCTTTAATTGTATTCCTTTTTAGTCATTCTGGTGTGATGTCAGACTATAGTGTGTGTTTACATCTATCTGTCTATCATTTAATCTATTGTGGCACGTGGCTGGGGATGGTACCCAGCTAGGATGCCCAGGAGGACCGGAGGAGGGCTTGCGCCTCCTCCAGACCACAAGGGGGTGACCGCCCTGGTAGCTTTGGGGCCACTGGTGCAGAGCTTTGAAGCTCAACCAAGTAGGGGCCCATGGTTACCGCCAGGGGGCGCCCCAATGTCTGGAGAGCCCTGGACCTCAGTACTTCTGCCACACCAGGAAGTGCTGGGGTAAGAGGAGCAGGGACACCCGAAGTGTTTCTGGGGATACAGCCGGCACTTCCGCCACACTGGGGCGTGTTGGTGGAAGATTGCCGGAGCACACCTGGAACACATCCAGGGGGGACATAAAGGGGGCCGCATCCCTTTATTCAGTGCTGGAGTCGGGTGGAAGAGGCGGCCTGAAGACAGGAAAGGCAGTGTGGAAAGAGGCCTGGACTTTGGTGCTGCGTCACTGGGTTGTGCACTTTGTTATTGTAAATAAATGTGTGTTGGACTTTAAAATGATGTCCAAATGTCTGTGTCCGGGCAGTTTCCCACAGTGGAGTAGTCGGCAGGATTCCGGTCCATAGTGTTCCCTTGGTGCGGGAAAAAAATGGGTGGTGCAGGAGTGCAGCGGGCTCCTATCAGCGCGCTGTCGTTGGAGGCGTCCGGGACAGCATGTCACCTAGCGAGGCCACACCAAGGATATTTCCTCGGACTGACGGGACCCGGGAAGTAAGTTCCCTGCTTGCCGGCAACCGGCCCCGCGGGGCCGCATGTGTTTTGTGCTTAGCAGTCAGGGGCTGCCCAGATCCTTGTCGGTGGCAGGCGCATGTTGATCCGCGGTGCTTTGTTGTCGTGTTGGCAGCAGGGAGAGCTGCTAAGAGTGAGACGCTGCAACTCAAAGAGCCAGCATGCCGCCACACCAGGGGGAAAGGAGCATGGACCGAAAGTCCCACCCTGTGATAGGCACGGGGTTGGATGGTATGTCTTGCGGGCCCGCTGATGAGTGGATGGAGGCGGGACAAAGGAATGTCCATCACATGCCAGGGAGAGACCCGATTGTGCCAGAGGAAAAGGCCCACAGGAAGCAGCCGACGTGTGTTGCTGACGGACAGGTAAGTCCACCGTCCGCTGACTTCCTGTCCTTGCTGGTGGCTCTGTGTGAGCCGGAGGAGCGCCTTTGGTCCGTAGAGTCATGTTTATTGCAGGTGCTGAGTGCTCTCCGTGTAGAGTTGCAGAAGCTGGACGGGAAGGCGATCGCGTCATCACAGACGCTGCGTGCTGCGGCGGAACGGCGCAGCGCTGGAGCCTTTGGCCGGAGTACTACGGCAGAGAAGGTGAGTAGAGCCAACACCATAAAGCATGAGGGTGGTCCCACCGAAAAGGCCCGTGAACCATGTGTATGGAACCAAGTAGGGGGATCTCCAACAATGGATGTGGCGGCAAGTGCTGCATGCATGGTGAGGGGAGAGACAGCGAGAGGGCTGGCAGGACGTGGGCTGATGAGTGCCCTGGGTCCTAGCACCCTACGCCCCGACCCCGTGACGGTCTTGTGTCAGTCTATAGGGACGCAGACAGGATTGGATCTGTGCGCTTGCCATATGCAGACCCTGACTGTCATAGCGTCCAAGAGAAAGAAGAGGATTCAAAGGAAGGGGGCCGGTTACTCCGATAGGAAGGAATGTGATGCTGGGTGCTTATGTCCAGAGAAGGGCCGCCCTCTGTGGAGGCAGAGGGAAACCCCACAGCCGGCTGAGGTGATGGGGGCATGTGCGGTCCTGTTCGATGTCCCAACATGGGGGGGCATGGAGGTCACGAAAGGGGGGAGCGTTGCCTGCGTATGAAACAAGGAGACGCCGAGTGGCGGCGTCAAGGCAACGTCTTCGCCACTTCTGATTTATATTTTGCAGGACCAGGACCTGGAACGAAGTATGTCAGCTTCTGGCCGAGGAAGACCTGCCCTTGCAGGATGGGCCGCTGGCCCCTACGGGTCTCAGCTTGTGGTGGGGTACTGTGGCACGCGGCTGGGGGTGGTACCCAGCGGGGACGCCCAGGAGGACCTGAGGAGGGCTTGTGCCTCCTTCAGACCACAAGGGGGCAACTGCCCTGGTTGCTCTGGGGGCTACGGGTGCAGAGCTTTGACGGTTAACCCTGTAGGGGCCCGTGGTCACCACCATGGGGCGCCACAATGCCTGGAGAGCCCTGGACCTCAGCACTTCCGCCACACCAGGAAGTTCTAAGGGGGAAAAGGGGCAGGGACACACGGAGTGCTTCCAGGGATACAGCCGGCACTTCCACCACACTGGGGCGTGACGGTGGAAGATTGCCAGAGCACACCTGGAGCACATCTGGGGGGACATAAAAGGGGCCGCCTCCCTTCATTCAGGGCTGGAGTCGGGTGGAAGAGGACAGGGTCTGGGAGAGGAAAGAGGCGGCCTGAAGAGAGGAAAGGCAGTGTGGAAAGAGGCCTGGACTTTGGGGGTGATTGGTGCTGCGGCACTGGGTTGTGCACTTTATTATTGTAAATAAACGTATGTTGGACTTTAAAATGATGTCCATCTGTCTGTGTCCAGGCAGTTTCCCACACTATCTATCTATCTAGTTAAAGAGTTTCAGCAAAACACAAATTTCCCCCCGGGGGCTAAAAAAGTTCTATCTATCTACTTGTCTATACAATTTAGATTAGATTAGATTAAATAGACTTTATTAATCCCATTGAGATATTCTGATGCATACAGCAACAGAAACATAAAAAAAATGATACAGACTCTTAAGACAAATAATGCAGCCAGTCAATGAATCAATAAATAATCAAAGATACGTAGATGTATATTGACCTTATACTAGCATGCCCATGTGTTCCTACACTTCACTACCACAACCACAAAGACATACCTGTATACTTCATACAGGCTGCTCCACATCCAGCACTGTTGAAGAGTCCACACATATTGCACAGGGGCTAAGGTAGTGTTCTGTATTGACTTTGAGAGACCAAACGGCCAGCAATACTAATGGGAGTTCCCTATTAATGTTTGTAAATTAGTTCAGAGTCTGTTTTTTAATAGAGGACTAGGAATAATAGACTGGATAATAGATGTATAGATGGAGTTTAAAAAAATATAAAGGACTGAAAATGTTTGCCTTACTTTTTAAAAAATAGTTGCTCTCTATTAAATTCTGCTTTGATATACTATTTTACTAGTCACACTAAGCAAAAAACATTATTTGAAGAATAATTCAAAACAATTCCTCCAACATATGTTTTCCTTGCAAAGAATTTATTTTATTTTTGTAGTTTAGCTGTTAGCTGTTACGACCTGGGAGCTCAGTTGTCATTGCAAGTCCTAAATTGTTTATAGGTGAACTGTC
The DNA here is from genome assembly GCF_016835505.1 of Polypterus senegalus. NCBI lineage: Eukaryota > Metazoa > Chordata > Cladistia > Polypteriformes > Polypteridae > Polypterus > Polypterus senegalus. The sequence continues at coordinate 120,555,096 of NC_053161.1, read as the reverse complement.
ACACTTGTTTTAAGTTGATATATGACATAAAAAAAGTCTTAGTATCTAAGGAATAAGGAAAGTTTGCTGAATTTTATACAAGAATATTGGAATACTGAAACACTGAATCGTCATTAGGTTATTGTTAAGTTCAAGGTCATCCTATTACAGGATATTTATTTGCTTATGTGCACTAGAAATCAATAATAAAAATATTACACCATAAGAGAAAAATGTACAATAGGCTATAAATAAATATTAAATACAAGTGTAGTTGAAAAATTAATGTATTTATTTTGATGTAGTTAATCAATTACAGATCTTGTTTGAGCTGTGATTTACCTTTAAACAGTAAACCACAGTAATATCTGTTACTGAAGTAGATGCATTCTGGGATTTTAATTTATTATAAGAAGCTTCATTTTTGGAGTTAGATTAACACAACACGAATATACACACATACTGTAATGAAAGAGACTGCTGTGTGTGGCCACTGGTGGTTCCTACTATGTAGCTCCACATGCTCCCATCTGCCTCGTTCACTGCCTAGACATCCCCACTTCCTCAGTTTCCCCAAAGTCCAAGAGAACATTCAATCAGAATCCTTAAGGAGACTTGTTGTTATCCACACACTCAGACTTTTGGATCTTAGCAGCACCGAAGCATCTCTAAAGTGCTTGCAGGTAGGTGAATTGTGTTGGTGTAGTGATATCTATTTTCTGAAATTGTTATATAGGTTAATACAGTAAAATGTAAGTTATTACTGAGTAGGTGGAGTTTTCCAATAAGGAAAATTAAGATTGGAACCTGCAAGGAAATGCTTACGAGTTGTATATGTGCATAAATCTGAATAAAATTTCTTTACTTTGCTCTGCTTACCTTGTATTGGTACCATGACAGTTTGCACACCATCCTCCATACACTGCAATGACTCCTTTCAAGACTTTGTGCTAACCCCAATGATCCTACTACATGTTGTGTGGTCTGGGTGGTCTTTTGGCCTTGGAGCCCCTGTTGATATTATTATTTTTCCCTGGCATATTAATCCTGGGCTTTATCATCACACTCATCTTTAGAAATTTAAAAAACTGGTACTATATAAAAGAACTCTACTTTGATACTAATTATTATGTATGTGCATATTGATGTTTTTTTTTTTTTTCTGTTGCTCATTATTTTTTTTATCTTTTTAATTTGTTTTTCTTTTATTGTAACTGACATCTTGTAAAGCACTTTGAGTTGTATCCTGTGAATGAAAATAGGAATAATTGTTGTTGCTTGGATTTTTTTTTTCATACTTCAATCCTTGTACCTCATTTATTACTGACATATGTGGTGTTCAAAAAGTGTGATTATATGAGTACCTAGTTGGGTAGTGAGCTGAATTGAAGGGAGCCTTTTGAACTTTTACACCAGGAACCTAGTGGAGTCCTAACCCAGCTTTGTTCTCACCTTCATATGTTAATGGCCAGATTGTTGACATAGTGAAGAATTTCAAATTCTCAAAGACCTTCATTTCAAAAATGCTAAAATAGTCACCAAATAACAGCCTTTCTGGGACAGTTGAACAAATTCCAAATCTAAAGTAATAACCATTTTTATAGGTCAACTACTGAATGTATTTTGACCTTATCAGTCACATTTTGATATGGAAATATATCTGTCAAGAACAACCAACTAGAGAAAGAACTGTACTCTGCTTCTAGCATCAGTCTGCCTACATTCCCACAACCGATTCCCTCTACTTTTGCAGATATATATGTAAATTAAGATTTTTGTTCTTTTGTCATGTCCTGCCTACCCTCTGTTTGCTTAACTTCCATGCAGAAAAACAGCTTAGGCCAATCAAGAACAAAATTATGTGATTTCAAAAGAATTCTTGGCCATGCTAGGGGCATTGCAAGAACTTACCTATATCAACTTAAAAATCAGTCTACACTAATTTGAGGGCTATATATATATTTTTTTTTAATTGGACGTGTTTAGGTTGTTGATGTGATGACAAATATTGTCCTTATCTTGTCATAATTTGGAAATAAGCAGCCAAGAACAGAACTTGGTGGATCAGGAGATGTAGTCAAGAAGCAAATCTGGAGCCATTACCAAATGTTCAAACTAATGAGCATCAAAGTCAAAATGGGAAACCAAAATCAGAGTCAGAAATTCAGAGACAAAAGTTGTAAAGAACCAGATTTCATTAAATATTGCTTTTAAAAAGAAAAAAAAAATAGTGAAATTAACCACAATCTTAGACAATATATAGGGGTATGACATCAGTTTTAATGCAGTCACACCAATGTTGCCATCCAGTGTGACTTCCGGGAACATGCCTCCTAATACAGTATACCTGGCCATGCCAATGCCATACCATTTTCTAAGACCACTTAACCCACAGCAGGGTTGCGGGTGGCTGGGATCTATCCTAACAAGCATAAGTCACAGGGCAGGAGCAATCCCTGGACAGAATGTCAGTCCTTTGCTGGGTGAAGGCAGACATTCACACTCCACAAACACATACAGTTAGCCAATTTAATGTCACCTTTCCACCTAACCTATAATAATTGGAATGTGAGAGGAAACCCAGGCAGACATGAGAAGAAGCCTCCTAACACCAGGCTGTCAAATCACAGCAAAAGGGCTAAAGAATAGTGGCGGTATAAAACCATGATGATAACATACTGTATATTTACTGTAAGTCCAAATTATGAGAGGTAATAGAAATAAATTCTGTAACGTTCAAAACTTTAAAAGAAAAATGCAAATGTTCAGAGAAAAATGCATTAAGTCTAGCATAAATGAAAGAAAACAGTCTAATATTACAGTATTACTGTTTTATTTGTATGAATGTCATCAAATCAAATTCCTTGCAACTGTCAATGTTACGGCAGTAAACTACTTATTTTCTTATAATAATAATCAGTCTTGCTAAATAATATAAAGCTTTGTTATTTTGGATGCCAAGGCTCTTTCAGAACAACATTCTTAAATGAAGAGGACAGGCAATTTGTGCAAAGATGACAAGTGTGAAAAGTAATCCTCTTCTCCTGTGCTTCTCTCCATTTTTCTCTCCATTTCTCACTAAGAAGTCTTAGCTTGATGTTTATAGTTTGGGAGTGTCAGACTAGCTACGAGTAGCCACATTATTCAAAATAAAAAATATCCATCTATCTATCCATTATCCAACCTGCTATATCCTAACTACAGGGTCACAGAGGTCTGCTGGAACCAATCCCAGCCAACACAGGGCGCAAGGCAGGAAACAAACCCCGGGCAGGGCACCAGCCCACCGCAGATAAAAAAAATATCTTCCTCTTAAATAATGTACATTTTTTTTTCATCCATTTACCTACAGTGCATCCAGAAAGTATTCACAGCGCATCACTTTTTCCACATTTTGTTATGTTACAGCCTTATTCCAAAATGGATTAAATTCATTTTTTTCCTCAAAATTCTACACACAACACCCCACATTGGCAACATAAAAAAGGTTTACTTGAGGTTTTTGCAATTTTATTAAAAATAAAAAAAACTGAGAAATCACATGTACATAAGTATTGACAGCCTTTGCACAATACTTTGTTGACGCACCTTTGGCAGCAATTACAGCCTCAAGTCTTATTGAATATGATGCCACAAGCTTGGCACACCTATCCTTGGCCAGTTTCGCCCATTCCTCTTTGCAGCACCTTTCAAGCTCCATCAGGCTGGATGGGAAGCGTCGGTGCACAGCCATTTTAAGATCTCTCCAGTGATGTTCAATCGGATTCAAGTCTGGGCTCTGGCTGGGCCACTCTAGGACATTCACAGAATTATCCTGAAGCCACTCCTTTGATATCTTGGCTGTGTGCTTAGGGTTGTTGTCCTGCTGAAAGATGAACCATTGCCCCAGTCTGAGGTCAAGAGCGCTCTGGAGCAGGTTTTCATCCAGGATGTCTCTGTACATTGCTGCAGTCATCTTTCCCTTTATCCTGACTAGTCTCCCAGTTCCTGCCACTGAAAAACATCCCACAGCATGATGCTGCCACCACCATGCTTCACTGTAGGGATGGTATTGGCCTGGTGATGAGCGGTGCCTGGTTTCCTCCAAACGTGACGCCTGGCATTCACACCAAAGAGTTCAATCTTTGTCTCATCAGACCAGAGAATTTTGTTTCTCATGGTCCGAGAGTCCTTCAGGTGCCTTTTGAGAAAACTCCAGGCGGGCTGCCATGTGACTTTTACTAAGGAGTGGCTTCCGTCTGGCCACTCTAACATACAGGCCTGATTGGTGGATTGCTGCAGAGATGGTTGTCCTTCTGGAAGGTTCTCCTCTCTCCACAGAGGACCTCTGGAGCTCTGACAAAGTGACCATCAGGTTCTTGATAACCTCCCTGACTAAGGCCTTTCTCCCCCGATCGCTCAGTTTAGATGGCCCGCCAGCTCTAGGAAGAGTCCTGGTGGTTTCGAACTTCTTCCACTTGTGGATGATGGAGGCCACTGTGCTCATTGGGACCTTCAAAGCAGCAGAAAGTTTTCTGTAACCTTCCCTAGATTTGTGCCTCAAGACAATCCTGTGTCTGTGGTCTACAGACAATTCCTTTAACTTCATCCTTGGTTTGTGCTCTGACATGAACTGTCAACTGTGGGACCTTATATAGACAGGTGTGTGCCTTTCCAAATCATGTCCAATCAGCTGAATTTACCACAGGTGGACTCCAATTAAGCTGCAGAAACATCTCAAGGATGATCACGGTAAACAGGATGTACCTGAGCTCAATTTTGAGCTTCATGGCAAAGGCTGTGAATACTTATGTACGTGTGCTTTCTCCTTTTTTTATTTTTAATAAATTTTCAAAAACCTCAAGTAAACTTTTTTCACGTTGTCATTATGGGGTATTGTGTGTAGAATTCTGAGGAAACAAATGAATTTAATCCATTTTGGAATAAGGCTATAACATAACAAAATGTGGAAAAAGTGATGCGCTATGAATACTTTCCAGATGCACTGTATGTTCTAAACTATTCTTGGCTGCCAGGAGTTGGAGCCTATCTTGGAGACATTTGAAGCAATCAAGAAAGAAAAATCAGACAGGGCATACTTGGCCACACTCTCATAGACTAAACCAACTCAAAGCCACCAATAAAGCATAACCTGCACAACTTTATGAAAGTAATGAAGGCAAGAGTACTCAGAAAACCCAATTCTCTTTGAAAACACATATCCTTGCAGCATCATGCACAAGCTGCAGTGCCAGTAAACAGTAAAATACACTCATACTTGTTAATACTGGCCCAATATATAGTTATCAAAAAGTCTGACACAGAGTATGTCTCTTTGTGATATGGTTAGATACCAGACAATGCAAAATGTGACTATCTTTCTAATGATAACTGGATGCTAGGCACTGGAGCTAAGAACAGGAAACTAGTTTGTATTGCTCTTGTTGGTTTAGAGCTCTTCACATGTGATGACATGTGAACATTGTGATAGACGGCCGACAGCCTTTTCAGGGCACTGCCTTCCCCGGGACACTAGGTGGCAGCTCCCCTGGACAGCAACGGTTCCCCAGGTTCCCTCAGGGCATCCTGGGACACGGAGTCCGTTTCCTCTGAACTGTTGAGTACTGTGGGTGCCACCAGGGGGAGCTCACAAAGAACCTGGGGACTCCTACTGTTACTACATCCCGGAAGTACTTCAGAGTCACGAGGACAGAAGCCCGCAGTACTTCCAGGCTACTTGAGGACTGAGGATGTGGCATTTGACCCGGAAAAAGAGAAGGAGCACTCCCGGGTCATGGACTATTTAAAGGACTGGTGAAGACCCAGCAGGCGAGCCGAGTTGGGAGGTTGGGTGAAAAGTTGCTGGGAGTGGAGGATTATTGTTTATTATTGCATTGATTATTGGTTAATTGTGGCATATGCAGTGCTTTGTTCACTTTACTTAAGAAAATATTAAAAGATTCTTTTTGGTGCTTTTACACGTGTGGCTTGGACGTCTGTCTGGTGGGTTTCACGGGGCAACAGCGTCCCTAGCGTCCATAACATCCAGCTGAAAAATGGGTAGGTTCTTATCTGAGATGGCTTAATTACAGACTAGTCACTGTGTATGAATAATAACAGGGTTACTTCATCTGTCCATTGACAACAAAGTATCCTGTGGTTTTCACTAACTAACCAGTGTTATGACTAAAATGGAAGCATAGAACATTCTTAGTAGTGTTTGGCATTATAATATGACTGACTTGATCAGAGAATGTTTAAATTAAACAATACAAAATGTTGCACTTTTGTCATAATTACTATGCATTAACATCATCTCCATTTAATTCACTTCACTTTATTCTTATAAAGCACACTTTCATCAGTAGACAGTTGTATTATCCATCCATTCATCCATCCATCCATTACCCAACCAGTTTGCAACCATTATTACAGAGTTGGTCTGTTGGTTTGCAATAGTCACCCAGTATTCCTGGAGATGTTCATGTAAAAACCTAACAAGTCAATACTGATTACAGTATGTTTGAAAAAAATTATAATAGTACCACCTGTAAAATGACCCTGATCTTCTTATTAGTGAATATTTAAAAGTAAAATAAAACGTAAGTTGCTGATGAATGTGTCCCATCCAGGCTTGATTTTTGTCACTGTCACATTCTGCTGGGATAGCCTCTAAATATTCTGTACTAACATAAGAGAATTTATGAAATATAGGAGGATAACACTAGTAGGAGGAGGTGTAGTATACAAAAATAAACATGTGTACATATATAAATAACCAAATTATCATCGCCACATTTCATTTTTCTTTTTGATGTCACTGATAAAAATTAGGAGTGGGGTTTACTTTTTTTGAAACTGAGCTGAGTTTGATGATATTTAAAACAGCCATGAGAGTGTTGATTAATATCAAATTCAAGCTTAGAGCATGGATTCCAACTCACACTCTGGGATGTCACAGTTACTATCTGAAAGAAGCAGTAAATGTATCAAAGAAGCACCCTACTGATTCACTTTCACAGAGTGGGCTCCAGTGTATATCACAAGATGACAGTTTTACATGTTGAACTCCAAGCTATTTATATTTCAAAAAGGAAAACAAGGTGGCTTCTAGTCACTTGTCAAATGGCAAGTCTATGGTGTCCACCGATTTTACACAATAGTGTGTTGGCTTATCCAGAAAATAAATGTGATACTAAGTAAATGTAACACAACACCCATTAATGTATTAAATAGAAATGAAATATAAAACGCACCAATAAATTATGATTACCTGTGAGTTTGCAACTGTAGATTTTTTCTGCTAAGTCTATAAATGTGAAGTATCACATAACAGTAACACAGCATACCCTCATTGCGGTCTTCTTTTTGCTTTGTTTCAGTCAAGGATTTATCTTTTTTCATATCCAGAATAATATGCAGTATGCCGCTGACTTTGTGTTTTTTTTTTCTTGCAGAATTAATCTGCAGACTCCACAAAGTGTGTGACGAAAACCAATTCAAGACAGTTGGATACGGTAGGATGCTTCCTGGCATTGTGCAATGCCAAGAGTTAGATTACAAGACTTACACCTGGCGTTTTATAAACCTGTTTTGAAAAACCATATATCCGAGCATTTCTGCCCAGTGTAGAAAGATAGGGAAAGAGTTTACTAACGCAGTGTAATGAACTGAAGCCAAAGAAAGATATAACCGATGCATGCAAAAAGAGCAGTAATGCCATAATCTGTGATAAGAGAATTCTGAGATAATTATCAAAGCTTGGCATATGAAATAATGGCACAGAAGAATTCCAAACATTTCCTAACCTTACACTGACATGGCTATGTCAAATTTACTCACAAGGCATGTTCAATTTAAATACGAAGAACTACTTTGTACTTAAACATGAAAAGGCCATTAAAATAATCTAAAAAATTGGATTACTTTTTCAAAAGCAAGAATTTAATTGTGCCACTTTGTTGTAATAAGAAGAGTGAAAACATCCCCCACACTAATTCTAACCCAGCTCACTGAATGTAATAGTTGAAGTCAAGAACCCTGGGCACGCTGGAATCTGCTGTGGAAAAGAAGATGATGGAAAAATTGGGTTCCATTATGAAAAATCCCCTCCATCAGGTGCTCTCTTGAAGCACTTTTAGCCACAGGCATCATGGTCTTTTTGCCCATTTCTATCGAGTAATTCAATGCTTACACCCGATGTACTAATTGAGTTATTTATTTATTTATCATTTGATTCCTTGGATGTATTATCTGTCCTGTGAGTCCATATTCTTGTTTTTTTACGTTTCTGATGCCGTATACCTTTTTCTTTCCCTAACCTAATCTAGTCTTAGACAGAAATCAGCCTATCTTCCTGCATTTAGCTGGCAGCAGGAGAACTCAGTGTGATCTCCTACTGCTGTAGCCATTTTGATTCAAGGTCCAATGTATCGTATTTTTAGAGATAGCCTCCTGTACAACCTTGTTGTAAAGAGCTATTATTTTAGAGTTTTTTTACCTCTCTGATTGCTTTATACAGTTGTTTCACTTCTGCCACATCATGACGTTTTGGTATTGTAAGACTTAACAATTTTATGTCCAGAAAAAGTTGAAAACTTATAACAGCCCTTTTGAGGACAATGCTAGTCACCTGTGCTTTTATTTTCTCAAGGATTACTGCTTGTCTCTGTACTACCCAGGATCCTACATACCACCTACCACACTCAGCAAATCCAATAAATATTACCCACTAAGTGCACAAAAATGTGTAAGACTAACACATTTTATAGAAATCAGCACTACAAAGATTCTCAACAGTAAAGCTAACTACAACAAATTTAAAAACAATGCATACACAAGTTTTGATCCACAATAGCATATGCCTCCAGATGATATGGGATTAATATTTGACCAGATATCTAAATTATGCTAACTAATAAGACATCTACACCTCAACCACAAAGGAAATGCAGGCAAAAAGCAAATGGTTTTCTCTTGTTTGGTAGAAATTGAAAGTAGAGCATTAAAGAATTGTGTGCAATAACAGATTTACTCAGTTGTAGCTTGAGTAACACATGTTAAAAAAAGGAAACTAAAAATTTGCAGGCACATATCCTAAATGTCATTTTTATTCCCAGAAAGACAGCGCAGGGTGTGTTGCTTTTGAATTATAATCAGTGACAGCTAGTTTTTCATGGATTGATGCCTGAGGATGTTACATGAAAAACTGCCTTTACAAATTATGAAGTAAGATGAAATTGGCAACTGACAAATATTGTAGAGTTATTCTAGTCAAGCTGAGAAACATTTTTCAGAGTTATTTCAAAAGCACATTCTATTGTACTGACTGAATCGTAAAACTGACATTATCTGTGACTGATCCAGTCATGTTTTTGAAATTATTTTCAGATGTATTTGAACAGATCACTGTGTTTGATGATATCACAGAGCAATGGAGTATCTGTTCAAATAACTTAGTTCAATGGTACTTCACTTTCATCTATCCATTTTGTAAGTGCCAGGTGTGTAGCTCACACTGACAGTGTTGGAAACAAAGAAGGAATGCAGGGCCTTCTACCATACACATGTACTCTCTTCAACTGGTGAAATTTAGAGCAGCCAGTTAATATAGAACAAATAAAAACAGGAGGAAAACTAGAGCAGCTGGCAAAAACAAAACAAACAAATAAATAAAAACAAACAAGAAACACACACAGAGAACATAGACTCATTCCACACAAATCCTGGGCTGGGAATTCTGGATATGTGATGCAGCACCACATTACGGCATCATCCTCAACATTACTGTCTTATCATTGTATTTTTGTTATTATCATTTAATTACAACTGTTTTATTAGATGACAGCCATTTGGAGTTTTAACAAAAGAGTACTGTCTACATGAACAAATATTTATATATACACTGTAGTGAACGGCCTGAGTCCATGCCTGGCCGGGACACCCTTCACTGTATATTCAGGGGGAGCAGCCCTGGAAAGTGCAATACCTCCCTCTGGATGCTAGATGGCTGCCCCCCTGGGTTGGAGCGGTGCCTCGGTTTCCCGCAGGGTTCTATGGGAATTGGAGTTGGGTGCAGCCCTGTTGGGTCCCGCAGGCACCGCCAGGGGGTGCTGCAGCTGGGCCTGAGCCCTTATGGGCAATATATTCGAAACACCCGGAAGTGCAGCCAGAACTCGGCAATCAAGCACCTGGAGCACTGAACTATGAAAGGGGCCAGCAGCCACCACTCAGCGGCCAGAGTCAGGAGGAGGAGGACGAAGCTTGGAGGAAGAGGAGTGGTGAAAGACGAAGATAGTGTGTGGTGTGTTTTGGTGGTGTTTTATTTGTACTGGGAACTGTGTTGTGCCTGTGCGGATTACGGGGAAGACGTGCCCCTTAGGTGAAGAAAAATAAAAGTTTATTTATTTTAACATGCCTCTGGTGTGAGTCTGTGTCGGGTCAGGTGCCCATATAGCTCCTTTTTTTACAACACATATGCATATACTGTTAGAGGGGTCCTGCTCTCATACAGACCACCCCTTAGGTGAAGAAAAATAAAAGTTTATTTATTTTAACGTGCCTCTGGTGTGAGTCTGTGTCGGGTCAGGTGCCCATATAGCGCCTTTTTTTGCAACACATATGCATATACTATTAGAGGAGTCCTGCTCTCATACAGACCACCAGAATAACATCAAAATATTTGTGCTTATCTATACTAATAAAAGGCAAAGCCCTCACTCACTCACTCACTCACTCACTCACTCACTCACTCACTCACTCACTCACTCACTCACTCACTGACTCATCACTAATTCTCCAACTTCCCATGTGGGTGGAAGGCTGAAATTTGGCAGGTCCATTCCTTACAGCTTCCTTACAATAGTTGGGCAGGTTTTATATCGAAATTCTACGCGTAATGGTCATAACTGGAAGCAGTTTTTCTCCATTTACTGTAATGGAGATGAGCTTCAATGCCGTGGGGGCGGAGTTTCGTGTGACATCATCACGCCTCCCACGTAATCACGCAGTACATAGAAAACCAGGAAGACCTCAAAAAAGCGCTGAAGATGATTAAACATGCATTATATAATTGAGAAGGCAGCGAAACAATAAGAAGCGAGCGAGTGACATATACAACCATATTCATGAGTTCTGCTACTTCGGAAACAAAGCACTATGTAAACCTACACTTTAAATTAAGTTCTTAGACAGGCTGCCGCTGGCGTTTGTAATTTAGTGCCTGCCCATATAAGGCCGTCCGTCAGCGGCAATCCAATAGCAAACTGCCACTAAATATTCACGGGTGAAGGACTGTGTTTATGGAGAGGAAGATGAGATGGTCAGGGTGGTGTTTGACACAAACTCAGCGAAACTGGGAGAGAAAGTTTTAAGTGCCAGGACTAAGGTAACATTAAATACAGCCATGGACATAGCACGAGATGGCACCAGCACAGCTGGGAACCTTCGATGCAAGTACACCGAGTGGCTCACGTGAACTGACGCAGTGCACAGATAAAAAGCAACAGTTCCAAAGAGTGCTGAACAAAAACCGAATTACACAATTGAAAAGGCAGCAAAAAATATGAAGCGTCTGATACATACAAGCATATTCATAAATCCAACTACTGCGGAAACAAAGCACACGTTGGAAAAAGTCAATGTCCCGCTAAAGGAAGACAGTGTAAAAAAAACCCATGCATGCAGTGTGTCAGGTCTCAGATAAAGAAGAAGACGAGCTGTTTATTGATGCAGTAAGAAACGAATCGATGAATGAAACCTGTCATCTTTACAATGATTGACAAACACGGAATGTAACTTGAACACAACACATCCTACAAATACGAACCTGATTGAAAGAAATAATGATAATCAAATCCTTGATGACAGCAACACTCAGTAACACTCACAAAACAAATACTGTATATTGACAGTCATGTTACGTTATTTTTAAAACGTTCCCTTTTCTTTTTCTAGCTTTTTTAACACACTACTTCTCCGCTGCGATACGCGGGTATATATAAATATGTATATATATATCCCGATCTACATACTCGAATAATGGATACTTTATTCGCCATCAGTGATTGTTTTGGTAAAGCCATACTCAGTGTATTCATTAGATGAACGGTAAAAAAGTAAGAGCGAGGGGAGGATGACTTATTGAGGCATGCAGGCTGTAGTGCGCGTCAACTCTATCTGAATTGCGCGATCACATTTGAAAAAATATATCTTTTCAAGTTCTATTTAGTCCATATGTGTCAAACTCAATATACTGTATTATTGTTATTAATGGCCCGGGTATATGAAGCGCTGGTAACACAATAAACTACAGATCCCATAATGCAGCGCTTCAGCTGCCTTGCCGAACACTTACCGCGTTAATCAAGTGTAGTTTATGATGCTGCAAGTTATTGCGAAGCTAGCTCATACGATGCTGAAGAGAAAAGTTGATTCTGAAAATAGAGCCTTTAAAAACCGATGGGAGGCTGAGTATATGTTTACTGAACCAGTGTGTCTCATTTGTGGAGCTAATGTGGCTGTAATTACAGAATTTAATCTAAGACGGCACTATGAGACAAAACATCAGGGTAACCTGAATGCAATGCAGAAGATACAGAAAGCAGAAGAATTAAATAAGAATCTGACACTTCAGCAGACGTTTTTACCCGTGCACAGTCACAAAGTGATTTCAAGTGAAGCTGCTTTTATGGGAGACACAAATGCACCAGTGCACCTTGCCTCACTTTCCCTGCTGCCAAGTAATGTTAAACCAAGTCGGCACTACGGTGTTCCCAAATACGCACTTTGCTGATAAACTGAGCGCACTGAGTTTGCGCGCTTTGGTGACTTTGAAGAACAAAAAAAGTCCGTCTACATGCTGCTCGAACCTTGTGCATGTTTGGTAGCACATATCTGTGTGAGAAGCTCTTCTCAGTGATAAAGACTAACAAAACAGCACACAGGAGTCGCCTCACTGATGAGCACCTGCAATCCATCCTGAGAATCTCCACAACACAGAACCTCACACCAAACAGAAACGAACTTGTGGCCAAAAAAAGATGCCAGGCGTCCAGCTCTAAAATGACATATGAGCAAAGACAACTGAATGATTTGATTTGTTATTGCTGAAAGGAACACATTTTATTTATATTTCTAGGTTTTGTTATGCAGCATGTTCATATTTGAATTTGTATAATTTTGACAGGATATATTTTTATGGAGAGCAAAATCTTTTGGGATATTTAAAATCTAAGTTTATTTTTATATAAAATTACATAAGAGTAAAGAAATTTGAATGTTTGTTCTTTTAACGTTTACTTTATTTCTAACTTGTATAATTTAGACAGGATATATTTTTATGGAGAGCAAAATATTATAAGTTGTTTAAGGTTTGAGTTGATTTATTCACGAATAATATTCCTGTCTGTTTTTACCATTCCTACCAAAGATATTTCTGTTGACTAAATAAAAATTCCTTCTATTTAAAATTTAAATAGAACTTGAACAAATACGATAGTTCATAATATCCACGCAGACTTGCACGTAAGAGCGGGAGTCATCCGTTTTAACAAGCAGCGTATTGCACTGATACGAAATAGCTGTGTGTGTATATATGTAGATATGTATGTATATGTATATATGTTTATATATTTGTGTGTGTATGTATATATATATATGTATTTGTGTGTATATATGTAGATATATATATATATGTATGTATATATGTGTGTGTGTATATTTATGTGTATATGTATAGATATGTATATATATATGTTTATGTGTGTGTGTGTGTGAATATATATATATATATATATATGACAACAACACTCATCACTCACAACAGTGACAAAACAATTACATTGACAATCATGTTACGTTATTTTCAAAATGTTTCCTTTTCTTTTTCATTGCTTCTTTAACACACTACTTCTCCGCTGCGAAGCGCGGGTATTTTGCTAGTTGGAAATAAATAAAAGGTTACGATTACTAAAAGTAAAGAAATTATAGAAGACAAAAGAATATAACCTGTAGCTTCTCTCGGCCTAGCTTTGAGGTTGGTGAACTCCATCTAACACTTGCTGACTTTCACCCACAGTAAAGAACTCCCTTCTCTTACCTCTCATCTATCTGAGTCATAATTCTAACTTCTCTTCCTCCCGACTAGTGAGCTGTTGGCCAACTCACCCCCTGATTCTAAGCTAACTGGGCCTATAGCTTGAAAACAGCTTTAAACGTTGCCAGGGCTATATGCATTCATGTACGTAACTACCTACTCTAGGTTAGAGGAAGAGACCATTTGGTGACCCTAAGGCTAATGCACCCAAACCACCCGAAGCCTTTAAATGAATAGGTCTTGTAAGTATTCTATGGCTGAAAAGAGTCATACAGTGACTCTATGGGTGCCAGCATTTCAGTGCAAATGCATCAGCAATTTGGCAATCCTACCCAGAATTCCCCTTTTGAAATCATCAGCCTGATTATATGGCATTTCTGGTGTATCCAAGATTATGGATAACTCCTAGTACTGCATGCGAACTACAATCTCCTTGTAATCGACTTTCTGATTTAAGAATTCTAGGTGTGGCTTCTGGTCTTTGAATTCTAGCTAGTGTTTCAATATTTATGGCAGATCATTTTGACTTTCAGTTTTGACCAAAGGCTTGCCTTAACTACTTTCATCTACTGGTCATTTTCATTCTTTAAATACAACCATTTTCTGAGGTAAAAATGGTTGGCTGGGGATCAGCATTATACGGATCCTCGCCTCTCTCTTTCTCTGGACCTGTCTCCTTCTCTGTCTTTGAGTGCATCTGACTCTGTCTCATACTACCTTTTCCTCCTTGGCAACCCATCACAATCCATTATTTGTTTTTTTGGTAAATATGTCCAGATGTTCAGAGTTAGTGTTTTATTTTTACAATTCTGTACATGGGCTGTAAGCCAGTCTTTTCCAAAAGAATTAAAAATAAACTGAACTGGAAAAAATCAATCTTAGCATTTATAAACATTTAAAAAATATACACTGCATTTCCAGTAAATAATCAATAACATAAAGCAGTCTCCACCATTATTTGAAGCTCTAGAATTTGAAAGATGTTCTCTTGCATTGACGTTCTTGGTTGTTTATAATTTATTGTTAATTTAAACAGTAATATATCACACAAATCTGTAGATACTGCTCATTTTCTGCATTCTGCATGGCTATACTACTACACTGCTCAATAAAAGTATAATGGAAGACGGCTCTACTAGAACTAAAAAAAAACTCCATAAAATATCTTGTAAAATTGTCTCTTTAAATGATAACAATCAATTTGTGTGCTGCTCTTTGTACACAGGCCAATGACAACATGTGAAGTATTGAGGCTGATGGTGGTTTCTATGCTGGGATAACTTCCAAGAAGCAGCCATGTTGATTAGAAGCATCAGTGTAGGTTTCAGTGACAGAACAGAGTTGTCACATTGCCTCTGTGACAGGCCAGCCTGAAGTCATGACTGGGGACATTAATCCAATTGCATAGGCAGCATTTGTATATAAACACAGGTAAAGGCTCATCACACAAGAAAACAATAAAAAAAAAATACGTTTGCATGGAAAATAGACAATATTTTCACAAAGAACCAACATTTTTCTGGTGATGTCAATTGCAGCAAAATGTTTTTAATGATTTATGAGAACTATTAAGATGCCACTGAATCATTCATACAACATGTTATAAGACCAGCCTTGAAGTGTTAAACAATTTAAACAGATTAACTTTTAAGTTCTGCATCAACATGGGCTCTAAGACCAATTAAAAAACCAGACCAGAATTTTCATATATATTTACAATCGAAAAACTGTGGAAATGTAATCTTGGAAGTTTTTGATTTTATGAGCAGTAGATTAAATCAGTTGCGAAAGGCAAAGAACAGTGAGCTATTTTATGCTTGTGGGAGATCTAATAAAAAAGTGACTTTAATTAGTGAAAGGGTTTTATGTGTCATAGTTTGTAATGCCACATATTTGCAGCCTAGCGACTGGAGAGTAAGCAACACTGCCACATTGTTCCTGTTTCTGAAGTCTAATAATGGACTGCAGTGCTTCACTTTTAGTGTTACTTCTTCTGTAGGGCCTAGGGTTTCTCAAGTCATTCTAAGACTTGCCATGATGTGCAATAAATTGTTCTTAAATAAACCTCAGGATATCCACAATTTAAACCTGCAACCCCTACGATTCTGCATTGAATGAGAAAACACCAATATAAATATAAGTGAATGGAATGATTAGTATATTCATTGTCACTTTAATAATAACCACTAAAAATATAACAGTTTTAGAAATCAAAGAATATCATATTTTGATTAATTAATTTTTGAGTACATAATGAGATGAGGACTGGACAAGAAAAAAAAGTAACGATTAGAACCTAAACCTGTAGTAAAAAATAAATTTAGATATCAAAAATGTATTATTCAGGAGGTAGTTTACAATATGATGGAGTACTAATATTATACATAGGTAACCATTACACTGTACTCATGTTCTTGAGTAACCTTTGAGGATACTACTAGAGATATAGGTAGTATTATATTCATCAATGGTAGTAATTTCCTGTTCTAACTTAATTTTATTAGAAAGAACTAAAAAAAATCACACCATTCACTTTTACAAGGGCAACTTTAAAATCTGGTAACATACTATATAAAGGAGCTCTGCTACCATTACATTTTACATAGAGCAGTGATTAGGATTGCTGTCTTAGGTTGGGGATATACTTAACGCTATGCTATGTGTGCACTTGAAGATGCTGCTGCTGCTATGCAAGCAGTGTACTGTCTATGCTTGTGTGTGTGTACTTTAAGTAAATCTGGAGGATTCCACCAGGTGGCAGTGTGAGACATCATCATGGTGAGAAAACAATGTCCAATTTCACTGTGTTGTGAGTTAAGGGAAGAAAGATGTTAAACATAAAATCTCTTTGCATTTGGATGCTGTTGCAAAGGTGCAAAAAAAAAAAAAAAAAAAAGTGAGACCATAATTGCATCGAGTCATTACACTGGGGAATAATAGACGCTTGTATTACCTATGTGGGAAATGGATGTAAAAAAAAAATACCATGAATACATTTGCATGTCAGCATTTAAGTTTGATGATTTGCTTCACCGCATCGAACCATTCATCAAACATCAAAGCACGCAGAGTTATCCTGTTGGAGTGGCATTGTGGCTTGCTATCACATGGTAATAGTTAACAACAATGCTGGCATCATGTATCAAAACTTGAACACACACGCCACCCATAGTTTTGCAAGTTCTGCTCCCCAGAAGATGCATTGAAAGAATGCTGGTAACGCATGGTAGGCATTATATATGTGTGTACCTGTTCTGAGCGTGAAAAATAAACTGTCCCTTAGCGATCCAGAGGCCTGTGTTCCCCTAGTCACTGTTGGTGTGGAACTTGCACTTTCTGCCTATTTCTGTTTTGTTTTTATTCCAGGTACTACAGTTTTTTCTCCTGCATCCCAAAGTTCAGTATTAGGTTAAACGCACATTAAACTTTAACATTTTTTTGGAGGGTATAAATGAGTTTGTCGTCTGATGAACTGGAAAATCATTCAGGGCTGGTTTCTACCTTGTGCCCAGTGCTTCTTGGCTAGGCCCCATCTATTGAACTAACAGGGTTTAAGAATATTGTAAAAAGCACCCAAACAAAGTTGCCATGCATGTTGAGCAGTTCAAAGCCCTTAAAAAATGAGCATATTTATTGTTCTACTAAATACAGGCAACTGCTTATTCTAACGCACCTAACCAAACTTCCATGTTGTTAGGGGCCACTGGGAATGCCTCCACCCAGAAGAAGTACTCAACTCACCTTGTCCCCTGCCTTCTGCACACTTGCAGACTTGTGGGCCCTTGTCTGCACATCTGTAGACTATTCATGATCCCCTTTTCCAGCACATGATTTCTCTCGGCTCTTGGATCCTGACACCTCCTCAGCCTCTATGCAGCATACAAGCTCCCCTAGCTCCCTCGAACTGTTTAGCTTCTACTCTGTCTTCCCCCAAGTACTTCAGCTCTCTTAATTCCTTCCATCCTCCTGGGGATCACCTTATACAGGCTCTCACTGCTCAGTTCCTACCACATGTTAGCCTATTAATTGTGGTGCTTCTGTTTAAATTCCCTGTGATGCAGTTTTCCAGATCCTGGGAGGGTGGATCCACTCCATCTATGAGTGTTTTTGTCTATTAGTCCACTGTACTGGCCTTTGTGGGTAGCTATCCTCACCCAGTCTCTAAGTGTTTGTGTCTGCTGGCTACTAAAATGTTAAGTTTTTTTTATACAAATAGAAAGACAATTAGCTGTCATTTTAACATTGATGTTTATTGTAAATAAATATATTATCCTTTTGACAAGATTACTCTTTTTGAATCATTCTAACCCACATCTGCCACACAAATTGTGAAATGCAAACTAAGCACATATTTTGTGCTTACTTCAAACAACATAAAAAATATAAGAAAACAAAGGAAATACTACATTTTTGAAGATATGTATCAGTAATGTAAATGCATGTGTTGGTAGTGCTTATCAGAGATGGTGATCCGTGAAAAGATCCTTCATTTCAAAGCTGTGACATTCTTGTCACTTTCTGATAATCTCATACACTTGAGGCTGGTTACACGTGAATGCACCAGACAGTGCTTTTCTTTTCTTTTTTTTTTGCTTTGCACGTGTCTTATTTGTAAGTCTTAACATTTAAACAGTGCAAATTCAAAAGGCAACTATATTGTGTTTCATTGTTAAAGTAAAAGTATAACTGGTCAGCGTTTTTAATTTTATGCTTATTATTACAAAGGACTCTGGGAAGAATCTGCTGGTATTAGAATTTAATCTAACACTTGCATGAAAAGGATTAAGACAACGAAATACGCACAATGTACATCTGCCAAGGAATGTACATCTGATAAGGAATTACTGCCTTAATCTTTTTGATTTTATGAAGAACAAAAGCTTATTATGACATTCTGTAATCAAGTCGTTAAAAATCAATGAGATGTTTACTGTATTGAAATATAATTTGTTCATATTAGTAAGTTTTTAAAAACAGAAATTGATATTATTACAAGATAATAGAAATATTCATGAGTGTCCATTATCTATCTATTCAATGAAAAAAACTATTATGAAGAAGTAAATAATTAATGCACTTTTTTCATTTTTTCTTAGGCAGATTCAAGGCAGAGATGGCCATTGCGATGTTATGACAGGTTACCTCGAGGAAGGCTTATTGAATACAGGATTTCAGACTGACCTGGGTGTATTTTTTGACATACTCCAGTTGTTTCTCAGAGGATTGCTCTTCCTGAGAAATATTGTTTTCTGTAATTAAATCCAAACCAAATTATTCTTTGCGCAGTATGAATCATTTCATACTCATGATATCTTAACAAAAAGTGTTAATATTCACTAGCATTCAAAATGAGCAAAAATTAGAGATTTTTGGCACTATCAGTCCATACTGTTATTTCATTGCTCTCTATCAATTTTTTGTTTTAGTTTTCAGCATTCTAAATTTCATATACTCTTATTAAACCAATGCAAGTTTCATTGTGCTCTAATCATGTTTGGTTTGAGAGATGCTAACATACTGTATTTAAAGCTGCATTCAGAGAAAAATTACAATTATGTGATTTATATTTTTCTCCAGAATTAGTACAAGCTTTTCAGAATTTCCATACATTTTGGTCTAGCATTGTAATCAAGGTGTTGCACTGTTCATGCCTTAACTTACAATAGTATTATTTTATTTTTTTTTTTTTTATTTTATTATACTTTATTAATCCCGAAAGATATTACTTGATTTTTCGCATACCCCAGGGTCAGAGCACAGGATCAGCCATTGTACAGCGCCCCGGAGCAATTGAAGGTTAAGGGCCTTGCTCAAGGGCACAGCAGAGTAGGATCTCTTTTGGCAGTGACGGGGATTCAAACCAGCAACCTTCGGGATACCAGTGCAGATCCTTAGCCTCAGAGCCACCAAATTAGAAAATGCAGTATAAGTAAGTATTTATTAGACATAGTTCCATCTAGCGGAATAACAATTATACTTTAAACCTCAATATCACAAACTGTAATTGGATCTAATATGTGGCAGTAAAAGTGAGTCAAAAGTTTATTGTTTCAAAATCCTGCCTCATTGCGTAATCCATTTTTTATACTGTAGGTGTCTGTTTCCATGCCTATGCGAGTATTAAAATCAACCATCAACATTACATGATTATACAGATGTAATTTTTAGCTACATCAGAAAAAAAAGTTTTAAATTAATTCATGAACAATGAGCACTTGCATGGGGACGCACCACCCCACCAAAATTAATTACATAATTTACAACAAGACCAGCGACCACAAACAGTGCATTTTCACATTCTTTTTTTTTACTAGACCTTATTTTTTATTTTTTGTACAACATACAGTAAATTTAGATTAACATTTGTGTAGTGAAGAAGAAAATGTATGTGCACCTTGTGATATACAGTATGGCCGGACATTCATCCCGGCCAATACCCCCAGACCACCAGATGAAGCCCTTCCTGTAGCATGGAGGGGCCCCAAATTCCAGCAGGGCATCATGGACATTGGAGTGTTTATTCACTGCCCTGCTGGATACCATGGGGGCCGCTAGAGGATGCTGCAGGGAGGAACAAAGAGTATTTGCCCTACACCCCAGAAGTACATCCAAGTCACATGGACAAGAGGGATGATGTGCTTCTGGGTTGAAGAAAAAGGAGTTTTTTAGCTGACCTGGAAGTGTTCCTAGTCACATGGACAAAGAGAGCGAAACACTTCTGGGTCAAGGACTAAAGGACTGTGGGAAATCCCCAGACTACGAGCTGAGCTGGGTGGAAGGGTGGCAACGCGTCTGGGAGAGGAGGATTATTGATCATTGTTTATTTGTATTGGTTAATGAGTATTGTGGAGAGGAGAGTGCTTTGTGCACTGTTGTTTATTAGTAAAGTCAACTATTGGACTTTTACCTGGTGTCTGACGTATTGTCCGAGGGTTCAAGAGGATAATAGCACCCTCTATCTGTCACAAGCTATACAGAACCAAAACCCAACAGTCTTAAATGCCCAGAATCTCTAATTGTCCTTCCCACTGTTGTGCTCTTTCTTTCTGTCATCAACCAAAGACCAGCCACTATCTTTTGCATGGGGTTGCTATTTATTCTCTCCTCTGAAAGCATTTGCGTACATTCTTGTATCTTCTTGGGCTCGTATAATGTAGTGCCAACTGTACTGAAACTTGTGAAATGAACTTGTGAAACGAACTGCTACTTGTACCTCAGTGACAGGTCACTGTCAATCAGGCCTTCATTTATCGTGAGTCTCTACAGTATGCTAACGTCACAGCAGTTTTCTCCCAAATTGCAACAAATTGGTTATGCGCAGTGTGGGTTTAATTTAATTTGACAAAAAAGCCATTTTATATGAATAGTTTCTGGCTTCAGCAGAGACACAGGAGAGAGGCAAGTTTGACATGAATGCTTTTTCCCTTGTTTTTGGGAGGGGGCACCAAATTTTGCACTATGCTAGAGATCCTTAACTCTATAATATGTAATATTAGAATTAATTTTAAAAAAGTCAACAACTTACAGCAGTAAAAATGTAATCACATGAAAAGCAGGAAGGTATAACCTTGTGGTTTTCCCTCAACTAAAGAAAAAATAGCAATATTACTAAACCCATTTTGTGTAAGTTAAAAGTGATTGAATTGTGTACTTAGTATAATGTTATTAACCACAAGAGGTTTACCCTCAAGTAAGTGAATGTTTATCAAACAAATTTTTAAGTGCTCTGGGATTAGGTTTATATATTTTTAATATGAATCAGGTTACTGATATAGACAGTACTGACAGAGGATATGAATTTACTTGTAGGTCTCATTCTGCTATTTATTGGTTGGCTTGTTATAGATTCTGTTATATAAATCAAATTGTGTAATTCACAAAAACTGTAATTTTTGCATAGTTGTTAGTTTCATACAGTCTTCAGTTTTAGACAGCAAGACTGCAGCACGAATAGTGTCTGATCAGTTAGCCCAACAGTTTGGCAGCCATATTTGGGGTAAAATCTATATTACTAAATGAAGGTTGTATATATGCACGAATGCCAGATGCCAGAAGCAAGTCGTGCACAATACAACTGCCACCCGAACGCGAATGCGCACAATACAACCGCCGCCCGAACGTGAATGCGCACACCACCGCATATTCAACCTTAGTTTAGTAATGTAGATCTCCAAGCCGGGATCCGCCACCATGGTCTCTTCAGCACGCGAATCCGCCGCCGTCATCATCATCAGGGAACTAGGTGGCGCTGAAAGCACACACGCACAGCGCCTAAGCGGCTTCCCAGAGTCAGTAGGTGGCGACCAAACAACACAACTTAACCTGTAGGGATTTACCTATTTGAGCCTGTATTTGGATATGGACAACTTTATGTTGACTTTTCAGGATTCCGGCGTTCATGTGATGTTAAATTGAAGGTTTTAACTACTCCATACCAGGCAGAGCTGATTCAAGGACAGGAAACCATCTTTACCAAAAATGTTGTTTTTAAGGAAATTTTTGATTAACTATGTTGAATTTACCATTTTATGAATTTTTTGTTTCCAATTTACTTCATTTAAACCTTTGTCTACGATATTTTTTTTACTTATGAGTGCAGCAACTCAGACATTTTGAACTTAAATTATATAACAATTAAATTTAAATTTTAGTTTTAAAAAATTGGTTATTTTAGTACAAATATATTTATTTAATTAAATGAAAACTTTCCCAGGACGCTCCCACCCTCCATGATTTGTCATCCCTCCAAAGATCGGACGGAACAGAAAGTGATTGCCATTCTTGGATTTCCGATTCTTTACAGAATCAGGGGTTTATTGGTTTAAAATATAGTGTTGTTCAGGGTGTACACTGTCTCTCTTGAAAAGTCCAGGCTTCTTCTTAGTTTTTTTCTTAGTTTTCACAATTTTCACCAAGTTTTTTTTATTTGCACACCAGGTAGTGATGAAAACATATTCCTCTATAGACTGTGTTCCCCTTTTTCTAATCTTGGCAAGGGTCCCAAAACAATTAAGTTCTGACATTAATTTTCACCTTTAGTGAACATCGAATATGAAGTTTTCTCTTTAATGCTTTAGATGGCTGTAAGGCAATATTGTTAGTGCCAGCATACAGGAACATGATGGATACATCAATATTAGTAGCAACGTCCAATTTAGACACACAGTGGGAAAGCTTGGAATCTAAGGGGGAAGCCTGTTTGAACTGCTGGGCTTAGATAGTTTGGAATTCTTATATTTCTCACTAAGAAATTACCTGTGATGAGCACAGTGTTATCATCATCTTCAACAAATGAAAGCTGCTGAGCACTGAGTAACAGTTCTGGGTGGAAAAATAATGGAGAAACTGAAGCTGTATCAGAAATGGCCAAACTGAATTAATGTGATTGTCATAATAATTATCAAAAATACTAATGTAATCCTCCAAATTGTTCATCTTTTCCAGCAACTGCACATCTTTCTCCACATGTTTCACTACCAACAATATTTTTAGCCCATTAAGCTGTTTTTTATTGTCAGTGGGTAAAGCTAAGCTGAACATATTATAGGAAAGACAACATGAAAACAGGGCACTGATTCATACTACAGGTTTCTAAAAATACAGGCTGAGGTTGTAATTGTAATGAGAAACAAAATTAGACATGATTGTATTATGATTTAAAAAACTTTGTCATATTAGATTAACATTATTATGGATATTTTCTTACTAGCTTGAATAGCTTGAGAGCTGTTGAGTTTTGAGGAAATTTACTTTAAAGTTGAAGAACTTCTAGAATCTTGACTAATGAACATGAGAACACAGAAATTTTGACAAACAAGAGTAGGCCATTTAGTCCATTAAGATTGTCTGTTAAGCGGCCCCAATTTTTCATCCTGATCCTTCTTAAAGGTTGTCCAGTTTTCTATTTCAACTACATGCCTCAGTAGTTTGTTTTAGATTCCCACAATCCTTTGAGTAAGTAAAGCCATTGCTTTCTTCCTTCAGTCCTGAATGCACCTCTCCTTAATTTCCATTGGTGTCCTTGATGCACCCTTAAGATGAAAGAATGTTCTACTTTATCAATGCCTTTGAGAAAAAATGAAGACCTGGATTAGGTCCAACACAGGTTTAATTCTCTGAGTCAAAGTAGGACATTTCCTTAAGTTCTGGGGTGAATTTGGTTGATCAATTCAGCATGGCCTCAACTGCTGCTATGCCTTTCTTGTAGCTTAGTGACCAGAATTGCACACAATACTCCAAATGCTGTCACACTGACTAAAGGGGGAGGATGATATTTAATTCAAAAGCTTGATGCTGTTTTTAAAGTTTTAATATTGTTCATTGTTATGAAACAATAATGCTGGAAGAAGTATTCCTTTAGGGGGCACTCAAGCTCAGATTTTAAACTTCAAAGCTGAGCACAAGGGCACACTTAGGCCTGTAGCCCTACCATTTTAGATAATTCAGTAACTGTAATTTATGTATGGCACCAAAGAAAATAAAGCAGTACAGAAGAACAAACCAGTTTCTTTATCATTTTGTGACTTCATCTGCCTATCCAATCACAAACAGAATATGATGATCTCCTCTAAGAGCTGGCTGACATCAGAGAAGATTACAAAAAACATAGTACAGCCAGAATTCTGTGTTCATCACTCCACAAATGAGTCCCAGTGGTAATTTTTTCTAGACATGTCTAAAATCTGTAATAAATAGATATTGTTATGTTTACCAAAAGAAAGGAGGGCAAACAACTATGTACATAGAATAAATTTATCCACAAACTTGGTGCATGTTACTGGTCATTGCATAGCAAAATCCTAACAATTAATCTTAAACTGTCAGTGCTCTGGAAAACAAAGACAGTGCCAGAAAACATGCATAACATATAAAACAATTAGAAAATGATTTATAATACAAAAACTGGTGCTAATTTTGTTCTGCGACCTCAAAAACCTATACCTACATATGAAGATAATTACCAGTGCTCCAAGAGATAAGTAATTAATTTAAAACAAACATAAATCATAAGTGATATACAAGATAGTGGGTACTGCTTACCTTGTTTTTTGCCTAAAATGTCTTAGCAACTTTTTTCCAGTTTACTTACTGATAAGTTATCAGTCACTAAAATTTTGACTCTTTCTCATTTTAATACTAGATGTTTTAAAATTGTATTAAAATGTATATGTTGTGTCCTGTACCCATTCTCTAGATGTTAAAACAAGAACAACTGATGAAAAAGTAATGGGAAGGTGTCAAAAATATTCATTACAAGGAAGGAAACCATCATGTAGAACACAGGAAGTTTCACAAATGAATGGAGAACATTGGGTCCATGAATCTCATATGGTTAGCTAATAGTTAAGTTGTCCCTATATCTCATTAAGATATTTTTAACAGATGTCAGGAATTTCAGATAAGCTGCATAATTAGGTAGCTTCTTCCATACTCACAAAATAAGTACTACTAATTTTAAAATGAATGAAACCTGCCTGATGGGGTATTATGTATTCAGGAAAATATAAAATCAAGGATAGGGTAACACATGCAGTAGAAATTCAGCCCAAAATAGCTGTTAAATACCTAATCCACCTAACTTTGCATAACATCATTAAGTCAAGATTTGAAATATCATAAAGTAACGCTATCTGCAATGCTACTGGGTAATTTGTTTCAAATATATCTGCAGTTCTCTATGTGAAGAAAAACTTCATAAAGTATGTGCATATTGTATATTTAACTAGCTTTCATATGTGTGTCAATGTTCTTCTTGAAAAAAACATTTCTAAATAATAGCTGACATTCACCATACTGGCATTCTTCTTAATTTTGAACATGTCTGTAATGTTACCTCTTAAATTTTGTTTGCTTAAACTGATAACGTTCCACTTATTAAATCTTTCTGCCGAAATATCACAGTCCTGGCATCAGTCTAGTTACTCTTCACCGAACGTTCTGTAAAGCTGCTATATCTCTTTTGTAATTTGAAGACTAAGTCTCACAAGAGTATTTTATATTTTAAGTATACTAATATCTTGACTTCAGCTATGTCCACACTATTATGTTTGCATTTAAAAATACACACAGTAGTCTCCATTTTAGCCTTTCATCCACACTACCCTGGTGTTGTTAAACCGCAAAAATAGATCTTTGAAAGTGCTCTCCAGAGGCATATATTTCTGAAAATACCGTCTTGATATTGCAATGTGAATGAGTGAAAATGAAGAGTTTTAAAAATATGGACTCCAATCAGGTTCTAGTATTTTTATGCTTACTACATAGTACTTCCCTGATTGGATCCTACTTATTACAATATCCAATTCTCTGACTGATAGCCCTACATTGAAGAAATTATATTGTCAAAATCAAACATTCCCACATAGCGGACATAGAACATTTGGCGTCCATGACGCTTGTTGCTTACCGGTATGCTTCTAAATTGCATTTTGTATAGTCTGAAAGATATAAACATGCCTAAAAGGCAAATAATTTCCAAGTTGCTCCAGTTTTGTCATAAATCCCCTGTCCGGCAGTGTTCCCATTCCTTCAACAAGTTTTCTGCTAATATGTGCATGTCAATGTAGTCAAACGTTTATGTCATATGCGTTTTTGGTCATTTTAGTGAGGACGGACATACCTTTGTAAACAACGTGAAATCAGTAGTATGGACGGAGATAGTTTTCATTTAAAATGTAAACGTAGTAGTGGGAATGTAGCTTATCACAGCATGCTATGAAACATCATATTAGCCTCCTTATTAAGATGGAGAAGCACCAAGAATGCAGCCTCCAGCATTCCCATCAACTGCCAGCACTGGTTCAGCATCCTGGTATCTTGAAGATCAAACTCAGGCCTCAGCAAAGATTTGTGACAGACATTATCTTAATCCAGCAATTATGTATCCTTAATCACTGCATTCAATAGATAGAAGTATCATCTTGGAATTTTCCTTTTCTGAGAAGGGAACATGTGTTATGCCAGCCCTTGAACTTTTATTTCCCCTATCCCTTCACTATAATCCTGCTGTTGTTGCTATGTCATAAATGATCAGCTACTGGAAACCAACCACTTGGCTTTTTGTTTTTAATTAAAACAGACTTTCAGGAGCCCCAACTTAAAACCCCTTAAAGCACCACATGGCCAACAAAAGCTTTCATGGGAAATCAGCCACGTCTATCGATAAAATACTGAAAGTTACACGAAGGCTCTGTAAACAAAACATAATTTCAGTTGGTATCTTTCCACCTCTGTTATGCTTTGCCAATAGTGAATCTAATGAGAATAATGGCTGCCAGTTGCCAGGATGAAAATTATGCAGATACAGTGTGATGTAAATGCTTCAGTCTGTCTATTTGGCACATGAAGGGAGCAGTAATGTTTTTTTTTTATTATTATTTATTTTGTTATACTTTTTCTTGTTTTCCCCATTCCAGCTGTCCTTTTCCATACCCATATGTTAGCTAAAGAATACTTCTTGAGACCTTGAAACTTTCACACTTCAATGAACAAAGTCAGCTTTAATCTGGGACCTGTGAGTGCAGCCAAACATCTGTTCACATTACAATGCTACTCAGAACCTGAGCAATCAAGGGAGTGATATTCAGGAATAATATGGCACAATCTTACTGTTTTTATCTCTCTTTATAAAAATTCAGCTTGGGCAGAAGAATGCATCTCCAGTGGGAAAGGGATAGCAAGGGTTAATTATCCTGCTGATTGCTATAGAAGCTTGCTGATTATAATCTCACATCAAGTTATCATTTTCAACAGCCTTTCTCTGAGCTGACTGATCCTTGGCTGATTGTTGGGTGATTGGCTGTCTCTGTTATATCAAACTTAGTTGATAGCTTATCTGCCACTACACCACAACACAGCATAGCTGCTTAAATTTCTAAGGTACATATTATCATTGCCTTTTTCTAGGTGAAAGAGGAAAACACCACATTTTTTAAAACATGGCACAGTTAAAGAGAAAACAGCTATTTATTTGTTCAATTTTGCAGATGCTGTCATTCAAGACAATCAACTATATAGTACAAATGCTATTAAGAAAGAAAACAAACAATACTAACACTAACATCAGGTCAGACAGGATCAGAATATGGTAGTAATCAGAGATTTCAGATACATTAGGGTTTACACACCAAACAAACTGGAATACAGAACTGCGCCTCCTGAGCAATAAACTCTTATTGCTCCGATCTAAAAGAAATCCAGTGGACAAACAACATGTTCATCAATCCAGCCACATAACGGCATGGCACGCAAGGAAGCAAAATCGTTGTAAATGACACATCAGCAGTCTATTGTCAAAGCCCATCAAGTTTACAATACACTGTGTGAACAATAGAGGGCGGCCTTGAAATGTCCCTGGAAACCAAAATGAGCACTAAGGAGAGCAAAATATAAAAAGGGCTGTTGTTATTATAAATAAAGAATAAAAGGCAGGATAATTATATTAGTTGTACAGAAAGCAAAACAAAAATAAAAAAAAAATTAAATCTTACTGTTTTTATGCCTTTCTTACACACAACAGCCCCCTCTCTATCACATAGGGTGGCTGGTCCACTTTCAAGCAAAGTATCAGAAATAAGTATGCCTTCCTCACCTCCCATACCATTCCTTCCCTCTACCTTGTTTTGCTTTCCTCTTCCCAATAACACCTTTGTCCCACTGACCACCTAAATGAAAATTCAGTGACTTCCTTAGCAGAAGAGGATTTTAAACCCTGTGCACAAGCTACTTGTGGTGGTCCAAAAAATAATTTGTGGGGTCAGGAATAATCTTTGGAAGTCCCAGGGCACATCTCCCTATCATCTAGAGATATCCTCTTGATCCAACACCCAAATTCCTACTTACAAGGCCAGGCAACCCTAAGGTATATGTCCGCTAGAACCTAGTTTTATCTGTTTTTGTTCAGTGATGACCCTTTATGAACATTTATAGTAGTGAACATTTTCTCCTGAATGGAACTCATTAACAAATAACAGTAAGTAGACATTCAAAATTTTAATAGATGAAATACACGTTGTTCTCACATCAAAAAAAAAAAATCAACAGGTCTTTGATAGTGAATAAAATGTAGTGTCCCGTTTTCATAGGTAACCTGAACTTGGCTGATGTTCACAAGTTTGTCAAAATTAGGGGTAAGTGATGAGAGTACAGAGTGGAATTTGTTTCAGTTTGCTAGTGGCGGACTCTTCCAGAACTGTCTGGACGACACAAAATGAGCTGTTCTGCAACTGTGTGCACTTTCATATTGGGCAGTTTGATGTGCTTGATGAATTCTTGTATATATATGCAAAACTGTTTTTTGTAAACACTTAAGATTTGTATTTAAATAAGTTAAAATGATTTACTTCTGTGCACTTTTGTTTCCAAATAACTTTATAGCAAAAGTGTTCATGCTTATGTTTGGTAGTGAGACACCACAGATTATGCACAATGGCCTTTGCTTGCCATGTTTAACGGTAAAAGTAAATCTGTACCTTAGAAATCTGGATTGTATGCTCTTTTAACAATCCTATTTGATTTAGGTTTTTTGGGATGAATCTTGTGAGGCTGACATGGAGTTGGAAGAGTTCAGAGTGTGTGACACTACTGGGCATTTAAGGAACTTGCCTATGTTCTTTGGGAATTGAGTGACATGCTGGTTAAGAAATGCTGCATTTGAATGGGTATACGGGAGCCACAACCAACACAAATTACTTGTTTTCTGACAGATCTCCAGCTACATTAGCCTCTGCACCCCCGCTGCTACCTTCTGTTGCATTACCATACCATCCATCCATTTTCCAACCCGCTGAATCTGAACACAGGGTCACGGGGGTCTGCTGGAGCCAATCCCAGCCAACACAGGGCACAAGGCAGGAACCAATCCTGGGCAGGGTGCCAACCCACCACAGGTATTACCATATCATTCTTTTATTTTGTATATCCAGTGCTACGTCATCCAACGTCTGGCAGCAACTGTAATGTGTACTTAAAGTGAAGAGGTGGCTGTTTAAGATTTATGCCCAGGTAATGTTGGTTACCTTCCATATCCTGACATTGTGCTGACTACACTGATTGGCTACTGCAAAACTGACCTGCCATGAGTGAGTATGGGTAGGTGTGTGAGCTCAACACATCTGTTCTGCAGACAGGGTTGCTTCCTGCCTTCCACCTGGAAATTAATGTATCACCAGAAGAGCTTTATATTCTAAAAGTGTAGTTTTCGAGATCATTTCAACATGAGTAGAAATACACTCACCTAAAGGATTATTAGGAACACCTGTTCAATTTCTCATTAATGCAATTATCTAATCAACCAATCACATGGCGGTTGCTTCAATGCATTTAGGGGTGTGGTCCTGGTCAAGACAATCTCCTGAACTCCAAACTGAATGTCAGAATGGCAAAGAAAGGTGATTTAGCAATTTTGAGCGTGGCATGGTTGTTGGTGCCAGACGGGCGGTCTGAGTATTTCACAATCTGCTCAGTTACTGGGATTTTCATGCACAACCATTTCTAGGGTTTACAAAGAATAGTGTGAAAAGGGAAAAACATCCAGTATGCAGCAGTCCAGTGAGCGAAAATGCCTTGTTGATGCTAGAGGTCAGAGGAGAATGGGCCGACTGATTCAAGCTGATAGAAGAGAACTTTGACTGAAACAACCACTTGTTACAACCGAGGTATGCAGCAAAGCATTTGTGAAGCCACAACACGCACCACCTTGAGGCGGATGGGCTACAACAGCAGAAGACCCCACCGGGTACCACTCATCTCCACTACAAATAGGAAAAAGAGGCTACAATTTGCACGAGCTCACCAAAATTGGACAGCTGAAGACTGGAAAAATGTTGCCTGGTCTGATGAGTCTCGGTCTCGAGTCAGAATTTGGCGTAAACAGAATGAGAACATGGGTCTATCATGCCTTGTTACCACTGTGCAGGCTGGTGGTGGTCGTGTAATGGTGTGGGGGATGTTTTCTTGGCACACTTTAGGCCCCTTAGTGCAAATTGGGCATCGGTTAAATGCCACGGGCTACCTAAGCATTGTTTCTGACCATGTCCATCCCTTCATGACCACCATGTACCCATCCTCTGATGGCTACTTCCAGCAGGATAATGCACCATGTCACAAAGCTCGAATCATTTCAAATTGGTTTCTTGAACATGACAATGAGTTCACTGTACTAAAATGGCTCCCACAGTCACCAGATCTCAACCCAATAGAGCATCTTTGGGATGTGGTGGAACGGGAGCTTCGTGCCCTGGATGTGCATCCCACAAATCTTCATCAACTGCAAGATACTATCCTATCAATATGGACCAACATTTCTAAAGAATGCTTTCAGCACCTTGTTGAATCAATGCCACGTAGAATTAAGGCAGTTCTGAAGGTGAAAGGGGGCCAAACACCGTATTAGTATGGTGTTCCTAATAATCCTTTAGGTGAGTGTACATTAAATACTGCTGTGTGGTTTACAAAAAAATTGTAATACCAGTTACCTTAAAAATATTGTTTGTATATAAATATAAAGCCATATGCTAGTAATTGTGATCAGTAATGACAGATGGAGTTGCCATGTCTGAAACAGTTTGGTAGAGGTGAGGAAATGCCTTTTTAAGTGGATTTGGCTAAGAAAAGTCACTGTTTCATGTTAAGTCAAATGATTATTTGACGAAAACAAAACACTGGCCATATGTAGAAAAGCACCCCAAACAGTATGTAAATTTCTAAAAGAAAGGTCTTTGCAAATGTTGTTGTGTGTATCACCATCTTAACAATTAATCATTTGAGCTTCACTGGTCATACAGGTGCATGCCATGTACCCCAGCAACCCACCACATTCTATATTCTTGGCCACAAAAGCGCAGCACCCATTGAAAAACAGAGAATACTAAAACATTTTATTCTCTTCTTTAACCACTTCTTTCCTAATTATTCTGAACCAGACCCATTTCTCAATGTATGTACATATTAGCAGCCAACAAAGAAGCAGAGTGAGACTGAGGCTGTATTGGGGGTAGCAGGTTAAGAATGATAATGTACTTTTTTGATATAACAAAAAACACATGTAACGTGTAAGCAAAGGTACAAATTTGCTATTGTTAGTCAAAACAAAACTGAAGAGTAAAAGTGCTTAAACTGAATTAAATCTTCCTAATATGGTTAAATTTCCTAATTATTCTATGAACTGCCACAGTTTCATTTTGCATTTAGACACCAAAACATTTTTACCATCTAGAGCACTACAATGGCCTCCTCAATGGCTCATCTACAGACTAATTAGTAAGTCCAAACTGGTCATGTCCTTCACAGTTGTGATGTTAACTATGCCAAACATCTCAACTAGTGGTTTGAAAATCTGACTGTAGAAAACTTCAAAACTATGTTTCTCAGATGCTTTGCACATTTTCTTTGTGTTCTCCAAATACACACACACACAAAACAAAACTGAACAGTCAACATGGGTTCAGACGAGGGAGATTGTGTTTTACTAACATGCTGGATTTCTATGAGGAAGCAGCAAAAGGATATGATCAGAGTGATGTATATGCTATTAATTGTCTTGACTTTCAGAAAGCATTTGATAAGGTGCCACGTGAAAGGTTGGGCATCAAACTGAAAGACATGGGAGTTCAGGGTGTAGTGTTTAGATGGTTGCAGAATTAGGTCTATAACACAGGAAGCAGAGGGTTATGGTACAAGGAATCTTATCAGAATTTTATGATGTTAAGAGTGGTGTTCCATAGGGGTCAGTGCTACGGTTTCTGTTATTTTTAATATATACAGGGTGGTCCAGATCTAATTATGCAGATCCAGATTGCCTGGATGACTTTAATTTATGCGGGGACGATTCCAGTTCAGCGCGAAGACGATTCTTCATGTCGTCAGTTTGCACACTTCTTGATGGTCCGGGATTTTTCGGGTGATTTTCTATGTAATAAACTTAATAAGTTATAGCATAATGAAAATTGCATAATTAGATCTGGACCACCCTATATAAATGATTTAGATAGGAATATAAATAATAAGTCGGTTAAGATAGAAGATGATACCAAGGTAGGTGAATTGGCAGATAATCTTGAATCCATTGAATCATTGATAGCATACAGGCTTGGGCAGATTTGTGGCAGATTAAATTTAATGTAAGTAGGGGATTTTAATGTAAGTTGGAAGTAAAAGTGTCAAGTTTGAATACAAAATGGGATGTCTGAAAATTGAAAGAACACTTTATGAGAAGGATTTAGTATTTATAGTGAACTCGACACTATCAACTTCCAGAAGTGTCCAGAAGCCATTAAGAAGGCTTGCAGAATGTTTGGTTGTGAAGCACTATGTGTGGAGTATTGAGTTTTGCTCAAGCTTTATAATGAATTGGTGGGGCCTCATCTGGAGTACTGTGTGCAGTTTTTGTCTCTGGACTATAGAAAAGACATAGATGCACTACAAAAAGTCCAGAGAAGAGCAACTAGGCTGATTCCAGTACTACAGTGGAGGGGTTATGAGGAAAAATTAAAAGAGCTAAGTCTTTTCTGTTTAAGCAAAGGGAGATTTAGAGATGACATACTGTAACTGAAGTACTGTGGTGGGCTGGCGCCCTGCCCGGGGTTTGTTTCCTGTCTTGCGCCCTGTGTTGGCTGGGATTGGCTCCAGTAGACCCCTGTGACCCTGTAGTTAGGATTCAGCGGGTTGGAAAATGGATGGATGGATGGATGGATAATTGAAGTATTTAAAATTATTAAATGAATTAATACAATGAGTTAAGACGGTTACTTTAAAATGAGTTCAACAAGAACATGGGGACACAGTTGGAGACTTGTTAAGGGTAAAATTCACAAAAACATTGAGATGTTTTTCTTCACAAAGAGAACTATAGACATGTGGAATAAGTTACCTAGTAGTGTGGTAGACAATAGCCACAATTGCCACTAATACCTCCTTTTCTCCCCAACAGACAGTTCAGAGGACAATTCCCGAGTCAGATCATGATGACACTCCTGAAGACCCACCACTATTTAAAGAACAATGGCACCAAAAGTTTGCATGCACTTGGGAACCTGCTTCCAAAGAGTATGGATAACCCAAAGAAGAGAATTGTTTTCCGACTGAGTTTGAGTCTCATATAGCACTGGCAAGCACTGGACCTACACATCCCAGATTTTTCATTAAATTTTTTTCTTGGGTGTGTGAGTATATGAGTGTGTCCCACAAACTGCTGGTGTCACTTCTAAAGCTGATTGTTGCCAATATTGGCTCTGGTTTTCTGCTTTTTTAAAATGGAGAAACTTGGTTTGGAAGATGAATGGATGAATGATTGAATGGTTTAATGATGGTGTCCACTATTCTGTGCAGCAGAACAATTTATTAAATGACATACAAGTACGACCAGTCTTAGACAGGACAATATCAAAGTGAATGTCAACGAATACATCCAATATCCCTCATTCCACACCAAATTTAGAAACAATTAATCTAGTCTGGGCTGATTGGACCCCTCATAGTTGTTAAACTCGCTTTGACAGTTTGCCTGTCTTTGGGATTAAATCTCCAGTCTCCTGACCCTAAGTAGGTGAAGTATGTGCAGAAAGCTAATGGATGAGTGTGTGACTGGTTGTGAAATGCAATTAACAACTATACAACTCTGTACATTGCTGACTTTGGTATACTTTTAATTTTTATCAAGAATATTTATAACAAAATAATGGCACCAATTCTGCACCATTATAATCAGTATGATACCCAAAGATCTTGATGAAATTTGTGTGTCTTTTCAAATTTCACACCTTGGGAATTGAATGTGGCTTTGAATTTAAGAGTTTTTTTCCATGATTATTACTGGTTTGCAGATCTTCCACATTTGACCACATAATGAACATACTTGGCTTCAATATTTGGTACATTCATATTACGTTGTCAAGATGCTGTCAGTAGTTCTAGATGTTGTAAGTAGTTCCTCTCCCTTATAAAAATACACTGCCTGATTGCACTTTTGAGTAGGTTAGGAGCACATGCTGATACCATGCAACGGGTGACACCTCAGCACCACACTAGTTCAAATGGAGTGTGAGGTTTTTTATGGTGGCTGAAGTGCCAATTCTGCCACCAACCCCCAGGTTTTTCCTGCATGTTAAACGGCCTACATGCAGGGCTGAATGCAGATTAACGTCATACCCAGGATGGAGCAAATGCAGGTTAAGGGCCTTGCTCAAGTGCTCAATGAAGTAGAGTCACTTTTGCCATTTATGGGATTCGAACTGGCAACCTTCCGATTGCCAGTGCAAATCCCTAGGCTCAGAGCTACCACTCCGCCTTTTGAGTAGCATCTGAAACTGATGTCTTCAGCCCTGCAAACTAATATCTTAAAGTTATTGGTAAGAGTTTATAAATAGAATTAAATGACATAAAACTAATGATACTGTGCATTCCATCAAACTGGATGCCCTTTAAGATCTGTCATGAATGTGTGTCTAAGAAAATGGCATTGGAATGTTTAGGTATATTTTAAGAGCTTAGAGGTGATCTTTTCAGAAATCTCTCTAGATGTATCATTAAAGGTCACAGAAAGACAAGACACTTTCTGGTTTTTCAGAGTTCATAATTTATGTTACCAGTCTGATTTCAGTCTGAAACATGAGCAGATAGTAGTTAACCTCAGGTAGTTGTAATGCCAACATTTTTAAGCTTTACTGGAAATGTTTTAAAGAAAAAATGTGTTTAGAAATCCTGAGCATCTGTAGTACTGTGCAGTATGTATCATTGGTAGAGTGCATGAAAGGAGCTGGAATTGTTTTACTTGTCAGAGCAAAACAAAGTAGGAGAAAGTTATCAACAAAAAGAAAGTAAAAAAACAAGTACTTAAATATTCTGAGCCTCCTCTAGTCATGTTTTAAGGTGAACAATGCAGACTAGATAAAGTATAGTGGTGAGATAGGGAGATAAGATGGTAGTTTGCAGCTGTATCATTACAAAAGTCTCTAGCACAACAGGAATCTGAACAAGATATTTGTCCATTGCCAAGTGTTTTGGATTTTCAGCCTCAGACAAAGAAATGACACACAAAGGATAGACGACTTCCAACAAGACAGAACTCAAATGATAATCCATGACAATTAAATTGGCAGCAGCATATTATCAATAATATTTGAATATCTTATTTTCAAATATTATTGATAACGTTTCATCAATAAATGATGAAACTCTATATACACCTCTTTTTCCCATTCTTTCTGTGTGTATCCAGCAATTCTGGCCATTCCTACTCTTTCAGCTGCAGTCTTGTTTTCTAGTTTCTCTATTGTGACAGACGGCCGGCTATTTAACCTGGCCAGGATGCCAAGAAAGGAGTCAGATGGGTGAAAGAAAGTACAGAGGGACACTGCCTCCCCCAGAACGCCAGATGGAGATGCCCCTGCAGCATAGCGGCATTCTAGATTCCCACAGGGCACCTTGGGAGTTGGAGTTCAGCTTCACAGCCCTGTTGGGCTACAGACGGACTTGAGAATCTGTACTTTCCGTATAGCCTGGAAGTACTCCCGAGTTACAGGGACGGAACCACAGAAGTCCTTCCAGGCTGAAGAAATCCACAAATCTCCATCTGACCTGGAAATGCAGATGAGTCACGTGGCTGGAAGAACAAAAGCACTTCTGGGTCAAGAACTATATAAAGGACTGGTGGAGACCCAACAAGGGAGCCGGAGTTGGGAGGAAGGAGTACAGAGCTTGGTGGGAGGAGTGATTTGTGTGCTGATTATTGTTATTTTGCTTGTGTATGGTGGCGGAGGTGCTTTTGGGCACTGTTTAAGGAAGAAAAAGATCATTAAAGATCTTCTTTGTGGTTTTACCCTGTGTCATGAGTCTGTCAGTTAGGTTGAAAGAGGCAACAGTGACCTCTAGCATCTTACACTATGGATGTGTAAATTTTAGGAGAGCCTATTACTAATATAGCATTGTGCTAGCTATATACTTTCATTTTTGTGTAATTGCAAGTCAATGTGTAAAACAGGGAAATGAATCCAAGAAAGTCGTTAGACATTTAAATCATTTACCTGGGATACTAAAATGACCTTTAATTCACAATACATACACCCTAAAATTTACTGGAAGAACAGAAAATGTCCCCTTAAGACTGAATGTGTCAATATGCACTTTCCTGTGTCTGCTGAAAAAGAAAATATGTAATTGGGTTTTAGAGATTAAGGTGTACTCGATACAATCACAATAAAACTACAGAGGCTTTTTTGCTGTAATGTAGAGAAATGAATCCCATTTACTCCCTTTGTCAGGTTAAACAGAAGGTGTCCACAAAGGGCTGTACAATCACACAGTTATTCTTGTAGCCCCATCTTTTGGCTGAGAAATTTCAGACTAGAAAGCAATAAGGTGAAAAGGTGAACAAGGATGTAACCCATCATGCATGATAAAAAGGATGTGACATTTATAGAGCACAAATTGAAACAAACTCATTAAAATAAAGGTATAAAAATTATTATTACTTATTATTATAATATTAAAATAATTATTATTTAGTCATAAATTGTACGATGGAAAACAGGATGGCACAGATATCAGATGGAATACCTTTGCTTGACTGAGATGGCATCATTCTAAATCTTTGGCTGGAGATGGACCTTAAAGATGCCATAAACTCCCATGCAGCTGGCTGGCAGCAATAATACGCTGCTGATGTAGTTCAGGCACCAGCAAAAGTCAAAAGTCAAAGTCAAAGTGAACTTTATTGTCATCTCAACCATATACAAGTATACAGATAGATGAAATTGCAGAAGCTCAGGGTCCACAGTGTAACAACATGACGTTCAAATAATAAATTAAAAATAGAATTAAAATTTAAAAATTTAAAAATTAAAAATTAAAACACAAACAAGACAAGACATTGTGCAAAGACAGAACAAAGAAGTAGCAGCAATATTGATTTGTAAGATATGTAATATAACAAATAAATAATAAATAATAGATATAGATAATGCAGAAATTATCAGTGTATGATAATAGTTGTTTTAAGACATTTGCAAACAATGACAGGTCAGAATGTTTCACAGCAGAAGGATAAAGAGTGACAAAATCCTTAAAGGTCAGTATGAGATTTTCAGTTCTTTTTCGGATGGGCTACAACACTTCCAGCATCATCACACTGAGCACTGGAGCACCACAGGGCTGTGTGCTTAGTCCACTACTGTTCACCCTGCTGACTCACGACTGCACAGCCACGCACAACAC
The DNA here is from genome assembly GCF_016835505.1 of Polypterus senegalus. Classification (NCBI taxonomy): domain Eukaryota; kingdom Metazoa; phylum Chordata; class Cladistia; order Polypteriformes; family Polypteridae; genus Polypterus; species Polypterus senegalus. The sequence continues at coordinate 120,516,836 of NC_053161.1, read as the reverse complement.
CAACCACATCATCAAGTTTGCGGATGATACGACGGTGCTGGGACTGATAAGCAAGGATGATGAAAGAGCATACAGAGATGAGGTGGAACGGCTGTCTGCATGGTGTGAAGACAACAATTTATCTCTCAATGTCGACAAGACAAAAAAGATAATCGTGGACTTCAGAAAATCACATCCTGCCCACATCCCACTCAGCATCAACAGTTTAGATGTGGAGATTGTTAGGAGTACCAAGTTCCTCGGTGTGCACATAATTGAGGAACTTACGTGGACACATAACGCCTCATCACTAATCAAGAAAGCCCAGCAGAGATTACACTTCCTGAGGCTACTAGGATATTAAGTTAAGGCAGGAGCATCAACTGGACTGAGGATGACAATCCCCAGCATGGTTAAGTGGCCCAAAAGTATTCCTGGGCCTAAGACAATAAGGGTGTACTTCAATCTATTAGTCAGGTGAGCCTGGATTTGGGAATGGGGTAGAGGCAAGGAATTGTCTGGCAAGGTGGAGAATGAAGAAGACGTCACTATAATATGATAGAGGAAAACTGGGCAGTAGGAACGAAGGAAATACATATATAAATGGGTAGATAACCCTAGAAATATACATAGGCTGTGAGAGGCATAGTCTTTATAGTTTGTTTCCTTCTTCGTTTTTTGGATTGTGTTGACTCTTTCAGTTATACCCTTCCTTGTGTGCTTAATTTTGTTAATATATTATCTTCTTATTACTTAATCTGGAATATACTGGTATCTTTTTGGGTATGGGGGCTACATCAGAGTTTCCCACCTTGCCACAACAGAAAATCAAAAGCCAATACAGAAAACAGATTCACAAACCAAAAAAAGTAAATGTCCAAACCGGAAAACAAAAAGGTCAAAAAACACGCAAATACCAATACCTTCAAGAGCTTAAGATAGTAGGTTTTGCAAGAATATGAGGTACACAATGTTAGAGCAAAGCTGTGTTTTCAATCTCCCATTTAATCTCCCTCTGCTCCCCCATCATCTGACTCCTGTGTCAAAAAGGTTTAATAACAAAAACAACCGACAGAGCAAAAACAGTTATTGTTCATTAAAAGATGATGAGCAATAGAACTTATTTAATTAAAATGTATTTAATCTCCAAGGGTAATTGCTTTAGTTCATTCCTTTAATGACTTTAAAAGATTTAGTAAATGACATCCAAAATGAGTTTCCAAAATGCTGAACTGTTAGGCAGATTCAAGAAAGCCTCCATTAAACCACTGATTTACACATAGCTTGAGTTAGGGTGGCCAATTATGGTGTAAGTTTTTTTTTTTTCATCTACACTTAAATGATCAATATTTTTTTCCTTTATGGTATTTTGTTTTTCTTCACTCAAAAAGCAGAAAAAAAAACATTATTCGTAACTATTCAAAATGTGGTTTAGTAGCCTCTTTTTCTTCTCTATAAACAAGTTTTTTTCACCCACCACCACTCTGTCTTCTCTTTCTGATGTCAGAAGCATCAGCCACCACTGATAAAAAATTTCCTGAGCCTGGAATTAAATTTCCATTAATCTTCCAGTACATGAGTTATGGTTATGGAAGTAGGAATAATAAATTAGGGTGTTGTTTTAATCAATTGTGCCCTCCAACCTGATTCCTTGCTTATATACCAACATATAAATGTACAAGATTGCATTTTGTGGCTATCTTACTCAACATTTTATCAGGCATATTGTGAACTAAGCAATAGCTGAGCATACATCTATGTTCCCTAGGGGTTTTAAAAGCAAGCACGATAGATAGATAGATAGATAGATAGATAGATAGACAGACAGACAGACAGACAGACAGACAGACAGACAGACAGACAGAACCTCTCTCTAACCTGTGGAAATAAACTTCTTAGAATGGAATATCAGTTTAAAATTGGCAATAGGTTTCTCTCAAGGGTTACAAGCTACCTTGTCAATATTTCCATGAAGATGTGGTTTAACTAATAACCACCTTGTCGTTTGTTCCTACTACCTTAATTGATTTAGGCATGGCTTCATAGGAGTCCCATGGTTTCCATTAACCAACGATCAATATCAAGCCAGTTTGAACAGACTCTTGTTTATTCCTTTTAAGTCTAAGGAGCATAACAGTGCTTTAACAATGCTCTAGATACTTATAAAGTTTATACATGCTTTACCATTGCAACATTCAATCCTATCTCAAATTAGTGAACCTAAAATGAAATTAAACAATGAATAATACATAATTTGCATCAGTCTACATTTAATACAATTTTACTTTCTTATACAGTACTGTATATGGCAATTATCTATAGTGTCTGACAATTCCTTCATGCTTAAATATGAGACAGAATAAAAATATAATTATTTAATCAAAATGCTGTGCAGAAGCTCACCATTGCCTTCCATACTACATTACTGTGCCTAGAAGGCAATAAAAGAAATCAATTGGGGACTGTAACTTTGGTATCAGATGGATATCAATGGCAACACTAAAAAGGAAAAGTATTTACTGATTTTGTGACAGAACACTGGATAAAATAGAGTAGCTTTTAAAAGAGCATTGTAAAAACTAACAAGAGTTTGATTTCAGCATCCTAAATCAGCAGTTAAGACAGATGCCTTTGCTTGAATGCCTTTAAATATTCTTTGTTCATGGCTCTTACACTGTTAAGTGGATCACGTAGCTAGGCCTGATTTATGCTCCTTGTGCCAACAAGTGCCTCAGGTTCTTGTAATGGTGAAGGCAACACCTTTGAAATACATGTCATTAATGCACATACTGTATCTCTCTCCAAGCTTCACCAGCCTCAAACCTTTATTATAACAAAATAGCAGGTACAAAATGAAAGAAATGCATTAAGGTTAAGTTATCAATAAAATAGATGACTAGGAAATTATAAATAATAACCAATGATAATTTATTTATTTTGAAAAAAAATTAAACATGTCATGAATTTACATAGAATTTTTTTAGAATGTTTAAAACACAGAAAAATACTTTTCTATTACTAGTTTTTGAAATATTGAAACAAATAGTATTTCACTATTTTCTATTCATAAAAAATAGATTTCTCACTATTAAAAACATCAACGTACAAGTCATCCATTTCCTGGTTACAGAATATTTTATTTTTTTAATCTATACGGCAAATTTCTTACTCTTTAAGGCGATCTTTAAAAGTGAATGTAACACACCCTCAATCTACCATTTCTCAGGTAAAGCAATCACATAACATAACTCTCAGTGGAGAGTTTTGGAAATGCACAACATTGCTTTTGTTCTTGTTTATTGTAATCTGAGTGGCACAATCTTTTACATTCAAGTTGATAAGAAACTCATAAACCATAACTAAAAGATCATCTGCTTATTATAATCAAATTTTGCAAGAGTTGTGGTTAAGACTTGAATCCTTTCATTTTTTTACCCTTTTGATCAAATTAACTTCATATTGTTCAATCTCATGTGCAACCCTAGCAAATCACTTACATTTAATTTCTTAAGTAATTAAAGGCAGGAAAGGTTGGTATAGAAAACATAGGAAAGAATAGTGCAGAACAAAAAGGACCATAAAAAATGGGACTAAACATAAAGGAAATGGCTCAACTTGTCTTATCATGACAATTGATCAAAATGTACAAATATGGTCTATATTGTATTAGCATGTCTTGGAAAGGCCAAAGGCAGAGGTATTTAAATGCTAGAAAATAAGATCTGGCTTGATAGGAAGAATATAATAGAGTGTAAATGGTTTAGCAATTCCCAAGAATATTCTTGTAAAAGAGAGACTGTGAGAAAATGAAGGCCTGTGAGGGAATAATTCAAAGATTTTGGCCAACACTGGGAAACAAATATTCTAAGGATGGGTGAACAAACATAGATTTAGTCCATAAACTGGTGAGACAGCAAAGAAAAATAGCTCTTTGAAAGTATCTAATGGCTCAGGAATGAAAGGATATGAAAGGACAGCCAGAGACTGATTCAGATCTATAGCAAATACAAAGCCAGTTCTTACCCCAAAAGTGACTCTATGGTTAGAGTGGATTCGAATACTGGAACTGGAACCCCAAAACTACACACCCATGAGGCACAGCATAACCATTGGGTAGAAGACAGAGTTAGAAAGTGAGTTTTTGACACTTTGGAGTAGCGACATAACCATGCTTGGAGCAGTTGTACCTAGGTACACACTGTTTGCTCATTGGTCCATTTATATTTAATACTAAGCTTGGTTGATAGGCACCAAAATTGCATTATGCCAAGACAATTGAGACAGAAGAAAGTAAGGACGACATGTTTGTTTTCTGAATAGCTGAAACACAGCTCCTGCAATGCTAAAACATGCAAGTCAATTAATCATTGAGAATCATAGCAGAAAGTACAAGGGCCCCAGGCTGCGAGTCTTTTAATGATGCCGCCTCTCATATTTTGTGGGCATCAATTCTTAATTCTTTGATGCTAGCACTTAAGGGCTATCATATTCATGGCGAAATATTAATAAATTCATGAAAAAAGAAGCTCCACTCTAGCCTAGAAGCCAGAAAAGAGTGTCAACCCGTCAGTCTTTAAATATTGTTCTAGTTCAGTTCAGTCTGCAGACATCAACTCATTTCTAATACAATTAATGCATTACATCTATTTATGACTGGATTAGGCAGACATGTTCACATTATTGGGATTCAGATTGTCAATAAAAAAACACAAGCACAAACAGAGCAGTAAAACTATGTTTTTCCATGTATATTGGGAACACTGAAGGGGTTTGCAAAGAATGTCAGCAGACAGCAGTAGAGAAACCATTACTCTTTATTCAACACAAATCGAGATGAAACCTTTCGGTGTACAAGATCTTAGATGACCAAAAACAAACGTAAAAGCAGATTCCAAGACAGCCATACCTTCGTAAAAAATATACCTGCTCCTTCTGTTTAAATCAGTCACTAATGATGTTTTCTCGGCTGTATTTCACTCTTTCCATATCAGTATGCCATTAGTAACAGAGCTACAGTATATTTTTTCTAACAAATCCATCAACAAAAAGACAGAATTACAAAGTTCTTCGAGAACAAGCAAGAGCTCTAAGATGTTACTTTTATATTGATTATATTAAGACTAAGCAACAAATATTTGTGCACATAACCACATAGTCGATGTGGGAGAAATTACTATGATGCAATTAATTGTTTTTGCTCTTTATTGTATTATTTTTTTGCTTTATTTTTTATAGCATAATAGTTTCCATCACATTTGCCTTTTTATTTTCTTATTGAAGGTTCAATATTTTAAATATCTGGGACCAACAATACAGAGTAATGGGGAGTGGAAGAGGTGAAAAAGAGAGTGCAGATAGGGTGGAATGGGTGGCGAAGACTGTCATACGGGTATCAGCAAGAGTAAAAGGGAAGGTCTACAGGATGGCAGTGAGACCAGCTATCTTATATGGGTTGGAGAAGGTGGCACTGACCAGAAAGGACGAGGATGGAAAGGATTAGAAATGAGTACATGAGAGGGTTAGCTCAAGTTGGATGGTTGGGAGACAAAGTTAGAGAGGTGAGATTGTGTTTGTTTTGTACATTTGCAGAGGAGAGATCCTGGGTATATTGGGAGAAGGATGTTAACGATAGAGCTGCCAGGAAAGAGGAAAAGAGGAAGGCCTAAGAGAAGGTTTATAGATGTAGTGAGAGAGGGCATGCAGGTGGTGGGGGTAGTGGAGAAAGATTCAGAGGACAGGAAGATATGGAAAAAAGATGATCCATTGTGGTGACCCCTAGCAGAAGCAGTCGAAAGTAGAAGAAGAATTGCAGCTGAAACATTATAGTCAGGGGTGGCGCAGTGGTAGCATTGCTGCCTCGCAGTTAGGAGACATTATGGGACATTATGTTTTGGTCCATCTGACGCCGCCAGTTTGCACCTCAGACTGTCCAGGAACTCAGTGATGTCCTGGCCCAGATCTGAGAGGAGATACCCAAGGACACCATCAGTTGTCTCATAAGGAGCATGCCTCTCCCCCAACATTGTCAGGCATGCATACAAGCATGTGGGGGACATACAGACTACTGAGTACAATTTTGAGTTGCTGCAATGAAACTTCGGCAAAATGCTGCATCATTTTTTCACTTTGATTTCCAGGGTGTGTTTGAATTCAGCCCTCTGTAGGTTGATAATTTTCAATTCCATCAAATGATGTGGCATCCTTATGTTCCTAACATATTACCCAGTCCATAGCACTATAGACATCTAGCAGGATTTTTTTCCCATTGAGATCTGATGTGTTTTCTTAATTTTTTGAGGTTGCACAGGTAGTCCAACTTCTCCAGGATGGCACATCAATATGTGTCATTGCCAGAAGGTTTGCTGTGTCTCCCTGCACAGTCTCAAGGGCATGGAGGAGATTCTAGGAGACAAGCAGTTACTCTAGGAGAGCTGGAGAGGGCCATAGAAGGTCCATAACCCATCAGCAGGACCAGTATCTGCTCCTTTGGGCAAGGAGGAACAGGATGAGCACTGCCAGAGCCCTACAAAATGACCTCCAGCAGGCCACTGATGTGAATGTCTCTGACCAAACAACCAGAAAGACTTCATGAGGGTGACCCAAGGGCCCCATGTCCTCTAATGGGCCCTGAGCTCACTGCCCAGCAGCATGCAGCTCGATTGGCATTCGCCATAGAATACCAGAATTGGCAGATGCACCACTGGTGCCCTGTGCTTTTTACAGATGAGAGCAGGTTCACCCTGAGCACGTGACAGAAGTGAAAGGGTCTGGAGAAGCCATGGAGAACATTATGCTGCCTGTAACATCATTCAGCATGAGCAGTTTGGTGGTGGGTTAATGATTGTCTGGGGAGGCATATCCATGGAGGGTCACACAGACCGCTACAGGCTTGACAAAGGCACCTTGGCTGCCATTAGGTATCAGGATGAAATCCTTGGACCCATTGTCAGACCCTATGCTGGTACAGTGGCTCCTGGTGCACGACAATTCCTGGCCTCATGTGGTGAGAGTATGCAGGCAGTTCCTGGAGGATGAAGGAATTGATACCATTGACTGGCCACCACACTTTCCTGACCTAAATCCAATAGAACACCTCTGGGACATTATGTTTTGGTCCATCCAATGCCACCAGGTTGCACCTCAGACTGTCCAGGAGCTCAGTGATGCCCTGGTCCAGATCTGGGAGGAGATCCCCACAACACCATCTGTCATCTCATTAGAAGCATGCACCGATGTTGTCAGGCATGTATACAAGAACACAGGGGCCATACAAAGTGCTGCGTACAATTTTGAGTTGCTGCAATTAAATTTTGGCAAAATGGACTAGCCTGCCACATAATTTTTTCACTCTGATTTTTAAGGCGTCTTTGAATTCAGGGCTCTGTAGGTTGATCATTTTCATTTCCATCAAACGATGTGGCATCCTTTTGTTCCTAACACATTACCCAGTCTATATCAGTATAGATATCCAGGAGGATTTCTTTTCCCATTGAGATCTGATGTGTTTTCAAAGTGTACCTTTAATTTTTTTGAGCAATTTATATATATATATATATATATATATATATATATATATATATATATATATATATATATATATATATATATATATATAAAGCTAAGGTCTCACAGTTGCTAGAATCGTAATTGTGGTCCTAAAGGAAAGTTTATGACCTCAAGTATTCTAATAATTCAAAAAATTTCAGGTAGCGGCAACTCTGGTAAAGTGACCTTTGGTCATGGTTTTTTAATGGAAAAGTGATTGCAAAAACAAGTGACATGGAGGAATAAGAAAGAACTGCAACATCTACTGAGTGTTAAGCAAATTAGACAGGTGGATTACATAAAAAAGAACAGCATAATGATAAAAAAAAGAAAAAGAGCTGCAGAATCTGCTGAATGCAAGAATGACAAAGATGGAGAAATGCATGCAAAGCATTGTGCACATAGCTTACTTTTATTTATATCTAGTCTTTTGTCGTGTCACACATCCCCCTCCCGTAAGAAGAGAAGACACTGAATGAACTTGATAAGCAAGAAGAAATCCTGGATATAGACCAACTGAGCAGTAGACAAATATGATGGCTCTTTGGCATACAAGACAAATTCCAGGATACAAAATGTGAGAACGAACTAGACACAGAAGTACACAGCAGCAACAACTGAGATCTTCAATTATTCAAAACTTATGACCATATGAAAGCATTGGTTTTACATCTTTACATTGATGTTTCTTTCAAAATCACTATTTGGCAAAGTTTCATAAGTGATATGATCAATGTCAAGCTGTATTTTAATTGTTCAAAACAAAAAATGTGTTGCCAAATAAGAAAGTTGTACTTGTTCTAGATAAGCCACCAGAAGCAATAAAATGCATTATCAGTTCAGGAAGAACTGAAAAAGTGTGAGTGCCCCAAACTTTCTTGTTTCTCCATATATGTACAGAGCATGTAGCAGAGTCCCTAAGTGTTCCTTGTTTTCAAATAACACCCCATGCAGGGTTTGTTCTTGCATTGTGCCCTTTGCCTTCTACAATAGGCTCTGGCCACCTCACAAACCCAAATTGGATCTGGCTGGTTTAACAATTACTAGCTGAATAACAGATGTTGTTTATGCCTGTCACTTTTTCATGCTGCTCCTGTGTCATATCAGCCTTTTTTCTAGACAACCTTCATTGACTTAAAATATTCAAAGATCTTTTAGGATATACAGTAAATTGTTTAGACCTAGTAATAGATCATATCTATTAACTTTATTTAAATTTGCTGTGAGCATTTTGTTATAACCCCAATCATAAGAGTCTGACTCTAAGACTAATACTTAAACAGAATCAATTAAATAAAAATGAACTACTGTAGTGGCTTCAGTGAAAACAATTTAATGTAACAATTAATGTAAATGCTGTCTGCTTTTATTGCATGTATGTAGTGAAGAGCCTGTCTAGACTAATTTGTGATGGATTGCTTGTTGCGGTGTCTCTGGGACATTTGTTGCAGTGACTGGAAAATTGGAAATACATAACACCTCCTCCCCCTTGGGATGCACATTCAAATGCAAATCCATCCATTCTTTTTATAGGCACCATCTGTGATATTATTCGTTGACACAGTGAGAATACAGAACTCAAGTTTATTCTTTTTTATGTGTTTAGAAGCAAGGCACGCTCCATCACGTGTCACCCAGAGTGAATGCCATTTCCTTTCCACTTTCGGTCTTTCAAAGCTTTTGAAGTCTAGTGGAGTAGAGGTGCATCAGGGGTTCTGTGGCTTGCCTTTCACCTGGAAAATCACCTTAATTTTCTTTCTCTTTATCTTTACCTAAGTCTGACTTACCGTCTTCAACTGCTATCAGCTCATTTTCTCAAGGCAATTGTACTCAAATATTTACTGGGAGAAATCTCTTCACTGCAATGTTGGCAGCTGCATTGAAGGAGACTGTAATATGCAGACATAAACTCACACTTTCTGAAGGAGGCCATTAGAGCGTATGATTGTGTTAGGCCATGTCAGGGCTGATAAAGGATGGCTCAGCCTCTCTTATGCTGACAATGGTGATAAGCTGGGTATCCAGTATATACAGTATATATATAAACATTTAGAATATGAACCTGTAGTTTTAGTTCCAATAATTTATGTTTATCTTGACTGACATTTGAATTTACTACTTTAAAGCATTAGTAAATTCACACTTGCTCGCAAAGAAAATTGCTCCGGAGCTATAAAGCACATAGTGAAATGATAAATGATTTCTACCATATACTGTACTTAACATGCTCATTAAAGATTGTACACTAGGCACTGCGGGCTTGCCATATATTACAATTTGTACCACACCGTGTGTGAAATAAATCAGAGTTAAAAATACAAACACTTGCTCATTATTCACAGTAATCAAGGCGGGGTATGTCTTTACTTGGAACTCTTGAACACATGATGATAGTTTGACTTTTTCTGTGGGAATTTTAAAGAAAATAAACTTTTTTTTTTTAGAAACTTCTGTCCATCTAGTGCCAGCATGATGGAATGATGGTCATGTTACCTAGGAATCTTTGTGAATCAAAAGCTGCAGTGTTCTTTTATCCATGAATTAACCAAAAAAGGTTACGAAAGGGGAAGCCTAACACTTGATTAAGTAGGCTCAGAAAGTTTAAGTGTAAAGAATAATACAGATTAGATTAAATTTGATCTGACAAATGGTCTGAATCTGAGAGATTTTGGGTTAGAATGAGGTGTGACCATTAGGGGGCATAACAGCATCCCCAACTTCAGACTCAAAAGTATAGACACAAGTCCCAGGTTCAAAAGACGTTTTACTAAACATAATACCCTGAACAGGCAGCAACACAGTTACACTCCTCTTCCACCACTCTTGTTCCGATGAGCCTCCTCCACAACCTCCCAACTCTGACTGCCTTTCCTAGGTAGAGTGGCTTTGTTTATGAAGGACCTGGGAGTACTTCCAGGGTCATAGTGTTGGATGATGCAAGCACTTCTGGGTCAAGCGAAAGTCCCATAAAAAAGGGAGGTCATTTTATGTTAATGCAGCAAACAAGGAATCTGACAGGGCTGTCCTTCTAAACTACAAATCCCAGGCAACTCTATGAATGTCCAGACTGGGACCATGCCAGAGGAACACTGCCACCTCTCATGTTGGGGGAGAAATTGTCCCCGACATCTATATTCCCCCAGTCCTTCCATTATGGCCTCTCCCCAACTGAAATTCAAGACTGGGAATCATCTCGGCTGGGCAGGATAAGGTATTGTACTCCATCCCATTCGGGACACTTTTCCATCTTGTGTGACATCTACAGAGGGTAAATCAAAAAGTAAAGGAAATTTGAAATGGATTCAGTTAAACACATTTATGTTTGCTTATGGGTAGCTCAAACACAAAAAATGCAGCACTTTGCAGATAGTCAGTTTGAAGCCAAGGTGAAATGAACATAGATACTCTGCTGCGGGATTGCACCATTGTTAAAAAATACGTCGTAGTGAGATTTCTTTGAGCAGAGGTAGTGAAACCTTCACTGAAGGATGTTGGTTTATGATCTGCAGATCTGTAAGTTTTTTGGGTACCCATCTTTTCGCAAACATTATGGTACCCCAAGTACCGTATATACTCGCGAATAAGTTCTCCCGCGGATAAGACGGGACTTGATTTTACTGTATCATTTCTGGTATTTTATAATGTTGGTCGTGTAAGTCGAATGCGGAAAACCAACACTATTGGTCCAAGAGAGTATGATACGCTAACGCTCACCTGAGACAGTAACCACTGTGCACACTGCCTTTTTTCTCTATGTATTCTGCCTACGTGACCACACAGTAATACCTGAACTATTCTGAAGCAACGTTTGCACTGATTTGTGTTTTTTGTATCCCACACCCCTTTATCGTAAGAGCATCCCCAGTGTTCAATCAGAAGAAAATATGAAGCTGGTTTTAAATTAAAAGTCGTTGAAGTAGCAAAAGAAATTGGTAACTGCGCTGCTGCAACAAAATTTGATGTGTCTGAGAAACTGATAGTAGATTGGATGAGGCAAGAAGATGTAAAACAAAAAATAAGTGTCGCAGTTTTGAACAGGTGTATAAGCCTGGGTCTGATTTTATTAATGATTTTTTAGCTTTCAAGACGCAACTTATACGTGAGTATATAAGGTAATCATGCGCTATGGCATGAGGAGATCCATAGCTGATATCTAAATGTACAGCAACAGCGGACAACGGAATTTGTTAGTCTTCTCTAATGAAGGCATTCGTCATTTTGATGTGTTCTTGTGTGCACAATGTTGACAGTCGATCAGATCAAGCTTCATTGGTTACACTTGTTCTTCTTGCTTTAAACCTTTCTACCCATTCATAAACTTTTTGTTGAACCATGCTATTTTCACTTCCGTACTAAGCCAACATGCTTTGGTGAATTTCAGCAGGTTTTACTTCTTCTGGCCAAAGAAATCCCATTTTGGCACATTGTTCAATAATGGTGCAATCCTGCAGCAGAGTATCCATATTTATTTGACCTTGACTTCAAGTAGACTAATGGCAAAGCATAATTCAAAATACCTGTAAGCCATTGTAAATGTGTGCCAGCTTCTACCCATTGTGGTGACCATGTAATTTTCAAATTGCCTTTAATTTTTGATTTATCTTCATATTATGAGTGTGTCCTATGATGGACTGGTCTTTCATTTATACCTGCCGTCTGTGTTATAACCGGGGCTTGCCAAGTCAGTCTCTAACTGTGACCCTGTGATAGAAAGAGTGTGTTCAAAACTAGAAAATCAGATCTGCTCCTTTATCATTCCACTAAGCAAGATAAATTCAGGGTTCAAAAAAATTTAGAAAGTATTTAAAGGTTATAAAAAGTAATCCCTAGATACATGCAGAGTTATTCTGAATTAGTTCACATTAGTAGTGTTCCTGTATTAAGTAAACTAATTGCATTAGAAACCCGAGGTATGCATGTTGACACAACTTGCATGATAATATGTCAGTGAGCTCAAACAAAAACTCTTATTTGCAAGACAAGATTTAGCATAAATGAAAGCATACACTACTTAAGTAGCCATTTTATATATCCAGCCATCTGATTTTTTTTTTCTTTTTTTGATCCGAAACCCTAGTGATTACAGTGCAATCTAGTCTATTTTTGATCACTGCATGTTGAAAGCCACTTAGTCCACTTGTAATGTTTTCATTTTAGACAGGAAATTAGTTAGCTTTTAATGTAGAAGTCAATTTTTGGTCTGTTTTATTAAACTACAGAATATAAAGCTTGCATTTCATTATCTGGGGTCTGATCCTTTTCCCTTGTCAATTTTCTAAGCTTTTAGGCTTGCAATTCTGAGGTGAAATTGAAAACAAAACTGAAACCATATATTTTACTTTGTTTGAGTTAAAATTGAAATTTAAAATGCGAAGAAGATGCCACTATTAAAATGTGGCTTTATTTTAAATATATTTATTCTGTTTTCTGAAAATATCTCCATGTTCATACAGTAAGTGTAGCTTAACCATAAAGGACCAGTGGTAAACGAAAATATTATTGATCATCTTATGCCACTAAAATGCAATACCTTCAAATGAAACACATAATAGAAGGTGCCAAGGTGACTGTAGTAATTAGAATAAATTAAATTGTTGCATTTCTTTAAACGAGGCAGCCAAAGCAGAGTTATTGAATAGTTGAAAGATTCCCATAACAATTTAGAATTTAAATCACAGCTATCATAGGCTCTGGCATCTTTCTGACAGTTGAATAATTTGGCTTTCAATAGTCATAAGTTCAGATCCCACCTATGCCACTTTGTGTCACTCTCAACTTAACCTCATTCTGTTTAAAAGTAAATGTAGATGGAAAGAAGAAGAAACGGCTGTCGTCCAGAGAGAACCCAGGCCTTAAAAATAAACAAACGACCTCTTCCCCTAACGTTTAATCGATAGGAGTTAAAGACTCTACAAATAATACAGGAAAATAACAATCTCCTGAAACACTATCAATCTCAACTACTCAATATTAAAAATGAATAAGTAATCATTGAATTTTGCTTTATTTTTATTTTTACTACACAAGCACTGCCATATTGTTTGCCAGTTTCTCTAATAATATGTGATAGTGGAAACAAGAGCTGTGCACTGCAAAACAGTCTATCTGGCTATTTAAGTTTAGGCAGTTAACGTGTGACTGAATTGTGTTTAAAAAAATTGAAAGGCTATACATTAGAAATCACTTTTTTAAACCATTCAAGAATTTTTAAGGAAGTGCAGTGGTTTGGATCAAACAGAGTGTCATTTCTCTCCAGTCCAAGTTTGTTGATCATAGTTTACTGATGTTTGGCCTTAGCTTTGATCTGTCTTAATGACAGTTAGAACAAGGAGAAAGCTGTAACCAGAAATCGGCAATGATCGAAATCCAGGAAAAAAAAAAATCTTTAGTCATAACAAGGCCGAAAGAAGAATCATAGTAAAGTGTTCATAAAAATAAGTCTTAAGCTAGAAAACATTATTGTCAGACCTGATGTTAAAGTCAGCAATGATACTATTTAAGCATACAGTATGTATCAAAAAGATATGCAATTAATACCAGACCTGGTGGCTAAACAGAAAAGAAAAGGAAAGCTCTGAGCTACATCAACCCATTAGTCTTAAATCATAAATCCTTAAATCTGAAATCTTTACTCCTTAGGCCATGGGGTTCCTCAGATTTCTCATAATTTAAACATCTTGCAAATCCAGAGCAGTAACTGAACACCCAAGCCCTACACAGGCTTTCTGAAAAACAGAATACATCTTTCAGGAATACAGAGGTGATGGAGCAGGTATACTCTTACATCACTCAAGCTGAAAACACCTTATGATACAAAACAAGGTTTGTGGCCAACTGTCTATGAAAATCACCTTTGCAGTGCACATGTGAATATTGGTTTCAAATTTCATAAAGACAGAAGTTTTGATTGTGTGAAGGACAGCCGGTCTCATGCCCGGTAGGGACGCCCCTGCTGCTTATGTTCCGGGGGAGCCAACATGGGCGGTCCAATACCTCCCCCGGGATGATTGGTGGCATCCTCCCTGGCCGACGGTGATTCCCCAACCACCCGCAGGGCTCCATGGGAGATGGAGTCCTCCATAGCTTGGTTGGGGCCCGGGGTGGCCGCTAGGTGGGGCTGTCTGCTACCAACAGCCTGGCTGGACAAGTCTTCAGCCCCACCCGGAAGTGCAATCAGGACCAGGTGGTCAATCACCTGGAACGCTTCTGGGTGGGCTATAAAAGGGCCCAGCCACCACCACTTGAGGAGCCAGAGTTGGGAGGAAGGAGACGAAGCTTGAGGAGGAGTGGTGGTAAAGAAAAGGAAGAGAATTGTTTTGTGCTTGTGCTTTGGGGACTGTGTTTGGGCTGTGTGGCACGGGGAAGACGTGTCCCACAGCTGAAGAAAAATAAGTGTGTTTATCTGTGTCGGGTCAGGCGCCTATATAGCGCCTTTGTTACAATTGACAAAAGTCTTGCTTGTTTGTAGCCTTTGATGGTATATCCATAGTTTGTCAGCAAATACTTTTGAAATTGTAATTTAGATGCCTTTCCATATTAGGCATGGTGTGTTAATGCTGCCCTAATCCTTTTGTCTGTCTAGTGTTTTTTTTCCCCTCATAATGTATTTTCCTCAGCTGTTTAATTGACAGTCTCTAAGCAATACTTCATCCAACTGTGATTTTAAATAAGCCTCTCCTCAAGCCGAGCCTGGATGTGGATTATGTAGTTACTCAGGTATAAAGCCTTAAAATCAAACACGCTACAATACCAGGCTACACTGCTTAGTCCGACTAAATCCATTTGACAGGTGGAAGACATTCTTTGCACTGTTCCTTAACCCATCTAAGCAATTTTCATTGAATCACACCAAGTTTGGGGTGCACATCCTGCTGTATGCTTGCCTTCATTTTCAAATAAAGACTAAAAAAACATGATCAGGTAATATTGAGTTTATGAACTACATCCTCCTTGATTTGTGACTTTTGCCTGTTCTCATTGCATTCTTGAATTTCTACGTAAGAGCAAACCTTTTCACATAAGTAGTGAAACACTTATAAGGATGCAGACACTAAAATATTTTCAGCTTTGTATCCAGTATTGTGTAAGCATTACTGAGTTTAACAGCTCAAAGTATAAATTAGGTCTAACCACAAACCATAAGAATTACTAGATGGTTTTGTTGCCTCTGTATTAACCTAATCTTTAGTGTCTAATTTAATTATGCTGGCATTACTTTTTAAAATAGTGTATTAAACATTTTTCTTATAGAATTCTTTGGTATAATTCTTCAAAAGACTCGTAATATAACCTGTTTTCAAACTGGAATTGCACAACTCTCCATATTCGATCTAAAGTGGAAACTAAACACATTTTCTGCATAAATTCCAGTAATCTCGTTTTGGGGTTTTTTTGAGTCACTGAGTATGATCCTGTCATCCATTTGTGGTGATTCTCCTTCATTTTGAAGGAAAAATTTTACAACCATTTCTTCCTCCAGTTCTGTTCTTCTCCTTATTTGGAGTGTAAGGTTGTGATACAACACAATGGGTTAGAAGGTTCTCCAGAAAAGTACTTACTCATCCAAGTTGCAGATTCAAAGCTAGTCTTTCTAAGAGTTTCATGTCCTAATGTTTCCTAATTCTGACTTTTTGCTGCTTTTGACCACTGTTTTGTGTCTCATTTTGGCTTTGATATATTTGTTTTTGATCTACCAGGTTTCTGTTAACTTGTCTATTCTCCTGTTCATTTAGATAGATAGATAGATAGATAGATAGATAGATAGATAGATAGATAGATAGATAGATAGATAGATAGATAGATAGATTTATCAGATCTACTCAGTTAATTTACATGATATTTAAGAGAACCTGCCATTTTTTCTATCATTTGGTAGAATACTCTCTTAATGTGTGACTTTAGATATGAGGTAAGGTGGTTTTGAGATTATAGCTGGTGTTTTCTGTTCTCTTCTATAGTTGTTTATGCTTTTCAAAAAGTCAACATTAACAGGTGATTCTAAATTTGATGTCTATGAGTGTGGGTGTGTTTGAACTTGCAGCAAGCTATTGATGCCTCCTCCTGCTGTAATAGTTGTTTTTTGCCAGTTCAGAATGTATTTTTATGTTTGTTAATTTTCTATTATTGGTTTTATATATATACTAGCAAAATACCCGCGCTTCGCAGCGGAGAAGTAGTGTGTTAAAAAAGTAAAGAAAAAGAAAAGGAAACATTTTGAAAATAACGTAACATGATTGTCAAAGTAATTGTTTTGTGTATTTGGCGGCAGCGTGACGAAGTTGTTTTGTATTTTGTTTTGTATGTGTGTGTATATATGATGTAGATAGGTATATATATATATATATATATATATATATATATATATATACATACCAATCTACATCATATATACACACACATACATACATACACACACACAAATTATATATATGTGTGTATGTATGTATGTATGTACGTACGTACGTATGTATGTATGTGTGTGTGTGTGTATATATATAATGTAGATAGGTGTGTGCGTGTGTGTATATATATATATATACATACACATACATACATACATACATACACACAGGTATATATATATATGTGTGTATATATATGTATGTGTCTATATGTGTGTGTATAGCTTTGGTCACTGAGTGCAAGGGAAAAAAATTTAAATGTAGTCTATAAGTTATTAAACAGTAAAACATTAACGTTTTAAGAAGTAAAGATACATTGAGCATTACTGGAGTGGTTTCGGGTAAACTACATTTTAAAGACGGTGTAATACAACAGGTAAGTAGTACTAACAGCAGCTAAAATGTATATGGATGATCTCTTGGTAGTAGGCGCTACACGACGGCTGTGGTATAGAAATTACATTTTCTATGTGAACGTCCAAATTTCTGCCTCTGGTAATGTGCCTTATCGGCATTTAAAGAAAATTAGTTTTGTGTCCTCTGCAGTGTTAAGAGAGAAAGTCTTTGGTTTGGGATAAAAGGAAAAAAGGTGTAAAGAAAGGAAAGTTGCCTTTTTCTTTCATATAGTGTAGAGAGATGTCTTCGCTGACAATATGAGCGCCGTTTGGGGACAGTCGCGGTGGGTCTTGTGTAGACTGGTGAGACGTCCCTGCCATTAATCGGGTGTGATGGCACTGTTGGTCCTCCACTCCTGTGTGTTTCTTCATAATCCGAGCTGTTAACCTCATAATCGTTTACGTGCAAAAGAAAGTGCGAAGCGCGTTAATATTAGTTTGCCGCGGTGTTGAAAAGGGATCCAGTGTTTGCACTTGTCTGGGCTATAGCTCAGGGGGAGGATGAAAAAAATTAAAAGTGCTCACTTTGATTTAAGGCAGAAGCGCAGTCAGCGTCTCAAAGGCCGGCACAGTTATGCGCGCGCGCCGGCTGCTCAAGTTTTGCAGGGCAGGAGATCCACGATATCAAAAGTCTCCGCGCTCTTTGGAGGTCATATATACAGTATGTATATATATATATATATATATATATATGTGTTAAAGAAGTAATGAAAAAGAAAAGGAAACATTTTAATAATAACGTAACATGATTGACATTGTCATTGTCATGAGTGTTGCTGTCATATATACAGGTATATATATATACATATATATATACACACACACACATAAACATATATATACATATACACACATATATACAGTATATATACATATACATTTACATATATATATATATACATATATATATGTGCACAAAACCACGCTTTTATCAAGGTTTCCATCGGGTAGTCTTTTGAAATTAAATTTTCCTCCAATCAGTCGTAGCAACGCGCTTTCTTCCGACTGTTACATTTTTGTAGCTCTGATGTGTGAATCAATGTAATTGGTGTACCAGGAAATCATGCATTGACAGAAGTTCCCCTTTGCTTGGAATGCAAATAAGAAATCAGGAAGGGGTAAAATAGTTTTTCACACCACTGTATATGCTACATTTCAGTTCACTAAGAGAGACATTCCCTCTCAACTTTCCAAACATGTATGTTAAACACAAACGTACTTCAGATTGCAAGGGAGAAGTTTATTCCACTGATTTCTGGAATAAGGCAAGGCAAATGATGCACATGATTGTGAGACAGATCATGTAGACTGCTGTGAGATGGGAGAGTGGGATGGATGTTGGAGGGTAAGGGGTCATCTGTTATCTCAGTGCCGGTACTGAATTCCACAAACTGTTATCACTACCAAATTCAAAATTTTAGTACAAATCACACACTAGTATAATAAAAGTATGGTCAAGGTCTGTCCATTGACCAGTGATAGATCCTTTCCAGGTTTCAATAATGTTTCTTTAACTGAAATTTGTTTTCTGAAGCGGGATTGGAGAGAGTAGTAGAATGTGATTTTGCAGGAATTGTTTTTGGAATACAGTATTTAGCATTGCAAATCACTTATAGTACATCCCACAATCTTGCGTGTATAGAAAAGGTGAGGAGTACGGAGGAAGTGACATGGATACAGCAAAATGATGCATGTCTAGGAAGGCGAGAAGATGTTAAGAGAACGCGAGGAGGTAATTTTTACTCAGCAGTTGTCAGCAGTGAATCATATCTGTGATTCGGTATGTGATAATTGGATGAAGGAAAAGGAGGAAATGGAGCCATAGCATCGAAGCTGAGATTACCAGAAGCCACATAAATGAAGGAAAGTGGCAGAAATTATTGAGTAGTTGTCCTTGCAAATTACTACAATGAGCCTCATTACTTACAGTCACTAAGGCAATTTTTACTTTTTCTCTTATTCTGTTGTTCTTAGATTTAGGGAATTAATTGTTCAAAAAGGATTCAAAAGTATTATTTATTTGTATTTTTTGAGAAGGCAGGTTGCTATCAGCATTGCAGCAAAGGATTTTCTGGTGAGGCAAAACTTTTTATCATTTAATGTTTTGAATTTGATTACATTATTTTCAAAAATAAAGCATGTAAATCTGGTCGTTCATATTGTATCAGGGACAGGCCTTTTGATTTATTACCTTGCTTATTAGTTTAAACATGAAGGCCTATTTTTCCTGCAGGACATTTTAATTAGTATGGTATATTTTCAGCACATACAGAGTACTTTATTGCTGATTATGTTGTCTGATCTTAAAACAGAGTTTATTAAGGGAGGGATTAGGAGTGTGACCCCATTTTTCACTTAACATGCATTTCTATGCTGTGTAAATTGAAATGCTAAGCAAGTAAGGCGTTGAATATAGCAGTTTAATATTGTAAATTAGAATGAGCTATATGATGAATATGAGCTCTAATAGGCATTTAGGGGTGGATTCACTTTGTCTGAGAGGATAAATGTAGAATCCACTCAGGCCCATCATACTAGATTATAAAACACATTCATGTAGCAAGACTGCACATGTGAAAACCACAACGATAATGGAGAGCAATGGCTCTGAAAATTAGATCTAGCCTTTTCAGCATAACAGGCCACTGTTTTATTTTTTTAAATTGGCCTGTTATGCAGTGGGTAATAATCAACTTTTATTATTTGTGCTGAATGCTTTTTGTAAAAGCAAGCATTGCATAAGCAGCGTATTAAACAATGTTTCCTGTTTGTTTGTTTGTTTTAAAGTAAACTAAGCTATGAGAAAAAAAATCAGATTGCAATACAACTTAATTGTATTTAATTACATTTAAGTACAAATTTGTCAATGTATTATTCAAATGCACATCTTTATAAGGTCACTGCAACCCACACCAAGAAAAGAGGTTTCAGAAAATTAGATGAGATGAGGTAGAAGAAAGATGGTTTTAAAAGTATGTTAAATCTCCTCTTCACATTTTTTTTTATTAATGGAGCTTAAATGGCAGGATGGCATGTTGGACAGTTGTAGTTACTGTCTGCACATTCCTCCTGTGCTAATGCAGGTTTTTCTCTAAAAGCTCTAGTTTTTTTTTTCTCATATCTAATAGTTTCTGTCATGTGCCCTGTGCTGCTGGGAAGGTGCAACAAAATAGGTTCAGAAAATGGAATGGAAATGGATAGTTAAAATGGCAATATTATAACAGTACTACATGTGGCATATTTAATAAAATACATTTTGTCATCGATGGCATGGCTCTTGGTACTACTGGCTTAAAGACCCTGTGTCTGAGGAAAAGCACTTGAGTTTCCTTCTAAATACTAAAGATGCCATGTCATTTTAAACATGTCTTGTACATGGGGGATTGAGTGTGTCATGAGTCTGAAATCAAGCCACTCTGGTTAATCCACTGTTCTTACCAAAAATTAATAAAAAATACTTTTTAGTTGAGTGTGACCATTAATATCCATCTGATGCTAAAGTTACTATCTGTAACAGTTAATTTTTGTTACTGTCTTTTCGTCACAATAAAGTATTTTATTAGTGTTTTCAGGCTGCTGAAATTAAAACTAAGCTGCTAGAAAGGAAACTCTTGTATAACCCAATTGTGCTCCACTCACTTAGAATCTGGAACCAATGTAGAAAGCATTTTAAGACGGAGAAGCTTCTTTCTGTGGCACCCCTGCAAGAGAACCACCTCTTTCAACCTTCACAAACATATGCAGTTTTTAATATCTGGAAAAAATTTGCAATTAACTTGCTTAGAGATCTTTATATAGACAACGTCTTTGCATCCTATGAACAATTACATTCCAAATTTAACATTCCAGCTACAAATTTCTTTCACTATCTTCAAATCAGGAACTTTGTTAAACAGAACCTTCCAGATTTTCCTCATCTTGCACCCTCATCCACGCTGGAAAAAATATTGCTCAATCTCAAGGAATTAGACTCCATTTCTACAATATATAAAATCATTTTACAATCCCTTCCTTTCAAAGATCCAAGAGGACACTGGGAAAATGACCTCTCAATTAATATATCAGAAAAGGAGTGGAAAGTAGCAATGCAGAGAATTCACTCAAGCTCCATATGCGCAAAGCATACAATTATACAACTCAAAATTATATATCGAGCACATCGGTCTCGACTAAAACTCTCCAAAATGTTTCCAGGGCATGATCCAACCTGCGAACGTTGCAACCAATCCCCAGCCTCACTGGGTCACATGTTATGGGCCTGCACGAAATTAACATTATTCTGGACAAAAATTTTTAATTACCTCTCAGACAGCCTTGGACTCACAATCCCTCCTAACCCATTAACAGCTGTGTTTGGGGTTCTTTCAGAGGGTCTTAAAGTGGAGAAGGACAAACAAATTGTGATTGCATTCACTACACTGTTGGCACGCAGACTTATTCTGATAAACTGGAAGAACCCAAACTCTCCTCTTTTAAGTCAGTGGGAAACTGATGTGTTATATTATTTAAAATTGGAAAAAATCAAATACTCAGTTAGAGGATCTGTGCAGACTTTTTTCAAAACATGGCAGGATCTAATCAGTAATATTTTAAAATAAGTTTATAAAGCACAGAGAATTTATTAATTTAGGTATTTTTACAAGCCTTAAATTTTACACCGTTTGGCTTGCTCTCTCTCTCAAGGGTGGGGATCGATCTGTTCTTAGCATAATTCTTTTTTTTGTAAAAACTTGATTGCTATGTATTGATTGTAATAAAATTAATAAATAAAAATTAAAAAAAAAGAAAAAAAAGAAAGGAAACTCTTGTGTTCAACTTAACTGCTCTAACATTGCCCTGGACAAGCATTTATGCACTAATGTGTACATAATGCTATTGGCATATGTTTCATGCTGGGATGATTTCAGCTTCCACTCAGCTCTCTTATGTCAACAAAATATCAGTTTTAATTCTTATATTTTGTTGGCAAAGCAATTCCCCTGCCTAAATCTTAAAGACCTACTCTGCTAAAATTGATGTAGTTTTGTTAAGACAGTCTTTTAAGAGCTCTAAAGAGTGTGTTCCGCTTCTTTACATACTGTATTTCTTATTCATTTCATCCAGATTCTTTCCAGAATTACAGTTTTAATGTTGGCTCACGTTTGCTTATCCCTGTAACTCTTTCTCCATATTGTTTTTTTTACAATGTAAGGACAGTCGTTTACTGTTTAACATTTACTAAACTGGCAAAAAAGTAGAATCTCCATCAACCATAATGCAAGTAAGAAAGGGAAGCTTTTACCCAGGATGCTGCGCTATGTAAAACTTAGAGAAGCATGGCAAAAATGATGGGAGAGAAATAATCTACTTCTCTGTGTGAATTTTCGCTGAAAGGTTCTCAAAATCAAATGAACTAGAGCAGTTTACAAATAATTAAACAATCAAATTAATTTAACTATTAAACAAGCTCTGAAAAAAATCACATTGATTTTAATTTCTTTTTTATGATTTGACACAAGTAAATGATATTCAGTAATTTTAACATTTTTAGCCTTTCATTACATGAAATGGCATTATTTTAGTTATTGTGTTATTCAAAATATTCAAAAGAGGCCAAAGTAATACAAAAATAAGAATCTGTTAAACAAATAACAACTGCTCAAAAATTACACTTTAAAATATATCAGATCTTAATGGGAAAAAAATCATGCTAGATAACTATACTGATATGGGCTGAGTAATGTGTTAGGAATGAAAGGATGCCACATCGTTTGATAGAAATGAACATAATCAACCTACAGAGGGCTGAATTCAAAGACACCCCGAAAATCAAAGAGAAACAATGATGTGGCAGACTAGTCCATTTTACCGAAATGTCATTGCAGCAACTCAAAATCATACTCAGTAGTTTGTATGGCCCCCACATGTTTGTATGCATATCTGACAATGTCAGGGCATGCTCCTAATGAGATGATGGATGGTGTCATGGGGGATCTCCTCCCAGATCTGGACCAGGACATCACTGAGCTCCTGAAAAGTCTGAGGTGCAACCTGGCGGCGTTGGATGGACAGAAAAATAATGGCCTAGAAGTGTTCTATTGGATTTAGGTCAGGTGAGTGTGGGGGCCAGTCAATGGTATCAATTCCTTTATCCTCCAGGAATTGCCTATATACTCTTGCCAAATGAGGCCGGGCAGTGTCATGTACCTGGAGGAACCCAGGACCCACTGCACCAGCATAGGGTCTGACAATGATTTCATCCCAATACCTAATGGTAGTCAAAGTGCTGTTGTCTATCACATGTGCTCAGGGAGAACCTGCTCTCATCTGTGAAAAGCACAGGGTGACAGTGGTGGACCTGCCAATTCTGGTATTTTATGGCAAATGCCAATCGAGCTCCAAAGTGGCAGGCTGTGAGTACGGGGCCCACTAGAGAATGTTGGGCCTTCAGGCCACCCTCATGAAGTCTATTTCTGATTGATGGTCAGAGACATTTACACCAGTGGCCTACTGGAGGTCATTTTGTAGGGCTCTGGCAGTGCTCATCCTGTTCCTCCTTGCCCAAAGGAGCAGATACCGGGCCTGCTGATGGGTTAAGGACCTTCTACTGCCCTGTCTAGTTTACCTAGAGTAACTGCCTGTCTCCTGGAATCTCCTCCATGCCCTTGAGACTGTGCTGGGAGACACAATAAACCTTCTGGCAAAGGCATGTATTGATGTGCCATCCTGGAGAAGTTGGACTACCTGTGCAATCTCTGTAGGGTCCAGGTATCGCCTCATGCTACCAGTAGTGACACTGACCATAGCCAAATGCAAAACTAGTGAAAAAACAGTCAGAAAAGACTCCTCCACCTGTTAAACCATTCCTGTTTTGAGGGTCATCTCATTGTTGCCCCTTTAGTGCACCTGTTGTTAATTTCATTTACACCAAAGCAGCTGAAACTGATTAAGAACCCCCTCTGCTACTTAACCGAGCAGCTCAATATCCCTGAAGTTTCACTGACTTAATTCTATACTCTGATTAAAATCAATTCCAAACAAGCATGAAAGTACGAATGACAGGAGAGCAAGACAGAGTATTAATGCCATTTTACTTTCATCAACAGAAATACAGAAGAACAACAGCCATAACATACCTTGGGTCCATGGAACCTCAGTACTTCCGGCTCTCCACAATCTCTCTGCTTCCGGGTTTGTTATAATACATTTTTCTTTAATATTTCTGTCACTGTCTCTGGGCAACACTGTTCAAGGATTCACATGTGCATGCTAAGTTTGGCACACAGGGGCTCAGCATTTAGAATTGCCAACCAATCATTGGATTAGATAGCCAAAGACAAATGGAGGATTGTATAGTCAGCCTAAACACAGAATAGTATTTCTGTCCTTTTTCAGTACAAAATCTTCTTTCCTTGTTGGGAGAATGAGAACCTGCATGTAGGCATTATGCTATTTCTGTATTTTGTGGAGGAGGAGTTCAGTTCTTACCTGCCCTTGTTTGGAGACCAGAGAAGAACAGTATAAAAGGCTTGGACAACAGCCAAACCCTTTGAAGCTGCTCGGACCTCCGCCCGAAAACCCTCTCAGTGTGGTGATGAAAAATGGCAGACTGCGTGGATCCAGACTCCCACACCTGGATAAAGTCTGTCATATGCTTCCCGTCTGTAACCGCATCAACTGTCAGTAAATGTAAGCTAAAGTATATTTTTCTCATGTGATTCTTATACCGCCATAATCACGATGGGAGGGATATCACCTTTTCTGTCATATTACTATATTGTTTAGCTACTTAATATGCCACAATTTCAAAAGAACATATTTCCGGAGTGCTAATGCCTCCAAAGGAAACAGGGTTCCACTATCAAAGATGCCACCTCTGTCCCACAGCGACCTCATCAGTTCCGGTTCCACGTCAATGACTTCACTACCGGCTTCCTTTGATGACGTCGCTCTGTCCACTGAAGAAGACATCACTTCCACCATTTCACTTCCTGCCAACTCAGTTCCATTTTCTGTTTATCCAACTTCCTAATTACTTCTGTAAAACGCCTCAGAAAACTCAATGCCTCTGTCAAATGTGTTCTCATGTCATTTTTGACCAGATTACAACATTGATGACCAAAAAAACTAAGCCAGATATTATACGGGGAATTCCCCCAACACTTGATTGTTTTCTCTGTGTTTTCTTATCGTTCACTATATATATATATTAGCGCTTCACAGTGGCAAAGTACTGCCTTAAAATTTTTATTAAGAAGAAAATTAAACCTTTTTAAACTGAGGGAAAATACACCAATAATTATTTGTTAAGGATCTCTTTGTATACCACATTGTGAGTTCGGCCCTCTGGTTGTAATATGACCAAGCTGTGCGCTGAGCTTACTCTTGAGCATGCAATGTACAGTTGGACATGTGAACAGTAATCTTGCCTCAAATCTCACAGCCTGGAGTGCTGCTGTCATAATCGGTTTGAGTTTCATGGTTTGTTTCAATTACAACAGTATTTGTAGGACTTGTGTTGAAGAGACATTCGGCATCTGTCAAGCATTGTAAGTATACAACTGGTTTCATCGATAACTTCACATCCAGCTTTTGAGTTTAAACATTCATAAACATCAAAGTGTCCACTACTGAAATCGTTACCTGTCAATCTAAGATGTTTAAGTGGCATTGGCGGTTGTCGAAAGGTGTAAAATATTTGGCCATTTCAGTACACTTGAAAGTGACAACCAAAAAATTCAGCGGCAGCCATCAACTGACATGTAGATGCATAGGTGAAGGGCTTAAGCATTTCACTCTT
The DNA here is from genome assembly GCF_016835505.1 of Polypterus senegalus. Taxonomy (NCBI): domain Eukaryota; kingdom Metazoa; phylum Chordata; class Cladistia; order Polypteriformes; family Polypteridae; genus Polypterus; species Polypterus senegalus. The sequence goes on along the minus strand of NC_053161.1, from coordinate 120,490,737 downwards.
TTAGTGCTCCTGTGTAGAATAATTATCTCCTGTACCGTCATCAGTCCACACCTTCCAGTCATTCAATACATAAGGCACAATGTTCCTCCGGATATCAAGAGCGAGCCTGATATGGTCGTGCAATATGTAACACAGAGAATGGAAAAGGTAGGTGCCATCTCCGGGCATGGAAACCACTCGGTAAGTGACAGTTTTTTGATTGATGGTGACCACCTCGATAGACATGTTAATGGGGGTACGGTTGGAATGATAAAGGAAATGGGTACCTGAACAATGTAAAGTAAGTCTAAAATACCTACACAATAACTATAATCGTAATAAATGAACAATAAAACAGCGGAGAAGCCGTGGATTAAATAAAAAGGCTGTAGTTATCAGCAGGGAGACGTGAATCCTGTGGCGAAGCAAGGAAGGGAATATAGAGACTGGAGCGATGGACAGCCTTATATAGGCAGGCAGCCAACAACGTGGGAGGCGTTGGGATGGGGGACCCAACGCCACCTCACACGGTGACCAAGCTGCAGGCTATGGACGTATATATGTACGTAAGTAGGATTCAGTTAATGTTGGGAACACGTGTACCAAATTTCTTGAAGATGGGCCCATAAGTAACAAAGACCGTTGAAAAGTTCAATATGGCGGCCGACAGTGCCATCATACCACTGAAATAAGTACGTACATTGGTTTCGGTTAGCGCAGGGAAGCCCTACCATGGGGCCATAAATAAAAAAGTTCAACATGGCGGACGTTGTCGACCGTTATGACCGTTACGCGTAGAATTTCGAAATGAAACTTGCTTAACTTTTGTAAATAAGCTGTAAGGAATGAGCCTGCCAAATTTCAGCCTTCTACCTATACAGGAAGTTGGAGAATTAGTGATGAGTGAGTGAGTGAGGGCTTTGCCTTTTATTAGTATAGATATATTACTAAATACTATGTACAGTATACTTTTATGTGTGTTATGTGTGTGTGTCTTTGTTGGTAATGTATTAACACTAGAATTACCAGAGCCACCTTAAATTGCTTCTTAAATCCCTTCACACCTCTCCGCCAGCGCCCTTTGTCTTCTAAATGTGCTGATAAAGAGAAGCTAGGAGCAGCCGGTTATTCCATCCCCCCACCAATTTAGAACGTGCACGAACTTCTCTCATCTCATGCCTTGATTGAGTATCTGGGAGTGAAGTGGAGTTTTAGAGTGAAATAATAGATCGTTATTTGGAACACATGCATTTCATGTCTGTTCCGTTTCTACAGTAATCTGTGTAAACACATTGTTAAAACAGAAACGTTTTTTATATTCTAGTAGTAGATGACAAAATGTAGGCATAAACTACATAATGTATGAAGCCTGAAGTCCAAATAGCAAAGAAACATTTTCATAAAAGGTTCAAATATAACACAATTGCGCTTTTATTCAAAAATATAACTGCAGAAACAAAAAGCCGCTTTAACATGTGACATTGACAGTAGTTTATCATAACTACTTCCGAGGTGTAATGGAATCAGTTTTCGCTTTGGAATCAAAAAGTTGCGAGTTCGATCCTGCACTACTCCGTTTTGAGAAGTAAACTGCTCTTAGTCTTAATATTTTAGAATAAAAGCATACATTTGATTTCAGTCTGTAACAGCCGGTGCAATTTATGATCCTTGTAAAGGTTTTTTTTTTTTAATTCACTTTTCATTCTCTCAGTCCCGTTCAGAATCAATCCATACAACCCCATCTGACACGGCTGTTTTCACTAAAGACGCGCTATAGCTCTGCAGTGTACCACGATGCATAGTAACGACCCCCCCCAAATGGGTTCTGACACACAAACGCTGGCGAAGCTGCCTTCTTCGTATATCACCGTCATCACAGACCATTGGTAAGATAAGATTTACAGTGAATGTCTTTGAGCTGTGAAGCATTAATAACTACTGCCCCACGATGCTATTTTCGGTAAGTATAATGAATATATTAATACTCATGACACAAAACATTAGTGAACATTTTTCTAATCATTTTCATCACTGTTTTGATTATTTCCTTTGTTTTGTGTATCATTAGACCAATTATATCTATTTTAATGTACACTAAATAAATTATCAAAAAATCTATATGGAAATATTTATAACTAGTTCTCCATTACCAGATATGGCTACTACATGGAAAATAATATAACTGGTGATATATATCTGTTTTCAAATGTCAGAATGTTCTGATCACCTTCACTATTCTTAATAATAATGAGTGTTATCTTTGAACTGCAAATGCCTCATCCTCACTTTTCTCTTATTACTGTGTACTCCACTACATATTATATGCATTATTTCCATATTCTGTGCAATATGAGGGAATTTTAAGTAAGGTTAACTCTGTTGTGTCAAAAGTATTTGGAAAACTGTAAATCTTAGGCATTTTACCCTCTAGTTCTGACATTACAGTTTTTCATTAAATTTAAAAATTAAAGGTTAATATTATTATAACTAAAAACACACACACATACACAAGTAAAAAAAGCAGAAGGAGCTTGGTTACTGGTGAAAACAATAGATACTAAATTACAGACCCTGGGATTAAAATGGTGCCTCCAGCTAGTATTTATTTGATTATTATATGTTATTCAAACACAAGTACTGAATAGGATGATATTATATAAATTTCTTAAAGGAACCAAACATATGTATATTTAGAACAGAATACTTTTAACATATTTTGTTTAAAATGTTGTTTCAAACCAAACAATATATTTAATCTGAGACAATCAGTGGTTCAGTTCCTTTTGTTCATTTGCTAAACCTGTTTTGTCTAATTTGCTACTTCTAATTTGGCTTCCTACTGTTTCACTTGACCTGTATATTTTGTGTGCTTCAAAGACTGTACAGAGATGAAATGAGACATCTGTGGTGGACCGTGGAGACCAGGGGCCTCATGTATAAACGGTGTGTACGCACAAAAATGTTGCGTAAGAATATTTCCACGTTCAAATCGCAATGTACAAAACCTACACTTGGTGTAAAGCAAGGCACATTTCCACAGTAGCTCATACCCTGTCGTACGCAAGTTCTGTGCTCGGTTTTGCAGACTGGCGGAATCTAGCATCAAAGCAGTGCTACTGTTCCTGTGTGGCTATCCTTTCTTTTTTAGATCCACATCCCTGACGCAGCTTTATAAATACACTGAAATTAAAATCATATTGTTTAATAGTTTAATGCATCTGATTGTAATTAACCTGTAACAATATAATTGTCCACAGAATGGTCAAACTATTCCAAATACCATAGCTGCTTTAGCATTGTTACTCTTACTGCACCTCGGATCCCATATCGGATCATCTTTTTCCATATTACTCTCACTGCACCACTTGGAGTATTTATATCACTGTATCTTAGTGTGAATCACAGCTGTACAGCAACTGATCGTAAAGAGAATTATCGGTATACAGCATCAAGCACACGCTGCCTCAGCCATGCTGTCTATTGAACTGCTCGCATATGACAAACGCTTCAGAGCCTTTCCTGTACTGACCTCGCAGTTCAGAAACAGTTTCATCCCAAGAACACTAAACACACTCAATCAGTCCATCAAGTGCTCCTTGTAGAACTGTTTGTACTTATTAGTACAATCACCTCACTATAAACTTGCGATACAGGTATAATATTTTACAACCTGAGCCACTTTATAAAGCACGTATTTACATATGATGATGATCATTTTAAGATGAGATTTAAGATGAAATGCAGCAAAATATGTTTATTATATTATACAGAAAAAACTTTAACTTTAACTACATGGTGCCGCAGTGCTAGCGAGCCGCTCTTGTTCCTGCCTCACACTGCATTCTTGCTGGTGCTGATGCGACACTGGAAGGATAGATGGATAGAATAATTAAACACGTACTACGAAGATATTTCGATGTTCCTTAAAAGTTTTGAAGAATCGTCGTTGTAAGCTTACAGATGGCTTAACGTCTATTACAGTGCTGATTGTGTGGCGATTGGGTATTTGGAGAAAGAAAAGTAATGACAGAAATTGGAGGTTAGTACGTTTGAAAGAGGCAGTACTGCTACAATAAAATATTTCATTGAAGGTAGCACACGGGTCAGCAAGCATCTTGCATGAGACTTGAACAATCACTGTGCCACCGTGTTCCCATGTTTAATAACATGCTTTAACTCCTATCATCATGAAAATATCACATATACATCTCAGTATTTTAATTATTCAGAGAGCTGTAATATCACGAATGTAATGGATTCTGTGTCCTGTCGAAGGAAGAGAAAGCCCGGAAGCACATAGTGATTCACACATTGAGCACATAGAAGATCAAATACAAAACAAAGCATTTAACGTGCTACTTTAGTTACAATGGGATTGCGAAACTAGTAAATTAAACGATTTTAACATTAAGTTTATGATGTTCTACTTTAATGACAAAATAAATTATGTGATTACAGTGGACCTTTAGAGATTAAAGTTGACATTTCATGCTTTTTCCCCACTGTGTGCCTTTTTTTTTCTCTGTACCCTAATAAGCTTTCATATGACACTCAGACGGTGGGCTACGACTCGCCTTTTCATGGCGACTTTGATATGTGACACCTTCTTTTTTATTTCGGGCACTGTGCAACTAAGAACGTGAGCTTTCGAGTTTCTCCAACACACTATGTCACTCGATCAACTTCCTTTTGTTGTTTATACCACTGTTTAAGCCAACAAAATAGTAAGTTTTTCTTTGCCTCCACTTGATATTTGCTGAAATTCTTCCATTTTCCCTCTTGCTTTTGCCATTGCCTTTTCACAGAATGCTGAGCTTAAGGGCTATTTATATTGATTTGCATATTCAAAGAGGTGAAATTCTGGGAGGTGTTGGGGTGGGGCAGCAGGCACATTTGTTACTTTTCATGCTGACTGGGATTTATGTAGCAGAAGAACGTAAAAGCATCTGGATTTTGTTTGTGCGGAAGCACATTTCCACTTTTGTCCGTACACCATGTTATAGTGTGAATTTTACGCACTGCGTTATGCATGAGGCCCCAGGTCTTAGCAACAGCAGTCAGGCTCCATACTGAAGGAAAAAGGGAACTTAACCTTAGAAACTAAGAATGATCACCGCCCATAATAGTCGTTTCTGTGATGATTGCACACATGACTTGTTAAAAATTAGGTTCAGAGCCAGGTCAGTATACTTTTAAACTTATTATTAATTAGAAGTAAAATTCATATTCCCAAGGGTAGGCTGGGGTAAATAACCCGATATTTAATCTTTTATATATGTATGTGTGTGTGTCTTATTGCGCATACAGATACAATGTATATTTTAGCATAACCATTTAAAACATAAATGTTAGTGATGCACTAACTATTGAATACATTTGCCGTTCACTATGCAATAGTTACTGTAGAATGTTTGGATGGGAAACCAACCTTATTTTAAACTTTGGATGCCAAAGAAAGTTTTCTCTAAGTGCATGAATGTTCACTACATTTTTAAATATACTAGTGCTTTTGCATTATTTGTTCATTCATTTTTTATATGTTTTATACTTCACAAGTGAATAATTTAAATTCCAGCTTATTTTATAATTATATTTTAGTAACTATGATATCTTTTGCTATCATGAGTTAACTATAACAATTGAATATATAGCTGATTCTTAATATATTACTATATGTCAATGTTCAAGACTTTTAACCATTTTGGGAAATGCATTTTTAGGGAATCTGCAAGGATAATGTGGTTGATTTGAAAAGGAAGCATGCAACTTGAAAAATTAATGTTTAAGGGTAAATGAAAAAGTAAAGGCAGTTTTAAAATGACACGATAACCACAATGAACTACCAATAAATCATTCTGAATGTGTTGAATTGCATCAGATACTGTACGTGGTGATTACCGTGTAATTCTGAAATTGCCTTACCCTCTGATTTACCCTTGCAGAACAGAAATACATTGAATTCCTTGATGTTTGTTTCAACTATTGTTTATTACTGATAGTAAACAATTAAAATAATGTGTATTTGGCACACCACAATTTACCAGATGGCTAGAAAAGCTCTTATAAAATGTGCACAGTTTACCCAGCCAGTACTTATCCTGGCTCCATCACACAGATACGCCTACACTCCTATACAAGGCCAATTTTGAACCAACAATTAACTAATATGCAATTACCCTGTACTTGTATATCAATTACTGTGCAGTTACTCTTATACCCAAAGCATTAGTTACTGTATGCATTGTTAGATTACACCTAAAGTAGACTAGATAGCATTGTTATTTTATGTCCTTTGCGTTATTTTCTACCCTGTCACTCCAATTACAAAACAGGATTATTCCCCTACTATATTGACATTTTAGTAATACACGTAAACATATTTTAAATCATGACCATGATCATTTATATTTCTCTTTTACTGGTGATAGCCACAGTAGCGACAGTGCTGGCCAGGCCTTCAACTATCCCCAGGAACTTTCTTCAATTCTTCTTGAGAAATCCCAAGATGCTGTCCTACTTCACTTGGGCCAGCACAATGTTCAAAAAACTCTTTCCGCTGCCTCATGTCACTGCTCAATATCATAATAATCTCCTATCTCACTAAAGAACAAGACCCAAGGGTATATTAACATCTCCCATCTCCTTAAGTGCATAGAATGAGCACCTATTTTTTGGGAGATGACTTGGACTGAAATTCTTATTCTAATTCCAATTGTATTACACTGAGCTGAAAAAAGAGATCACAGTCTGATGAATCCAAGAGGACAAAATAACTTCCAAACCAGTCTGCATCCATAAAAAATCAGGATCAAGAGAGGAGAAGAGACAAGACAAACTTTAGTGGAGTTCAAAACCCACCCTGAAAAATATTAATTTTATGTGAAATATGCAAGCTCATCTCTCACTCTGCAAATGCAGGAAGGGAATGGCAAGTAGCAGAAACCCCAGAACCTCATACTTTTGTTGCCTCTGCCACAATATACCATGTGATCAACATGATTTAAGTTCCACTGACAGTCAATGAAGGCTGTGATCAAGGTTCTTGAGAGACTGAACAAGGACTCTGAGGGTCTGAGCTTGTGATTGTCCTGGATAAAAACCAAGATCCAGGCGTTTACTGACTTCTTAGACATGGCCATCAGCAGTGTGTCTGTCTGCAGAGAGAGCATCAACCTTATCGAGAGGTTTATTTACCTCGGCAGCAACGTTCATGTCTCTGTTGACTCTTCCTATGAACTCAGTAGACAGATTTGGAGAGCACGGGGGATCATGAGGTCACTGGAAAGGGGTAGGTGTCAATTCCAATATCTTTGCAAAAGAAAGAAGGTCCAAGTCTTTAGAGTCCTTGGTCTTCCTGTATTGCTATATAGTTGCAAGACATGGATGCTATCCAGTGAGCAGAGATGAAGATTGGCCTCCTGTGTCTCTTCGGAGAATACTTAGGTACCGCTGGTTTGACTATGTGTCTAATAAGAGGTTGCTCATGGAGTCCCAAATGAGGCACATTACCTGCACTGTGAGGAAACATCAGTTACGGCACTATGGCCATGTGGTGCAACTCCCTGATTGTGATCCAGATCATAGGATCCTCAATGTTGAGGACCTGAGCGGCTGGACCAGGCTAAAGGGGCGCTCACATAACACCCAGTTGCGGCAGATAGATGGTTATTTCCGGAGGGTGGGACTGGATCGCATGTCTGCCTGGGGAGTTGCCAACCAGGACCCCAAGCTGTTTTGTTATGTAGTGGGTTTGGTAATGTGCTGTACCAGTGCATTCTCCCCAACCTGACTGACTACAGGACAGAATCCACATTGCCTCACTTTAATCTGAGGTTCTACTTTAAATTTCCTATCAGTGCCCTTTGTTCCCATTAGGCCCTAATTGATCACATCCAAATGTTATTTCATTGCTTCTTTTCATTGTAAGAAACAGAGAAAAAACCTCTGAGCAACATACCTTATTAAAGATAGGTAGGCTTCTGTTTAGTAACCCTTATGGAAATAAAGTATGGTCTGTGTTATTATTGCTGTGCTTGGTGTTTCACTCACTTGTCCTCCAATTAAAAATTGATTACAAATAAAGTCCCCAGTCTCAACAGCCGGCTTCAAGGCGGATCACTTAGGCATCTATATAGACCTCTACAACATATTATGATAGAACGGGCAACTATACTGTAAATTGTTTCATGCCTGACTGTCCTCTATAATATGCTTCTACTTTTTTTTAGATGTTTTATATTGTGCACAGTTAACTGATAAAATTCATCTAGTATGTCTAGTATATTATTCCACATAAAGAATTATTCCTGCTTCTCACAGGATAAGCTGTGCTATTATTTCTTTAAAGTCAAGATAAAGACGTAAAAAATTGTTTTTAAAGAACTTCTCAATGTAGTCTGTCATATGTTTTGCTTGCTGAGCTTGCTGTCTTGACATTTTTGAAATTTTTGTCATCTTCTAATTTATATTACTCTTACATTATTTCCATATAACAGAAGTCTTGTTGCTCTGAAGACACGATTCACCCTTTGCAGAACCAAGATAAAATTACAACTTTAATTCTCACTTTGGTGGATTCTTACTTTTTCTCTTTTGTTCATTTCATGTAGAAAAGCCTTTGCAATCTCATTTTTGAAGAAGAAAAAAAAAATCAGCACAGTTGTCACTGAAGCAAGTAGAAGCATTTCGGAGCTAAAGCTGGCAGTGCATCTGTAAATTATTTGATCTTTAGGATTGTCACCTACATTCCTGCAACATGCTAAGAACTCCAAAGCAGCATGGAGCATGTCTCTCAATCATTGCATCTTTAGAAATGTCATGAACATTTGGACAGTTTTTTGTTTGGTGAAAAATGTTACATTGCTTTCTGTCTGTACTTATACAGTAGCTATGGTATATATTTCTGAAAAAGTATTTAAAAAAATATGACGATAAAATGATAAGCACTTGTATGCCACATAAAATATTTTCCATTTTTCAGAACCTCATTGTCTCGGCTTCTTTGTTCAAATGGGTTTATTTTATGTACTTCCTAATCCAAATTCCCAGTTATGGCATCAAAGTCAAGGCATTAAGTAGCCTTGGACAGAGCACCGGTCTACCACAAAGCAAACTCCAAACTACTCTCATTTATATTAGCTAGTTTATGGCCACCAGTTACTCTAACTCAGGGGTCCCCAACTCCGGTCCTAGAGGGCCCCAGTGGGTGCAGATTTTCATTCTAACCCTTTTCTTAATGAGTGACCTGTTTTAGCTGCTAATTAACTTCTTTTGAACTAATTTTAATTGACTTGCTCTTGAAGACTCAGAACCCTCAATTGTTTTTTTTTCCTTAATTAGCAGCCAAACAATAATGAGATGCAAAATGACCCAAAACAACTGGTGTCCATCATACAATATCTGAAAATAAAGAAAGGTGAAGGTCTCAGGAATGTCGATCTGCTCAGGACCCCAAAACATTTTACCGGTGCTCTTAGAAAAGAAAAAATCAACAATTTCAGAAATGTCTGCTAATACACCATGAGAGCAAGAATGAGCCATAGAATTAAAGTATGGGTTTGAGTAACAACAAGAATCAGCACCTAATTAAGCAACTGGGTGGAGTGAAATTGGTTGGAGTTTGAGGCCCTGACTTATTTGGCCTTCTGTTGGCTCACTCACTTCACATGTCATTTCTGTTTGGGTGCCAATTTAAGGAAACAAAATGAAGCAATTCAGAGGAACGATGACGGAATTCAGGGGAACAAATCTTAAACACTGCAGTAGGCTGGTGCCCTGCCCGGGGTTTGTTTCCTGCCTTGAGCCCTGCGTTGGCTGGGATTGGCTCTAGCAGACCCATGTGACCCTGTAGTTAGAATATAGCGGGTTGAATGATGGATGGATGGAAATCTTAAACAACAAGTCAATCAAAGTTAATTCAGAAGAAGTTAATTAGCAACAAAACCAGTGCACTAATTAAGAAAAGGGTTAGAATGAAAACCTGCAGGCATTGGGGCCCTCCAGGACCGGAGTTGGTGACCCCTGCTCTAACTGGCATCTTTGAGGAGACAGCCTGTGTATCACGTGAAAACACACAGGAACAGGGGAACAATGCAAACTCCACTCACATTTAAACCCTGTCTTCAAGAGCTGTACATCAACAGTACTAGTAGCTACACCATCTTGTTGTCTGTCTAGTTTTACACTATTTACCAATATTAATTCTTTAAGGTGCTAAAAATCAGTTTATTTCCTTTATGAGTTGCTGTACGAGTAAAGAAAACCTAAACCAAAATAATCTCTTTCAGAAATATGTCAGTAGTTAGTTCTCTGCTATACAAGTATTTATATAATATACCAGTAACAAGTTTTAACAAAACACAAAAAAATCTTCCACCATACAGTGAATACCATCTAACAAAGCCTGTAAAATGTGTTACCTGTAAGTCATTTTGTGTAAGCCAATACACAATAGAAAGTATTTTAATGTAATTATCCGGTGTAAAATTTTGCCAAAATCATATGTGGACAGATGATCCGCTATGGCAACCCCTAACGGGAGCAGCCAAAAGAAGAAGAAGACATATATAAACAAAAGACCTGTGTGTGTGTGTGTGTGTGTGTGTATGTGTGTGTATGGAGCAGTCCACTCTGCTCACACTCAAACACTGTTGCTAGATGGTGTATACATGCACCTCACTTCTCACTATCAAAGACCTGTGTACAGCAAATGCCACTGTGCAACAACAGCATCGTGTTAATCACACAGATGAAGAGACACAATGTCAAAATGAAGTAAACAGCGCGTCTCAGCAACATGCAAGTGAAAGCTCCTAGTTTTCACTAAAAACACTGTCTATCTGGAGGTATTATCTCAAGACAAAGATTAATACAACAGCTATACAAATAAAATATGGTATCGGAAGTGTCTTCTTACGAAACCCAGTGGGGTAGCAAGCACAGGTGGGTCTACATCCTCTGCACTGTGTAATTCTTAAGAGTTAGCTGATGCCTGTCCAAGTTCACAAATATAGTAAAACTAATAGGGAGTCTTTGGGTTGTTTTTTTTTTTTTTGTCCCAAAGACCACATTCAGCTAGTAAAGTATATAAAACTAGACAAACACGAGTGAGAAATAAGACAGAAAATATTACAAGTACATTAAATATCACTGACCAAGGCATTTCAGCACATGTTTATTCTGCAATGTTGTAGTGACCCTCTGCCTTGGCCTCTCTATTTTATCTTGCTCAGAAGTAGAAGAGCGTGTGTTGTGAAAAAGAATGGCTAGAATATAAAAGGCATCCCTGCATTATGCATCTACTGTATTTTTGTTTGTAATTTTTGTTCAGGAAACATATTCATTGTCACTAAGAAATCCTGATTGTTCTTCATTTTATGATTATTATTTGATACTAGTTTTTTATATTATAAACTTATCATAAATACATTTTAACTGAATTTATTTTATACATGGAGGGTGGTGTAGTGTTTAGCATTGGAGCTTCGGTGCTCATGGATCACCGGTTCAAATCTTTCTTTGCACATCCTGCTGTGCTGGCTTTTCCCCACAGATTCCAGGTTTCCTTCCAAATTTCAAACACATACATGTTTGTTTCACTATTAGTTCTAAATTGCTCTGGCATGGTAAATGTGAGCAATTATGTGAGTATAACTTGTGATGGACAGACACCTTCTTCAGGATTCTTTCCTTCTTTAACTCTTTCAGGGCTGATGTTGACTTTTGTCAAAGTTCAGAGGTATAGGATGGTAATCGGCTGTAAACTACGATAAAACTCGCCCTTTTTAGTTCGACTCGCTTTGGTTGAAGGAAAATTACGTAGTTTTGTTGATTTGACCTTGATTTCCTGCACATGCATGAGAAGTGAAGAACAAATAGCCTCTAAAATGGCAGCAACATCTAGCAAGACTAAAGCAAAATACTCTATGGACGTTTTATGTATTATTGCTGAATTGGACTCTGACTTTTCGGACTCCGAGTTTGACGTAAGTGATCTGGAGGTGGAAAACGAAAGTGAAGTACCAGCATCAGCCTATCAGTCTCCAGCTAATTGTGGTGCTGAACACGTTTGTGTAGCGGATACACCTACCGCAGTGTTCTCCTAATAGGACCACCACTTATGATGAAAAGAGGTAAAAACATATTGCGTCACTCTGCGACTACCACCATCGCCCACCTGCTGTGCAAAGATAGAGAGGTAGCCGGCCTGCCGTGCATTACTGTTAGCCATCGAGCCGCCTCCTGCACTGCCATTGCTGCCAGAGATGGTGAACAGGCACCAACAGCAGCCACAGCACATAGCAACAGACATTTTATGTTGATTTATGTGTGAAACCAGTGCATTGGGTTCTTTTCAGAAAACTGAGTTTTTTTGTAAAAAATATTAAGCCCCCAAGGAGTTTAGCTTAACACTACTGGCAGACAGCCCCATGTCCCAGAGCCTGAACCGGATTAAGAAGTGTTAGAATGTGGATAGGTGGAAGAATAGAATACTACTGTATGTACTAATCTGAATATGTCAAAAATTGAAATCATTCTGATATTTTATACATTAAGTTATCAAAGACCCAAACAGTAGCTTATTTTAAATGATAACTTTTTGTGGTTCCTTTCTGTCATTTAATTAAACAACAAGGAAAGTGTTTACAGTAATTGTATAAAGGATTATAAAGTTTAAGCCCACACAATAACTAGCTAAACAAAGGAGCATGCAATCATTTTGTGAACAACTGTTAGCCCAATAATTTATGGAATAACTAAAGCCAATGTCACATTATGCAACTTCTAGTATTTGTGTATAATGCTGATCTAGTAACCGGACCACATCAGTTTACACAACTAAAAATTGCTAAGCACGATACATTTAGTGACAGAGTGTTTGAATTTGTTGGAGCAAGCCATGGAATAGTGAGTGGCTGACTATGTGATTGTCTTCACAGGAGCACATCACCGACAGACTCTGACTCACTAAGATTAAGTAAATGAAGGCTACAACTGAAAATTGTCAAATATGAAATTGCTTTAAGGAACGTTTCAAACTATCCCTCATACTTAACTTTTGAGATCCTTACCCTTTTTTTACTAAGCAACTGGGAATTTCATTAAATAATACAATGCATATTTTATTGGTTATCTTATTATTTTTAAAACAAAATAATATTTCTTTTATTTTTGACTATACTATTAATTTATCCATTCATTTACTATACCCACCTAGCTCAGCCTCAGAGTTCTTAAAGTTTATTCTAAAAGCATTAGATGGATGGCTGAAACAAACCCTGGATGAGGAGCCATTCACATACACTGAGCCATTTTCCATCCATCCATCATCCAACCCGCTATATCCTAACTACAGGGTCACGGGGGTCTGCCGGAGCCAATCCCACCCAACACAGGGCACAAGGCAGGAAACAAACCCCGGGAAGGGCGCCAGCCCACCGCAGCTGAGCTATTTTAAATGTGCGAATTAATCTGCCACATGATTCAAAAAGTATACACAGTAAAAGGTGTAGCATAGAATTGAAAATAAAATGTATTTATATAATATGTGATAGGAAAAAGGTTTACTCTTTTACAATGTTAGTCAAACAAAAAACAACCTGCAATTCATTATTTCAATGATTTACTGCACATAATGATTTGTTTTGTATGATTTACTAAACCCTACCTTAGCATAAACCCACATACATTATGCTGCCAATCTGAAAAAAAAATGATTGTGGAAAAAGTAACGATTGACATCATAGATAGACCATCAAATTGAAAAATATAATGATAATGTTGGAACAGCATGATAAACATTTCAAAGCTATGAGTAATAGAAAAACAATTCAGGTCTGCTGAGATTCACAGTACTTTACCTGACCTTGTGCTATTAATTGATGAACAATAATCCTGACTTATACAGGCATCACCATTTCTTGTCATTTATACTTTGCTATTTCTTTATAATTTCATATTGAAATCATGAACATAATTCACTATAAAATCAGGTATTCTTTTGATGCTTTCTGTTTTAATCATGTATTTCTGTGTGTTCTAACTGCTAGTTCTGTTATTTAAAAATACATTGAATATACTCTGGATTTGTTTTATATTATAATAGGTTTATTATAAATATGTTTTGACTGTCATTATAAAATAAATCTATCTATCTATCTATTTCTGCCTGGAATCATCCTGATACCTCTTTAAAAGTACTGCATTCTCCTTGTGTCTGCATGGATTTTTCTTCCATATCCACAAAGACTAGTTTATTAGGTTAATTGCAGATTCTAAATTGGCTCCATATGAGTGTACAGGTAAGTGGGCACTGTGGTGGACTGGCACCTATTAAGGGTTGATTCCTGCTTTGGCATAGGCTCTGATGTCCAATGACCTTTAACTGGGTTGTGTTTATTTGAGAATGTTAATTTAGATGATGTCAGTGTATGATCTGTTCAAGTTCTGGTCCATTTGATTATGATTAATTACTTTGTACTTCATTGCAACAATACAGCTAACTATGCCCTTACTTTTTCACATAATGAAACTTGTGTTGGTTGATTCTTTATCAAACAATGCCTTGAGCAAGACATCTGACTGTTTTCTCCTTTATTGGTATTATTTACCATGAGTATTTCTTGATGCTAAAAAATAAAATCATACATTGGGAGATTGAGCTGTCATAACTCACTACCTAGTGTGATTATAGACATTTGTTGTCTAGGTTGACTTTTCAGTAATACACAAATCTATGCCATAACATTTTCTAATGTGTGTATAGATACTTAAAATAGTGATATTAATTGAAGTACAGTATGAGAGAAAGCATGGAACAGTAAAAAGATAAAATGGTTAGTTTTTATTTGGAGTTTAGATCTGTGTGTGAAACTGACAGCTATAAAATCACAGCATTGCTAAGTGAGACATTTAGCTTTCTTTTGTTAATTTCAATGGACACTGTGGTCTCTCCTTCATGTTTAGGCCTTCCTCTCTGGTTATACAAATCAAGAACATAATGCAAAACACTCCCCACTGGCCATGCCACAGTAAAATAAAAGATAACCTAGAGACAAATAAAAGCTTTTATTATCATTGTGTTGTACTCACTGTAAACTATACATACTCAAAAAGTGTTGTTTAAGCACTAATTACAGCAGATTAAACTAAACAGATTTTGTACCGAGCCTGACCAAACACCCTCTGGCATACCAAATTCCTGTGCAGTAGCTTTTTTTCACCTCTAGGATCAAAACTCCTTCTTCGTTTTGTTATTCTTCCTCTTCTGCTTGATTTTTTCCAAGAAAACATAAAAATTATCTAAATATGCTTCTGTATAAGCCCTTCAATGTATTTCATCACAGCTTAGCGTTCAAAAACCGTACATTATATCTTCAGGTTGGAGGTCATCCACACTAGAGTTTGAAGGGTTTACTTCTCATGCCAGCTTGTCTACATTAAAAAATAACTTTTTTTGTTCTAGAATTTGCCTTTTTTATCAATGGTTATATGTGAATTTCCCCTTGGGATTAATAAAAGTATCTATCTATCTATCTATCTATCTATCTATCTAAAGCTGGTAAATAAGAACCTCAGAAAACACAACTGCAGTATAACAAAATATTAAAGTCAATCTTTAGTATATCAGCGAAAATGCCATTTGCAGATCAGAACTCAGAAATGAAGCAATAGAAATGAACAAAAAGGCAAACGTTAAACTTTCTTTTTTCTATTTTCTGAAACTTCCATAACAAGTTCCATTACAGAACTTGCTGCCTGACATGATTCTAATGTTCTGCAGAAATGTCAACCTGGAGCCTTTACAAATTTATGAGTTGATATTTCCTGAAATCCTATTTGTGTCACATCATAGAGTAAGAAAAGCAAAAAAAAATGCTTTAATTGTTCAGTGTTTTAGTCATGCCAAGTGGTTCTCTTTCTTTTATTTTTGTGACAGGCTTATCATTGACTAAGCTCACTTTAGCAGGTATAAATTATAAATGAATCCAAGTAAAACTCTCCTGGAAAGGAAGCATGAACTAGATTTGGGCAGCTAATGTTGGCCTTTCTAAGAATATCCTCATCTGGTCAAATAATGAGGGCTGAGTATTTCTGGTATGGCCTTTTCCCGGTGTCATATGACATAAATTGCACCCATGACACCCTAGGCTTATTTCTTTAAAAAAAAAAAGAAGTCCATATAATTTGGCAAACAAGTTGTGAGAATTATTGCCTCAGTTCCCAAATCTACTGATATTCAACCCTTCTCAACTACGTAGGCCTATTTTAATATTTTGGATTATGTTCCTATCTGTTTGATCAGTTGTGTCTTTTTTTTCTTACTTTCTTGAGCACTGAAGGAAAACCCCCATAAGCCATTGGGGAGAAAAAAACTGAGGATCTCTTGTTCTGTAGGAGTAGCCATCCATCGCTGTTTGGTAAACTGAATAACAGTATGTTTAGGTTTTCATTAAACCACTTCTTTAATTAGAAGCCTAGCCTAGGACAACTTTTGAACAACAGTTAGAAAGTTTTTCTTCAAGCAAAGAACCATAGATATGTAAACTAAATTACTAAATAGTGTGTTAGAGTGTAGGATATCACGTACTTCCAGCTCTTGACTTGTGGTTATATATCTGGTTGAAAAGGGTGGGTAAGCTTGTTGGACAGAATGGCCTGAATGTTCTAATCAAATATACAAAGATGATTTTCCACATCATTGCTATACTACCAAAGCTAATATAAAACCAGAAATGTTCATTTTTCAGTTGTTGATTTCAGGGCAGGTTTCATGTAATTTTTGCATTTTTTACAGCTAAACTCAACATGTTTTGATTTTAATTTTTTTGACTGACAGACAAGATGCTGATGTCACTGTCTTATATATTCTTTGCAACCATTGCTGGATGTGTATTTGTTGGGTGCAAACCTATTTACTAATTTTGTTTAGAGTAATGGCTAAATAAGACTTTGGTCAACCTTTCAAAGCAAAATAAATTCCAGAATTTGAGAAAAGCAATTTAGCACCATCTTACATTTCAACTTTTGTTTAGGACTAATAGTTTTGATGAGTTATTACCACTTTACTTTTTTCTTAACTTTATTTGTTTAAATTATTTATTTACTTTATTGACTGTGCCTGTATTCTGAGCCTAAGCCTAATCTATGTCACTAACTATGAATTAATTAATACCACGCTAGATTGCTTTTATTTCTTGCACAAATCTAACTTTGCCATGACAATTGCAATTTTTATTCATCTTAGTTTACAAAAAGAGTAGAACTGCACAGTGAATTCAGTGCCCTTTTGAAAATACATTACTTTGTACTCTTAAAGCTGCTTGATGCAATTCAAGGCTGTAAAGAACCACAATCTAACCTGGCAGCTTTGACTGTGAGCAAGGAACCAGTCCTGATTGGGGTACCAATTCATCTTCTCATACACCCCCATACTTATATAGAGCCAAGTTGATACTGCCAGCTTACTTTTACATTGTGTAAGGAAAACCAAAGTACCTTGAGAACATGAACCTCCACTCAAACAGTGAATGGGCATATGATTCAAACTAGTGCTGTGCTAACCTCTGTTCTGTCGATCTAGAGTAGCCTAATGTTAAGATCAATATCAAAGAAATAGAGTGTAGAGAGCCTTTCCATTGTTTGATTTTAAACTGTGTTTAACATTTTTAATTCTTGTCTTTCAAATTCACGTGTGCCCTTGATATAAAAAATGTCTAAAAAGATATTTTCTTTTTTTTTAGAGATTTGAGTTAACAATTAGTTAAATTGATATCTGTATTTAACCAAGAGAGAGAGACTGAAATGAGAGCCTGCAGAATGTCAGCATTTTAGAACAAATACATACAGTGTATTGAGCACAGTGGGCACAATGAGACAATCAGGCTTTAATTTTTCCCTTTGGTTTGCTTTGTCCCTGCTTAAGAATACATGTGTGTTTTTGTTATGTGAATATGCAGCTCAACTGCAAAAATGAAACACAGCAAGGCATTTTAGGGGTATTTGTAAAAGTGCTCCTCTGCTCCAACAACATCTTTTAAATACAGCCTTCACTTAACAACATACTTATGCATCCACAGGAATTATTCTGCACCAGATGCGGTACTTGTAATTACAGTATATGTTATGCTTACACTGGCAGGCATATGATTTTCAAGAAATTGCACAAAATGAACATGGTGCACAAAGGGCAACTGCAGTTTAGTACCAAAAGGAATGGTAATACAGGAATAATTGTTTCATCTAGAATGTGACACACGTGACATTAGAAACAATATTTTGTGCGTCTCACTTTTTTCTCACAAGTGACATCTCCATGGGTGACTTGGTGGTACAGTAAATAACTCCACTGCTGTGGCTTGGTGGCTGTCTGTTTGGAGTTTTGCATGCTATACCTGGATTTTTCCCTGAATTCTTTGGCTTCCCTCTAGCATACAGAAGATGTGAAGGATGTTAGTGTGCAACTTTACATTCATTGCTTACGTGTGAGAGGCAGTGTGCTTGAATGTGATGCTGCTGAGCTTTTGAGTAAAGTGATTATGCAGATTATGCTATGAACATCTTGTGAGGGAGGGAAAGAGAACATGACCAGGAAAGAGAAAGGGAAAATGACCAGTAGATGAAAGCTGCACGAAAGAGATAGCAAAAATAGTCTTAGTCTTGGTAATGGTCTTGAAAGCAAAAGAAACTAACAGAACTGTTTTTTAAAGCCAGAAACACAAAGCAAAGTCAGAGTTGGAAACATTGCAAAAGGTCCTCGCGATACCTTGCTTAACTCTAATTACTGACAATAACTCTGTTATTTTATTTAAGTAGTGATTCAGAAAACAGGGATGCTAGTAGCTAGGTCTCTTGAATAGGAAAGACATAATAATATAATGTGTCATATGACATCCATGTTATAAGACCAGCATTGGGTAAAACAGCTATAAATAACAAGGTTGGGACCTTGAGAAACAAAATAAAAGTGCACAGAACAAGCAACCTTACAAAACCACACCATTGTGCTGTTACTCTCACAACAATAAAAAAAATAACAAATAAGAAAGATATATTCATTTTAATTTTTATTCCAATTAACTGAATTACAGAAGGGCACAACCCTGAATCATAACAGATTAAGAAGCTTAGGTAATACGTTGATGGATAGATGGAATAATTTTCCCATTAATGATACTTTACAACTGTATAAAAGTATAAAAATACTTTATCAAAACCATGCTACAATAAAACTTGACACCTAAATTTTAACCTTTTCTGCACTGCTGCTGGGCTTGCTCTTGACATGCTCTGTCTCTTGAGATTTCGTCTGCCTCACCTGGCAATAATATGAAGCCTAAGTCAAAGCTATCACATGCAACAATGTACTACCTTAACTTAAGACTACAAAATGTCAACAAAAGTTCAGAAGCAATGTTTTTATGAACTTTGTGAGATGGAATGTCAAAGGTCTCAATCATGAATTAAAAAGAAAAAAGTAGTCTTTCACTTAACAGGTTTAAATGGCAAAATTTTATTTTTACACGAAACTCGCATAATAAGTAATGGCCAGTTTTTGGTAGCAAAGGGATTGAATTGCCACATTTTTTACCCCAGCTATATAAAGAAAACTATAGGTGTGGGAATCTTAATACACAAAACTATTCCATTTGTAGCATCAAACACAATATTTGATCATGAAGGGCAATATATCATGGTGATGGACAATTTATTTAATACTAAAGTGACCCTGATAAATATCTATGCACCTAAAGTGGATGATAGAGATTTCACCCAAAACGTATTTGCATCTATTCCTAATGTGAATACTCATAAAATTATAATGGCCGGAGACTTCAATTGTGTTTTAAATCCAGATCTATGCTGCAAAAATAATTACACAGATTGTAATGGATCGGTACTTATCAGACCCATGGTGGCTTTTAAATCCTAGCCTGAAAGCATATTACTTCTTCTCACAAGTTCATCATTGTTACTAAAGAATAATTATTTCTTCAATATTTTTTAACCAATTATAAAATCTTGTTAAGTATGACGCTATTGTTATCTTCAACCATGCCTCTCTAATCGTGGACCTTAAATCACTATGTCCTGCACACTCATCTCGTAGCTGGCATGTTTACGCTCTGCCACTAGTTGATGAGAATGGCTAGAATTTATATTTAACCAAATTGATTATTTTCTGGAGACAAATGCACCCTCAGAGGTCTTTACAGGTAAAATCTGAAGGCATTTTTAAGAGGGCAGATTATGTAATATCTTTCTCACAAAATTAAATTGGAAACCACAAAGGTATCTGAATCAATCAGCAAAATTGCCAGAAAAGATCTAGAATATGCCAGGAATCCAAATGAGGCACTTAATAGGAAAAGACAGGTTTAGCAATCAGAATTTAACCTCTTGACTACTAAAGAAACGGAAAAGCTCATATTTTAATCGTGATCATTAGTATGAACACAGAGAGAAGGCCAATAAGATTTTAGCCCAAAAAATCCACAAGCAGGATGCCGCAATGCAATAACACAGATGGAGATAAAATTATTGACCTAAAAAATATAACCCACACATTTAAAGAGTACTATAAGTCCTTATATTGTACTCAGTCTAATGAAGATAAGAGAATCAAATGAGCCTTTCGACTTAGTACAGTTACCACAGTTAGATAACTCTTCGTACCGTTGAACTAGATACATTCTGACTCTCTCAGAATTTCTAGATCCTATAAACTCACTTCATGTGGGAAATAAGCTGATCCTGATGGCTACCCAGTTGAATTTTGTAAAAAATAAGTAAAATAAATTAGCTCCATAATTATTACCAATATTTACCTGTATAGCAGTTAAAGACAACAAAATTCTACCTCAAACTTTTTTTGACAAGCATTAATTTCTGTCTTTCCTAAGAAAAATAAGGACTTACTACATTATACATCACACAGACCAATCTCACTCCTGAATAATGATGTTAAAATACTCTACCTAGAAGGTCTGTGAAAGTGCTTCCTTCTGTAATATAAGACCAAACTGGATTTATTCAAGGCAGACATTTATCTTTTAATCTTTGAAGTTTGTTTAATATAATATATTCACTCATTAAATCCAACACCCTACAAATCTTACTATCTTTGGATGCAGAAAAAGCATTTGATATGATTGAAAGGGACTACATATCAAACACATTACACAAATTTGGGCTTGGCCCAAACATATGTGCATGGATTAAACTACTCTGTACTATTCCAGAAGCCTCAGTTTGCATTAACAACATCAAAGTAGAATGTTGTACTCAACAAGGATGTCCCCTATCACCATTCTTTGCAATTGCCATTGGCTGTTTAGTTTCAAAATGCATCAGAGATAAAGTGGATTTTCAGAGAAGGAATTGAACAGAAAATATCACTATATGCAGATTGTATGGTACTGTATATTTCTGACCCATAAACTCCCATGCCAACTGTCTCAAAAGCACTAGATGATTTTCAAAAGATATCTGCACTCAAAATCAATTTGAATAAAAGTGTGCTTTTTCCAGTGAACTCTCTAGCAAAAAATATTAGACACCTTCCCATTTATCTTAGCAGAGCGGTTTAAATACAGTATCTAGGGGTAAATATCACAAGTAATATAAAGTTCTTTTTCAACAAAATTGTGCTGTCTGAATGAAAAATATTAAACAAGACATGACTAGAAGGTCCAACCTCCATCTCTCATTAGCAGGGAGAATCAACACTGTTAAGATAAATATCCTTCCGAAGCTTCTTAATCTATTTCAAACCCTCCCCATATACATTAATTAATATTTTTTCATGAAATTAGATGCAATCATAACCACATTTACTTGGTATCTGAAGCATCCATGCATCCAAAGGGCGACTCTACAACGATTTAAAGCAGAAGGGGTATGGCACTACCTGACTTTTAATTTTATTACTGGGCAGCAAATATACAGGCGATAAAGCCCTGGGGCCTCATGTATAACGCCGTGCATAGAACTCGCACTATAACATGGCGTAAGCACAAAAGCCGAAATGTGCTTACGCACACAAAAATCCAGATGCAGGAATCTGTGCGTACTCCAACTTCCACGTTCTTCCTCTACATAAATCCCGATCAGCGTGAAAACTAACGCTCGTGCACGCGCTTTATGTAACGCTCCAACTCCACCCAGAATTACGCCTCTTTGAATATACAAATGAATATAAATCGCCCTTAAACTCAGCCTTCTGTGAAAGGACAATGGGAAAAGCACGGGGGGACTATAAGAATTTCAGCGAATACCAAGTGGAGGCAAAGGAAAAACATACTATTTGTTCAAATAAACCGTGGTATAATCAACAAAAGGAAGTTGATCGAGTGACATAGCGTGTTGGAGAAACTTGAAAGCTCATGTTCACAAAATCGCACAGTTCCGGAAATAAAAAAGAAGTCACATATCAAAGTCGCCGTGAAAAGCGAGTTGTAGCCCACTGTCTGAGTGTCATATGAAAGCTTATTAGGGTACAGAGAAAAAAAGGCACACAGTGGGGAAAAAGCACGGCATCTCGACATTTCCACTTTAATCACGTAGTTTATTTTGTCATTAAAGTAGAACATCATAAACTTCTTCTTAAAATCGTTTAATTAACCAGTTTCTCAAATCACATCGTAATTAAAGTAGCACGTTAAATGCTTTGTTTTGTATTTGATCTTCTATGTGCTCTATGTGTGTGAATCACTACTTGCTTCTTAAACCGGCTCTCTTCCTCCAACTGGACACAGAATCCATTACATTCGTGATATTACAGCTCTCTGAATAACTAAAATACTGAGATGTATACGTGATATCATTTTCATGATGATAGGAGTTAAAGCACATTATTAAACATGTTTTTCACTTCGATGAAATAATTTATTGCAGCAGTATTGCAGGGGTGGCTCTAGGCTTGTGGTGGCACTGGGCAGAGGAAGAATCGGTGGCTCCTTCGCCCGCCAATGTCATGCACGGTGGATGGCCTCGTCCGTTGCAGACACTGCATAGCCGCCTCGTGCTCATGACACAAGCATTTAACTTTTGCCGAAATTTGTCGCTGCATTTTTAGCTGTGTTGTTATTTTTTCTTTCTGTGTTATATTTAATATATATTGGCATAGCCGTCACTGCAGTCAGTGCTTTTCTTTACCCAAGTAACCAATCGCCACACATTCAGCTCTGTAATATAAGTTAAGTCATCTGTAAGCTTAGCGCCGATTCTTCAAAACGTTTAAGGAACATTGAAATATCTTCGTAGTACATGTTTAATTATTCTATCCTTAACGACATTCCCAGTGAAGAATATACTGTAGATTATTTAAATGAAGTTAAAGTTTTATCTGTATAATTTAATAAACATATTTTGCTGCATTTCACCTTAAAAATGATATCGTCATCATATGTAAATACGCGCTTTATAAAGTGGCTCAGGTTGTGCGATATTATAACTGTAGTGCAAGTTTACAGTGGGGTGATTGTACTTATAAGTACAAACAGTTCTACAAGGTGCAATTGATTCTTGGGATGAAACTGTTTTTGAACCGCGAGGTCCGTACAGGAAAGGCTTTAAAACGTTTTGCAGTGGCTGAGACAGCGTGTCCTTGAAGCTGTATACCTATAATTCTCTTTCCAATCAGCTGCTGCAGTGATTCACACTCAGATACAGTAATATAAATACTCTGAGTCGTGCAGCGAGAGTAATATGGAAAAAGATGATCCGCTGTGGCAACTCCTAATGGGAGGAGCTGAAAGAAGAAGAAGGAGAAGTGAGAGTAACAACACTAAAGCAGTTATGGTATTTGGAATACTATGGCTGTTCCCTGTACCATTATATTGTTACAAGTTAATTACAATTAGATGCGTTACACTAATAAACAATATGCGGTTAGTTTCAGTGTTTATAAAGCCGCGTCAGGAAAATAATGAGTAACCACACAGGAACAGTACCATTGCTTTGACGCTGGGTGCCGCCAGTCTGCAAAACAGAGCGGAGAACTTGCGCAGGACAAGGCATGAGGTACCGTGGAAAAGTGCGTGGCTTTACGCCAAGTGTAGGTTTTATAAATCGCGATTTGAACGTGGAAAAGTTCTTACGCAACATTTCTGTGCGTACGCACCGTTTATATATGAGGCCCCTGGTCATCAGCACAAATTGATGAACATACACAAGCCTGGTCTACAATAGAGTTAAAATATTTCAGTACTTCTTGATATTCTCTGCTCTTTCCTCCAGTGAATACTAACTATCCTCAATACACTAATAATTGAATTTCCCTTCATTCACTCAGAACATGAAACCAATGTATGAAGCCCTTTAAGACAGAGCAGCTCCTCTCTGTTGCACTTCTGCATGACAACCACTCTTTTGCACCCTCTCAAACATACATAGCATGTAATATTCGGAACATGTATGGGATTAAAACATTTAGAGACTTGTATGTAAACAATGGTTTTGCATGCTACGAGGAAATAAGCTTCAAATTTAAGCTTCTCATCAGCCAATTTTTCCACTACTTTCAAGCCAGAAACTTTGCTAAACATGTTCAATTGTTCAACTTTGTTAAACATGCTCAATTTGCCTCACCTTCTACCTATTTGTATTCTAGAAGAAATATTGATCAGACTTGAAGACTAAGATAGCATCTCTACAATTTAAAAATAAACACTTTAAAGTCCCATCCTTTCCAAGATCCCAGGGTAGAAAGGGGAAAGGATCTTTCACTAAATACTACAGAAAAGGAGTGGAAGGCACCCATGCACAGAATAAACTCTAGCTCCATTGCGCAAAGCGTCATTTAACTCAAAATCTTCTATCAAGTGCATTTATCTTGTTTACAACTATCTAAAATGTTTTCAGGGCAAGATTCAACGTGTGAATGCTGCAATCTAGCTCCAACCTTACTGGGCCACATGTTTCGGTCATGCACCAATTAAGATAATTTTAGACAAAAATCTGTGAATGCCTATCAGATAGCCTTGATGTCACAATCAATTAACAGTTTGGTGTTCGGCGTACTCCATGGTGGGCTTAAAGTGGAGAAGAACATACAAATCATAATTACCTTTACTTCATTACTAGCATGTAGACTTATCTTGCTCAAATGTAAGAATCCCACCTCACCACTTTTAAGTCAGTGGGTAACTGATGTCCTATATTTGAAATTGGAAAAAATCAAATTCTCACTCAAAGGATTTGCTTTTTAAAATATGGCAGAATCTAATCAATAACATTTTAGAATATGCTCATATATTGGGGAAAAGGCTACTCTTCCTTCCTTGTTGGTTGGCTCTCCTCTCTTTCTTTTGGGTGGGGTTTGAGTTTTAGTTTGTTAAGTTTGATTTGATTGTATGGATTGTTATTTGCTTTTAATTAAAATAAAAAAGGAATTTATACTTGATGTGCAAATCACATTGAAAGTGTGTTCCATGAAAACAATATATGCTTTGAGTATAGCAAAAAATGTATTTGAATCCTGAGCCTAGCAGTCTCTATAAATTATCCCAGTAAGTCAATACATATAAAAATTAATGGTGGTGGAAGAGGACTGCAGCAAAGGATGGGCAAAATCCAATCCGAAAGAGAAAGAAAGAGACAAAGAAATCCACTGTAATCTTTTCAAGGTTGTGACAGGGGAAAATAAGACATCTGCCTCCTCTGATGGAGCTGGACATTTGCAGCTGTTAATATCTTGCAGAATATAATGTGTGGAGGGCTTCACTGGGGAATTTATTAACATGCCAAGTAGGTATTTAATGCCTTTGTTTGTTAACTACTCCAATACTTCCCTGTCTAAATTAAGTTTGATCAGTCAGTCTTAAACATCATAAACGGTAAGTATCATCTCAATTGTTTACTAAGTACTTCTAAATAACTAAGTGCATTGCAGGGTGATTCAAATCCAAGATAAAGCATGAATAAATATTGAGATCTTATGAGCAGCCTTAAACTGGCTTGACATCACATAAGAAAACAAAACACACGACTATATAGAGCTATAGCTGATAGACAGCATTAGTATAGTTGCTACATCACCAAAAAAAAGAAGAAGAACAGGCAGAGTGGATCTAAAATGCCAGATACTTAATCAGACATAATATAATTCACAGTGCCACACAGACAGATCTAAGGAGCATACATTTATAAGTCATCATGCTTTATACACATACTGTATACATGTGTAAAAAAATCCTTCTGTCCGATTCACTTACACCAGTCAACAACTAACCCAACTCACATATTTTTTGGATTTTATAAGAAAAATCTGGACAAAAAAGAAAAAACTAAACAGATGTTAGGAGAACATGCAAACTCTTTATACTGTATAAATGGCGACTGAGCTGATATCTTAACCTTGTCCCCCAGAAATACGAGGCAGCAGCACCTACAGCCATGTCATCACTATTGAAATGTAATAAAAACAAACATTTTTGTATAGATATAACAGCCTCATACACACTACCTAAAGTGAATGCTATTTACTATTTTTATATTGGTCTTTTCAAAACTGATGCTTAAACAACGCATCGATTTTCTTCTTTTTACCAAACATATCACACACTGTTTACCAGCATGTGTCAAAGTAATAAAAGCTTCATGCTGCACCTAATGTCTGATAGTGACAAGAATGCTTAAATAATGAAAAGAAACCAAAATAGCCAGAATGTGACAACTGCTACTATTTATTTATTTGTTTTGGTAGTTTGTAAATGCAGTGGTTGATATGGAAAACGAATATAATGAACTATGAATAATTATGTGCCATGTGTTTCCTCTATCTTATGTATGCATTGAATTAGTATCTATTTATTAAGTACATATCTTAACAAATCTACTGTATATATAAGGACTTTTCTATTACCTATATATCCATGTTATGTAAGTTTATATTGATTTATTTTGTGTATGTTACTTATTCATTGTTATTACTATCTAATTTAATTTATTTTCTCATCTTGTAGCTATTTCACTGAAATCTCGTAAAGCACTATGAGCTACATCCTGTGTGCTATAGAAATAAATGTTGTTGTACAGCATGTATTGATTAGACAGTTAACAATAGTGATAAAAGCATCTACTAGAAAAACACAGCGTCCGGAAATTACTTTATTAGAAGATGCATTGAACTGTTTGGCTTGTCGTATGACCAGCTAAAGGGGGGGTGGGAGGTATGTGCAATAAAACCGTTTTCATTGGTAAAACATTGACTAATAGAAGAATTGAGAAGAAATGTAGGATCTGGACAGGATTGGTCAAAGGGCTAAAGGCCAGAATGGGAAGGATATCATCCCCTGCTATTTGGTGGCCCCAATGTACCACAGGAGACTGTGAAAAGGACATTAATGCCAGGACAACTTAATGATCTGAGTTTCACCCCATCCACTGCAGTCAGAGGGTTAGCCAGAAAGACCAACCAACAGAGATGTTAGTTATTCGAGGGAGTGATGCTGAATACAACAACAATGTTCTGTTGTGCCTTAACTCAGTTAGAATCACCATTAATTTAACTGAATCAGCACACAATTTAGGTGTTATTTTTTGACACTAGGATGCTATTTAAAACACACATTACAAAGCTATCCAAAAAATATTTTCCATAATTGTTTGAAGATTAAGACGTTTTCTAAATTTGCAAGACACTGTAAAATTAATTAATATATTTATAGTAGGATTGACTACTGCAATGGATTATTCAGTGGCTGTTCATATTACTCACTGGCTGCTCATATTGTTCTCCAAAATTCTGCAGCAAGAATTATTACAAGAGCCATAAAGTACGAACACATACAGTACCTCCAGTTCTCATGTCCCTACACAGGCTCCCAGTTAAGCTTAGGGTTGATTTCAAAATGCCCCCTTTAACTTATAAAGCCTTAAATGGCCAAGGCCCTGCTTGCTTATTTGAACATATTATTACCTGCAAACCACAGAACACATTGTGATCTCAAGATGCTGGCCTACTTAAGATTCCAAGGGTTAATAAAATAAAAGTAGGAGTGTGAACTTTTAGTTACAGGGCTACAAAGCTGAGTTAAGACTTACTACTACAGTTTAGCACACCCTGACTAGAGCTGCTGATTAGCTGTGCATACTAAATTTCTGCTTGTTAGTCATTTGTACAGAAATATAGGTATCACAATATTTTTCAACCGTTAATAACCCTCCTCTATTCTGTTTCTCTTCTTAGTATCTGGTTGTGGCACTTAGTTCCACTGCTCTGGTGCAAGGATGCTCTACTGCATA
Source organism: Polypterus senegalus (assembly GCF_016835505.1). NCBI lineage: Eukaryota > Metazoa > Chordata > Cladistia > Polypteriformes > Polypteridae > Polypterus > Polypterus senegalus. Next base: position 120,462,513 of record NC_053161.1, on the reverse strand, counting down.
TGGAAAATTCATCTCAGGTAAAACAGCGCTGGAATCATCATATTGAAAGATTCTCTCATCAGATTGGACAGCCAGCAGAAACTCCGCTATAAAAAACTCTGGAGCAGGCAGGTGGCCAGATGGTTGAGGTCTCCAGGCCTTTATTTTTGACTTTCTCTTTTACAATTTTAATCTCAATAATTGTCAACTGGCCATAGTTCATCAATTAATTAATGGACAGGTGTTGATGGTTTCCAATTATGTTTAATCAGTTATGCCTTGTTCTTTGTGTATTTTAACAAATCTGCATTTATATTTGTACCAGTTCTGTATTTAGTAATTAGTATAATCTAGTCTTATATTTTAACTGAGAATTGTTCACAGTGCTCTGCACCTGAAATCAGTGACAAGTGCTATCTAAAAAATAAGCCGAATTGTGTGGCTCTGATCAGCTCACTGCATAGTGCAAGAAATCCTTCCAAGCACATTGGGTATGTAGCCTTCGCTGAGAAGTGCTGCTGTTCATCCATGTTGTATTTGAGTGTAACTGTCACACCACTTGCTTCAATTTTATGTTTTTAAAACATTTATGATTAAGCTTTATAATGAGTGGATAAAGAGTTACACCCACTGTCCTTGATTTTCTGTACACTGTTTATTGTCTTTAAGTTTGTTGCTTAAACATGATGTGTGTAGTCAGCCCTGGTTTGGTGTGTCTGTGATTGGTGTCAGTGAAAGACACTTGACTAAGAGATATACGTGGAGTGTAAATTGGGAATATTATAGGAGAGGTTTGGTACCTCTGTGACAAAACATTACAAAACAATGGTGGACCACATCTTTCACCAGTGAGGAAGAAACAATGGCAATTTTCATAGTGGAGTCCAATTTTTTTGAGGATGTAATTTTTTGGGTCAATACAGGAAAATAATTGAGTTACAAAACATTACAGATCTTAATGGCATCATTCAAATACATTTTTTCTTTAATTTTTCATTTATTAGGATATCAACCTGGTCTATACTAATTGGAGAAAGGATTGTTAAAGACCTTGCCATTACATTTGGCAAGACATTCACTTGATTGCCTTAAACCCCTGTCTCACTACACAAGTTTTCGGTGATTTTCACTTGTAGACTTCATTTAAGTAATCTTTGCAAGTCACAGCACACTCCCGTGACCATGTAGTTTGATACGCAGAGATTTATTCAGATTAAGTCAAACAGGTTCAAATTTGTGTGTACAAGAGCTTCCAACTAATGAGCAATCACCAAAAAGTATAATGAATACAATGCAGCTGCAAGGAAAGAAGAAAAACATTAAATCAAATAAAGTATGTTTTTTGTACAACATATTGTTACAGTGGACAGCTGCTTCCTGTTAGCTTGTGTGAGTATGTGTGGACTTTCTTCATCTCATACACATCACTTTAAACTAATACAAGGCTCAAAATTAGGCTAGTGGACAAACTCCCCCACACTCATTTACTCAGTCAGTAATTTTCAAGCCTACTTAATCCAATTTGGTTTCATTGGGGATTTGGACGTCTATCTGAGAAACAGCACTGTACACAAAGAAGCATACAGCCCTTGACAGAGCACCAGGGAATCACAGGGCTCTCTCATATATCCACACTTGGTTTGGTTTAGGGTTGACCATTAACCTGACCTGAATGGCTATGGGCAGGAGGAAGGAAAACACACACAGGCATGGCAAGGAACACCTAGGGAAACAGACCCATAAAGCAGCAGTGCTAACCACTGTGCCACCATGCCATCCATAACCATTCATTAAATAAGAGCTGCAAGAATATCCTGGGAAAAACCCGGAAAGAACTTGCAGTTGGACTGTAAACTACAATGTTGCTGGATTGCTGGTTAGGATCCCTTACATAAGCATATGTGTGAGACTTAATCTGTCAGTGTTACAAATGCAGAAATATATATCTGCAAGGCAATAAGTATTTGTATGTTACTTTGGAAAACATCAACTACATAAAGAAATACCAATTTAATTTATGAAAGCATTATGGAAACAAAAATGTTTTAAGAACGATACTTTTAATCAATTACAGTTGTACTATGTTGGGCAATTTAAATATTTTAGAAATTCACTTCAATCTATTGATTTTAAAAGACAAACTATAATTGAGGGCTATATGACAGTGTGGAGGATGTCATGTGGAAGATAAGGACTGGATTTCATAATTTGACAGTGGACTGCTTAATCCAATTTACCATCATGGTGACCAAAGTACATCCCAGAAGTACTATGCAAGGCAAAAAATACAAAATGCCAGGCCACTGCAGGATATAAAACAGCAAACAGTGTTTAACTGGGTGAGGTAATGTACAGAAGACAAAAGAGAAATAGGAAAAATTTGACAAAATACTTTAGTCTGCAATATACTGGCAACAAAATGAATGATCTTGATGACATCATAATTGATAATTAGCCATAACTAAAGACATAATAAATTACTGTACATAAAATTGTATTCACTATTTTAATGTATCACTGAATTTCATAAATTACTTTGAAAGTTACACATTTAATTTTTCAACTTTATAAAAAGAAGACAAAATACCTATAAGCAGAGGCAGTATGTAAAGTGGCATTGTACTACTCAGCATATACCGAGATGATTTAATGAGCCACCCACATTTATAGTGTTCTGTCAATTTAGAAATTCTGTCCCTCTGTCTGTTCATCCAAACTGTGCTGCGAATGAACATGTATGCACCTCCTACAGCAGTGTTCTCAAAATCCAGTCCTGTAGGGCCATAGTGGGTGCAGGTTTTATTTTAACCCTTTTCTTTATTGGTGACCTGTTTTTGTTGCAAATTAACTTGATTTAAATTCATTTTAATTGACTTGCTCTTGAAGACTTAGACCCCTTATTTGCTTCTTTTTCCTTAATTAGCAGCCAAACAATAAATGAGATACAAAATGAGCCAAAACATGACCAGCAAACTGTGACCATCACAGAATATCCAAAAAATAAAGAAAGATGAAGGTCTCGGGAATGCTGATCTGCTCAGGTCCTCTGCCACTGCACAACAAGAGCAGCAACAAGCCATGGCATTAAAGAATGGGTTTAATTAACAACAAGAATCAGCATCTAATTAAGCAACTGCTTGGAGTGAAATTGGTTGGAGTTTGAGGCCCTGACTTATTTGGTCTTCTGTTGGCTTACTCATTTCACATTTCATTTCTGTTTGGAAATTAAGGAAAGAAATGAAGCGATTCAGAGGAACAATAAAGAAATTCAGTGGAATAAAAAAAAAAAAAAAGTCAATTAAAATGAAAGGAAACAGACTTAATTAGCAGCAAAAACTGGTCACCAATTAACAAAAGAGTTAGAATGAAAACCTGCAGCCCCTGTGGCCTGTGGAGTTTGAGACCACTGTCCTAGAGTTATTCAATCCAGTTTATTCCTGCAAAGTATACCTCCACTAAGTCTACTACTGGATCCACTGTTATTCATACCCTATGCTATAGACATCCGTCCATCCATCCATCCATCTTTCTAACCTTCTAATCCTCTTATCCAGGGTAGTGGAGCTAGGCAGCTACAGCCTATCCCAGCAACAAAAAAACAGAAACAAATTCTGTGGGTTAATTGAAGCAGTATACGTACAAATAATTGAAAGGCTTTGTTTTTTTTGCAATGTTGACAGGGTATCATTTTAAGTCATTTATTTTTGCGCAAACCAATAATTTCATATTTTTGTTTGGACATAGGGTTTTCATGTTTCTTCTGCTTCTGTTCTGATTTCATCGCCTTGTTCTTGTACAGCATGCTGTGTATTCATAAATTTATATCTGGCAGCTGACAGAAGAGAATAGGGGTTGCCACAGCAACAAGACAAAAAAAATTCCTAGTACCTAAACCAGAAAACTAACACTAATAATTATAAACAAGCCTAAGCACTCTCATTCAATGCAGCTAATTCTTTAAAATAATTGAGACTAATATTGTTTTATGGCTACAGACAGCATCTTCAATACATGCAAAGTTCGATTAGGTGAAGGACAAGATCAAACCATAGCCAAATCTTGCATGTGTCTGAAAACGCCCTGGAGGAATTAGACTCCAATTAAATTCATGTTTCAGCTCTGTGTACAAAAAGGCTTACCCAGCTATACAGGTTAACACAGATTTGCAAGAAAAAAGAAGCATTCTTTTAACTTCTGATATTTAAACCTAGGAAAGAAAGAAGTATTGAATATGAATTTCTTGCAATTAAGTATTTCTTAGTTAAAGTATAGACATTTTTTCCATTTTTTTTGGAAATTGCCATATTGTCATATTCCGAATATGGTTGCATACTGAAGACTGCTGTGTTTGCTGTGTTTCTTATGTTTCCTATTTACATCATGTGCTTGCACAAATTAGCAACGTCAATGTAAGTCTCATGCCACCTTTGCTAAATATAGTCATTATTTTACACTTCCAAAATTAGAGTATGTCTCACATTCTAAATTAGGTATGGACATGTTTATTATTTCCATACTTCTCTGAACTACTGGTTCCCAAATACATCTGTGGACTATTGCTGATATCTAGCAATGTTTTCATTCAGCAGTCTTATCATTAGTCTCTATCACAAAAGCAGATTCTGTTTATTAACTTATTAACTATGTTGCCTGTATTGGATGTACAGTTTGTGATGCCCTGTCCACTTGGCCACAGCACATATCATACCCTGGGCACTTTGTAGTTAATGGTTATATGATCAGGAAAGAGATGAAAAACACACAGAAACAAAATAGTATAGGAAAATATTTCAAAAATTGTTTATTCCAATTAATGCACAACATACATCCAGGCAAAACATACTAAAAAGTGAAGTAATCAAAAATTAAAAGATAAAAATAAACTCAATCTGATTGATTCCACAATACTACGGGCCTTTATCACCAACTATCTCTTCTAAAAGGGAACATGGACTAATTTGAGTACGAATGCCCAAACATGCAAAAGGATCCACAGTTCAGGCAACTTTACTAAATTCTATTCAGATACCTCTCCTAAATTTACACTGGTCCCTTCATTCTGTCTTATGGCTTCTTGCCTTGTTGGCAACGTACCAGACACTCCATGCCAGGACAATGCTAAATCCATTTTCTCTGACACATGTACAGCCCAGCAAACCTCTTGGACTTACATGACTGCCCATGCACACCACCTCCCAGAGTGCACCTCCATGCAGCTTACTAGCCATTTCTTACTGATGCATTCTCTGTACAAAGCTCATTTAATGAGGTAAGTTCCAAGAAATAATCTATTCAAAGACAGGATACAGCTATATATAATTTCTCCCTCAGGCTACATCTAAGCCCCTTGACATGACCTCTCTTACAGCTGAATATTCAATTATGTCCTCCTCATACCACCATAAAAAACCTCACACTGTTCCATTCCATCTGAACTAGTGGGGTGCTGTGGTATCACCCGTTGCATGGCTGCACTCTGGTCCGAATCTGGATCCTGAGTTGGTTTGTCGTGTGGTGGGTGTGGCAATGCACTGTATCAGTGTATGCTCCTAACCTCATCATCCTCATCATACCCTGCATCGGTTACTCTCTCAAAATCTCTCAAACTTCAAAGATGTGTATGCTACAGTAGCTGGTGGCTCAAAAGAACGTAACTATAGGTATGTGTGTAAGTTGGTCCTGGGATCAACAAATACTCTGTTCTGGGTAGGTTTGTGCTTTGTATTCAGCCTTGACTAAGATTAACCAAGTTGAGAAGTTCACAAGCTCTAAATTTGTTCTGCTTAAGTGAATATATTAATGATGAGTGTGAATTGTGAATGTGCCCTGCCACAAACTGACATCTATAGATTATTTCAGACTTGTTCCCAATTTTGTCATAATATACTTAAAATTTACCACTATGTGTTGGGGTGCTATGTTTTGGGAAATGAATAAATTATTGTGTATGATGAAGCGCTCCCTAAGTGTGTTGTATGTCTGCAAAGATACAGATTTTAAGCAGAACTAATGACTTGTCAATGATCTGTTAATGAGTTTAAATGCACCTCATCCAGCACCTAAATAGAATTACCAAGCATCTTCTTGGCATTTTTCTCTCCCTCAGAATGATGTTAAGGAAGAGCTTTCATAATTCATGGAGGAGACACCCCCTGACGTGTCTCTTTTCTGGAAACAATTGTTATTGTTCTTGAATGTCTACGTAACAAAACACTAGCTCCTGGGGAGAAGGTGTCCTAGACAAACCTTAGCTTTTACTGGCCCCTACCACTTTTAGTCAGTTTTTTTTCCTGCTTGTTTTTGTGTGCTTCTTTTGGTGCTCCTTATTCATTTTTAGTACTTCTTTCCAAGAAAGCAGCACGACAGGCTGACCTTGTAAGCGTTACAAATGGCAATTAATTTATGAAGTAGTGTCTTCATAATCATAGTGGCAATCTGCCTAATGAAAGTGGTTGCTGCTAATAAGGATACTTGTGCTCTCTCTTCTGCCCTTTATATATTTTTTCGCCATAAAACACTTGCTTTGTTGAAATACCCAGGAAGAAACTGGCTCAATATACCACCCTATGGGGTTTGGTATATAGGAAGAAAAACAAGTGTGAAAGCACTGCCACCTAAGGGCCACAGAAAACACCATTGAGGCTCAGAATCATTGCAAAGACTCGGCAGGTCAGGCGACACTTAGGGTGCATTTTAAGTCTGAAATCTTCATAGGACCATGGTGTTTGTTTCTTTGAGCTTTATAAACATCTGTACCACCAAGTAGAACTCCTGCCCTCAAGGCAAATCTCTTTGGGAATGCTTCCTAAACTCAATACTTTGGTCATGTAGATTGATACAATCCAGATTATTTTGCATAATAAGCACTGATACTTATAATGGGATGCCTTGGTGTCAGCTAGCTGCAGTTGAAAGACTCCAGTTTGTAAATTGTGGTATAAAGTAAATTGGATATTCATAAAAGGATGTGGCTACAGGACCCCAAGGTATTATTACAAAGTGTTTCATACAATATGTTTAACCTTACATTTACAGAAAGTTATATAAATCATTAAATTTACTCAGGGTTCCCCCCCACTACTTTTGATATTTACATTCACAAGTCTAGTGAATCAATACAAACATTAAATACTCTTAAATTAACATGAAAGACATTTAATGAAACACTAACAAAAATCATCTATAAACAAAAATAAAATATTAGTTTTAAGTTACAAAAAAGAGCTTTCACCTGTGCAGTATACTCTTCACGGTTACTGCTTCATTAAATGAAACTCACTTATTAACAAAGTGCAAGTTGGATATTATAAAACATATTTAGTGAATATATTCCAAGACGACTTATACTCAGCTGTTTCCCATTTGCAAGCAGAACAATCTTTTTCAGACACACCCCTGTACTGAAGAAGTTGTATTCAGAAAGGCTGCGTTTTATTTTCCCCTTCATTGTTTGATGTTAACTCAGTTGTGAAATCTCATCCTTGTGAAACGCATGAGTCAGCTTATCTCCCATTTGCTCTTTCCTCAAACTGCAGACTTGTCTAATACAATACATCTGTGTCTTAGCTTATCCATAGGATATTTGAAGGCTGCTGAAAAGATGTCAGCTCTAACAGCTTAACCACCATGAAGGCTGGTTCTCTTGGTCTTCTAAAGATAAACAATGCTTGGAACCTAAAGGGGGGCACTAGACAGCACAAGGTCATTTCACATACAGTAATGTTGACTTTCCTTCAAATCCTATTGCCACAAAGAGCGAGAAGAAAGATGTAGCATATAGGGAGGATTTGGCTTGCTTCAAGAAAGATAATTTTCTCAGATGACAATGTGGTAGACTGGTGCAATTATGTTGTCACTTAAAGTATGAGGGCATGGAGGGGTAAGGGAAATAATTCAGGGAATTCAAAGAAATTAGAGCAGATGGCCCTTTCTTAGTTCTGTCCTCTGTCATTTAGTCATGTGTTGTGGAGAACTTCCTATACTTTTCACTCATCCAAACTGTATTTTCCTTTTCAGGAAAAGGATTAACATTAAATGATACCCTTTCATAAAACAAACCAGCGAAGAAAACTAACAAAAGAAAAAACAAAGAAATGAAGTTAAAACAAATGCTTCTTATAAAAATTGTTTTTTTTTTTCATTTTCAGGTAGCTCACATTGCTCATCTGTGCCTGTCCTTGAATGACCTAGTTCTTGGAATGCGGATGAAATATAAAACTTGTTATTTTTCCAAACAAAGCCTTGTTTAATTTATTAACTAGAATTGTCAGTATGGAGCCAGAACTCTCGGCCCATGGCTCCTCCCATCTCAGTCTGTCACTTGCCAGCGTTAATCATGCTGCAGTCAAGTGATTGGTGTAATGCCAGAGAAGGTAATTGGCAGAAAATGTTCTAAAAACAGAACAGAAGATGAAATATAGTTTCTTTAACAAGCGTAAGTCAAAAATCAGGCAGTCAAAACATCTATCACCAAAAATCAAAAGGCTACTCAAAAATGAAACAATGTACAATGCAATGGTCCAAACGTAAAAATCATCCAGTAAATTCTCTGAAATTTGTTACAGCACATATTCACAATTTCAGAAAGTGTCCCGTAGAAAGTGTCCTGTAGTGCGACTTCTGAGAACAACGCTCCTAGTGATTGACCATCATGTTCTAGCAATATGGCTAGAAAAGTGGGTGCTGCTTGCTTAACACAGAAAATTTAATGGCAAGAATGATTAAACTCTTCTCAGAATTACTAAGTAAAGAAAGTAAGAATATATTTGGATTCTCTGTATTTCAAAATTTAAGAAACACAATTTATCAAGTCACAAAATATCCATAAGCTTATTATATCATAACAATTGGAGGGACAAAGGAAATAAAAGGGAAGTTACACTTTCCTACATTTCAACTTCTCTCATCTTCTGAAACATTTTTTGTGAGGCTTGCAGTGGCAGCAGACCAAGAAGGTCAGCCCAGACTTCCCTGTCCACAACTACAGTTTCAGTTCTTTCTCTGGAATTCCAAGGTGTTCCCAAGCCAGCCAAGAGGAACAATCGCTCTTATGTGTCCTTGGTTTGCACCCAGTGGACTGTCCATGAAGTATTTACTCAAGTCCTAAGTCTGTTATATTTCTGCCTGCTGTATGTGTCTTTATTGTCATTTGTATGTTACCATGCATAGCCTCACATCATCTTCATTTTGCAAAATAATTTCACATTGTTGCCACTATTGTGTATATAAGGGTGTTAAGGGTGCTAACATTTTGTTATAAACAGTAACCCTGTTGCTAAGTCTTTTAGTTCTTGACTTGTGTTATCATTGTTCATTTATTATCTAAGGTGGTGTCATATGGCTCTCAGTAGCTAAGGTTTTGGAATACAGTGATCCCTCGCTATATCACGCTTCGACTTTCGCGGCTTCACTCAATCGCGGATTTTAAATGTAAGCATATCTAAATATATATCACGGATTTTTCGCTGGTTCGCAGATTTCTACGGACAATGGGTCTTTTAATTTATGGTACATGCTTCCTCAGTTTGTTTGTCCAGTTGATTTCATACAAGGGACGCTATTGGCGGATGGCTTAGAAGCTACCCAATCAGAGCATGTATTACGTATTAACTAAAACTCCTCAATGATATATGATATGCTTCCCGCGCAGTGCTTGATTGTTTGCTTTTCTCTGTCTCTCTCATTCTCTCTGCCTGATGGAGGGGGTGTGAGCAGAGGGGCTGTTTGCACAGAGGCTGTTTGCCTAGAGGATACGGACGCTCCTCTAAAAAATGCCGCTTCAGCACGTATTGATTTTTTGATTGTTTGCTTTTCTCTCGTGCTCTCTCTGTCTCTGACATTCTCTGTTCCCGACACACATTCCTTTGAAGAGAAGATATATTTGCATTCTTTTAATTGTGAGAAAGTACTGTTATCTCTGTTTTGTCATGGAGCACAGTTTAAACTTTTGACTAAAGGGTGTTATTTCATGTCTGGAGGGCTCTAATAATGTTAACAGTGTGGGAGAGTTTATAAGGGCTTAAAATATATAAAAATAACCATACAAACATATGGTTTCTACTTCGCGGATTTTCATCTATCCCAGGGGGTTCTGGAACGCAACCCTCGGGATCGAGGAGGGATTACTGTACAAACAAATCTTTGATATTGATATTAGTTAGGGAGAGAGTCTTTAGTGCCAATTTGGACCTTGGGTGCTTGCATTTTTTTAAGATTTTATTTTTCATTAAAGTTTTGAGTTTGTTAAACTCTGGTCAAATTATTTTTGCAAATTGTCCTTTAAGACAAGCCATGCAGCATCTCTAAGGGAATGGCAAGTCAATGAGTGCCTAAGAAGAATGTTTTGGTTTGTTTTTCTTTGTCAGTAATACTCATGCAGTGTAAATTCTATAAATTAACAACAACAGAGATTGAAACAAGCTATCTTTAACTATGACAGCTGGTGATTTAGCCCATTCAATGTGCCAAGCAAATGGCTCAGGATAAGAAGAATTTGCTTTTATTTTTATCTCAACTGATTCTTCTACCTTTCAGCACACACACAGCTGAGATGTTCAGGTACAACTTCTAAAGCAAATTAAACAATGTACTAAAAACTGCAATGGAAAATATAGATTCATAAATTTATTATTGCATCAGCTATTTAATGTTATGCTCTTCCAATTAATAAGTTGTAGATTTCTGTATACTGTATACTTGTGCTATTGATGAATGTTGATGTGAGGGGGGGTTGCCATCTTGCCTAGGACATTGAAACTTTTACTTTGCTGAAAGTGGGCCTCCTCAAGAGGTTTATTTTCTCCAGGAATGGTGTTAAGTAGAGTTTCTGCTTTCCTCTTCTCTGTTGTCTTTTGGATGTATCTCAATTGTGGTGTTATTCTTAATTTTACATAGCCATGATCTGTTTAATAATAATTATTTATGTTTATATAGCGCTTTCCTCACTACTTAAAGTGTAATACATAGTGAGTGGGGAGCCACTGCAAGCACCACTAATGTGTAGGATCCACCTGGATGATGCGTAATGGCAGCCATTTTGTGCCAGTACATTCACAAGACATTAGCTGTTAGGTGGTGAAGGGGTGTTAGATACTTAGCTGATTAGAGACAGGGAATGATTAGGGGCAAAAATGACTAGGCCATAAAGGGCAGTTTAGCCAGGGCATGAGGACACACCATTCTGTTTACAACGGATGCCCAGGGTCTTTTATGAGATAGTCAGGGCTTCGATTTTACATCTCATCCAATGGACAAGGTCATTTTTATAGCATAGTGCCCCCATCATTGCATAGCATTTTTTATTATGCGTTTTCTTTTGAAATTTTTGATATCTTCCAGATACCAGTTCAGATCCTTAGCCACACAGCCATCACTTCACTCATTGGGATCCACATTCAGATTGCAGGGTAAGTGACCCCTGAAGTACTGGCCGGGCCTGAACATTCTTAGCTTCAGGTAAATGACCTTTTATGAAATGCATGTGGTATGGCTTCTGCCTGTGTAAATTATTACATTAAACTATCACATATATGAGATTCTGTTTCATGTCACTTGTGTTTAAATGAAGTTGTGTGTTTATGTTATGGTGTTTCACAAACTACTGTTACAATATTAGTTGTAAATATGTATAAAAAACTGAGCTTAAGTGAAAAGTGCTATAAATTAATAAACTAATTTGAACTGGAATTAACTTAAAAATTGAAGATCATAAAATTATTTACCAAATTTGCATATTAGCAGCCTGTCTGCTCACACTGATAGAGACTTTTATGAAAGATCAACTGTCTAAAACACCAAACAGAATAGTCTCTAATTAACCTTATATTAAAGATGTCTAGTCGACTTTGGTTATCTTATCAACTAAGACAAAGCACAGGCGTCATTGGTAAGGCTTATTCTTACACAGCATTTTTCAAGATATAGCCATAGGCAACAAAAATTAAATATAATCTATTTCTCACAATGCATATAAGGAAACATTCAATTAATATCGCCAGACATTTTATGGAGAATTGAAATGAGTCATGGAAAAGAGCAATAGACTGTAACTCTCAAACAACAAAATTAAAAGAAATGGTTAATCCCAATAGATGCCAGGAGTAAAATAATAGCATTTTCAATAAACCTATAGATACCCTATTAATATCCTATGTATCACATTCCCTAACAAACCTGTAGCTATACCGTGGGATGTAATTCTTAATGTAATTGACTGAATCAATAATAACATAATAAACATACAAAAGGATCTTTTCACATTAACAGATCAATACATTTTAAATGATCAAAAATATGACTGGTTTTGCATAGCAGTAGCCACTACCTTTTTCCCTTTAAAGAAAAACAGTTCTTTTCACATACAATCACATAATGATTCAAGAGCAAATGGTGATTAAAGAGCAACTGGCCTTTTCCATGTGCCATTTCATGTATTGTTCAGTGTGCTAATTTACCTGCCATTTCTCTGACCTCTGGCAACGCAGAGAAAACAGTTAATGAGTTCCCCATTTTCTGACTACACACATTGAGCTAATAAATTTTAATTAGGTTGGATGTACATGAAGATTTCATTATATTCTTATATTGTATCCCTAAGGATATTAAAAAATAAAATTGCAGAAGCTAAGGAAAAAGACTCAAGTAGTTTTGAGACTAAACTTTGGTTAAATATTTGAAGATTTGCTAAGCATCTATTTAAACTTGCTTAAAATCATCATTCTAAATCAGAAATAATGAGGCTCTGCTCATGACATACTATAGATGCTTTATGTATCTATATCTTTACATATTTTTTTTTTTTGTTACAATACTATAAAAATACTTTATCTATTACTAGCAGAATACCCGCGCTTCGCAGCGGAGAAGTAGTGTGTAAAAGAAGTTATGAAAAAGAAAAGGAAAAATTTTTTAAATAACGTAACATGATTGTTAATGTAATTGTTTTGTCATTGATATGAGTGTTGTTGTAATATCTATCTATCTATATATATCTATCTATATATATATATATATATATATATATATATATATATATATATATATATATATATATATATAGCAAAATACCTGCTTGCAGCGGAGAAGTAAAAAGAAAAGGAAACATTTTAATAATACGTAACATGATTGACAACGTAATTGTTTTGTCATTGTCATGAGTGTTGCTGGCATATATATATATATATATATATATATATATATATATATATATCAGAACACCTGCGCTTCGCAGCGGAGAAGTAGTGTGTTAAAGAAGTTATGAAAAAGAAAAGGAAATATTTTAAAAGTAACGCAAGATTATTGTTAATGTAATTGTTTTGTCATTGATATGAGTGTTGTTGTCATATCTATCTATCTATATATATATATATATATATATCAAAATACCCGCGTTTGGCAGCGGAGAAGTAAAAAGAAAAGGAAACATTTTAATAATAACGACGCATATCATGAGTGTTGCTGGCATATATATATATATATATATACACACACAGATATATAAACATATATATGCACATCATATATATATATACATATATATACATATATATACACACATACATATCTACATATATACTGTATATACACATATATATACAAATCTACATATATATCTACATATATATTAGGGGTGGGACTCGATTAAAAAAATTAATCCAATTAATTAGAGGCTGTGTAATAATTAATCTTGATTAATCGTATGTAATTGCACACGTAAATTTGCCCCAAATCGCAAATGTTTTTTTTAATTTAAAAGGGTTTTAGTGGGCTTACAGAATCAAATAATAGACATGGACATGAATATTGTAAACTCAAGCTCTTTTAATTTCTGAAAAAAAAAATGCTTTTAAACTGCATTTGAATTCAAAACAGAAACAAAAATATCATCCCTGGTTAAAATTGGGCAGACTTAAAAATAAAGTGGTAGTTTAAGTACTTTAAGTACATTTTCAGAATGGTATTGTCTTTAAATAATAATAACCAAAATTTCAACATAAAATGCAGTTTTTCTTCTTAAAAAAATAAGTCAGAATCATAAAAGGTCATTTGACCAACTTAAACTTTAAACTCTGAGTAACCTTAGCCAAAATTATTTTGTACATTAGGCTAAAACAATGTGATCATTGAATATTTTATAATTAGATGTAATTAGAATTACTAACGGTCACGGAAGTCCAATGATCCCCAGTAAGAGCCACAAAGTCCGCTTTCTGTAATGCATCTAATTTTGCTTGCTTTTCAGTGTGCACAAAACCATGCTTTTATCATATTTGTACAATGTGTTGTGTTCAAGTTACATTCCGTGTTTGTCAATCGTTGTAAAGATAAGAGGTTTCATTCAGCGATTAGTTTCTTACTGCATCAATAAACAGCTCATCTTCTTCTTTATCTGAGATGTGACACACTGCATGCACAGGTTTTTTTTTTATACTGTCTTCCTTTAGTAGGACATTCACTTTTTCCACCGTGTGCTTTGTTTCCGCAGTAGCTGCACTTATGAATATGCTTGTATGTATCAGATGCTTCATATTTTTTTGCTGCCTTTTTAATTGTGTAATTTGGTTTTTGTTCAGCACTCTTTGGAACTGTTGCTTTTTGTCTGTGCACTGCGTCAGTTCCCGTGAGCCGCTTGGTGTTCTTGCATCGAAGGTTCCCAGCTGTGCTGGTGCCATCTCGTGTGATGTTCACGGCTGTATGTAATGTCAGCTAAGACCCTTTTCAATTGTGTAATTCGGTTTTTGTTCAGCGCTCTTTGGAACTGTTGCTTTTTATCTGTGCACTGCGTCAGTTCACGTGAGCCGCTCGGTGTACATGCATCGAAGTTTCCCAGCTGTGCTGGTGCCATCTCGTGCTATGTCCATGGCTGTATTTAATGTTACCTTAGTCCTGGCACTTAAAAGTTTCTCTCGCAGTTTCGCTGAGTTTGTGCCAAACACCACCCTGACCATCTCATCTTCCACTGCATAAGCACAGTCCTTCACCCATGAATATTTAGCGGCAGTGTTTCTATTGGATTGCCGCTGACGGACGGCCTTATATGGGCAGGCACTAAATTACAAACACCGGCGGCAGCCTGTCTATTAACTTAATTTAAACTTTAGGTTTACACCGTGCTTTGTTTCCGAAGTAGCAGCACTCATGAATATGGTTGTATATGTCAGTCGCTCGCTTCTTATTGTTTCGCTGCCTTCTCAATTATATAATGCGTGTTTTCTTCAGCACTTTATTGAGCTCTTCCTGGTTTTCTACACACTGCGTTGACAGTCAGTTCACGTGATTACGTGGGAGGCATGATGACGTCACACGAAACTCCGCCCCCCACGGCCATCCAGCTCAAGTTCATTACAGTATATGGAGAAAAATAGCTTCCAGTTATGACCATTATGCATAGAATTTCGAAATGAAACCTGCCCAACTTTTGTAAGTAAGCTGTAAGGAATGAGCCTGCCAAATTTCAGCCTTCTACCTACACGGGAACTTGGAGAAGTAGTGATGAGTCAGTCACTCAGTCAGTGAGGGCTTTGCCTTTTATTAGTATAGATGTGGGCAACTGAATTGATCACAGGTGTGTGTCTTTTTAAATACTTGGTAATCTTGATAAATATTATATAGAGTCATGGAGCAGTTTTATATATATATTATATATACATATATATATATATATTGTAACACACGTGCACTTAGGAGGCAGTCAACAAGCTCGGAGGTGAGTGAAATATCGCAAGACAATAGGTTGATATATGGTACTAACGCCTCTCTCTCTCTCTCTCTCGTCAGACAAAAAGAGGAAATATAAAGTACCTAAAGTACTTCCGGGTTCCCAAGATGGTATCCAATTGTCACTTCCTCCTCTGACTCCCAAAGACAATGTCACTTCTGGCACCCTTGACATGTCATCACTACCAGTTCCAACCCGATGACCTCACTTGTGGCATATTATTTAATATTACACCAACATAGTAGTGAAACAGGACCAACTTTAAAAATCAATAAACACACAGGTATCGCTAACTAAGCGGAGGCAAGGACCGCTCCAAAAAGTGGCCAGAGGTAGAGCAATATGAATTGAAGTGGCGCAGGAATAAGGAGGGCCCCACCCGGCTCCCCACTCCTGTCATCACGCTTCCCCCTCCCCTCAGCCCGCAGTCTCTGTCTCAGATTAGTGCAAATAAATTGTTCCTGCAAGTTAGCTATAATACTTAGTGTGATGGCAGAAGTCGCAAAATCAACCAGAGTGTTCAAGCAAATAAAAAAAAAAACAGATCTAAATCCGTTAAGTGGTTCTCCAGTGAAAAGCTGACAGACATACAGACAGATGTTGGATTTTATATATATACTAGCAGAATACCCGCTTCGCAGCGGAGAAGTAGTGTGTTAAAAAAGTTATGAAAAAGAAAAGGAAAAATTTTAAAAATAACATAACATGATTGTTAATGTAATTGTTTTGTCATTGATATGAGTGTTGCTGTCATATATATATACAGTACAGGCCAAAAGTTTGGACACACCTCCTCATTCAATGTGTTTTCTTTATTTTCATGACCATTTACATTGGTAGATTCTCACTGAAGGCATCAAAACTATGAATGAACACATATGGAGTTATGTACTTAAAAAAAAGGTAAAATAACATGTTTTTTATATTATAGTTTCTTCAAAATCGCCACCCTTTGCTCTGATTACTTCTTTGCACACTTTTGGCATTCTCTCGATGAGCTTCAACAGGTAGTCACCTGAAATGGTTTTCACTTCACAGGTGTGCCTTATCAGGGTTATTTAGTGGAATTTCTTGCTTTATCAATGGGATTGGGACCAGCAGTTGTGTTGTGCAGAAGTCAGGTTAGTTGGACGATCATTTATTTTTCAACAGGACAATGACCCCAAACACACCTCCAGGCTGTGTAAGGGCTATTTGACCAAGAAGGAGAGTGATGGAGTGCTGTAAATGGTCATGAAAATAAAGAAAACACATTGAATGAGGAGGTGTGTCCAAACTTTTGGCCTGTACTGTATATATATATATATACACAGACACACACAAATATAAACATTTATACATAGACATATATACATATAAACATATCTACATATACACATATCCACACATACACATATCTATAGATATATACATATACACATCTACATATATACAGTGGAACCTCGGTTAACGAACGTCTCGGTACACGTACAACTCTGTTTACGACCAAAAAGTTTGCCAAACTTTTGCCTCGGTTCACGACCACACCCTCGGTATACGAACAAGCCAGTTTCCCTTTCGGTTTGTGCACGCTGATGATTTCCGCACGTGTTGCATTGTTCTCAGTCAGACGTGCGTGCTTGTGCGTGCTTGCACATGCGTGCATGCTTTCGCTGTGAACTCTTTGTGCTCTATTTCATTTCCCTTCTGGTTTGTACTCACCAATTACTGTATTTAAGCACGTGTTGAGCCGCTCCTTGTTCATTGTTCTCAGTCAGACGTGCGTGCTTTACCTGTGATCTCTTTGTGCTCTACAGTATTTTGTGTGTTTTTGCAGTTAACCATGGCTTCTAAGAAAGTGAAGAGTGGTGAGAAGAAAGTTTTGCAGAAAATTGAAATCGAAGTAAATAAAGAAATTATTGAAAAGTATGAGCGTGGCGTTCGTGTTACTGATCTTGCCGCCGAGTACAAGAAGTCAAAACCTACGATTTCAACTATTCTAAAGCAGAAAGAATCTATTAAAGCAGCTGATGTTGCAAAAGGAGTTACAGCGTTAACCAGGCAGAGGCCTCAAGTGCTGGAAGAGATGGAAAAACTGTTTACCAGTTTACTCATTTACTAATTTGAGAACCCTCGTGCTTTCAAGTAGCACAATGTAAACAAAGCCAGACTGCCAGTAATGTGGAGGGCAAACACGAAGGGTTGGGTCACAAGGACTTTGTTTTTGGAATGGCTGCATGAGGCTTTCGCTCCCACCAGCTAAACAGCTAAAAACACCAGAGACCCAAGAAATCACAAGAGAGAAAACACCTGAAGGAAAACATCCCTCCATTGCGGAGCCAGACTCTCCCTCAAAATTGTAACCTCCTCTCCACCCAGTTCCTCCTCACTTCATGCCAGAACTCAACTCATGCAAACTTAGTTTTCCTGGTGGTTTATGGATTTTGTATTACGGATTTTTCAAATGTTCATTTTTCGGTTCGTAGCGTGAATTGTTGCAGTGTTATTTTTCACTTTTTACAACTGTTCATTTTTTTTCCCCTTTGCTTAAAACTCATTAAAAAAAGAGTTTATACAGCGATCGGCTTGCAAGGCTATAGCGTGAACTCCTGCAATGTTACAGAGAGAGAGAGAGAGAGAAAAGAGAGAGAGCACGTGCTGGAGAGAGAGAGAGAGTGAGAGCACGGGCTCGCATGCTGGAGAGAGAGAGAGAGAGAGAGAGGGCGTGTGCAGCTGAGAGCGAGCGAGCCTGCGTTTGCAGCTGAGCAGGGAGCCTGGGTGTTTGTGTCAGTGATATTCAATGTTTTTACATTAGTTTACTATTACACTGTGCATTCTATGGTGTAATTAACTATATTTGTGCTTAAAAATCTTAATAAATATATATTTACATACAGTTGGTACGGTCTGGAACGGATTTATTGTATTTACATACAATCCTATGGGAGAAATTGCTTCGGTTCACAACCAAATCGGTTTTACGACCAGAACTTTGCAACAAATTATGGTCGTGAGCCGAGGTTCCACTGTATACATATATACATATACACATCTACATATATATACATATATACACACACATATATATATATATAGCAAAATACCCGCGCTTTGCAGCGGAGAAGTAGTGTGTTAAAGAAGTAATGAAAAAGAAAAGGAAACATTTTGAAAATAACGTAACATGATTGTCAATGTAATGAATGTAATTGTTTTGTCACGGTTATCTATATATCTATATATATATATATATATATATATATATATATAAACTGCTCAAAAAATTAAAGGAACACTTTGAAAACACATCAGATCTCAATGGGAAAAAGAAATCCTCCTGGATATCTATACTGATATAGACTGGGTAATGTGTTAGGAACGAAAGGATGCCACATCGTTTGATGGAAATGAAAATGATCAACCTACAGAGCCCTGAATTCAAAGACGAAAAAATTATGTGGCAGGCTAGTCTATTTTGCCAAAATTTAATTGCAGCAACTCAAAATTGTACGCAGCACTTTGTATGGCCCCTGTGTTCTTGTATACATGCCTGACAACATCGGTGCATGCTTCTAATGAGATGACAGATGGTGTTGTGGGGATCTCCTCCCAGATCTGGACCAGGGCATCACTGAGCTCCTGGACAGTCTGAGGTGCAACCTGGTGGCATTGGATGGACCAAAACATAATGTCCCAGAGGTGTTCTATTGGATTTAGGTCAGGAAAGTGTGGTGGCCAGTCAATGGTATCAATTCCTTCATCCTCCAGGAACTGCCTGCATACTCTCACCACATGAGGCCAGGAATTGTCGTGCACCAGGAGCCACTGTACCAGCATAGGGTCTGACAATGGGTCCAAGGATTTCATCCTGATACCTAATGGCAGCCAAGGTGCCTTTGTCAAGCCTGTAGCGGTCTGTGTGACCCTCCATGGATATGCCTCCCCAGACAATCATTAACCCACCACCAAACTGCTCATGCTGAATGATGTTACAGGCAGCATAATATTCTCCATGGCTTCTCCAGACCCTTTCACTTCTGTCACGTGCTCAGGGTGAACCTGCTCTCATCTGTAAAAAGCACAGGGCACCAGTGGTACATCTGCCAATTCTGGTATTCTATGGCGAATGCCAATCGAGCTGCATGCTGCTGGGCAGTGAGCTCAGGGCCCATTAGAGGACATGGGGCCCTTGGGTCACCCTCATGAAGTCTTTCTGGTTGTTTGGTCAGAGACATTCACACCAGTGGCCTGCTGGAGGTCATTTTGTAGGGCTCTGGCAGTGCTCATCCTGTTCCTCCTTGCCCAAAGGAGCAGATACTGGTCCTGCTAAAGGGTTATGGACCTTCTATGGCCCTCTCCAGCTCTCCTAGAGTAACTGCTTACCTCCTAGAATCTCCTCCATGCCCTTGAGACTGTGCAGGGAGAGACAGCAAACCTTCTGGCAATGACACGTATTGATGTGCCATCCTGGAGAAGTTAGACTACCTGTGCAACCTCTGTAGGGTCCAGGTATCACCTCATGCTACCAGTATATATATATATATATCCTTTGGGGTGCGAACAACTGTTGCTGGGGGTGCCAGAATCCATTGAGGAAGAAAAATGAAAGAAAAATGGATGACTCCTGCTCTTTTGTGCACTTACTGTAGTGCTGCGTGGATATTATGAAGTATCGTATCTGTTCAAGTTCTATTTAAATTTTAAATATGTCATTTTTATTTAGTCAACAGAAATATGTTTTGTAGGAATGAAAGGTAAATTTAGTCAGCATTGCATAAATTTTTTTTACCATAGAAATTTAAAGAGTAAATTCAACTTGCATTCCTACCAAAGATATTTCTGTCGACTAAATAGAACCTACTTATATCCAGATTCGAGCTATTGAGCTGTCACCT
The DNA here is from genome assembly GCF_016835505.1 of Polypterus senegalus. Classification (NCBI taxonomy): domain Eukaryota; kingdom Metazoa; phylum Chordata; class Cladistia; order Polypteriformes; family Polypteridae; genus Polypterus; species Polypterus senegalus. Next base: position 120,441,948 of record NC_053161.1, on the reverse strand, counting down.
GCCTGACTGGATATGTCACCCTCGCTTCACTCTTACTTTTTTACCGTTCATGTAATCATGAGTAGTCACGAAAAAAATATAACATGAAAGGAGGATCACACTGAGTATGGCTTTACCAAAATAATTATTGATGGCGAATAAAGTATCCATTATTTATAAAGCTTCAATTGGTGATCTTTTTTTCTGCGTTAACCTCATATTTTTTCATACTTCTATTCAAACCAAGGGGGTGCGAGGGTAAAATGAATCGGGAAGCGCTGATTTATATATATTGAATATACTGAAATAGTTTTACTGTCAAATAATGCAAACAATACACGGCACGTGTTTCGTCCTAATTCTAGGCTCATCAGGCGTACACACTCACTGCACCCCGTCTCGGGAATCGAACCTCGGCGTGTGTTTCGTTTTATTTGACAGTATGTAGATCGGGGTATATATATATATATAAATACTAGCAAAATACCCGCCATGGAGAAGTAGTGTGTTAAAGAAGCAATGAAAAAGAAAAGGAAACATTTTGAAAATAACGTAACATGATTGTCAATGTAATTGTTTTGTCACTGTTGTGAGTGATGAGTGTTGTTGTCATATATATATATATATATATTTACACACACATACATAAACATATATATATATATACATATCTATACATATACACATATATATATACATATATATATATCTACATATATACACATACATATATATATATCTACATATATACACATACATATACACACACACATATATACACACACAAATACATATATATATACATACATACACACACACATATATAAACATATATATACATATACATACATATCTACATATATACACACACAGCTATTTCAGTATCAGTGCAATACGCTGCTTGTTAAAACGGATAACTCCCGCTCTTACGTGCAAGTCTGCGTGGATATTATGAACTATCGTATTTGTTCAAGTTCTATTTAAATTTTAAATAGAAGGAATTTTTATTTAGTCGACAGAAATATCTTTGGTAGGAATGGTAAAACAGACAGGAATATTATTCGTGAATAAATCAACTCAAACCTTAAACAACTTATAATATTTTGCTCTCCATAAAAATTTATCCTGTCTAAATTATACAAGTTAGAAATAAAGTAAGCGTTAAAAGAACAAACATTCACATTTCTTTACTCTTATGTAATTTTATATAAAAATAAACTTAGATTTTAAATATCCCAAAAGATTTTGCTCTCCATAAAAATATATCCTGTCAAAATGATACAAATTCAAATATGAACATGCTGCATAACAAAACCTAGAAATATAAATAAAATGTGTTCCTTTCAGCAATAACAAATCAAATCATTCAGTTGTCTTTGCTCATATGTCATTTTAGAGCTGGACGCCTGGCATCTTTTTTGGCCACAGGTTCGTTTCTGTTTGGTGTGAGGTTCTGTGTTGTGGAGATTCTCAGGATGGATTGCAGGTGCTCATCAGTGAGGCGACTCCTGTGTGCTGTTTTGTTAGTCTTTATCACTGAGAAGAGCTTCTCACACAGATATGTGCTACCAAACATGCACAAGGTTCGAGCCGCATGTAGACGGACTTTTTGTTCTTCAAAGTCACCAAAGCGCCGTGCAAACTCAGTGCGCTCAGTTTATCAGCAAAGTGCGATTTGGGAACACCGTAGTGACGACTTGGTTTAACATTACTTGGCAACAGGGAAAGTGGGGCAAGGTGCACTGGTGCATTTGTGTCTCCCATAAAAGCAGCTTCACTTGAAATCACTTTGTGATTGTGCACGGGTTAAAGCGTCCGCTGAAGTGTCAGATTCTTATTTAATTATGCTGCTTTCTGTATCTTCTGCATTGCATTCAGGTTAACCTGATGTTTTGTCTCATAGTGCCGTCTTAGATTAAATTCTGTAATTACAGCCACATTAGCTCCACAAATGAGACACACGGGTTCAGTAAACATATACTCAGCCTCCCATCGGTTTTTAAAGGCTCTATTTTCAGAATCAACTTTTCTCTTCAGCATCGTGTGAGCTAGCTTCGCAATAACTTGATTAACTCGGTAAGTGTTGGCAAGGCAGCTGAAGCGCTGCATTATGGGATCTGTAGTTTATTGTGTTACCAGCGCTTCATATACCGGGCTTTAATAACAATAATACAGTATATAAAATGATCTCGGGCGGATATAATTACGCCGGGCGGATGTGGCCCCGCCCTTGAGTTTGACACATATGGACTAAATAGAACTTGAAAAGATATATTTTTCAAATGTGATCGCGCAATTCAGATAGAGTTGGCGCACTACAGCCTGCATGCCTCAATAAGTCATCCTCCCTCGCTCTTACTTTTTACCGTTCATCTAATGAATACACTGAGTATGGCTTTACCAAAACAATCATTGATGGCGAATAAAGTATCCATTATTCGAGTATGTAGATCGGGTTATATATATATATATATATATATATATATATACCAGCGTATCGCAGCGAGAAGTAGTGTGTTAAAAAGCTAGAAAAGAAAAGGGAACATTTTAAAAATAACGTAACATGACTGTCAATATACAGTATTTGTTTTGTGAGTGTTACTGAGTGTTGCTGTCATCAAGGATTTGATTATCATTATTTCTTTCAATCAGGTTCGTATTTGTAGGATGTGTTGTGTTCAAGTTACATTCCGTGTTTGTCAATCGTTGTAAAGATGACAGGTTTCATTCATCGATTCGTTTCTTACTGCATCAATAAACAGCTCGTCTTCTTCTTTATCTGAGACCTGACACACTGCATGCACGGGTTTTTTACACTGTCTTCCTTTAGCGGGACATTGACTTTTTCCAACGTGTGCTTTGTTTTGGATTTATGAATATGCTTGTATGTATCAGACGCTTCATATTTTTGCTGCCTTTTCAATTGTGTAATTCGGTTTTGTTCAGCTCTTTGGAACTGTTGCTTTTATCTGTGCACGCGTCAGTTCACGTGAGCGCTCGGTGTACATGCATCGAAGTTCCCAGCTGTGCTGGTGCCATCTCGTGCTATGTCCATGGCTGTATTTAATGTTACCTTAGTCCTGGCACTTAAAACTTTCTCTCGCAGTTTCGCTGAGTTTGTACCAAACACCACCCTGACCATCTCATCTTCCTCTGCATAAGCACAGTCCTTAACCCGTGAATATTTAGTGGAGTTTGCTATTGGATTGCCGTGACGGACGGCCTTATATGGGCAGGCACTAAATTACAAACGCCAGCGCAGCCTGTCTATGAACTTAATTTAAAGTGTAGGTTTACATCGTGCTTTGTTTCCGAAGTAGCAGAACTCATGAATATAGTTGTATATGTCACTCGCTCGCTTCTTATTGTTTAGCTGCCTTCTCAATTATATAATGCATGTTTTCTTCAGCGCTTTTTAGGTCTTCCTGGTTTTCTATGTACTGCGTGATTACGTGGGAGGCGTGATGATGTCACACGAAACTCCGCCCCGGCGTTGAAGCTCATCTCCATTACAGTAAATGGAGAAAACTGCTTCCAGTTATGACCATTACGTAGAATTTCGATATAAAACCTGCCCAACTTTTGTAAGGAAGCTGTAAGGAATGAACCTGCCAAATTTCAGCCTTCCACCCACGGGAAGTTGGAGAATTAGTGATGAGTCAGTGAGTGAGTGAGTCAGTGAGTGAGTGAGTGAGGGCTTTGCCTTTTATTAGTATAGATATATATATATATATATGTATATATATATATATATACTCCTATAGCCACAATAAATGCCTGTATTTTATAGACAAACTAGGGATGAACAACTTCTTTTCTACTGCAGCCACAGCCGCTACACACATAGAAAACATCAATAATAACTCATAAATGTGCAATATCATTTAGGAAAATCATTTTACTCACCAAAAATTTGGATTATTTGTAAACAAAATCCATTGTCCTCTCTTTCCTCAAAAGCAGTTTAATTACTCTGTTGTACGGATTATCCGAGCGCTTCAGTTTCATCAAAACCTCACTTTCTATCACCATCGAAGCTAATGGTGAAAGGCGAACCCTCCCTATGGTATTCCTGGCATAAGTTTGAATTCGCTTTAGGGCTGAAAATGTCCGCTTGACAGAAGCAGTGTACACGGGAATGCTCACCGTCAAATATACCAATGTGAACAGCCGCCCCATGCTTTCATTCAGATTTTTCTGATGAAGGAAGTCAAGGAGATCAGTGGGAGATTTTCCAGCAAAATCATCCATAGCATACATTACAGTCAGTTCCGTTTTTAGCCGAGACAGATCAAAAAGCGCTCCGTGGCTGTTGTGTTAAAGTGTAGAACGCTGCATGCGTGAAATTTTTCTTGTATTCCCGAAACATTTGGCGCTCGAGGACCGTGACAAACATTAGGTTTTCATGGTCTTGAAATCTGGTCTGTGTCTGGCAAATAATATTGTCCAGAATCCTGCCATGGAGTTGGCCGTAGTGCATGCGACAATCTTTCACTCGGAGCGTTTGTGGTGCATTCAATGGCATCGTAGACTTCCTCATATCGGCTTCTATCCAATCAATGGGTCTGAATACGGTGACGTTGCCGTACGCCTGCTAAAGGGCGATACTGACACCATCTCAAAATCTGATTGGTTGAAGCAATAGGTTAATCGACATTTATTCTGTGTTAGAGTGCCTCCTCAACATATTCTGAAAGCCTCTCTGCCTGGCAACAAATGACGGCTGAAATGTGATTGGTTAAATATTTTAATACGAAACTCCGCCTCCCACGCCTATCGAGCTGCATTCTATTACAGTATAAATGGACGAAAGTATGTTCCAGTTATGACCATTACACGTAGAATTTCGAAATGAAACCTACCCAACTTTTGTAAGTAAGTTGTAAGGAATAAGCCTACCAAATTTCAGCCTTCTACCTACACGGGAAGTTGGAGAATTAGTGATGAGTGAGTGAGTCAGTGAGTAAGTGAGTCAGTGAGGGCTTTGCCTTTTATTAGTATAGATATATAAAATAGACGTTTTTATATATATATATATATATATACAGTATATATATATATATATAAACGTCTATGCGTGGCAGTGTGTATGTCTGTCGGGCCCGGAAGTGAGAGGTGGAGTCGGGGTAAGGGCTCCACCTCCGAGAAAACAGAAAACTAAACGTCTACACGTGGAAATGTGTGTTACTGTTTGTCTGGCCCAGAAGTGCGAGGCTACTACAGCATGAAGCTCAGAGATCCGGCAAAGCAGCCCCAAATTAACAAGTCAGAAGAAGAAAGTGACTCTGTTGCAAAGTAAAACCGCAGAGAAAAGAGAGAAACTCTTACGCAAGTGAGACGAGCACATTGGCAAAACGTTATCCCATTTACTTTTCCTCACGGAGCTAATACACGAGTGTGAAGAGCACTTCAGCACAATGAAACCTAGGAGAGACGCCCAGAGTAGTTCCTTTCAATTACCTGACATCTCTACATTTCAATTTTTGTTCTAATTATTTCAATAGTCTCTAGGATCCCGGGATTTTTACAGCACAGGGTTACACAGCTAGTATACACATGCTGGAAGTCTTACACAGTCTTACACAGCAATAATTAAAAGCAAGATATGGAGAAATTAGACTTTCATGAACGAAAAAAGTGTACACATTTACTAGATGGAGAAAGCAGATCAAATGCAGGTATGAAGTGTTCAGTTTCTTATTTTATTTAATCATGACCCCTATCCTTTGACACACAATTTTGACACCGTTACCACCATTCCCATTCTAACTACTGTTAAAATGTTCTGCTACATTCAATGTCTGTTGTTGAAGTCACCTTAATACCACATTTTATGATTTCCAACACTGAACCTCCTTTTGTAGAACTGGAAGACATAACAACACTATCAATTACTCTTTTTCTCACACCCACCTAAAACTTCAAAATGGTAAAAATAGTCCTGTCTCACTGTGTGACCTCAAGTCCATCTCTTGAACGTCTTCGACTCAGGATAATGTAGTAATAAAGTAATAAAGAAGCACCACTGTATGAGATAGTGTTCACAAGGAAAGGTGCTATTAACTGATTAAAATGAATGATATGTAAGGAAAAACATGAGATGACAACACATTGTAATTTGACTGTCTTTTGAGTAGACTGGAATACATAGCATGGTTTTAGGAAGACACGTCCTATCACAGTGACTTTAGTCAAACAGAAGAAAACAGATATGCATTGGACATCACAGGGCACACTTAACTCATTCCTATGGGGACAATTTAGAGATGGCAGCTAACTAAAATTTAAATCCTTAGAGAAAACACAGAACTCCATGGTAAGAATATGCAAACCCCAAATAGTTGAATTATTATGTAAGAATATGGGTAGTTGGTTCGATAATGGAAATGGATGGGAGGATGGATATATTGCAGGCATAACTCTTAAGGACAATTATATAATAGTCCGGTGAATCCATTTGGCAAACAAAATCACAAATCTTGCTTTAATGTATATGTTTACTTCAAATGTTTAAAACCAGTTGGAAATTCTCAGCAGCGGCAGAGTAACAAACATACCCCATACCGTGTCTTATCAATAAGCCGTTCTAGAAGTAAAGCTTCTTAATTAGTCATTGGTTGTTAATTCTCAGGCACTGAATAATGTCTTAAATCCATAATGCCTATTACACTGAGTGCATTCAGTAACCACTTGAGAGAGTGAAATTCCCTTGATGTAATGATAACTCAAAATCGATGAATGCTTTCTCTCCTCTTTTGCTCTGCCACAGCTTTAACTGTAAACAGAAAACGTTTCTCTTGAATACAGCAAAAAATGCCACATAAATTGACTACAAAGATGCCAGGTACTCCTTATTGCTTGCAGTTTCCAAATTCTGCATCTGCCTTCATTTGCTGGTAATTATAGTTTCTCAATACAAAGTGTTGTAAAGGGCAATTTTGCAAAATTTTCCACATATAGATGTTATTTTGAGAGGTGTGATTACAGTAAATTTGGAGCTTCTGAACTTGAATACACAGCATGATGACTCACCAGATGATTTCCTCAATGTTTGCTGTCCTTTCCTTTGAATTCATTTTCAATTTAAGCAAGAATCATCTGGTTGAGTATGCTTAAATAAGTCAGATTTTTATTTACCACATACTATAAAACAGTCCATGTAAGACAAGCACAAAGTTCATTATAATGTTATACCCAATTAATGAATGGCTGATAATGATCAGTTGTGGTCTTTGCATTTCCCATTGTGTTAAATTACTCTAAAGCTTAAACAACTAAGTTCAGTTATGGACAATAAACAACATCTCGCACCTGAACCGTTATAACTGTTCTTCTTTCGACTGCTCCCACTAGGGGTTGCCACAGCAGATCATCTTCTTACATATCTTTCTGTCCTCTGCATCTTGGTCCTGTTACACCCATCACCTGCATGTCCTCTCTCAGCACATCCATAAACATTCACTTAGGCCTTCCTCTTTTCCTCCTCCCTGGCAGCTCTATCCTTAGCATCCCTCTCCCAATATACCCAGCATCTCTCCTCTGCACATGTCCAAACCAACGCAATCTCTTTGTCTCCCAACTGTCCAATCTGAGCTGACCCTCTGATGTACTCATTTCTAATCCTATCCATCCTCGTCACACCCAATGCAAATCTTAGCATCTTTAACTCTGCCACCTCCAGCTCTGTCTTCTGCTTTCTGGTCAGCGCCACCGTTTCCAACCCATATAACATAGCTGGTCTCACTACCGTCCTGTAGACCTTCCCTTTTACTCTTGCTGATACCCGTCCTTCACAAATTACTCCTGAAACTCTTCTCCACCCATTCCACCCTGCCTGCACTCTCTTTTTCACCTCTCTTCCACAATTCCCATTACTCTATACTGTTGATCCCAAGTATTTAAACTCATCCACCTTCACCATCTCTACTTTTTTGCATCCTCACCATTCCACTGACCTCCCTCTCATTTACACACATGTATTCTGTCGTGTTCCTACTGACCTTTATTCTTCTCCTCTCCAGAGCATATCTCCACCTCTCCAGGGTCTCCTCAACCTGCTCCTTACTGTTGCTACAGATCACAATGTCATCAGCAAACATCATAGTCCTCAGGGACTCCTGTCTAATCTCGTCTGTCAACCTGTCCATCACCATTGCAAATAAGAAAGGGCTCAGAGCCGATCCCTGATGTAATCCCACCTCCAACTTGAATGCATCTGTCGCTCCTACCACAGACCTCACCACTCACACTTCCCTCGTACATATCCTGTAAAACTGTTACGTACTTCTCTGCCACTCCCGACTTCCTCATACAATACTACAACTCCTCTCGAGGCACCCTGTTATATGCTTTCTCCAGGTCCACAAAGACGCAATGCAACTCTTTCTGGCCTTTTCTAAACTTCTCCATCAACATCCTCAGAGCAAACATTGCATCTGTGGTGCCCTTTCTTGGCATGAAACCATACTGCTGCTTACCAATCATCACCTCACTTCTTAACCTAGCTTCCACTACTCTTTCCCATAACTTCATGCTTAGCCTCATCAATTTTATTCTTTTATTAGTTATAACTGTTAAATGCAAAAATTCAGAATATTACTTTTACATTTTCATGACAGTAATGATGGAGGATAAAGAGCATGGAAAACCACACACTGCACGAATGTATCATACAAGGTTCAGGGCGCTAGAATGGACATGAAAAGTTTGTTTTCTTGTGCTTTAAGTATGGGGTACTTCATGCATCCAGAGTCTAGGTTTCAAATCTTTTGTTCATGTGCAGTTTACACAATTTCCTAGTGTTGGTGCGGGTTTTCTTCAAAGTACTCCAAAGATTTGCAAGGTAGATTAATTGTTCATTCCCAGCCACTGCTCCCTCTTTGTGCATGTGTGTGCCTAAGTGACCCTACAATGAACTACCATCCTATGCTTTTCTCTTTTCCGTCTTGTGCCTGATCCTGCTGGCATAGGCCCTCTCATGCTAAAATGGATTGAGTGGTTTTGAGAATGCTATGTCTATGAGATATTGATAAAGGAAAAATATTGCATTTTGAGTGATGTCATCCATCCATCCATCCATTTTCTAACCCGCTGAATCCGAATAGGGTCACGGGGGTCTGCTGGAGCCAATCCCAGCCAACACAGGGCACAAGGCAGGAACCAATCCTGGGCAGGGTGCCAACCCACCGCAGGACACACACAAACACACCCACACACCAAGCACACACTAGGGCCAATGTAGAATCGCCAATCCACCTAACCTGCATGTCTTTGGATTGTGGGAGGAAACCGAGCGCCGGAGGAAACCCACGAGACACGGGAGAACATGCAAACTCCACGCAGGGAGGACCCGGGAAGTGAACCCAGGTCTCCTAACTGCGAGGCAGCAGCGCTACCACTGCGCCACCGTGCCGCCCTAGTGATGTCATCTGTATCCAAAAATAAATTATTGCAGATAACCAATGGATGCTTCTCCTGAATTATTCTGAGGAACTGGCCAGAAGATGAAAAAGGAATAGGGAAAAATGGTTGTTGAAAAGCATGCTAACATCAGTAGTCAGAATGGCAGGAAAACAAAGCTAGGAAAGTCCATAGATGGAGTCAAAACAATGAAGATTTTTTTTAGTTTAGTTAGGTGACTCTAACCTTTACTTGGTAAAGTGAGTGTAATGTAGGTGTATGTGTGTGTGTCTGTCGTGTTGTGGACTGGTACTACCTCCAGAGTTGCTTCCCAGATTTTACTCAGTTGTGCCAGGACTGGTCTAAGCTTACATGACCCAAACAAGACAAACATGAGTAGATGATACAGAGCATTTTTGAAGCACCCCAAACTTCGAATTATTCTTAAGTGGAACAAAAAATAAAGCACACAAAGTAGAGAGGAACATGAAAAGCATCAAAAGCACATAAATAATAAAATGGAAAACAAAACTATTGTGCTTCTCTGGGTGTTCCTATACAGGGTAGTTATGTGGTGGGGTCAGCTCACACTTATTTTCTCACAGGGTATACTGTACATGTGCAAATCACATATTTTAATAATGAAACAGAGCAGACAACTTTGGAAACTTATGGTTTATTTGAAAGAAGACTTCTTGGGATTATAAAAATACCATTATTGCTTTTAATTGACTTGTAGGTTTACTGCAACATACAGAATCAACTTTGAAATATGGTTGTGTCCCATCGGTGGGACTCATTGTGTTTAAAATGGCTACAGGCATGCCAAAGGTTTGCATTAAAAAAATCTGAACAGTTAAATACTAACAAAGAATAATTTTAAATCTAATAATGTTTGTTGTTTATGTCATTAACTAGTGACTAGTAATTCTCTGCATACCAGTGATAAATATTTCTTATTGCAAGATGAGCTCCTTTGCTATCTATCATACTTTTAAGAAGGATTAATAATTAAACCAACAAAAATACACAAAAATTGCAACGGTGGTATAGAGTACTAACAAGACTAATCTAACAAAAGCTAACATTCTTAAAAAGTGTTAAGACTACTGCTGTGGGTGTTAATACTTCAAGAAATGTGTTAGTCGTAGTAACAGAATCTTTTCTTGGTGTCTTCCTTATCTAGGTGTCCCACAGTGATATTTGTAATTGATGCCCCTTGGACCAAGTTATCTCTTCATGAATTGAAATAGGAACCGCAAGTGGATGGATGACATTAGCATTACTAGACCCTTCATCAGCCATTTGTTCTTTGTGACGAGGATGTACAGGATTAGAAATTAGTACATTGGAGGGTTAGCTCAGGTTGGACGGTTGGGAGAAAGTCAGAGAGGCGAGATTTAGTTGGTTTGGACATGTGCAGTGGAAAGATGCTGGGTATATTGAGAAAAGAATTTTAAGGATAGAGCTGCCAGGAAAGAGGAACAGAGGAAGGCCTAAGAGAAGATTTATGGATGTGGTGAGAGAGGACCTGCAGGTGATGGGTGTGACAGAACAAGATGCAGAGGACAGAAAGACATGAAAGAAGATGATCCGCTGAGATGACCCCTAACGGGTGGAGCCAAAAGAAGAAAAAAGTACCATAAGTGGTAGAGCTTTTAGCTACAGAGCTAGGAAATTTTGGAATGATCTACAAGAAACTGTCTGTAGATTTTTTTTTTGAGATCTTCACTTCAGCTAATACAACTCTTTGCTGCTGAGCCATTATTATTTAATAATAGTTGCCCAACTATAAAGGTGGGTAACAGGCACCTACATATTGAACCAAATACAGTATATGTTGGAAAGCTTTTGATGGACACATTCTACAGCAGTTACAACATGTGTGTTCTAAGGATTGCCCAGTGAATTGTATTACCAGTTGGACTTGAGCCTTCATACTTTCACACTGAAATTTTTGGCTTACAGAGTTTTCTTCCATCTCAGTTTTGCTTGCTCCTCATTTGCTCTTACACTACCTTAAACATAGTAAGCAAGTTACTTTGCTTTTTATTGCTTTATTTTGTCTGTGTTACTTTGTGCTTGACAATCTAAATGGCATTTTGAAGGGCAACATATAAAAATAAATATAACTGCAACTTAACGACTGTATTGTGGCTCCATGGTGCGGTACTTAAATCCATTTTCACATAGCTCAGGAAGGTAAATCCTGGCCCAGTTTCTGTAAGTGTGGACTTTTTCTAAACAAATTATTCTTTAGGTTCTCCAATTTTCCACTTGAAGATGTGTTCTTTCATAACTGTGGATTCATGATTGAGTTGGTGTGGGTGCAGATTGGAGTATGTCCTGTAATGGACAGTGGCACCATGTCCCGAGTTGGATTCTGCCTTGTGCCCAGTGTAACTGGGATGAGCATTGGAACTTTTCAAATGAAACAGGTTTGACAATGGATGAATACATGAGAATATGGAATGTAGAATTTATTTCCTAGATATGTACACTGGTTGCATGCTGGTTAAATGTATTGTATTAATAAAAATCTTTTAATTTCTATTATAAACCCTCCAAATAATAGTGGATTTTTATTGAACATTTGCAAACCAAATTGAAGAAAATGTGGATAATACATATGCAAAAGCAGACAATAACTCAATAGTCTTTTAGAAGTGTTTACATTTCTGAGAAAGAAATGGCCCTAAGCCTAGAAGCTTCCTTTAATAAGCTTGTTCTACAATAAAGCTGATCCAAATAATGCCTGTCTATATAATATTTAACAATACAATGCAGGCAACAGCCAGAATGCAGCATAAGCAGGACATTCTGACTAATTGCTTAGTGCATTACCTCCTAAAAATCAAAGATTTTTTAATTCTCTTTTAATGTAAAGCAGTCAAGGAATTAAATTTTAGATTTACAAAATTAGCTAGAGGTAAAAACAAAGCCATTTATATCATAAGACAGCAATCCATTGTCTGTTGTCTTCCACAGATAGCTAGCCCAGAAAGAAAAGGGTGCTGGAGAGTCACTAATTAACAACTTTACAGCAAATTGGGACTGAATATAAATGAACTGTAATGTCACACTTGTCAGCAACATGGCTGGCTACCTTTTAAAAAAAATCCATCAACCGAAAAAATAAACATAAATAAATATTCAAACTCCAGCAAATCATCTTTATTAAATTTTGAAACCTTGAAATGTGAGTGAAAAATTAAATGAATAGCAACTCAGTAAGTGCACCTTGCCCCCTTTCCCTTTCTGTCCGACAACACCATACAAGTCAGGATTCCCAAGAAAAGAGGTCCCAATAGAGGCCAAGCTGCAGGACGGGGGCAACCTGATTGGCCTCCCAGAAGTCCTTTGTTTCCAAGATTGTTATTGTACCACCCAACAACAACATATTTATCAGAAAATTTTCCATGAGGGTTAATTCAAGTGAACTAGAACCAAATCAGTGTTGAAACAGATTGAGATAATCAGTCAGAAAGTCATTTAGGTAAAAGTTTATGAAGTTAAGTGAAAATAAACTAAATGGTTCCAAAATAATGAACAGATAACTAGAAAATACTAAGGTTTCAATTGATCAATTAATTTTCTGTATGTACTTTATTACAAAATTATAAGGATGCAACACCTATCCTTTCAGCAGCATTTGCAAAATAGGGACCAGCCTTTGATGGAGCACAGGAATAAGCTGGAAAAATGCAGAATTGTCAGTTAAAGCCTGGTGCATGTCTTAGAGGTGAGGATGGATACTCAATTACTGGAAGGGAATACAAGTAGACAACAGAAAAATGTACAAACACCCGCGATAAAATACAGGAACACAGGAATCACAGGCAGAAGGGCCCTTTCATTGGCCTGACCAGCCCAGCACTGACTCAGCTATGGAATGGCCAGTAGTGGGCAGATAGATTGATGGCTGAGGTCTCCAGGACTCTGAACAAATCAGAATCCTATTATGCAATATAATCAGCTCTTCCATTTTCCTCTGTTCTTGTGCTATTACTATTGCACTGTTTTATTGTATTTAGGATTACCTGTGTCCTGTTCTGTGTATTGTATTAACCCCATTTTTTGACACCCACTGCATGCCCAACCGACCTTAAAAGGGGTCTCTCTCTGAATTGCTGTTCCCAAGATTTCTTCCATTTTATTCCCTACAAGGGTTTTTTTTTTGGAAGTTTAGTTTTTTCATGTTGTCTTAGAGAGTCAAGGCTGGAAGGCTGTCAAAAACCAAAGCCTGTTAAAGCCCATTGTGGCACTCCTTGTGTGATTTTGGGATATTCAACAATATATTGTATTGTGTTATATAAAATGATCACACTGGCAATTGCGCACATATACCTGTACAAGAAAGCCAGGGATGCATTCTACAACATTACACTACATTTTCACAAGTAAATCTTGTTTTCATCTATTTTGAAACCCACTGTGTCTGTGGGGAGCAACTGCCTAAACAGGAGGCAAGGTTTCAAACAACTGGTCAGGTTCATGAAATGATAGATAGATAGATAGATAGATAGATAGATAGATAGATAGATAGATAGATAGATAGATAGATAGATAGATAGATAGATAGATAGATAGATAGATAGATAGATAGATAGATAGATCTGGGTTCCAATCCTGTGCCACTCATTATCTGTATAGAGTTTACATGCTTTAGTTGCATCTGAATGGGTTTCTCTCAAAATTTTGCAAAAATGTGTGTGTTAGGTTAGAGTCACAATTGTCTCTTTGAAGATGTAAATACAAATGGGCCCTGTAGTAGACTGGTACCAAGTCCAGAGTTGTTTTTCACACTGCCAATTTATGCAAAACAATTTACCTAAATATAGATTTGTATGATGTTTATTCATCTGTCTATATTCTGAGTACTCATATTTCATTATAATGCTAAAGCCTACTCAAGCAGGATGATTATATGTAAAGCAGTAACCCAACTTGGAAGAAATAGCAGTCCACTGCAAGAAAAATTCATTCACATAAAAATTCAGTCCTAATGAGCCAATTTAGAGTTATCAATTATCTTAAATCATACAAGTTTGAGGGACCAATTAAGAACACCAGGGGTAAAGTCAAGTAGACATAAGGAGATCATGCAAATTCCAAACAGGGAGAAACTGAGCTGATAAATGAGTGCAGTGGCTAAAGATGGGAGCCAGCAGCCTATTCTACAACATCACTACTTTTTTCAAGCACCTTTCATTTATTTTTTTAATCTGTTGTAGATTCATCAGTAGCCAGGGGATACACAGAAAATGTACACATGGACATTTACTAGAATGGGGTTTGAACTCAGGCACTTGGGGGTTTGAGACAGTATGGTCATCTAAAATACTTCCATTCCACCCTTCTTTATTTATAGTAATGAGCAATGAGTCAAGTAATTATTAGCCAGTTTCTCATGATCTGTACAATAAATAAGAAAATTAAATCAGTGAGTTTGGAATCTTAGGCAACTTAAATATGCTAATGTTGCTATATATGCTAATCAAGGAATTCAAAATGATTACTGTCTTTTGTACAATGACAGGTATTAGCAGCAAGTTTCTGTAAGATGATAGCTTGTTATGTGTTCATGATGTTCTGATTTAGATTATCAGATTTAGAATGAACTGCTATAGTCATCATGTACTTTGACTCAACATGCTCAGTATTTACACAACTCTTAAAGGTAAGTGGTTAGTGATGTGAATCAGCATGACAAGTACACAATAAAGATTGATTGATTGCTGGCAACAATTGATCCAAGAATATAAAAAGCTTCTGTTGCTTATATTTCTTCCTTTGCAGGTGATTAAATTCAGTTCAGTAATTTCCAAATCCTAAAAGACACATTTCAAACAGCGAAACTTAAACTATGATTTCCAAGCCTACGTGCATAAGGCAATAGCAATCTTCATTGCAACACATTTGTGAGGTATCATATCTTCATGTGAAGAATATGATATGATTTTTCTGGGAAAATGCATAAATATTTGAATATTTGGTTCTTTAAATTCAGAACATGTTTTTGACTAATATTACTAAGACTAAAATTTTGAATGCAGGTGTATAAACAAGATCATCAAACATTATGTGTTTTTTCACACCTACATGCATGAATTCCACTGAAAGACAGCTACCTCACACGTCAGTCTAGAGAAAGAAGACAAATCTGATCTTTAGAGCACTTCAAACGTAAACAATAGATAAAGGAAAGGCATCTGAGGGCGCCACTCTGGCAGCTGTCTAAGGTGCTGAAAGATGCTGTCACTGCATTGTCAAGATTCACTACCCTTTACTTTTGACCTTCTCTGTACACCACTGTTCTTCACTTTACTATGATGGTTTTTTTTTCATTGCACACATTTTCAATATTTCTGTATAATCAAATTTATTCTCTGCAGTCTTCATTAAAACAAACCTCTGAGCAAGTCTCTTCATCAGTTTGTGTGCTAATATACAGTATATATAGGCACATTCTTTACTTACAGAAAATAATGAACAGACCAGCAGAAGCTGAGATTTAGAAAAGGTTCCATCCACCAGGTGGCAGTGGTCCTCATATGGCAAATCAGTTGGGACACCCACAGGGGTGCTTGGAAATTGGTGTCCAGAGGTGGAGCATTGTTGGGGTTCTTGGGTTTTGTTAGAGGTGGTGGGGCCTCCCTACTTTCTTTATGGCCAGGCAGCACTTCCCAGAACATGGAATTGCAATGGAAGCATTCCCTGGTTGGACATAAAAGGAGTCCACTACTTCAGTTCGAATGAGTCAGAGTTGGGAGGCAGCAGGCAAACTCAGCATTCAGGGAGCTGGAGTTGGGTGGAAGAGGATGGAGCTTGCAAGAGAGGGGTGGAGGTGGTGAAGAAAAGGCAATAAAAAGAGAAAGAAGTGGGAAAGGACCATGAATCTTTAGGCACTGTGTTTGTGCTGTGTTGTGAAGAGGAAACGAAAATAAACTGTGTGTTGTGGACATCTGGTGTCGTGTCTGTCTGTGTCTAGGACATCTTTCACAACAGATACAAACACACTTCTAAGGATTCATTCCGAGAATTAAATTGTCACCTCACAATATTCAGTTATTTTACTGATCAATTTCTTATATAAAATCTTGGAACTCATGGTTACTTTAGGAATGGCGAGTCATCCAGGTCATGAGGAAACATCATACTACCAGTGTAATGTTTAACTGTTGGTATGATGGTCTTACAATATAAGGCTATGCTTGCTTTCTGCTGATAATAATGGGGCTCATTTCATCAAAAATGTCAGCCTTTCTCTCATCTTTCCAAAGAACATTCTACCAAAATATTTGGGAGATCATCCAGACACTTCTTGACAGTTGAGAGACAGGGATTTATGTTCCCTTGGTTAGCAGTGGCTGTCGCCTTGCTACTTTCAAATGAATTTGGTTCTTACTTATCTGAAAAGATAATGTGTTATATATTATTATATGATATCTTATTACATAAAGTAAAGCTGAATGTATGAATTCAATCTTGAAGCATGGTGATTTCTGAATAAAAATGTCATATTTCAAAAACACAGAATATATTCTAAATATATAATGTATAATTTAGACACAAGAACAGATTTGAAACATATGTTGTGAAGTAGGTTTGATATAAATGTTTTCTAATTTGCAGTTATGTTTTTCTGATGTTTTTCATATCCATTTAATATTTTGAATTATGTACATTTCAATTTCAGTAATATTTTTTTATTGTAAAATTAATTTTTTTAGTAAGGGTAACACAATGTTAGCATGGGTTGGCTACACCGTTGCTAGAGAATTGGGCCAGTAAGGCTAAATTCACCATTGTTTTGGTTCAAAGGTGAGTGCACTTCCTATTACCTAATATTGCAGACTAGCAAAATACCCGCGCTTCGCAGCGGCGAAGTATTGCCTTAAAATTTTTATTAAGAAGAAAATTAAACCTTTTTAAACTGAGGGAAAATATATCAATAATTATTTGTTAAGGATCTCTTTGTATACCACATTGTGAGTCCGGCCCTCCGGTTGTAATATGACCAAGCTGTGCGCTGAGCTTACTCTTGAGCATGCTATGTACAGTAGGCCATGTGAAAAGTAATCTTGTTTCAAATCTCACAGCTTGGATTGCTGCTGTCATAATCGGTTTGAGTTTCATGGTTTGTTTAAATTAAAACAGTATTTGTAGGACTTGTGTTGAAGAAACATTCGGCATCTGTCAAGCATTGCAAGTATACAACCGGTTTCATCGATAACTTCACATCCAGCTTTTGAGAGTTTAAACATTCATAAACATCAAAGTGTCCACTACTGAAATTGTCACCTGTCAATCTAAGATGTTTAGGAGGCATTGGCGGTTGTCGAAAGGTGTAAAATATTTGGCCATTTCGGTACACTTAAAAGCGACAACTGAACAATTCACCATCAGCCATCAACTCACATGCTGATGTATAGGTGAAAGGCTTAAGCATTTCACTCTTATAGTGCTCCTGTGTAGTATAATTATCTCCTGAACCATCATCAGTCCACACCTTGAACCTGTCCCAGTCATTCAATACATAAGACACAATGTTCCTCCGGATATCAAGAGTGAGCCTGATATGGCCGTACAATATGTAACAAAGAGAATGGAAAAGGTAGGTGCCATCTCCGGGCATGGAAACCACTCAGTAAGTGACAGTTCTTTGATCGATGGTGATCACCTTGATAGACATGTTAATGGGGGTATGGTTGGAATGATAAAGGAAATGGGTACCTAAACAATGTAAAGTAAGTCTAAAATACCTACACAATAACTATAATCGTAATAAATGAACAATAAAACAGCGGAGAAGCAGTGAATTAAATAAAAAGGCTGTAGTTATCAGCAGGGAGACGTGAATCCCGTGGCGAAGCAAGGAAGGGAATATAGAGACTGGAGCGACGGATGGCCTTATATAGGCAGGCAGCCAACAACGTGGGAGGCGTTGGGATGGGGGACCCAACGCCGCTTCACACGGTGACTGAGCTGCAGGCTATGGACATATGTAGGATTCAGTTAGCGTTGGGAACCCGCGTACCAAATTTCCTGAAGATGGGCCCATAAGTAACAAAGACAGTTGAAAAGTTCAATATGGCGGCCGACAGTGGCATCACACCACCGAAATAAGTACCAAATTTCAGCCTTCTACCTACACGGGAAGTTGGAGAATTAGTGATGTTGGAAAGTTCATTATGGAGGCCGACAGTGGCGTCATACCATCGAAATAAGTACGTACATTGGTTTCGGTTAGCGCAGGAAGGCCGCCTACCAAATTTCGTGAAGATGGGGCCATAAATAAGAAAGTTCAACATGGCGGACAGTGTGTTTTATCTTTTTTTTTTTTGATCTTTAACAATGAAAGTACCTAAGGTAGGCTGACATGACTTGTACAGAGTAGCTAATGGGTAACTACCATCTTGTTATGCTAACGAAGACTAGTAGGAAGAAACAAAATGACAAGAAGATGAGACTTAGTCAAGTAACAAGCTAGAGTACAAATAGTCAAGTAACAAGCTAGAGTACAAACCAAGCAAAGCAAAGGATCAGGATGTCAGAAGCAGAATATTAAGCCACAATTCAAGTGAAAAGTACAAAACTAGGAAGATATCTTTAGAAAGCAATTTGTTTAGCAGCATTTCATGTTATCCTGTACCTCAGATGAAAAAACAATATTAATTGACGACGTTTGTCGATCAAACAGGAAGCTGCATCCTAATAACATGGACACAAAATAGCAGCATCCAATAACAAAACAAAATGGAGTTAAAATCAGTGCCAAATAAGATAATAAAAATAAATTCTTAAAATAATATCTGCACATGATCATAACATGGCTCAATGCAATAAATAGACTGAAGAAAACATATCAGGATAAGCAACTTGTGGCATGGCAGTTGACAACCAAAGAATGTTTCACTCCTATTGGTGAAAATGAAAAAAGGTGTGAAGGCCTCATGAATCCCAATTCTTGCTTATTTATGTTGATAGGAAGATCAAAGCATGTAGAAAAATTCAGTCCTGTGATGCTGGCAAAAGTGTAGTCCTTCCCTACACTACATTAATTTATCAAGATTTATCTGACTGCAACATTGTTTACCATACAATCCTTGTGTATCTTCTGAAGAATCAGAGTAGAAGTGATCAGAACCTTCTAGTACTTGGTATTATTCCTCTGTATCTACAGTATATACAGCTTCTATATAAAGCCTTGTCTTTTATTTTCTCTTTTGATTTCCCACTCAAGGATTTGTGCTGAGCCTGTATGCCCTCAAAATATAATGTTATAACTTTTCATCTTTGTGTGTGTGTGTGTTCTGAGGAGTATGTATGGCTAGATTAGGCAGTGAGTCAAGTCTGTTAAGAAAAAGATTCACTTTTGAGGGCGTCTATAGTTAATTACACATTTTTCATTCATTACAAACCTGAGTACATACTTTCCTATACTGCAGTTTGGGATATGCAGTAAGTTGATGGAAATAATGACTAATTACATTGCTGTTAGGCAAGTAATTACCAAGCTGTTACAGAGCATGCACACCATAAAAAACAGATACTTAATGTGAAGTGTTTCTTGGAACTTCTTTTTGATCTTCAAGAAGGATGTAAAACAAGGCTGAAGAATTGTTAATTTTTTAATATTTCATATTCCATAAGTTAAAATAATGTACTGCTTTTGGCATTTTAAACTCAAACTATAACAGGTTTGCATAATTCAGTCTCACTCCTGCACTCAGACATATAACTTTCCACTCTTTACCCAATTCATGCATGACTCATATGGTGGGGCTAAAGAAACCATCTTAAAGCTAAATTCGCTCCTCCGCAGTGCACTAGTGTCATAGCTGTGCTGCCTAAAACATCACATTCACTCCAAGTTTAGTCCTTTTTTTATATATTGCCCTTTAAAGCAATAATTTTCAAATATAACATTTTAAGTTAATTTGAGAAAATGCTTCAGAATAATCATCTCTAGAGGAAATAACAGTTCGGCATCACATATCTCAGACAACATCCTAGCCAATGGGTGGAACTGAAGGAACATTTGGCAATTTAGTAATTAAATCTGACTTATAAACAGCCATACCCCAATTCCTTGGAAAATAAGAAACATTTTCTGTGTTAGTGTATCAGCCTTGAGTGAATACTTAAGGAACATTGTCAGTTTCAATTAAAAGAACAGCAGTGGCGTGTAGCTGAGCAAAGTCCTTTCAATCCTTTTCTCTACAAAGATAAAAAAACTATTGTTACTGGGTTAAATGGTTGACTGTCATTCTGCTGAACAACTATTTTCTAAACTCAGTAGCTTTATTGATAAACAGCCTTGAAAAAATAATTTGATGCACAATTGTTGGAATATAGGCAAGATGTTTGTTTTTTTTTAACTTTCAGCATTAAAATAATTAAACCCAAATGTCGGCCACTTATCCTTCAGAAATCCCTAACAATCCATCTAAGCAAACTGAACAAAATTTTAATATAAGGGTTACAATATCCACGTGATGTCAAGCACAGACTGCTACTGCAGTGTTTAATCCTCTTTATTCTATCGTCAGGCCTAGAAAGTAGATTGGATTGAGTGAAGAATGGGGTGCCTGCGGTTTTTACTTTTACAAACATTTTTAAACAGCGTTTGTAAAGCAAATAAAAGAGAACCATGCTGTTCTATTTCATTTGCCCACTAAAGTACAGAACATATCTTGCAGAGGAGGCTTAACTCCATACATGGGAATCATAAGATACTGTATCTTCAAGAACAACCAAATTCAGCAAATAAAACCAACTAAGCTACTCTAAGCCCTTTTTTTCTTCACACACCTCTCTTTAATCAGTTTCCTTCTTGAACACTGAAGACAAATGAAGTTTTTAAGGTAAATCATTCATTTGGGCTATATAGCTGAACAGACATTGATAATATGCTTAAAGCATGCACGCCTCTGCCTCAGTGCTCTCCGATAACAATTATATAAAAATAATCATCATCATTTGTAGAATAATTTTAGTAAATGTTATGCTAAACTTAAAATATACTTGACTTTTTAGATGCTTCTTTGTCCAAGTATTATTAGTATATTTTGCTAATGTAGTATATTTTGTGAGGGACAAACCAACATCCCAGTTGGGATAGACCCTGCTGCCTTGTCCGACCAGGTCGCAACTATAAAGGAAGGTCAACGAGGGAGCTGTGATATTCTGTCTCCACATCAGGACATAGACACGTAAGGATGACCTTGTTTGGCCTGGGAGGATGGAAGGACAGGTCAGTGTCCACTGTACACTGGGTGGAAGCATCTTGTCTGGCAAGTCCCAAATCGATACCCGCAGGACAGCATGGGAGTTGTGGTCCCATGGGGCTGCCCTGTTGGGTTCTGTGGGGGTTACTGTCAGCCTGGAAGTGCTTCCCACGGGTGATTGATTAAGTATTCTCTGTTAAAAGAAAGCCCTTCACTTGGTCCAGGGAGTCGGAGTCAGGTAAAGCTCACCAGGGATGATTAGAAAAGAAAAGAAAATGTTATTATTATTATTATGGGTTATTAGAAAAAGAATTATAGAAAAGAATTATTGTTTTTTTCTCAAAGAAGAATTTGTCATTAAAGGAGCCTGGAAACAATGTATTTGTTTAATAAATGACTTTATTTTAAACTGGTACTGTTTTTTTAGCAGTTGTTGGGGCTTATTTAGGTAAATTGTATTATAGTTTTGTAAAACCTTTTGAAATGTATTCATGTATGGAATGTAAATAAATGTATGATGACAATTGCTTCCTTTAAGCCAAAATCTTACAGATTTCTTTTATCTAAGATAATTTATTTGACAGGTTTCATTTTATCCATTCTAAATACAGTTTTTAGATACTGTATATCCTCATTATGACAAAAATGGACTAATATGAATAGTATTGCCCTTGCAGTTTGTTACCATGATTGTTCTTGTACAAAATTTAAAATGAAATTGTGTTATTTCACGATCCAGTGCTGGGACAAGTAAATGATAGTACATTTTAAATGAGTTATATTTTATTGATATAACAAAAGATGAGTGTCTTGGGAGTACACCATCAAAAACTAACACCATATCTCATTATGGATTAATCTAACATTCATATATATAGAAAGAAATTCTGAACCCAAACCAGCAGAGCTCGGTATTAGCTGTAAGTAAAAATAATGGCTGTCATCACCATATTGTCATATACTGGAAAGCATTAGATAAATCAAATGTGAAATGTAACCTTACTACTTTGACACTTCATCAAGTCTCCTCAATAAACTGGGTGGTCATGTGTACCAAGCAAAATAACCGTATCAGAAGATATCACTTAATCAATAATATGTTTAGTTTAAAACGTTTCTGTGCTGTGACAATATAATTAAAGTAGTTGGCTCCCAGGTCAGCCTAAATTACCCACATCAGCTACTGGAGTTCTTGTTTTGGCTGGTAGCTTGGGGGGGAAAACCTTTTTTGATCAAGCGCCATCCCCCAGTGGGATAGCATAAGTTGGTGTCTGGCAATTCTGCATGGACTGAGTGTCCACTTTTTTCAACATAGGTACTATTATAAAACAGATAATCAAAGAAAAAAAATAATTTCTGGTAATAATAGTAATAATCATAATCATAACAAAATAAAAGAATTGCAGAGGATTACAGGAAATGGCTACTTTGGAATGTCCTTCTTCACTATGTGGTATGTCCCTGGTGTGGTAAGAAAAAAGAAGAAGCTAGAGAGCACAGTAAACACCATTTCTAAACTCAAAGGATGCTCTCTCAGTGCTGTGGATGTAGTCTACTCTTCCATGCAGAAATATAAAATTCTAAAGACCTTATCTGGTTAGACTTGCTCCACAGATCTGTCACCTAGGTGTATTAAGGTTACTGCCAGATTTCCTAAAAGTATTCACAAGAATCTGATGAAATGCCAGTGGAAGTCTGAGGGAAATAGTTACTTCTGAATGTCCCCCATCACTGTGTGGAACAGCAATATTTGTGGTGTGGTAATTAAATGCCAGTGGAGGTATTTAGGGGAAGAAGGAGCAGAACTGTTGTGGGATCTAAAGCAAAATATCTATGAACAAGACAAAATATCAGAGAAGCGGAGAGACAGTGTGATTGTACTGATTATATTATAATGAGGAGAAAGATAATTGGGATTGTGGAAACTATAAAGGGATGCAGCTAATGTCACACACAATGAAAATCTGGGAAAGGGTTATTATAGAGAGAAGACTTAGAGAAACGAGCACCATAGGGAAGACCAGTTTGGGTTTATGCCAGGCAGAGGCATAAAAATTGATGCAGATTTTGCATCGAGAAATCTTGTAAGGAAACATTGAGGAAAAACAGAATTGCTTGCATATTCTCTTTATCAATTTGGAAAAGGCCTATGAGGTCTGGAAGAGCATGAGGGAGAAAGGAGCACCAGAGAAGAATATGAAGATTGTCCAGGATATTTATGATGGAGTGAGGATCTGGGTTAGATGCAGTCTCAGGGTAAGATTCCTGTTACAGCAGGTCTACACCAGCAATCTTTTTTAAGACCTTACCTCTTTCATGTTACCTTTGGATGTGTTGACTGAAAGGCCCATCTCCTGGGTGCATTCTTTTTGCTGATTACATTGTGTTGTGTAGCACTAGACAGGAGGATGTGGAGAGGAGGTTAGGAGATGGATAGGACTTCATAAGATAAAGGATTGTAGATAAATAAGAAAAAGGTAGTATATCAGAAGTTTAATTATGATCAGGATTAAAAAGTTAGCCTGTTGGGAGAGCTACTGAAAAGAGTGCATAATTTTGCATATCTAGGATTAGTGGTTGCCCAGGATAGAGAATTAGATGTAGAGATAACCCACAGATGTTGATTGTTATTGCTGTGTGCTTTGGGAGAATGATGACATCTGGTATATATTGGTATTTTCTTTGTATGAGCTTCATAAAATTTAAGCAACTGATATTGTAACAAAGGTACATTAAATAGGAAAAGAAAGAATCTAATAGAAAAATGGCTAATGCAAAGGCTATGATAATGTCCTTGTAATCTAAAGGTCTGAAATTCCAACACTGAGCTACCGCTCCATCTCCATCACCTGTCAATGAGCATAGATCAATTTTAATGATACGTGATATGTCAGTGAATAATGTCACCTGGTGTAACAGGTAGAACATCCTATTCATAGTCAGCATCCTTCACGGTTAAGTAAAATTAACCAGCAATTGTAAATGCATTTACAATTGATTCTTCCCCATGACTTCACCACCTTAGTTAGATGCTTCATTTGCTTAGTCTTTCAAGTTTTTTTGGGCATAACATAATTAGACAAGAGAATCTCAGGGAGAGATTTGTAATGAACACAGCATGTCTTTACAAATCAATTTATAGAGAAAAATCAATAACTGTAACATTTTAGGAAGCAGGAGACATCATTAAGCAAGATCTTTGAATGGTCAGGATTTAAAGATTTTACTATTTTCATAAATACAATTTTAAAAACTAAATACTTTTCTTTAGAATGCATTTACTTTGTAAAACTGGCTTTAATGTACCATGTACCAGGTGGCTAATTGGTTAGCATTGCTCATCTATTGATCCAGTGTTGCAGGTTTGAATCCAGTGCCCAACTGTGGCTGTATGGAGTCTGTATATTATACCTGCGTGGGGATCCTTTCTCCTAGTACCCCAGTTTTCTTTCTATATCTCAAAAGACATGCCTGTTAGATTACTTGATTATTCTAAATTGGCCTTATGTGGGTGTGCAATACTGTGGCAATTGAATGGACTGGCACCTATCCCAGTTTGACTCTTATCTTACATCCAATACTGCTAGCATAGACTCAAACAACCATGAAGTGGATTATGTCAGATTGATAATACAATGTAATATATACGTCATATTATCTGTTATAAATAATATATATAAAATGGATTCTGTGGTTCTACATACTGTAGAGCTATTGCCACAGAAAGAATCACTTTATTCTGTGAAGGGTCCTTTTTATGTGAATTTTTTTTTTATACTTAGAAAAGGCTCCTTATATATGGACAAAACAGAAATCTTTAATGCATAGTGGGATACCTAGCAGGATAATGACAGATCAAGAAAACCCCAACATAGCCTGTTATTGTATATAGGAAGAGTCCTTTAAAAATCATGAACCGCAAATCTGTTATCATCTGTTCAAGTTATTTATGTGACTTATTATGGGTCTAAATGCATAAAGTTGCTTTCAGGATATGTTACATAAAGTACTTTAGGGAACCAAGAATGGAACCATAAAAAGAGCCAGTTTTATTGTGTTTCATACCGCCATTCACACTTAACATAAATAGTTTACAATTATTTGAAGACCATGAAGATATAAGAGAAGGAGAGATCAAATTTCCCTAAGCAGTGTGTGCATGTGTGTACACATACTTATACCTTGTTTCAGTTTCTTTTATCTTATATCTAATGGACTTGTATCTTATTACATTATGTAATTACCATGTAAGCTACCATTTGTATGAACCCTTTTGGTTAGGTAAATAGTAAAGTTCCTCTAATATCTCGACTAGATTCTTTCAAAAAGTTATTAAGTAACCCATTTCAGTTACAGTATATGACTTGGTAGTTTGCTCCAAATTCCCATGACCCTTTGTGTGAATGAGTGTTTACTGGCATTATCTTAAATGCATTCCCCTCAAATTCCTCTTTTCTCCATGAGTACAAGATTATTTAATTGTACACATTCTGATGGATCAGCTTTCAGAATTTTGAAAACCTGGATTGGGTTCCAACAGTTTGCTTGTTCAAGACAAAATAGATGGTATAGTCCAAGAGGAAACACATTTTCACATTCATGTAATATTTGCATAGAGTGCATGATTTATGCATCTTGTGAAAACAAGAACTACTAAAGCCACGAGGAACATTTTTTCCTTTGTGTATATAGTGAATATGCATTAAAGTAAGCTAACAATAAATCAGCAAAGTACACAAAAACACAAAATTACATATTTACTGTCATATAAGGCCTAATCAGCTATTCAAAAGTTAATTTCAGTTTGATACAAATTATTGAGATATCACAAAGTAAAATAATCTCCATGGAAGTATACAAACCTTTAACCTAGATTTAAAAGGGGAAACAAACACGATATGCACAAAACACAAATCCTATCAAATGAAAATCTGGCCAGTATTGAAAACTCTACAATTTGAGTAAGAACCATTACAAGAGAAAAACAAATGCTGGAAGCACCAGCAGTATCTTGAGAGCGTAATATAAATTAAGTTATAGAATAACAGGTTAATAAAAGTAATGTTGTACATGAGTGAGCCTCTAAAGATACAGATGAGTTTAATGCCTTTCATAAAAATTCTTTCTTACTGCTCTATGTTATTTTGCTTTATTTTGTCACATCGCTGTAGTGTCATTGCAGTAGTTGTCAAGTTTTTGCTATTATAGCTGATTGGAGCGCACATGTCTTAATGAATTCTCATGTTGTGCTGTGTTTCAGCATTTTAAATTTGTCATTTAAGGACGTAAGGTGTGACAAAGCAGGTTGTCAACCTATCTGATCCTTTCAACTTTTTGTTCCTGTTGCTTTTCTTTTGGCCACCATCTTCTTTATTGTTTGATCTGTTTGTTACACTTTTTATTCTAGGTAGTTTAAGGTTTGTACTAGCCTTGTATGACTAAACAGAGGAAGGAAGTCCTTGCAGGCTACATTGAATTGACTCCAACAAGGTTATGATCTTGTGTAATTTTTTGTATTAAAACTGTTACTGATATTATTTTATCGTTATGTGTTTTATGATTATTTTGTTATTAATTTTACCTTCCATTTTGTTATTCATAGGCACTTTCACCTTGTCCTAAAAATTCCTTACAAAATCCTAGATTCTCAATATAGCAATAGGGTTATTACAGTTCCCTTTGTAGTCAGCCTGCTTTACATTCTGCTTTCCTTCCATTAATTAAAAGTTTTAACTAATAGTCATTTTAACTTCTATGTGACAGTCTGTGTGTATGATTAGACATATTTCAGGAACGTTAAAGATAAGGAAAAGGAAATGTTGAATAACGTAACTATTGTAATAATAATTGCATGTGCGCTTGGAAAAGTGAGCGCATAATGTGTTCGCACATGTGTGAGAATCGCACATGCTTTTTGGTTGTTGTGATTTTTACTGTGAAATAAAGATCGTTCTAGCAAGTGAGAAACTGTGTACTTTGTAAATACAACAGATATAGTAGTAGATGTCAAAGTCAACATTGAGGCTGAATAAGGGTGGATATCAGGAAATGCTACAATGTTAAATAGGAAGAGGACTGTTTGGGCACTCTGTCTTAAAAAGATCCAAATGATGTTCTTGTTATAAAAATTGGTGACACTAAATTTGCTTGAGTGAGGTAGAGTCTATGCAGAAGTGTGTACTTTCTTATTGATGGTAACAGATTAGTTAGCAATGCTGTAATTGAAAAAAAAGGTTTGTAAAATGAATGAATAAAAGGGATATGTTTCTTAAATGCACCCAATTATCAATAAAGAGAACAAAATGCAATTGGCTACTTACATACATATACAGTATAGGTGTACAGTGTAAAGTGTACTGGAAGATAGAATGAGGTACATTTAATATATAAACTTAACTAAAATGTGCCAGTTAAAATGTAAAATATGACTTGAATCATTTTTACAGGGAGGGAACACTTTAAAACAAGAAAATGTAATTAAAGAAGCAATTTTCTTCATTTGCTGGACTAACTGAAGCACTAGATCAAATTCCTTTTTTGCTCTTCATTCTTTTGGCACCACAAATAAAAAAATTGACTCAGAAAACTGACAGAACCAATATCAGAAAAGAAAGCATCATTACATTTTTAGGATTAATAAATGCTGACTGACTCACTAAACACATGTGTCGGTTGCTACTGTGATAAGTCTGAGTTATATTACTGTTGAAATTATGCCAAGAATGCTTGCCAAATATTACCTAACAGCAAAATTGCCTGTGGTATCTGCCTGGTCATTTTTTTATTAGACAAATATAAATGACAGCTCTGCTTTATGCATGTTTTAGTTAACTACATCTGGCAAGTACTTTTATGCCACCAGTGTTTAACAAATGTACATTTTTGTTAACCTTTCATATTATTTACCATACATGTAAAGCTATATGCCTGATGACAGCATCTCTTTGCCCTAAGTTTGACCTCCTGGGAAAGCATCTGTTTTAAGCAAAAAAAAAAAAAAAAAGAAAAGAAAAAAAACAGAAAAAAGAAAATGAAAAAAGACAAAATTGTAATTGCTTAAAGATGGTGTTCACAGTAGGGATCACTTTGAAAGACTGCCTAATGCAAACCTAATTAACAAAGAAGCAAATTCCAGAGATAGAAAGTGAAAATCTGAAAGAAAGGAGTATCTGAATAGCATATAATTTGTGAAAAGCTTTTTTGGATTTCCATTTTGGATAGGAAAAGAAAGGAAAGTTTTCGTTCATAATTTGCAAAATGTCTGCACATATACAAATGAGCCTCTTTTCTACCACAGCCGACTTATTTGGCACAGTTTTGTGTTTTGCAATTTATTGAATCACACTTGATATTCCACCCTCAGTAAAATAATTCCTTTGAGTCAAATTACAGTTGTAAGCTTAGCAATTAAGTTTTAACGTTTGTGTTATTTGCCAAAGGGTCTTTTCTGCCAGTGAAGCTTTGTCTGATTAGTTCATGAAGCAACTATATAAAGCAAGCCAATAAGGAAAGTAAACAGGGAATGAAATATAGCGTTTATTTATTTATTTTATTAAAAAGGATCCAATTAGTATTCAATAATGTGTTTTTGGTCAAAAGTTCATTTAGTGACAAATTAGGTTGTAAAAAAGTTCTACTAAGCTATGAACCTAGGCTGCGTCCATGTTTCCTCCCTTGACATGCTGTTTATGCGTAATCCCTCCCCATCCATTTGTGTTGCTTGGCAATACTAATTACATGTGTCAGTCCTTTGACAGGCTAAAGAGAAAAAAGGAACATATGCCTTGGGTTCTCCATGAGCATTTTGACTTGTGCCCTCTGCAAAAGTGTTTTTATGTCTGTAGTACTTAATTGTAGTGATGTACCTTTCATTTTTTATTGTTTTTAGAAATGTAACTTGTCTATTTTGATTTTGCCTGTGCTTGTACAGTTTTACAACTTCTGTCTCTGTCTTGAACTAACTCTGGCTTTTACCCATCTGTCTGCTTTTGACTATTCTTTTGGGTTAAGTGACAAGAAACATTAACAATGAGACTCTATAATGTGAGATCATGTCTGGAGAATGACGTGCAGTTCTGGTAACCTGGCTACAAAAAAAAAAATACATTAAAAAAATCTCTTGAAGGTGAGAGAACAAGTAAGCATATCCCTGAATTAAACAGCCTCCATAGACAGGCTAAAGGAATTAAATATCTTTAATCCTGAGCAATGAAGATGATGTGAAGAGGTAATCTAGGTCTTCAAAATTCTCAAAGACTCAAGGAGCCCATTGTAAATTAAGACAAAGTACATTAAACAAGGATGCTACCTAAGACCAATTCCTTCATGGAAATGGTTGAAGGGAAATTTGAAACAGATTATCAAGTTATATAATTAACACCGGGGTCTTAAAATATGTTAACAACTTTCTCTTTATTAATTTTACAAATGGTTACTACCCTTAACTGGTAATAGCTATAAAGCTCAAACATAAAACTACTACTTGGTCTATATGAAAAATCCCTCACAAGGAAAAAGAAGCAAAATAAGTAAATCAAAATGATTAACCAAGTAAGTAAATAGAAAATGAAAAAGTATATGCAATAATGAATTGGTATATTTTTAACTTTTGATTCCACCCCATCAAAGAAACAAAACATACTGTGAATTCAAACATTTACAAATGAGACAACCTCTTACAGGAGTCCAAAGGAAGTCCATAAATATGGATCATAGTCGGTGATATAGGCTAGAAATGAACAAACCAGCATAAACAAATACTATTTTAAAGGGAAAGAGTGCTATCCCATTAAACGAGCTAACCAGTTATCTTTTACCAGTCTATCAATTTAAGTAGAATCACAAACTACAGCTGTGGATACTGAGCCTTACAAAATGACAGCTCAGATGGATATTCCAAACACAATTAAGTGCTGAAGGCTCATTATGTTTAGAATCCAACATTATAAGAATCTACTAAGGCCTCAGAGTCTCTGAAAATGGCACTGGTAAAGTACTTTGAGTTAGCATTCATATATAAAAATGTGCTATACATCCTGTTGGACAACTGCTCTATGCTAATGCATTCCTTATAATTAAAATCAAAAGATACACAGGGTAGTCAAGACCTACAAAATAATTAATGACAACCATATGTCACAGCACCACAAAATTTTAAAAGGTGGGTCAATGATATATTAGACCAGTTTATTATACTGCTAGCAAACTGAACAGTAAGAAAACAGAGAACGTAAAGGACTGGGAATTTAATTGAATTAGAGTAGAAAAGAGTCAATAGAACTGTTGCACCAAAACCAAATTGCAAACCAAAGATCAAAGATTGAAAGAAATGTAAGGAGTCATGATCAAGAACAATTAGAAAGGCAGGCACAGAAAGAATTATTGTTTTGAAATCCAATCATAGAAACATGGTGGAGAGTTGTGCTGGTATTTTAGCAGTTGTATAACAATTATGTCAGATGTCACTATACACAAGCCTCACAAAATTGTGTCACTTGTGGTTTTGCAGTAACACACAGGGCTGTCTTAACAGCATTTTAGGCCCCCTGGGCAAAGCAGTCACAACATACATAGATTAGCATGGGGCCCCCGGGCAACTGGCCAGCATGCCCATGCGTTAAGACGCCCCTGGTTACACAACAAAAAATAAAAATAATACATTAATACAGTATTCATATTGCACTAAAATTTTAGAAACTAAGAAAAAAGGTACAGCAAATCATGCACTCAGTATTTTCCTTTGAAAACCCTTGACTCAACTAAGATTCTTAGCAAAAAAAAAATT
Source organism: Polypterus senegalus (assembly GCF_016835505.1). Taxonomy (NCBI): domain Eukaryota; kingdom Metazoa; phylum Chordata; class Cladistia; order Polypteriformes; family Polypteridae; genus Polypterus; species Polypterus senegalus. The sequence goes on along the minus strand of NC_053161.1, from coordinate 120,410,553 downwards.
GAAAGATACACTCATAATAGAGCTCTCCTCCTAATGTGTGGCCTCTGGATGTGCCTGTCTGTTTTAGCAGCAAAGAAAAGGGCATGGAGGTTGGACAAATTAACACTAGAGAGTATAACACTGCCAAAGTACCAGATACTCAACTGTGTTATCACAATGTTGAGAATCAAGAAGGTACAATATAACTCTGAAGGAAACTTCAGGCAGATGTTTCAAATTGTGAGTAAATACCTTCTGCCCAGCTCAAAACTCTGGAGCTGCTTTTCTTTTGCAATTAGTAAAACATCAGGCAGAGGCTTCCTCGTTCTTCAGATTTTCTTGCATTAGTTCCCAAGTGCTCTTGAGCCTAGTAAGATATACTGACAGAATAGGAACACTGGAGTATTAAGAACTACACTCCAACAGGTTTGGCTTAAATCTATACAGGCATTCAAAAAGAGATATTCCTGTAGTAGAATGGCATTGCTAAATTAAAATTAAACATTTAACCTTATCAGCAATCTCCAAAATGATAAAATTAACTGGAGTCCTGTATCAGAGATTTTAGAAGAGCATATGCCATTTAGTCAGACCACCGCTTTAAGAAATACTTTTCACATGTTTGACACTTTCTGGGATTTTATAATTGGGAATAGCAGACACCTATCTCTGGTCCGTAGTAAAACCATTACAAGAGATTTTATATACTAAAAACAGGATACATTCTTTATGTAACTCACAATTATTCAATTTTTTTACATATAAATGATTTTATCTCTATTAGAAGATAATGACATGCAAACAGGCCACACAGAGTATTAGTGATTATGTTGTGATATTTCAAACCAGTGTAGCTGATCAAGGGTGACCAAAGAGTTCTTTCATTTCTTATTTTAAGAAGGGTCTCAGCTTATACATAAAAGATTAATTAGCCAGCCATGATGAAGGTAATACTCTTAGTGAAGTGTTTTTTCTTCTTGTTATATTGCTGTGGCACTTGGTGCGAATGCTCTTCTTCCAAGCTATTTTAATCATGAGAAAGACAACTGAGATGCTGGGCGGCTTGAACAGTAGAAAGATTTAGATGAGAACAGACAAAGCCCAACAAATTTGCGAATCCAATCCACTTGCTTTCAATACTATCTATCCATCCCTGTTAAGAGGTAACCTCAGAGATATACAGGTGGATGAGCCTGTGGTGTCCTGAATAACGGACTATCTGTTAGATAGACCACAGTTTGTGAGACTCAAGGACTGTGTTACTGATATGGATGTGTGCAACACTGGAGAACCACAAGGTACAGCCCTGTTTCTGTTTCTCTTCACTCTGTCCACTTCCGAATATATATATATATATATATATATATATATATATATATATATATATGTGACAGACAGCCGGGACCCATGCCCGGCCGGGACGCCCCTGCTGCATATGTTCCGGGGGAGCCACCATGGACAGCTCAATACCTCCCCCGGGACGCTTGGTGGCAGCCTCCCTGGCCATTGTTCGTTTCCCAGCTGTATAAAGTGCTTTGGGACTGTGTTGGGCCTATGGGACACGGGGAAGACGTGCGCCCATAGGCGAAGAAAAATAAAAAGCCTATTTATTTTACACGTGCCTCTGCGTAAGTCTGTGCTGGGTCGGGCGCTATATAGCGCCTTTTACAATATATATACTGTATATATATATATATATATATATATATATATATATATATATATATATCTATAGATAGATAGATAGATAGACAGATAGATAGATACTTTATTAATCCCAAGGGGACTAATCACTTGCAAAAATTCTCAGATGATTGTGCACTTATGGGGTGTATTGATAAAGAGGATGAGACACAGTTTCTGTGTCAGGTTGAGAAGTTTGTTTCTTGGAGCAAAATGAATTGTCTACATCTTAACATCAGCAAAACCAAGGAAATGGTTGTTGACTTTCGCCATATCAAAGATCCTCAATGTCCAGTCATTCTATTCAGGGAGTGGATGCAGAGGTGGTCTATTCCTACTTGGGGGTCCACATCAATGACAAGTTGGACTAGTATGGAACACAGAGGAACTTTATAAGAAGGGAGAAGGGGGCTCTTCTTCCTTAGTAGACTGTATTCCTTTAATATCTGAAGTGACATGCTTTACATCTTTTACAACTCTGTTATATCCTAGAGTGCGGTATGCTGGGCTGGTAAAATCACTTCAAGTGAGGCCCACCAGATCAAAAAACTAATTAAAAGGGCAAGCTCAGTTATGGAGTGCACTCTGGACCCCCTGGAGGTAGTAGTAAAGGAGAGAATTTAAACAAAACTGAGTGTCATTATGAACAATACTGCCCATCCTCTCTCTGACACACTGACACTGAGGACTTTCAGCCAACGAATTGTTCAGCAAAAGTGTGTCAAGAAACACTACTGGGGCTCCTTTACACCAACAGCAATACATCTGCATAGTGCCTCACTGTGACTGTAACTGCCAAGTCAGAAGTTTTCTTTTCTTTTCTTTAAATTTTCTTCCTTTTTAGTCATTCTGGAGTGTGTTCAATCCATAGTGTGTGTACGATATATATTTATTTATCTATTTATGAATTTACTTAAAGAGCTGCCACGAAAAGCCAAATGTCCCCCTGGGGACAAATAAAGTTGTATCATCAACATTTAATTCCTCCAAAATAACATCAAGTTGAGTTTTGAAAGTTTCTAAAGTCCTAGTGTCTACCACACTTTTTGTTAACTATTTCCATGTTTCTATGAATCTCTGTGAAAGAAAAACTTCCCAATGGAATCAAAGTTTGGAAAGATTATGTTGGCATATTAGACGGACCAGCACATACTCTACTATAGAATGCCCAGGAGGAGGTGTATGGCCATTCAGAGTAGACCTCCAGGACTGTGAATACATTTAACTTTGACTTTTGCTTTGCATTATAACTGACTGTAGACCATCCCACCTCTGGGGATGCTAGTGACTGGAATTTATGTTCCCTATCATCCATTGCAAACTGCCCATACTTAAACAATACTGTTAGTGGACAAATATTTTAGGTTCCATATACAGTACAGGCCAAACGTTTGGACACACCTTATCATTCAATGTGTTTTCTTTATTTTCATGACCATTTACATTGGTAGATTCTCACTGAAGGCATCAAAACTATGAATGAACACATGTGGAGGTATGTACTTAACAAAAAAAAGTGAAATAACTGAAAACATGTTTTATATTCTAGTTTCTTCAAAATAGCAGAGTGAAGGCAAAGGGGCCAACAAGTGCTAAACACCTCTGGAAAATCCTTCAAGACTTTTGGAAAACCATTTCAGGTGACTACCTGTTGAAGCTCATCGAGAGAAAGTAATCAGAGCAAAGGGTGGCTATTTTGAAGAAATAAAATAAAAGAAAACACATTGAATGAGGAGGTGTGTCCAAACTTTTGGCCTGTACTGTATGTTAATCAATTTAGAACTATTTTATTTTCCTGTGTGTTTAAACAAATCTTTATATGCACACATTATGCACTTAGTACTCTGTAACGTTTGTAATTGTATATATTTAAGCTGTGAAGTTATCACAGCACTCACTATTCAAAAATAAGCTGAATTGAAGTTAATTGAATTTTGCTCTCTACTTGTGTGGTAAGGTGTTTGCATGGCACAAGCTGGCTTCTCAGCAGATGACATGCCATTACAACAGTTATGTTTAGTTTATTTTCCTTATTAAAGACGTTCAGTGTGGCATGTAGGATGAGAAGACATGCTACCACTCACTGGGCCTACCTCATTGCTCGTGTAGATGCAGATGTTGCATTGTCCTGAATCCTAGAAGACAAATCCTATTATGCGCAACTAAGAAAATCATTTTTCAACCTCAGATTCACACTGTAATCAGTCATTTTGAAATAAGTAGCTTACAAAAATACCCAAACAAGGATTTTTACAGTTTTGTTTCAGACAGCACCATTTGACGTTAATTATATAAATAAGGAAGAATATTTTCTGCTTATGTGATTTTATTGAGCTTCTCATCTTACTGCAGACATTTATCATTTATCCAGATACATCCTGCAAATGAAGCATACAATGTCAACCTAGGAATAAATTAAATTTTATAAGTGTTATTTATTATTTATTGACTCAATAAAGTGACCCACAAGGAATATAAACACATACCAAAACAACACTTTATGGTTCCAGCAGTCTTTTCACAACTGAATAAACATGATTTTAAACACTGCTTTTCCTCAGTGAAAACTATCTCAGTTCAATTTGCAGGAATATGGTATGGGGTTTGTACACTGTGCTGTGGAGACTAAAGTACCGGACTTTAAACCTCAAGGTTTGCCAGGACAATTCCTGCCTCCATCCAATTGTGTGGGCCAAAGCAAGACAATTAACCAGCCTTTGTTTCAATTGTTAAATCATCCCTCATGATGATGGCATATTGGCATGTGAAACGTACCTCAGACAACATGATTTACCCACAAAGTCAGTAATAGAAATGATAAAATTCACACTGACACATATTCTATTCTCTTTTGGACAAGATTGCTACTTGCAACAAATGGGGACTGCAATGGGCTGTCGGTTTGCATCTCACTATGCAAACCTATTTATGGCAAAATTGGAGGAAGATTTAATGTAAATGTGCATCTTAAAACCAATGTTGTATCTCAGTTACATAGATGACATCTTCATAATCTGGACTGCCAGTGAGAAGGACCTCCTCCATTTTCATAATGAATATAATTCTTTTCACCCCAACATAAAGCTGAAGCTGAATTACTCAAAAACAGAAGTCAGCTTCCTTGACACCACCATTCAACTGAAAAACAACACCCTTGTAACTTCTGTTTTTCACAAACCAACAGACAGACGGACGTACCTAAGAAGTGACAGCTTTCACCCCAAGCATATAAGGTGCTCCATTATTTTTAGCCAAGCAATACGGTACAATTGTATTTGCTCAGACCTGACAGACCGGGATCAACAACTGCAGGAGCTCAGACAAGATTTCATCAGACAAGGTTGTACCCCCAAAACAACAGACACTCAAATAAGAAGAGCTACTGCCATACCTAGAGACAACCTTCCGGAATATAAAAACAAAGATAACAAGAACCACATCCACCTTGTTGTCACCTACAACACACATCTTGAAACACTTCGAAAAATTATAAACGAACTTCAGCCAATGCTAAACAATGACCAAACACTGAAAAATGTATTTCCTGAACCTCCCTCCCCTGTCCTACAGACAACCACCAAACCTTCAGCAACTAATTGTCCGAAGCTCCCTAAATGAACCGACAGAAAATGGCACATCTCCCTGCCTACAGAAAAGATGTAAAATGTGTGTCCACATTTACAATACAGACCGTATGGTTATACCACAAAGCTAACTTGAACATCACTTAAAGGGATAATTTTCCTGCAGATCATCTAATGTGGTCTAACTAATTCTCTGCATGAAATGTCCTGACACTGCACTCTATGTGGGAGAAACTGGACAAACACTCCGCCAGAGAATGAATTTACACAGATTCCACATTAAACATGGCAATACAGATGTTCCTGTAGCGACCCACTTCAACAGCCATAGACACTGTGAGAGGGACTTTAAAGTCACAGTGCTTATAGGCAACTTCAAAACACAGCAAGAGAGAAAAGAATGGGAAGTTAAATTCATGTGAAAATTTAATACATTACAACATGGCTTGAATAGAGACAGTTTTATAGCCAGGTATGAGGACTGTTTGCATCTGTCAGACTGACACAGATAACCTGTCTACAGAACCATATTGTTTTGAAAAACTCATCACAGACTTCAAAGGACTTTGTTGGACAGTTACCTTATCCAAAAATCTTGACCATACATTGTTCTTCTCTCTCTTGTTAAATTAATCTTAGCCTGAATGAATCTATTAGTTTTTTACATTTAAGATTTTTCATTTAAAGATTTACCAATGTTGTTTCTTGTCCTAGTGTGTGGATATAAACACAGGGAACTTCAGTTTCTGTATTACATCTTACCTGAAGAAGGGTCCTGAGTTGCCTCAAAAGCTTGCATATTGTAATCTTTTTAGTTAGCCAATAAAAGGTGTCATTTTGCTTGACTTTTCTCTACATTCATAATGGCTAAAACGGTACAACACCCTAGTACTAAAGAAAGGACTGTAAACAATGTGGCCAGTGGGGAGTGCCACTAAGCCCAAACCTCAGACACAACTACCACAGACATAGTCCTGGGTCAACAAAAGGATTTTTATTTACACAGGCAGTTACTGTTTACAGGCTTCCTTCTCCCATTACCCAATGCAAACAGAACTTTTCTTATTCTTTGTGCTCTCTTCCACTTCTCTCAGTCAAGTGTGGTTTATCCTCTCTCCCGGCTCCATTTCTGAAGGCCAAGTAGCAGGCTCTCTAAGCCACGGTAGCTGTTGTCTTTTCCTTGAACCCTTTGTGAAAGTGTTTATTTGATCTTTGGATTTGAAGCTTCATACATTATACAGTTTATGCCTACATTTTGTCATTTACTATTAAAATATGAAAAACGTTTCTGTTTTAAAAATGTGTTTACACAGATTATTGTAGAAACGGAACACACATGAAATGTGTGTGTTCCAAATACGATCTATTATTTCCAATCTAAAACTCCACTTCACTCCCAGATAATCAATCAAGGCATGAGCTGGGAGAAGTTTGTGCATGTTCTAAGTCGGTGAGGGGATGGAATAGCCTGCTTGTCTTTATCGGCACATTTACAGGACAAAGGATGCTGGCGTAGAGGTGAGAATGGATCTACGAGTTTTTTCGTAGGCTCTGGTAATTCTAGTGTTAAAGTCCAACTTAATCCCATTGCTGTATCTATTCTGGGTCAGACAGGAATACAATGGTCCTTGTGCCATCAACATCTGACAGCTCTCCCTGGCCGCCACCCTCCAACATAGAACCTAAAAGGACAGCTTCATCAGACTACAACTCACAAGCTGCCCTGCAAGCATCCATACTGTGGCTTACGAGATGGGGTGCTGCCATCAGTATATCCTTCTGTGGCTGCTGGGAGGTCTTTTCTGGTGTAGCTACGAATGCAGCATCCTTCCATAACCAAGTCCTGGCACAACAAGAGAGTATCAAAGTTCTCTTGTTGACCACCCTTTACCAAAGCCTCCTGGTGAGGTAAGGGAGCAGACTCCAATCTGTCCCTTATGACAGCTTAAGGTATCCTGATACTGTAAGATGCCTTTGATAAAGACATCATTTAACTATACTGTACAATAATAATACTTCCCTGTAGTTTTTATTGATATTTCCTCTGCATTGTGGCATTTATTTACACTAATTAGGAGCTAGTTACTTAAGAAAATAAATTAAACAAGTCCTTATTGACTCTTTATTAAGGTCTTTGTTGTTAGTTTATTTTTGTCACTTTATAAAACTTGGAGGATCCAGCAGTGTATTTAGTGCTAACTAAAATTATATACTGCATATATAGTGGACTTATTTTGATTTTAGTGTTTGATTCTTAATTATTCAGTTTTGACCTTTTTCCTGTCTTTTTAACATATGTCTCATTTCCTGGTCCATCTCAGATTCATTGCCAGCAAAAGAGTTTAACATTCAATATTCCTTTGACTATCTCTCTCTTTTGTCTTAAAACTTTTCATTTTAGTGATCTGCTTCTGGTATAAGTTTTTTTTGGTAAACAACTTTTTTCACTGTTCTGACTAATATCATGGTTAGGCCATCTGGTTATAAAACAATTTTATTTACTTTGAAAATTTCACCTTTGTTTTGGAGAAATCTATTTATTTTGTTTCTGAAGTAAATAAGCATCAGGTCAGGTTAATAAAATATTCTATGAATGGAAAATGTAAGGGATTCAGTTTGGGAAAGAAGATGGATGACTGATTTAGGAAAGAGAAAAGGTGGAAAGGAAGACAAGTAGTGAGCATCCATGGCTCAGGTTTATAGAGCATTTTGTATTTTTCTTGACTGTCATAACATATACAAATAATAAGTTAAACATATTCTGAATACCTACTTTCCAGTCAGTTCATTTTTTTTTTTTTTTTTTGTTGGGAGCAGTAAAAGAATATGAAATATGAATGTGTTTTTTTAAAGTAAAGTTTCTGTATGAAAACTATCATACCTACACAATGACTAAAAGGTAATTTTTTAAGGTACAGCACTCAAATGTAGTGAAGAGCATAACTAGTATATTTATTTGACTTACTGATCATAAGAGAATTTTTTACTTCTATCAGTTCCAAAATACACCTTTCAGATGGATATACACCCTTTGGCTTCCATTATGTATCATCTTTCACTATACAATTTAGGTTTAGGTCCATTAGTTGGCAAGGGTTTTCCCTGGGGCATATAACTGGAAAAGTTTCTTCTAAAGAAATCCACACTGATCATCAAGCTACACATTTGTTCATAGGAAAAGCCTGGGTAGTATAAGCTGGTAGTGTTGTGTGTTCTCTTATAATGAAGCATACAGTATAGTTAGCAATGGTGCAAATAGTACCATACTGACATACTGACAGATACTTGTGGGCACCAGATGAAACTCTAGGCCTTGGGTTTTACTAAAGACACTAACGTAGACCAGTCTCTGATTCTGGAAATGACCTGTGGGACAAGGTTACAGACTCAGAGGTTAAGGCTAGAATCAAGAGGGGAGTTGGGGTGGAGGCTCACGGATGGGAAGAAGAGTTCACTGATGAGCGAAAGAGAGAGTGTGAGAAAGGAAAAGGGAGATATTTAAAGTGCAAAGTGCTACACATGGACAAAAGGGACATAAATTATAAATGCAAGATGAGAAACACTGTCATACAGGAAGCAACCTCTGAAAAGGATTTAAGTGCTTATGTTGACACAACATTATCATCGTCTAAACAATGCTCAGAAGTGAGTCATATAAAATGTTAGGTTATATCATAAAAACTGTTATGTCAAGGACATTATTGTCAAACTACTGCATATAATGCAGTAGTAACACTGCATCTGGAGTATTGTGTGCAGTTCTGGTCAGCATAGTACAAGAAAGACATAGCAGTACTTAAAGCTGTGCAGAGGAGTGCGACCAAGTGCATCCCAGGACTTGAAGATATGTTCTACTGTGACAGACTCAGAGAATTGCAACTGTTTAGTCTTCAGCAGAGGAGTCTGTGTCGGGAAATAATCCAGTGTCACACACGTGTGAGTAGGAGGCAGCTAAAGGGCCTGAGTAAATGTAATGAAACATTTGACCAGGTGGAGGCGGAGTGCGCTGACTGTCTTTCTCAGTTCCCTACAGACCTTTCCCAGGAAATATCGCAAGGTTCCGGCACCTCAGAAGACGTCACTTCCAAAGCCGGCCCCTTTGCTGACATCACTTCTGAAGCCGGCCCCTTTGCTGACGTCACTTCTGGTTCTGGCCATTTTGATGACATCAGTTCCTCTCCAGGCCTTTAAAGCCTCCATCTTAGGTTACTATAGCCAGTTGTAGTTTGGACTCTGAGAGATGTATATCGTATTTCTGATACAACAAACCCTTTTGCAGCTGGGAAAAACAATATATGGGTGCCTGCCTCAAACCTTTATGATATCTTTGGCGTATTATTATCACACCAAGTATTTAAAAATCCTCAAAGGCAGCGATAAAGTAAATCCAGCAACATTCTTTCAGCTTAAGGGTGAATCACATACTCAAGGATATCTGTGGAAATTAAAGGGAGGTGCATTTAAAAATGAAGCAGAAGCACTTCTCTATGCAAACAGTTGTTGAACTCTGGAATACACTACAGAGACATGGAGTTGAAACAGAAACCTTAGCAACCTTTAAGGAACGTCTGGATGAGATACTGGGCATTAGACATGTTCTTTTCATGTATGAATGGGTTTTCTCTGGGAATTGTAGATTCCTTGCACATCCCAAAAGAATGCATTTTAAATTTAGTGATAGTTATTAAATGAGCCTGACCTGCTTGAGTACCCTATGATTGACTAGCACACAATCTTGTGAATGTTACCAAAAGATGTTCTTTAATGATTAACAAGTGAACAAATCCTTAACTGTTTAACAAATGAATGAATCTACATGTTGTACATACAGAAAAGTACATATGGTTTGAACTGCTACTGTAATTTTCTGTTGTTAAAACTCCTAGCTTTCTTCTAGCAAGATTGACTCTCTGGACTTCTAAAATTTCTATTAGTATACATACTGTATGTGGCTCTGTGAATCAATAGAATTTGCTTAAGGCATTGGCCCTTGAGCTTCCAGTACTATTAAATATTTCAGTCTACCTAATAACTCTTCTAATATCGTGCCAGTCAAAAGTATCCAAAGACCACAGCATAGACAGAGTCCAACTGCTTTTATAGCTTCGGCTGACTTCTCTGGATTGCCTGTGGGCAAAAAGGGAATGTGAGCAATCATGAGAATGATGTTAACTAAACCAGAAGATGCACATGGATGTGAGGAAATGTTATAAGAGTCACTATGTAAAAGTCAGTTATGCTGCTGCCAAAAACTGAAGAGCTAAAGAGTAAGTGAAGTCAAAGAAATAATTTCCTAGAAATGTTAACGTATTGTCACCAAAGCTGAGATGCTGAAACCATAGACAAAGACAAGAAGTGGAATGCTTTGAGTCATGAACTGGAAAACATAAACATTAAAAGTTAAAATACTAAGAGTGCAAAAGGCTGACATTATTCTGTGGGTGAATCCGTAATCTTGGACATGGAACTGAATGTTGCATCGGGTTGTAAAGAGAAGCATCTGCTACGCAGTGCATAGTGCCTTCTAGGACACAGCTCATGGGAACAGGATAGAATGTTCTAGGAACACAGTAATGAAATGTTGAAACTAGAAAATGATGTCACTCTTGATATTAAATAATAAAGCTTTTATACTGGTTCATAACCAAATTATTAATTCACATAATACATGTATTAATATTCCTTTAGGTTAAAGCTCACAACAGGCCACCATTAAAAATGTTATTTAAAACAGAAAAAAAATTAACAGAGGACCCTAATTCATAATATCTCAGGACTTTACTTCACATTACGAGGCAACTATAATGAAGGGGTACTTTGTTAACTCTGCAGTGGGCTGGCGCCCTGCCCGGGATTTGTCCTGCCTTGCGCCCTGTACTGGCTGGGATTGGCTCCAGCAGACCCTCGTGACCCTGTGTTAGGATATAGTGGGTTGGACAATGACTGACTGACTGACTTTGTTAACTCTTCTTGATTCATACCAGTTAATAGGGTTAACTTTCCTGCTTTCTCTCATTTTGGGAAATTTTATTCTGTTGAGTCTTATTGGGCTATCAGTGATCACTCCATAGATAGACAGATAAGACAAATAGTTATCACATCACTGTATAATTATTAAGTTTTATCTACTACCTTCCAAACAGAAGTGCAATAAAGATCATTAAATTAGATATTTATATGATATATATTATCATATTTATTTTCATGAGAGCTCACTGTCTGCTTTCTAGCAGTTAGTAACACAGACCGAATTTATGGTATCCATGACCACAATGATAAAAATCAAAGCCTAATTGTGACCAGACAGCTTTCATCAGAGCCTTCTTGCATGTTATATTGGGATGCTAACATGTTACCTTGGGAACTGCTGAACATCTGATTAAGAGTCAAAAGAGCAAAAAAGGTCACCTTGAAGGATCACCCTGCCAATTTCCACAAGTGAAGGTGGGTAAGTTAATTAAATAATGTGCTTGTAATGAGATGATTAAGCATAATGAGTCTTAGTGATGCAGTGTCTTCTTACTGCTGTACATAAGAAGGCTCAAAATCTGCTGTTGGCAAGTCAGCTAATATAACATAAAGCAATCCTTTGAAGCACAAAACAGGCACCAATTGGTGTTAACTATGAGACTTCAAAACCTTAAAAAATAACCACTTTTTATCAATTTGAAATATTAATCTTATTAGATTGTTTTTCCTCCTACTAATACAGTTTTAATGAGTGGATTTTACTTACATTGGGAGATCTACAACATTTCCCAAAAGAGTAATTCTTTACAGTAAATCCGAGTACGGCAAATTGTGCGGACAGCTTAGTAACAACTGGCCAAATCAATCATTTGTGCCTGGCTGCGCCAAGAGAAAAAAAGAAAATCAAGCTGTTAATTTTACTTGAAAGCATAAAACTAGAAAAAAATAGAATTAAACTGGTGGCCAGTTCTTTGAATTTAAACAATAACATGTAATGCTTAATCTAATCCCCCATAGCTTTGAAAACCACTTTTAAAATTCAACGTTCATATTTATTCTGGGAAGCTATCATAAGTTAAAAACAAGTTGTCTAAACCACATTTTTAGTATTTTTCAGTATTTTGAGAAGACAATTAGAAATCCCTAAACAAAACATGCAATCTTTACTTCTAAGGCTTGATTAGCTTAAATTAATATTAATACAACATCAAAGGCTGCTATTTGGAATTATGTATAATGTAAAGTACTTGGATACCAAGGCTGGCTTTTAATTCATGACTACTCATTTATTTAGTGTTTTTGTGTTGTGCTTTTACTTGATGATGTTCATTGTTAATAGTGGGGGTAATTGAAGCCCTTACACCATCCTGAACTGGCAATTAAAGTGTCTGGCATGCCAGAAGTGACTGAATTTATTGCACAAGAAGTTGATTAGAATTTATAGAAGCTACTGTAGCTATTCAGTGGTTTCCACTGATGTCTGTAAAAAAACTATTGTATTTTTTAGGATTTTACATTCCTACCTGGATCTCTAGAATGGGTACATTGTGTGTCACTAGCAATGCTTGTATTTGGTAATCTAATAACTGATACAGTAGGAAACTTTTTGCGGATGTCTATTTAATTATATTGATTTTTTTTTATGTTGTACACTTCTCAAATGAAGAGAGTTCCCCTGAGGGTGCTCCAACTTTTTATGCTTGTTTGTGTTTTCAATACACTTGTGCATTCATGTATTTTTGGTTTTATTAACGTTATAACCCCTTATGTAACATCCAAATTTCCCACCATCTTATTGCTTCAATCAATTTCATTCAATTTGTTTTTGTGTAATATTTTGAACAAAGTACAGCCTCAAGACTATTTTCACATATTGACTATTATAATGCATTGACAGTACCTGATTAAACCATACATACACAAAGAAGTGCACAAAATAAGTTAAACACACAGGAAAACAAACATCAATCTCATTGAGTAACAATACTAAATGATAACTAAAGTTCTATTAACACAGTAATAGTGATAAAATTTCTTTTGTATTTCCATTTGGAGCACAGGCAAGTGAAATGACTTGCTCATGGTCACACAGTGTCAATAGCGGGATTTGATACTGCAGCTTCAGAGCTTGAAGTCCAAAGTCTTAACCACTATGCCACTGATACCTGAGCAAGTTGCAAGTGCCACTTCATTTTACATGGATGTTTAGAAGAAAATTTACTACCTGGAGAAAAATGAATACAGGAATAGGCAGAATGTAAAAACAGCACGTCTGTGTTTGGATAGAAAATAGTTTCGCAGAGCCATGAAGCAGTGCTAATCCCTGAGTTACACTGCCACTATAAGAAAGGGATAGAAAATGTAATGTATATTAAAAAAGGAATGCTATCCCTCTACAGACCAAAATTGTTTGTGCTCAAGGATTCCTCTCTAACAAAAGGACCTGCTTGCACACTTTTCCCTCTCTCTTCACTAGATCAATACACCATGGCAAAGGATTTATCCATATGGCATTGCTTGAATGAAGTACTCTTAGGCTTTCTAATGAAGTGCTAGTGTCACCAGGATAGAAATCCCATCTGCCTCAACAAATTTAGACTGGTTCATAGTAAAAAGACTAAACACCCGTAACAGATCTATATCACGTCCAAAACTCTGATTTTTATTTAACAACTCCTCATGAAGAATCACTGGATTCACCTAGGAATTTGGGAGAATACAGCTGGTGCTATACAGTTCCTATACAGAATTTTCAAATGGCTCAACTCCTCAATTATTTTTAATATCAAAGGAGTAAACCAAACACTTTAACCAAATTCAGAAATGAGAATGTTTTCCAAACTGAACATTAAAGCTAAAGGAATAGCCAACTAAATTCATCCATTATCTAACCCACTATATCCTAACACAGGGTCATGCTGGAGCTAATCCCAGCCAACACATCCCCAGGCAAGGCGCCAGCCCACCGCAGGGCACATGCACACCAAACACATACTAGGGACAATTTAGAATCGGCACTGCACCTAACCAGCATGTCTTTGGACTGTGGAAGGAAACTAGAGCACCCAGAGGAATCCCACACAGACACGTGGAGAACATGCAAATTCCACACAAGGAGGACCTGGGAAGCGAACCCGGGTCTTCTAACTGCAGGGCAGCAGTGTTACCACTGCACCACCATGCCACCCCAACTAAATTCAGATTACTGCAAATGAGTCAGTTTATATTGTTTTCGGTTGTAAGCAGAAAGTCAAATTCAGAACAAAAATTATCATTATGGTGTTGTAATTTGGAAATGGCCATTGCAAGGTCATAAGCTGATACAAACTACACACCCATGACAATGATGCAAGCAGCCAAGTAGTACTTGACAACACACAATGCAAAAAATAACATGAAATAATCAAAATATGTGTTTTAAAAATTAGATATATTGAAGAAAAGAGTATAACAATAGAATAACTAAAAAAGAACAGACTCTGACAAGGCAGTACAGGGGTGAGCAGTACTGGCCAATGTCTCTGTGGAACTGACATTCTTAACATGCCTGTGTAGATATTCTTTTTTTGTTCTCTAATTTCTCATCAGTTTTTCAAAGATGTGCGTGTAGATTGCTTTGCATACCTGAATTTTCCCTGTAAGAATGAGATTTATGTGTGCATTAGTGCTTTATGACCAATGTTACTAAAACAGAGAGACGCCCTGCACTGAACTGAATTAAGTGGTCATGGAGAGAGATTCTGACAATACTAAATCTTATCAACTTCCCAAGCAAGTGCAGAGCACCTACAGACTTGTTCAGTAATATGGGAAATAAGGGAACACACAATCTAGATCGGGGTGGGCAAAAGTACACTTACAGTTGTTCCTATGGAAAAAGACATGCAGGTTATGATTATTAGAATAGCTTTACTACCTTTATTAACTCAAAACAATGCCACAATGGCACAGTGCACTTAGGCACAATCCTGTAAGTGCTCAAATTGCCGCCCTCATGCACTCACAACTGTAAACTTACTTTTGCCCACCCCTGATCTAGATGTTCAGATCTAATGCTTATTCTATTTTCTAAATTTGTTTGTAGCTCAAATTCTAAATCAGTGCAGCTGTTCTATAGGCTAATCATTATGGTGGACAGACACTATACGTGGTGAGACACAAAAATAGCCAGACTGGGCTTACGGGTTTCCTGGAAAACCATCTGGAGGTCGGCCGAACATGAATCATAGAACTATATCCCCTCCTACACTCCCTTTCAAACCGGCGACAGGCTGGGTATTTTCTGTTAATAGCCCAGTCAGTATTTGTGCAACAATCGCTACACAAGTTATCGCTATAATGTCGGGTTAAAAAATCAAACAGCGAATCAACATCAAATTTCTCATGAAATTGAACAAAACGGACACAGAAACTTATGAAATGATAAAAAAAAGTGTACCGTGATAACAGTTTGCCTCACACACAAGTTTTTGAGTGGCACAAACATTTCAAGGAAGGACAAGAAAATGTGGAAGACATTCAATTCCCAGGTTGCCCATGCTCGTCTCAGACGGATGAAAACATCCAACTGATGAATCAGATTGTTCGAAACGATCATCACCTAGGTCTCAGAGTTGGCTGGTGTTAACAGGGAATCAGTGAGATGCATTTTGCACAAAGCTTCACATGACAAAATTTTGTGCAAAAATGTTACCGAAAATTCTTTCACCTGAACCTGATTTGTGGAGGACAGGAGGTGGGTGCCTCACCAAGA
Source organism: Polypterus senegalus (assembly GCF_016835505.1). NCBI lineage: Eukaryota > Metazoa > Chordata > Cladistia > Polypteriformes > Polypteridae > Polypterus > Polypterus senegalus. The sequence goes on along the minus strand of NC_053161.1, from coordinate 120,394,584 downwards.
TAATGCTACCAAGCACAATGCTTTTTCTGTAAAGCAGTTTTTGACTGACAAAAACATTCCTGTCCTTATTCATCCTCCTTATTCGCCCGATTTAGCTCCCTGTGATTTTTATTTGTTCCCAAATATCGAAAGTGAGCTGAAGGGAACACATTTTTCTTTAATGGATGAAGTGAAGACAGAAACGGCGAGCACTTCTCCTTAGCTAGCGTGCATCCGTCACACAACACCTTGCCCACCCCATCCCCACTCCTCCTCCTACTCCTTCAGAATGCACAGAGCAAGCAGAACAGGCATGCATCTTGGCAGAAGCAGCAGAAAGCCAGTAGCTGATCTGTCCACTTCTGCTTAGCGTTCGTTCAGCTCCCCCCTTCACAAAGCGAGCGGCAGAGACGCGAAGTGGAAAACGTACAGCTGCTGTACAGGCTTTAAGTGATTGACACAATGCGTGACAAGCACAACACACAGCTGGCCAGCAGCAAGACACCAGCTGAACAGATCGCATGTCTTTAGCGTGCATTCACACCCTCCCTTCACAACGCGAGCAGTGTTATAAGTGTCGTGAGAAAGAGATTCAACCATGACCGGGGCAGGAAATAAAGGACAAATATTGTTTTTCAAAAGTTTTAAAATAAGAATGAAAATAATGCATATGTAACAATTCCCATGAAAATAACAATCTCTTTAAATTGTTTATCCGGTAAACCAAACGAGGGGGTGGGCGCGCGAAGCAAGCAGGGGGCGGAGCCCCCTAGTAATAATAATGGTATTAATAAAAATAAAATTAAAAATAAATGATAGCTGAACCGCGATAGAGCGGGGGATTACTGTATATGTTTTATTTTTTTGCTGGCATATTTAAAAGGTATAGTTTTCCTCCATGTACTCTACGTTTACTCGCACATCCAAACACAGGTGAAAGTTTGGTTTGTCACAGTCTAATACATCATTTGCCTAATTTTAATGATACATGCAGAGTTATTTTTACACTGTTGTACACTACATTATACTTTATGATGTTGCCTGAACAGTATCATGGATGTATATCTTTTTATGACATTACATGTTATTTCTCGTTCCTTTGGAATTTTGTTAGTTCTAGTTACTTGAGGATCATGTTGAGGTAAAGTTTGATTTTATTAACAAATAAATATTTTGTCATTTAGTCTAAAAGATGAGAAGCTTTCAAATTGTATGACATCTTGAAGAAATAACTTTGATTGGGAGAATTTATCATTAGTTTAAAGAATAGGGAGCCAAGTGAGCTATGCCATGTGCGCTACCTTTATATCAAAGGTATTGCAGGCAGGCTAATATTTTGTTTCTTGTCAACTACAGCATATTGATCAAAGAAACACTGGAAAGGAATTTGATTTACAAGGGCAATAAAAATGTCATCATCCAATGAAATGAAAACACTGACTTTTATGTGCCATAAAGTGTTTGCACATGCATGGTATCAAGGAACATAAAATCTGCCATAGAGTACGCCTGAGTGAAAATGAATGCACAAGCAAATTAGTCAGAGCTGCAGCTTGCTTACCCACAAGACTAATTGGTAACTTTAAACTGGCCTGGTTTGTGAACAAACGTGAATATGCTTCTGTATTTCCAGTGATGGATTGCCACCTTATCCACTGTTTCTACCACAGGTAGCAACTACCTGCAATACACTAAATAAGTGATTTAAAAAATAGATGAATAGCTCTCCATTATGATTGTTGGGTCTACGGGCTTCAAAATCTCTAATGAATTGTTAAATTTACCCCATGCAGTAAGTCTTTGGTAGGTTTCTATCCAACTGAAGGGTTTACACCATTATCCAAGGTTTGGGACATTCCCTGCATGGAAATGAATGATTTAGATAAGTGAGATGCAGGCTGACATACTGTTTTTGGTAGCAGACAATTTGTGTAAGGTATTGAAGTATCAACAGACAAGCTGACCTTTGTATGTATCTCAACAGATTCAGGGAGAGCGGTGGCATGATGTATGTTGGTCTGACACATGACAATACTAATACTACAATACTGTAACAAAGATTGTGAATGCTGAGGGCATTTGTTATAACCAACATGGAGGATAGCCCTCATGCTCTCAGCCTTGTTAAAATTTGGAAGTAAAAGCTATCAGACTTGTCAAACTAGAAAATATTTTTGGTAGGAGCCTTAAACTCTCTTGTAGTGGGTTCAAATTTTGAACACTGCAACAATCTTACAGTATTAGCATTAGTAAAATATATTAAATAGACAACATCCTAAATTGTGACAGCTTTAATATTCATAGTGGTAAATGTTCCACTGTTCTATCATATGTGACACTGAAGTGTTTAATCACTGCCAGCTTCATCAGCAGTGCTTTCAATCATACAAAATTAAAGTGCCCACTTCTTATTAACTACTGCAAAAAAAAGCAATAATAAGTTGGCTAATGAAAATACAGTTATAAACATAGATTCTGATATTTGTGAACTGAGGAATGCAAAGGTTTCAAGGTAAAATACTTATATCGTTTTGAATTGAGGTTGTAATACTCTCTGTATAGGGTGTCAGAAAGTGACAAAATGTTGAATGTTGATTAGCACATGCAAGTGAGGTTTTTTTTTCATCTTTTACTGAATTTATTAAAAGCATATAACGTTCCATACAATCAAGTCAAACTTAACAAAACTAAATTCAATTCAACCCCCACCCATGAGAAAGAGGAGAAGTCCAACAGCCAACGTAAAACTTTAAGAGTAGTAAAGAGGGAAAGAATTCATTCCCCCCAATATGAATGCTTATTTTAAAATGTTATTGATTATATCCTGTCAGGTTTTAAAAAAAGTTTTGAACAGATCCTCTAAGTGAGAATTAGATTTTTTCCAATTTCAAGTAGTATATAACATCAGTTACCCACTGACTTAAAAGAAGTGGGCTAGGAATCTTCCAGTTGAGCAAGATAAGTCTACATGCTAATAATGAAGTAAAGGCAATTACAGTTTATTTGTCCTTCTCCATTTTAAGCCCATCTGGGAGTACACCAGACACAGCTGTTAATGGGTTAGGAGTGATTATGACACCAAGGCTGTCTGATAGACATACAACTTTTTGTCCAGAATGATGTTAATTTGGTACACATCCAAAACATGTGGCCCAGTGAGGCAGGGGCTCGATTGCAACGTTTGCAGGTTGGATCTTGCCCTGGTAACATTTTAGACAATTTTAAACAAAATACATATGCTCGATAAAAGACTTTATGTTGAATAATTGAAAGCTTTGTGCATATGGAGATAAGTGCATGGCTGTCTTCCTCTCCTTTTCTGAAATGTGTGAGAAATCCTTTTCCCACTGTACTCTGGTATCTTGAAAAGAAAGTGACTTTAAAATGGTTTTATATATTATAGAAATGCTGTCTGAATTTTCAAGACTGATCAATATCTCTTCTGAAATAGAAATAGGTGTGCGGTGATGAAAATTTGTCAAAATTCATTTAGCAAAGTTTCCAATTTGAAGATACTGTAGTGGAAAAATCGTTTTGATGGGAAGCTAAATTTGTAGTGTAATTGTTCATAGGATGCAAAGACATTATTTATATATAAATCTCTAAATGACTTAATCCCATACATTTTCCATACATTAAAAACTTCAAGTCTGAGAAGGTGGAAAAATGTGGTTATCATGTAGAGGTGACACAGATAAAACATTCTCTAACTTGAAGTTCTTCCTACATTAGTTCCATATTCTGTGTGAATGAAGGACAATTGGGTTGTTAGTATACTGACAATACCTTGTATTTACTGGGGTATAAAGCTGGGGATATAAAGAAGTACTGCAGGATTTCATTTCTATTGTTTGTGTCAGTGTGCAAGATTTTATAGCTTGTATATACTGTATGCCACCAAGTAATAAAACTGAAAATTAGGTACTCCCATGCCATTTTCTGATTTAGGTCGTTATAGGGTCACCTTTTGAATGTGTGAATATTTCGAATTCCAAATAAATAAAGTTAAGATTGAATGTAATTTCTTAAAAAAATGATTTGTTAATTTATATGGGGATGTTCTGAAATAGAAACAGAAGCTGAGGGAGGATATTCATCATAACAGTATAAATTCTCCCTTTTAAAGTAAGATGGAGGGTAGATCGTCTGTAAATGCCTTGTTTAAGTTTTTGCATGCAGACAGCAAAAGTTTGTTAAAAAAGAGCTTTATATTTACTTGTGATTTTTACCCCTAGGTCTTTAAACTGATCTGCAATGATGAAAGGGAAAGTGTCCAATCTAATGTTGTTTGCTAGAGAATGTACTGGAAAAAGCACACTTTTGTTCAAATTAATTCTGAGTACAGATATCTTTTGAACTTCTGCTAATGCAGTTAGGACTGCAGGCACAGAATTTTGTGGGCCTGATATATACAGTACCATATCATCTGCATATAGTATTATTTTCTGCTCAAGTCTTTCTCTGAAAATCCCCTTTATCTCCAATGCATTTCGAAAGTTAACAGACAATGGCTCAATGGTGATTGCAAAGGGGCATAGTTGTCTAGTACCACGTTCTAGTTCGAAGTAGTCTGAGATAGTGTTCTTAATACAAGTTGAAGTTTCTAAACTGGTATACAGTTGCACATATGCACATATGTTTGGGCCAAGTCCAAATTAATGTGGGTTCAGCAATGTGGTGAACAGGTAGTCAACCATATCAAATGCTTTTTATGCATCCAAAGATAATAAGGTCCGGTAGTGTTAGAGTTTATGATGAATATATTACATTAAATAGGCATCGAAGATTGGAAGCTAAGTGTTTACCTTTAATAAATCCAGTTTCGTCTTGTGATTACTGAAGGGAGCACTTTATCAGTCCTTCTAGCTGAACTTTGGAGAGTATCTTGACATCATTTTTCAGAAGTGAGACTGGTCTGTATGATGCACATTGTAATAAGTCCTTATTTTTCTTAGGAAAAATGGTAATTAATGCTTGGCAAAAAGTTTGAGGTAGACTTTTATTATCTCTGGCTTCTATAAATACTGTTAATAAAAGGGGATGTAACTTAATTGAAATTACTTTATAAAATTCAGAAGGATATCAATCAGGACCTAATGGTTTCCCGCTCTAAAGTGAGTTCATAGCAGTAATACTGATAGTGCCAGAGGTTTAGCCAGTTCCTCTGCACTGAGAGTATCTAGCTGTGGTATCCATAATCAAACAATGCATTAGATTGTGACTTGTATTCTTTAAACTGAGTAATGTATAAAGACTTATAGTAGACTAAATGTGTGAATTAAATTTTTATGGTCAATGATTTTATCTTCGTCTGTGTTGGTGATTACTAATATTGCATTGTGAACTTCCTGCTTGTGGATTTGTTGAGCTAAGATCTTATTAGCCTCCTCTCCATGTTCATAGTAAAGATGTCATGATTTTAAAATGAGTTGTTCCATTTCTTTTGTTGTCAAGAGGTTGAATTCTGATTGCAAGTAAGAAGTTTAAGTTAATGAAAACAAATTTGATTTTACCTGAAATGTAGTGTAACAGCATATTTGCTGTATGTTTACATTGTAAATAAGTGATTGCTTCTACTTTAATTTAATCAGTTGTAACAGCAAAAATGCAAAAAAATCTCATTAATGTTTACAATATACAGTATTGCCAGATACAGAAGATAGAGATTATTCACCCTAAGTGTTAATTAGCTAAATATGATGAGTATTATAATGCTGGCCTGGAACCCTATTTATTACTATAGGTTGAAAATTATGGAAAATTAACTAAACTAATAAGATTGCCATATCTATTCGGTAATTTTTTGGCAGTAAATATTACATAACAATGCATGTATATATTAACATACATTATATAATATACATCCATCCATTTCCTAACCCACTGAATCCGAATACAGGGTCATGGGGGTCTGCTGGAGGCAATCCCAGACAACACAGGAACCAATCCTGGGCAGGGTGCCAACCCACCGCAGGCCACACACAAACACATTAGGGCCAATTTAGAATCGTCAATCCACCTAACCTGCATGTCTTTGGATTGTGGGAGGAAACCGGAGTACCCGGAGGAAACCCACGCAGACACGGGGAGAACATGCAAACTTCATGCAGGGAGGACCTGGGAAGCGAACCCGGGTCTCCTAACTGCGAGGCAGCAGCACTACCACTGCGCCACCGTGCCACCCTTTATATAATATACATTATAATATTATTGTGGAAGGGTGCAGAAATGGTCACAGAAAAATGGGGGACACCAACCAGGTCATTTAATTAGCTGAAAATGTCCAACAAATATTATAACGTCTCTATGCTGCTTGTGCTCAGGTTCAACTTGAACAAATATGTTCAACTCTAGCTGTAGATTTAGAGTCTATCTGACAGACGTTCCATCTGGTGGGTCACTCTGGTCACAAAAGACATCTCCTTTCTTATAGCTGGAGAACTGGAAGGGGTAGGAGTAAATGCCCTCATTGGGCAGTTTCACTGTGCTGCAGGTACATAAGAAGAAGAGAACATTAATGATAGCATCTCTGTCTTATCCTGGCAGGTTATTATATACCTCATTCAAGCCCGTTAGGATATCCTCAGACATGGAAATGTGACCAACCTATTATTCACTTTTACGTAAATTTAGTAATTTTACGTAATTTCAAGTAATTTAAGTAAAGTCAAAATAAGTTCATAACATAAAATTTTAATCACAGCCACAATTGGCATAAGGTGGGAACAAACCAAGGATGGGGCAAAGCCCATTACATCTAACATTTAATTCACTTTGCATTTTTTTTTTTAAATGTTCAACAACATTTAAGTTTTTTTTTTTTTTACAAATATTTAAACTGATGCTGTGTGTTATTCAGATTAAGAATTTTAGGTTATTTTAAACATCAAAACCATACCCACTATTTGAAAAATTATTTCAGTGTGCAGTCTCTCACTGAAACCAATACTGCATTGCTGAAATGTTTACTGATTAATACAAGACAGTCTGTGACTTATATACTATGACTCATCATAACAGTGAATAAAACGATGAACATGTCTTTGCCCTAGAGAATCACTTCATTTTTTTAAAAAAAATGCAAATGAAGGCATCATATGAATGAATCTGTGCATGCTGGAAGGCCATCAGACTGTTCTCTAGAAAAAAAAATGACACTACCACTTAAAAATGTGTCATATTTTTCCATTTCTCCACTACCCACTTAAAAAGTACTTGCACAATTACTGTACATTGATAAGAATGCTAAACAGTCAAATGGCAAACTATGTAATGTTAGAAAGAATTAACCCAAGAAAACAGAGTGCTTAGCTTTCAGTAGCACACCTGAGGGAAAGAAATATATCCAGGGAAAAAGTATTATCAAAGCAATCTTTTGGTTACCCTCGTGAATTCTTTTCTAAATGAGATTCTACTGAGTGTTCAGATGTTCAAAAACTAGTACTGTCCTCTGAAGCTTATACTTAAGAATACAGCTATGACATTTTTTGCCTGTTCCATTTGTAAATACAATAGGTGTTTGTGCATTAATTTAAGTGATATATGGAGCTAAGAAATGTATCTGTGTTGTAAAGTGAATTTTTTTTAAATTAAAAAGTAAAAATTAAATATCACAAGGCAGGCCATTTGTTGCTGTGGACTGGCAAGCATTCACAAAGATAAAGAAGGTCACACACTTTCTTAAACACTTAATCACATTGGTATATGGCTAGTGATGCTGTTCTACAGGAAACAGTCTATGTAGTGGAGTTAAGAGTTTATGCTGCTTACAATATTCTCATTTTCTAGGCAATGTGTAGAGGCAATTAAACAGGCAAATAAAAATGTTAGGTTATATGGTAATAACTGTGCAATATAAATCAAGAGATGAAATGTTGGAATCTGCAATGTATTATGGAGATGCATGCAGTTCTGGTTCCCACATGACAAAAAAAAACACAAAACAGCACCCCAGAAGCTATGCAGCTGAAAAAAACAAAGTGCCTCCCTGAAAGACTAAAGGGCTTATGCCGGTGGACCTCCAGGTCTTTGAAATTCTCAAAGACATTTATAAAATTGAATTATTCTAGTTGAACAGTGAATCATGTGCTTCAAGATACGGTTCAAATCAAGGAAAAGTGCAGTTAGGAAAGAGGCCTGGAAGCTCTTTTTTACAAAAAGAACTGTGAACACCTTCAACAAACTACCAAGCCATGTAGTTGAAGGGCAAATTCTGACAACTTTGTCAAAGAATCTGGATGAGTTATACAGGCAGCTTGGCTTTTAGCTATCTAGTCAATATGGGAATATACAATATTTAATAAAGACTCTAGAGTCCAGGTACAAAACTACAAAGTCCAAAAATAAGAATGGCATGTCAGGAGTCAAAGTCATGCCCTATTCGTAGTTAAGTTGGGTATACTGAACAATGAAGAAGGCAACAGAGGTTCTAATAAAAAAGAAAATCAATAAAAAGTCCTCTTTTGAGGTACAAGGCTGCAAAACCCAAAAACAATATTTCAAAAACACAATGCCTGCCTAGGCCCTCTCTTATAGGCCAAGACATGATCAATTAACCATAGCAAATCATTGAATTAATTCCATAGTCTTATTGCCTCGGATACAAACATACTAGCCGCCAATCATTTTAATTTTTTTATTTATTTTAGGCTTTAGTTTGGTTTCTATTACTTTGTTTTGTGTGTTTTAGCTGCTGGTGTTTTTTTTTTATGAAACTCCATGACATTTTGGGCATCACTTATGTAAGTTAATGTGGCAAGAAGAGCAATCTGACTGATCTCATGTCTGGCAAAGACTGAAGGTTGATCGAATAGTTAAAAAATAAATAAATAAATAAATAAATAAACATTTCTTTTCAGGCTGTCCTGTCCTGTGGAGAACCTCAAGTCTTACTGCAGAGTAACAGTTTAGTTCATGTCAAGGCATTGTGACAATTCATGCAGCAGTTGTTTCTGCTACTTTAGCCAGCAAGACGCAGGTCACAGTCTGTCCCTTGTACAGTATCTATATGGAGGTGACTGTCTTATTTGCCATTCTAACTCTCCTTTAAGGCAGCTAATATTGTGTGCGAGATACTGACCTTTCATTTGTTGGTCCACAATCTTCCTTGGTTTCAGATACTGTAAAACATTCCTGATAACTTTCTACCAAAAATTATGTTATTTCTTCTGCATTTTCTTGTAGTATTCAAATTTTTAGATTTGATTTTGGTTTAGTGTCTCATATTCTAATTCAATGATTTAGAGATGCTGCATTTATTTTTATTTAGTGCTTTATACAGATATTATTGGTATCAAATGTATACAACCTGTGGATCTTTGTGAATGTCTGTGAAGCGCTTTGAGCATGGGAAAGGTGCTATAGAAATAAATTAGATCATTGTTATTTGTATCAAATTATGGTTCTGATCCAAGCTTTCTGTGACAAAAAAAAATTCAAAAAAATGTTCTGGTAATGACACCTTTATTTTCTTGCACATATATCTGCCACTCAAAAATGACTTACTGTACATGATCCAGTGAGCAAAGGAAAAAAAAAATCCCTGCTTATCTGGATGAGGAATTCCAGAAGAAATAATCTAGTTGACCGAACAAGGATGAATACATATTCCCCTAAGCTATCATCCATCCATCCATTATCCAACCCACTATATCCTAACTACAGTGTCATGCGGGTCTGCTGGAGCCAATCCCAGCCAACATAGGATGCAAGGCAGGAAACAAACCTCAGGCAGGGTGCCAGCCCACTGCAGGGCGCACGCACACACACACACACACACCAAGGACAATTTAGGATCGCCAGTGCACCTAACCTGCATGTCTTTGGACTGTGGGAGGAAACCGGAATACCTGGAGGAACCCATGCAGACACAAGGAGAACATGCAAATTCCACGCAGGGAGGACCTGGGAAGTGAACCTGGGTCTCTTAACTGCGAGGCAGCAACGCTACCCATTGCGCCACTGCGCCACCATGCCTCCCCATGGAATAAACAGAAAATGTAAAAACTGATGAGAATGATTTTATTAGCCTGCACTGCAGTTACTCAGTCAACGGTCCATGCAATCATTTTTTTTTATTCTTTGTACCTGCTGTATGTATCCAGTTCAGGGTTCATTCAAAACTCTTACTCCTAAAGGGACAGTTTAGAGTTTACAATTAAAGCAGCCTGGGATGTGTTGAAATTGACAAAAGGCACCAAGCCAGGATTTGAGCATGGGACAATGGAGCTGTGAGGCAGTAACCACTGCACTAACCACTATGCAAAGTGTTGTGATGGAGCTACTTTCTAAAGATAATAGATTGAATATATTTAACAACATAAACACTAGATGAGACCTCCATTTGTGTATAGTCTAAACTAAATATGAAATAAAAACAAAAACCATTTGCCACATACTGTATCACATTGTGTAAAATACCCTTCTCTTTATATTGGGTTTCTTTTAGGGTTGGCTATTTATTATATTTCATTTTGAAATACAATTAAGAACAAGTGTATGGTGCTGTTACCAAACTGACAATTTAAATAAATAAATCATAAAGATTATTTTACTGTCGTTATACTATAGTGCAACTTTAGAGGAATTATGTTACCATTTTATGTGCTGGTAGAAAGTGACATACTGTATTTTAAATAAAATTATTTGCTTTTACTGGAAATCACTAAATCACACACATGAATAATGCAAACTTTCTTTTATATTTTGCATGTTTCATTAAATCAGTAGGTAATGTACACTATTGTGCACTTAACAGAGTTAATGCTTTCACTTACAAGCATTTTCAACCTGTCTAAACTATACATGAGTTTAGAACATCTTCGCTCATGTCACACCTTCATTATGTGGGACATTTATTGAGTTCTTGGCACTAATGGTACCAGGTAGAGAACATAAAAACAAAAGAGATTTGACAAACGAGAGGCTAGTTTCTTTAAAGAGATGATGCACACCATCTTCTCTTGCTCTTTTTTTGTCCCTGAAGCCTCTTCTTCTGTTCTGCTGTTCTCTCACTTTTTTTCCAGTTGCTTTCGTTTAGACAGAGTGCCAGAATCCTTAATAGCCTATAGGAATTACTTTTATGTACTCTCTCAAGAAGGTTAACAGACACATGTAACTATATAAATATGAAATCAACTGCCCTCTATCCAGGTAATTTAACACTAAAAAGAAAGTATCCAGTTATTTGATATTTTTTCAATGTATTGTCAGAGACGGATGGGGAGGAGACTCAGCCGGGATGTCTAGGAGGACTGGAGGAGGGCTTGCGCCTTCCCCAGACCATGTGGGGGCGACCGCCTTGGTTGCTTTGGGGACCACGGGTAGGGATCTTGAAAGCTCAACCCTGTATAGACCCGCGGTTGCCGCCAGGGGGCGCCCTGCTGCCTTCGGAGCCCTGGACCTCAGCACTTCTGCCACACCCGGAAGTGCTGGGGGGAAGAGTAACAGGGACACCAGTAGTGGTTCTGGGGACACAGCCGGTGCTTCAAGGGCGTGTCGGCGGAAGGTCACTCTAAGACACCTGGAGCACATCCGGGTGGATATAAAAGGGGCCGCCTCCCTCCATACGATGGCTGGAGCTGGGTGGAAGAAGGACGAAGTCTTGGAGGAGAGGAGTGGAGGCAGACCAGAGAACTGAAGGCGTTGTGAGAAGGCCTGGACTTAAAGGGGGGATTGGTGCTGCAGCACTGGGTTTGTGCACTCTATAGTTGAGATTATTGTAAATAAATGCGTGTGGTGCTAAAAACATCAGGTCTACCTGTCTGTGTCTGGGCTGTAACCCACAGTATGTTCATCTTTCACAAGTACATGGTCAGGTATATGAACTGGGATCATTTAAAGCATTAGTATGTTAATCATTCTGCCCAGACTAGTAAACCTTTGTCATCCCATGTGGTTTTTTTTTCATTTTCTGTCTGTTCAACAGCCCCTTTCCATTCCTTCCTACTTTAGCTTTAAGGGTGCAAATTCTTCCTGCAGTGGATCTATACCAATATTTACACAATTCTGACCTGTTACCAGGTTCAAGATGGAATTCACTTCTACCATTACCTTTCACCAAAGCCAATGCCATACTATAAGTCAAATAAAATTAAAGCCTATTATGTCTTTTTGCCTGTCTTTAAGACTGTAACCTATGCTATGTGCCACTATGCACTGTTGATCATACATAAAATTGAACACACTGTTAGTTTGCATGTTTTTTTTATTATTGCTATTAGGAAAACCTTGAGAAAAATCACAGCAGTTTACGCTTGAGGAAGGCGCTGTAATCCAACCTGCCCCATGTGTCCATATGCAAAGGATCCAGTGGCTTACATAAATTACAGTCAGTCAGAGCAGAACAGGTTTTCAGAGGTGGTGCCTTAATTGTAACAAACACTGGCTTCAATATATGCAATTTAATAACAAACAAAAAACTGAATGCTAGCTGTGTGATAGCCACACCAAGTTGAATATGGAGCACTCTTCATCACTTAGCATGGTAATGTTTGTGTTTTAAAATAATTTAAGCCAAAGTATTACATTAGGAGAGTTAACAATGGGTATTTCTAATGACTGTGTTTTCAGTGTTATGGCCAATGATTTGCACCATCATAAGCTGTAGTCAACCAGCAGGCGAGCTCCTTAATTAGCCCACAGGACGAGCTCTTGTTAAGCTCCAGGTGGTGTTCTGCTTGCTTAATTGAGAAAGTGGAAATTAATAAATAATGAGTGAGAAAATTCCACTTTTAAGTAATTTGATTGAGTTTTATGAGGAATCAACAATAAGATTAAATGTCATTAAACAGAGGGTATGGTAGTATTTAACTTGAGCACCACCAAAATACAGGTTTTCAGGGTTGCAACTCAAATAGAGGAAAAACTGATGGGATGTCAAAAATAGCAGATTTTGAGGTAATGATCTTTTGTAGCTCATGTGAAAGGATGATGCAACAAGAGCTGCTGATATATGAAATGATTTACATAATAATGTAACATAAAAGCAAAAACCCTTCAGTAGCTCGTGAGACTAAATTAGGCGGATAAGCAGATACCACAAAGTCAATAAAAAATCTACCAAAGGTCTGAAGTAGAGTTCACAAGGATGAATATATGACAAATACACTTTAGTCAAAGTAAATATTATGCTTTCTATGTAGAAGTTAAACATATTCTTTCCAATTTAACAATACAGAGATAAAAAGTGTTTTGTAAAAAGATTCAGACATACAAAAAATCATCCTGCTAAACAACAATACACAGTACAGATGTGAGAGAAAAGCCTTTGATCAATTCAATGACTGTGAAGTATGAGTTATGAGGAAATATTAAAGCAGCTGAATTTTTCCAGTTTAACGATAAAGATTAACAGAGGACCTGGCAGAAATTTAAACTATAAAGGTGAATACCATCTGCCACTTTACGTTTTAGAAAATTAGCACTAAGGCACAGACAGAAATCATTTTTTCCACAAATACCAGAAGAACAAGCTGAATATAGCAGATGAAAAGGTTACCCAGTAATGCAAAGTATTAAAATGAGTGGGCCTTCAAATCTTGGCTTTACATTTTTTGGGCGTTACATGAATAGGAATTTATGAGCTATGTTAGGCTGAAGGGCTTGTTCTTAGCAAACATTTGGAATTTTAATTAAAAAGAATAATACGTGGTTTTATTTACATTTTATAAGTAAAAAGATTTTATTTTATAATAATATTTTGTTCATATTTAAGTAATCCACCCATCCATCCATTATCCAACCCACTATATCCTAACTACAGGGTCATGGGGGTCTGCTGGAACCAATCCCAACCAACACAGGACACAAGGCAGGAAACAAACTCCGGGCAGGGCACCAGCCCACCGCAGGGCGCACACACACACACACACACACACACACACACAAACCAAGCACACACTAGGGACAATTTTTTAGAATTGCCAATGCACTTATCCTGCATGTCTTTGGACTGTGGGAGGAAACCATCACAGACACCGCGAACGTTCAATTATGTTAAATTAAAATATATATTGTGAAATAGGCAGGGTTTGCTTCAGACATTCACACAATGTCTCAAGTGTGGAGAATATACAGTATAAATAAATCCTACCTGGAAAAAGTACAAATGGGTAATAGAGACTTGATAGTATGTGCCACAAAGGAGGCTTAAAAGAAGTAGAAGAGCTTCAGTTTCACTGTGTTAAAAATAAACACACATCAAATTTAATTATTATGAATTTAAAATTTTATGCCTATTAATGTTCTTGGGTGGGTTGCCATCCAGATGCGCACAGTATTTATATTAAATTAATAACTATTAACCAATGTTAACTAGCATCATTTTTTATACAAAATTAAGTATTCTTTCTTGCCTAACAGCTTATTTATTGATTCTTTTGTTCAAAAACATTCAGGAGAAAGGTTACATCAAGTATATTTTACTTTATTAAGCCACATAATTTTCCTGATGATGGTAACTTGGCTCCAGACTGAAAAGGACTCTAGATTACTTCTGGATGGGGAGGCAGCATAAAGAAGAAGGACGCCTCACGCCTGGACAAACTGGTGAGGAAGGCAGGCTCTATTGTAGGCATGGAGCTGGACAGTTTGACATCTGTGGCAGAGCGATGAGCACTGAGCCGGCTCCTGTCATTCATGGAGAATCCACTGCATCCACTGAACAGGATCATCTCCAGACAGAGGAGCAGCTTCAGTGACAGACTGCTGTCACCGTCCTGCAACCTCCTGATTGCCAGCATATGATCCCAAGCCTCAGAGCCACAAAAGATAAAGTGTAAAAGATTTGTGTTTATGTCATGAAGTACCCAGTTCTATAACAAGTACAGTACAGTTTTCTAACAAAAGATTTTCAAATTTCTATTTTATTTTCTCCAACTGGCCTTTTCAAAGAATCAAAAATACTTAGAAGGTTGCCCCCAGAGGCCTTATATCTTCTGTTATTCAATAGGATTACAACATAGAGTTTGAGTCAGAAAAAAACTGCTCAGACAGCATTGGGTAGCAACCAGCTGTGAGTCAGACTTAATTTATAAAAGATACTGATATATAAAGTTGATCATACAATTCTATAAACATATCATGGCCAAGATGAAATACTACTGTATTATTGCTGTTCTTGTATGTTGTACAGCTTGACTGCTGTTTGATTTTTGGCAACTTAACCAAGTATTCTTTTCCAAGCCAAAGATAAGCAGAAACAAAAGACATGAAAAACTCACTGACTAAACAAAGGTGAAGGGTGAAAGTGCATCTTATCGTTAGTTTACATTTACATTTATTTGCTTGGAAGACTCTTTATCCAAAGTGACTTACAAAAGGGGTAAACATAATTGAGTAAAATTAGGGTAGGTCCTGTTTGTTCAGCAGGTATAGTAGGACAGGTAACAAACATTGATTGCCACAAGTGAAAATATGTTATTAATATAAGTTTACAATCAATGAAGCAATTAAACTTAATCTAACAACAAATTTACCAACAACAGAAAATATCACAAAGCAAAGTCAGTTGTTGGTTGTGGAGAGTCTGTGGTTAATTGGTGTTAACCTTTCTTAAACATAACATTTTTAAAAGAAGAACCCAATGGAATCTTAAAATCTATGTTCACTTCTCAAGCTATAACTGTTGGGTACATCATACTGTGTTGGATAGTAGGTCATTGTGGTGCATTGTCGATAAAATATAGCATCTAAAAAATATGAAATTATTATGATCTAAAGATGATGGAGCTATGAAGTTGTTTCTAGTGTGACATAAAAACTTGGTACAGGTGTTCATTCACTAAAGGCATGACATGTAACAAAACCATGGTTAGGGAATTTTGTTCTTCTTCCATTCATTTCTACATCTTACATTCTCTGCTTTTCTAGTCTTCAGTATTCTGTAACATACAGTATCTACTATGATTTCAAGCAGCAGAAGCAGGGACCTGCTGTGACAGAGATTCACAGCAGCTGCTGTACCCTGCCAAAGAGCTGCTTCTAGAGCAAACATCGGGTATAATCTACCACTGCGCAAACAACTTTACAGTACTTTAAATTTTTGCCATAAGGAGCAGCTGTTGAATTAGTGGAAAAGAAAGATATATAAAATATACAAGTAGAAGTAACCTATCAAGTTAAATTTGAAGCAGTACTTTCATTTGGAATTGAACTTTCACAGAATGTTTATCAGATTTAAAATAGATGAGTTCCTCCTGTATTTCCACCAGTGTTTTTCAGTGGGAGTTTTGAATTTGAAACAATTTGTATAGTGTTCTCCTTTCAAGATTTCTCATCAGAAACAGAACTTTCCTGACAAATTTCCTTGAAGAATAAGTACTGTTTCAAATAACACATTCCATCCACTGGCAGCTGTGTTGTTTAAAAGACATTGACAATGGGTGAATTTCATTTTGAATTAAATGTAATCATTCCTAAAAATGGCTTTGGGTCACTGTCATATAGCTTGGAAGACATAGTAAGAGGAAAATTTAATGTGGTCAGAGACAAAGGAGATGACAAGTAGAATAGTGATAAGTATGTCTGAGACAAAGTACTGTATGTAATATATTATTGTAAACAAGGGTAAATCAAAAGTAAAGGCAATTTGAAAATTACACAGAAATCATAATGGATGCTGACATAATATATAAAATATTTCAAAGGCTTGTGGGAAGTTCAAACACACACAGCCTAGCAATCTGCCTTTAGCCTTGGTGAAGCCAAGGTCAAATTAACAGTGGATTTGCATCATTGTTGAACAACATGCTGTAGTGAGTCTGGCTTGGGCAGAGGGAATGAAATCTACTGAAATTCACCAAAGGAGGTTGGCTTGTGCAAATCAGTAAGCTGTTTAGGTACCCATCTTGTGCAAAGTTGTCATGGCATGTGCAGATAGCTGATATTCAAATGTGCAGCAACATTGCACAACGTAATCTGTTCATCTTCTCTGATGAAAGCATTCACCATGTCGATGTGGGCTTGTGTGTGAGATGTTCATGGTTGACCAGATTGAGCTTCATCAGCTACACTTGTTTTTTCCTGCTCTATCTTTCTACCCATTCATAAACTTTTCATTGAGTTATACCGTTTTCACTTCCATACTGAGCCAACATCCACCAGTGAATTCCAGTAGGTTAACTTATATATCTTACTACAGCACATTGGTCTACAATGGTGCAATCCCGCAGTGAAGTGACCATTCACCTAGACTAACGGTAGAGCGCTACACTGTGTGTATTTAAACTACCCATTAGCCATCGTGAATGTGTTGTATTGTGTCAGTGTCTATCCTTTGTAGTTATGGCGTAATTTTCAAATTGCCTTAACTTTTTGATTTACCCTAGTATGTATTCACCTTCCTTGTGACCCTAAACTATATTATCAGGTTCACATTGGATGGACATTTATTGTTTCTTACCTACAATATTTTTTAATCATCTTTGAAAAGCTGGGTGTTTAGCTTTGCAATCACCTCTACTGAAGTCTTTAAATTTGATTTTCTTTTACTGCCTGAAGAAACTTCAGAGAATAATGATTCCTGACATAACTTTAATAAAACACAGCAGCATTTCAATCTGCTATGCAATTATCAATCTGTTTGCATTTTCCACACAGGCCAGTGAGACTCTAGTCCTCCTGGAGCCTAGTCAATTACCTTTGATCAGTTTAGGCTGAATTGCATCAGTGAAGCCCACAGAGTGAATGATAATATGAATTTAACTCTTCTAAATGCATTTTGTGGCATCTGCTATTAGGTGAATATGATGCACTGTCTGAAATAATATTTTCTGGAGCAGTTTCCATCAAAGTCATATATAGCAACACAATTTTAGCATTACTTAGCAAACAAATGCTTACACTAATACTTAGACAGAGACAATCGTAACTATGGGATGCAAATAAATTTTTACATAAAGCCAACTTTTTACAGCCATTTGTAATATCATCTGCATCAATTAAACAGATGACTGGAGAACTAGTTGCATATTCTGTAAGGTAATTGCATTTATTTTCCAAGTATGCTACTCAAAGGCTAGAAGAACACTAGCAGAGAAACCATAGTCAATCAGTTAAGCCTGAAAAACCAGAAATTCAAGAGAGAAATTTGTAGTATGTTTGATTGTGTTCACATCCAAATTCTGGAAGCGAACTGTTACATTGGTGTTCAAGGCGTCATGCTGATGCTGTAATACGTGGCAATATTTAAACCCTTGTCCCTTGGCAACCTGGAGCAACATCTTGGTAACAGGAATCATAACACGGCTATGCCACTTGTCAACATAAATTTGATAATAAATAAATTACTATGGTCTATAAACATTATAAATGCAAGGTTAACATGCAGAAATGTTCCAGAATAATAGTAACACATCATCCTATATATACATTCATTTGGAAAAAATATTTTAAGAGAAAAAAATTTTATTTCAAAACATTGCCTGATTAAAACAGGATAGTAACAGAAGAGAAGCTTCCAGCAGATTAAACTGTCGCTGTTAGATTTTGTATTGTTTATAACACTACCCAAGGCTATTATTCTCACGTGTTACCCACCTACAATCTGGCCCAACCAGATTTGTTACTTTGTAATTTCTTTTATGTTGTAGTTACATACTACAGTAGGGTTATAAAAGTAGGAGACTGTTGCTTAAGAAGAGTGCAATGCTAAAGCACACTATATTTGTCAAAATATTAAATACTATAATCGTGGCCAAAAGTTTTGAGAATGACACAAGTATTGGTTTTCACAAAGTTTGCTGTTTCAGTGTTTAAACTTAATGTAATCTATATATATATATATTAAGTCAATGTATGTGTGTGTGTATGTATGTATATTCCAGCATCACTTCCGAACTGCTAGAGCGATTTTCATGAAACTTGGTACACATGTTTCTTATTGGTTGACTAAAAATGCTGTAGGGTGAAATCAACCCTAACCCACTCCCTTCTGGGTAGGGTGGGAGGTGATCTTGCAGTCTTGTATGCATGTTATCATCCAGTTGACTCTCGGAATGACCACTAGAGGGAGAACTGGAGGTGACTGCCAGCATTCTTTATTTTTGAGCACAACTGCACCCCGTTGCTTTTGAAATTAAATAAAGTTGGCCGGTTCTGAGCGTCAGCTGGATGATAACATACATACAAGGCCGCAACACAAGCACATTAGTGAGTCTTCATTGTTTGTTAATTTATTTTTATTTTTAAAGTTGTTTTTTTCTAATTATATTTTTCTCAAACAATTAAAAAAAAACACTTTATTTTTCCTTCCGGGCAACGCTGGGTATTTCACCTAATTGTCAATAAAAGCCTTTGAAACATACGAAATGCTTGTAATTATACAGTACTTCGGTATACCATTAATGTAATTGTCAATAAAAGCCTTTGAAACATATGAAATGCTTGTAATTATACTTCAGTATACCATAGAAACATCTGACAAAAAGACCTAAAAACACTAAAGCAGCAAAACTTGTGTCATTCTCAACACTTTTGGTCATGACTGTATAATTGTAAATACTAATTTTGGATATTTTATGTTTTTTGGAGGGCAGCACGGAAGTGCAGTGGTAATGCTGCTGTCTCACAGTAAGGAGACCAGGGTTCACATCTCAGATCCTCCCTTCATGGCGTTTGCATTTTAGAACATTAGAACACTCTAGACAAGAACAGGCCATTCAGCCCAACAAAGCTCGCCAGTCCTATCCACTTATTTCCTCCAAGAAAACATCAAGTCCAGTTTTGAAAGTCTCGAACATCTTACTGTCTACCACACTACTTGGTAGCTTATTCCAAGTGTCTATCGTTCTTTGCGTAAAGATAAACTTTCTAATGTTTGTGCGAAATTTACCCTTATCAAGTTTCCAACTGTGTTCCCGTGTTCTTGATGAACTCATTTTAAAATACAAGTCTCAATCCACTGTACTAATTCCCTTCATAATTTTAAACACTTCAATCACGTCACCTCTTAATCTTCTTTTGCTTAAACTGTAAAGGCTCACCTCTTTTAATCTTTCCTCATAATTCAACCCCTGTAGCCCTGGAATCAGCCTAGTCGCTCTTTTCTGGACCTTTTCTAGCGCTGCTATGTCCTTTTTGTAGCCTGGAGACCAAAATTGCACACAGTACTCAAGACGAGGCCTCATCAGTGCATTATAAAGGTTGAGCATAACCTCCTTGGACTTGTACTCCACACATCGTGCTATATAACCTAACATTCTGTTAGCCTTCTTAATGGCTTCTGAACACTAATAGTTGATAGCTAAGAGTCCACTATGACTCCTAAATCCTTCTCATAAGGTATACTCTTGATTTTCCGACCGCCCATTGTGTATTCAAACCTAATATTTTTACTTCCTATGTGTAATACTTTACATTTACTGATATTAAATTGCATCTGCCACAAATCTGCCCAAGCCTGTATGCTATCCAAGTCTTTCTGTAATGATATAACAGATTCCAAATTATCTGCTAATCCACCTATCTTGGTATCATCTGCAAACTTAACCAGCTTGTTACTTATATTCCTATCCAAATCATTTATATTTATTAAAAATAGCAGCGGCCCTAGCACTGACCCCTGTGGAACACCACTCTTAACATCGGCCAGTTCTGATGAGGTTCCTCGCACCATCACCCTCTGCTTCCTGTGTCTAAGCCAATTCTGCACCCATCTAAAAACATCACCCTGAACTCCCACTTCTTTTAACTTGATGCCCAACCTCTCATGTGGCACCTTATCAAATTCTTTCTGAAAGTCCAGATAAATAATATCATAAGCTCCACTTTGATCGTATCCTTTTGTTGCCTCCTCACAGAATTCCAGCATGTTAGTAAAACACGACCTCCCTCCTTTGAACCCATGCTGACTGTTCAGAATAACTCCTGTCCTTGCCATGTGTTGCTCAATCTTATCCTTAATAATTCCTTCCATTAATTTTCCTGTGATGCATGTTAAGTTTACTGGCCTATAGTTGCTTGGATCTGCCTTGTCACCCTTTTTATACAATGAGATGATGTTTGCCATTTTTCAGTCCTTCTGAATCTCTCCAGTGCACAGTGACTTCCTAAAAATATATGTCAAGGGTTTATATACTGTATGTACTCACTAGCCTCCTTAACACTAGAATTACTAGAGCCTACGACAAAGCTCGTAGATCCATCCCACCTTAAATCGCTTCTTAAATCTGTTCACACATCTCCGCCAGTGTTTTGTCATCTAAATGTGCTGATAAAGACAAGCTGCAAGCAGCCGGCTATTCCATCCCCCCCACCAACTTAGAACGTGCACAAACTTCTCCCAGCTCATGCCTTGATTGATTTTCTGGGAGTGAAGTGGAGTTTTAGAGTGGAAATAATAGATTGTTGTTTGGAACACATGCATTTCATGTCTGTTCCGTTTCTAAAGTAATCTGTGTAAACACATTGTTAAAACAGAAACGTTTTTTATATTCTACTAGTAGATGACAAAATGTAGGCATAAACTATATAATGTATGAAGCCTGAAGTATCAAAGAAATACTTTCACAGAAGGTACAAATCTAACACAACAATTGCGCCTTTATTCAAAAAAATGGAGAGCTGCAGGGTCGAACTCGCGACCTTTTGATTTCCAGTCGGCAGCTGATTCCATTGCACCACGGAGGCAGCCATAATAAACAGGAGTCAATGTCGCATGTTAAGGCGGCTTTTTGTTTCTGCAGTTATATTTTTGAATAAAAGTGCAATTGTTGTGTTAGATTTGTATCTTTTGTGAAAGTATTTATTTGATACTTCAGGCTTCATACATTATATAGTTTATGCCTACATTTTGTCATCTACTAGTCATCTACAGGCTTCATACGTTTTAATTCCCCTTTTTCTATTCCCGAAGAACTTGACCTCCTCCTTAACTGTTCTTTTACTACTAAAATACTGAAAGAATCTCTTGGGGTCTTCTTTTGCCTTATCTGCTATATTCCTCTCCAACTGTCTTTTAGCCTCCCTGATATTCTTCTTAATGGTTGCCCTCATGTTCTCATATGCACTACGATTCTCTTTGCAGTCATTAATCTTATATGCCTTATACAGCAGTTTTTTCCTTTGCAACTTCTTTTTTCAATCTTTATTAATCCACCTTGGAGTTTTTTTAGTTTCCTATTAATTCCAAATTTAGGTATGTATCTGTCCTGTATTACATGTAAAACATTTTTAAACCTGTTACACTGCTCCTTGACTGTCTCCACATTTAAAAGCCCAGTCTATCCTACTTAGACTTTGTCGCATCTGCTCAAAATTAGCCCTACCAAAGTTCAACTTAACAATTTTAGTCTTTGCATCTGTACTCTTACAAAATACTGAGAATTGTATTACATTATGGTCACTTGACCCTAGTGGTTCAATCACCTCTACACCCTCAATTCTATCCTGATTATTACAGAATACTAAATCCAGATAGGCTTCACCCCGTGTTGGTGCTCTAACATGTTGTGTTAAAAAACAGTCGCTGATTACTTCTAAAAACTCCTGCTCTTGTGCTCCTCCATCTGTAAGGTATTTGGATAATTAAAGTCCCCCATGACTATTATAACTCCCTGTAAACTTGCCTTTTTGATATTACTAAAAAGATGTGTGTTGAAATTACTGTCTGAATTGGGTGGTCTATAACACACTCCTAAAATAAGACCACTTTCCCTAATATTTTCCAGGCGAAGGCACATGTCCTCACTAAGATGGGGCTCATCATCCAACTGAAGATGACTTACATTTAATTCCTGTTTGGCATAAACAGCAACCCCACCTCCCTTTCTGTTCTGTCTGTCCTTCCTAAAAAATGTGTATCCCTCTATGTTACACTCATCCCCATCTTTGTTATTTAGCCAAGTTTCTGTTATTGCTATAATATCATAATTATGCTCTGCTACATACAACTTCAACTCACCTTATTTTTGATACTTCTAGCATTAAGGCAAGCTATTTTTAATGTGTTACTCCTTCTACATTTACGTGTTTGCTTAGAATTTACATTACTATGCATTTTTATTTCTACACCATTTTTTGTTCTTCCATGTATAGATTTAAACCTAGCCAGTTCTAAACTCCCTGCCCCCCCATTCCCTAGTTTAAACAATCCTCTACAGCCTCCCCAATACATTGGTGCCCTTCCAGTTCAGATGTAACCCGTCACGGCGGAACAGGTCCCATCTGTTCTAAAAGGAGTCCTAATGCCCCATAAACCTATACCCTTATACCCTGCACCAAGATTTGAGCCACGCGTTAAGCCTTCTAATCTCCTCAATCTTACCTGGACTGGCGCGTGGCACAGGCAGAACCGGAGAAGACTACCTTGTCAGTTCTGCTCCTCAGCTTGGCACCTAACTCTTTGAATTTGGATCGCAGAACTGACAGACTACCCTTATGTATGTCATTTGTTCCAACATGGACAATGACAACTGGATCCACCCCCACTCTGGCCAAGAGCCTATCCACCCTTCCAGGGAGGTGTCCCACCTGTGCTCCCGGAAGGCAACACACCGTGCGAGACTCTCTTTCTCTGGAGCACACCTGCGCTTCAATCCCCCTAATGATTGAGTCCCCAACTATCACTTCCTCTCTCTTTTTGGGAACTGGTTTTGAGGTGGCCCGTTGGGGCTCCTCAACCCTGCCTACCACCTCAGAATTATCAGAGTCACCCCTTATCTCCCCGTATCTGTATGGGTCTTCTCCGGGTGCTTCGGTTTCAACTCACAGTCCAAAAGCATTCAGGTTAGGTAAACTAGTGAATACTAAATTAGCCTGGGAGTGTGTTGGAAGGTGTGTGGTTTCACCCTGTGATGGACTGTTGCCCTGTCCAGAGTTTGTTCCTGCCTTGTGCTCTATGCTAGCTTGGATAGGTTCCAGCACCCCGCAACTCTTGTCTGGATCAAACAATTTAAAAAATGACATGAATTTTGTTTTGGATCTTCTCCTTGTTTTTAATGTATTTTATTTCTGCATGGCCTATTTTACATCAAGATAGTCAGTTTATTGTAATTTTGAAGAAAAAAATCAATTCTATTTCTTCTATATTGCAAAATATGATGCTTATTTTCCCCATTTGAAAATTACTAATCATTGCACTTTTTTTTGTACTAAATGTCAGATTAGAAAATAAAGAGCTGAGAGTTTAAGACTAAAGACTTCACTAGTGATTGAAAATGAGAAGCTGTACCTGGCACAGCATGACTTATGTTAAGATCTGAATTTAGAAAAAAGTTCAAGGAGAGGGACAAGAAGTGAATTTTATTGAGTAAGCACAATATTTACAGATTTCAACTTACTCACTGAGACACTCACTGTGTTTATAAGTCAGCATTTTTATCATAAAAATACTTATCTGAATAAAACCTTGAGTGTGATTCCCTGATTGACAATAATTGTAATATTCAGTGTCACACCTTCTTTCTGGGGGATGTCAATTGCCTTTAATGAGGAATACCAAGAAATTTAAGTCCTAACTTGTAAATATGTACTCAGAAAAGATATGTAAATGAGGTTTCACTCTTTAATTTAACAAAATGATTTCAGGGTGTATGATAATTTAAAAATGTAAATTTTGCATTGTAAACCTCACAGTATAAAAGAATTAAATTGCTGTTAGTGTCACAATAAATGCAACTCAATAATGCATAACACAGTGCTACATTAGTGAGTGGTAGTGAAAGCACTAAGCAAATTACCAGCACAGCTGTTGTCATAAATCAAATAAGTAAATCAATTTAGTCTTACATGACAACACTTCCCAACATCTGTTATGTCCCAAAACAAAGCAAAAACAAAATAAAAAAGCAAACAAGCTATGTCCCTTTAAATAATGTACAGGACCATGGCAGTACTTAGTTGCCTTTCTCTTTACCTTCAGCTTTCGTTTTTAGCATGCCATCTGTATTTTTGTATTTTGAAAAACGTAATTAAAGGCTTCCATCCTTTTATGCAAAGTCGTGGTATTGTTATTCAGAAATGACAGCTCACTCTAAATGGATGTATTTCAGTTACAGACATAATAAGAATGGCTTTCATTAACAAAGCAAGGTTATTACAGAGGTTATAGGACTAGAATGAGTGTTCAAAAACAGTATTTATACAAAAAAAAAACGAGACTGATAATATCCGAACCAAACTGCTCTCCCTTTTGTCTCCTGAGATTTGGCATTGCAGCTTTACTGGTCTTTTAACACACTACTACTAGACATTACAAGAAAACAAAGCAACAATCCATAAGGCTGTGAAATGTACTGCAACATTAAGCATGCATTACAAAATTGAAAAAAAAAGCTGAAATACATATTTTTTCACTTATATACAGTAACTGCATATTCTTTAAATGAAAGGTGGCACAGATATAAATGCAGTAGACTTACAGAAGCAAGGAACATAATTTAGTTAATGGCTGCTTTTTATTTATTTTTTTCTCATCACTTTCATTATTCCTACAGCATTAAATGATAAACCTACCTTGCCTAAGTAAGAGTGAATGTAAATGTGTGAGATCACTACACCCTGTTACAGACTGGTTCCCAATGTATGGTTTATTGTTTCTGCTTGTGCCCAGTGCTACTAGGATAGAATGCTGATCCCCAAAACCCTGTAAAGGTCTTAGAGGGTTCATAAATAATTAAATGAATGAATACTGCTCTTGCCTCAAATAAGCCTAATGTTTTTACAGTATGAAATTAATGCATTATAATAATAAATACAGAAAGGAACCCTCCATACATACATCTGTTTATTTTTCTGTGCCCATTCACCTAGTTCTGTGTCAAAAAGGGGGCTGTTTTTCTCCCAAGAGGAACGAGCACAAGGTATGCCCCAGATTTGAAGAGAAATTGACTCTAGTATAGTGAACACACTCATACTGGACATTGGACTGCTTAAATTTCTGACCATAATTTGTGAGGCTTAAGAGCTGTGTGTCTGACATGGTCACAAGCAGCACAGTGGTCCCACAGGTTTTGCAGATTCTCTTACTGTCTACCATTCAAAAACCTCAGACTTTAGATTCAATACTGAATCAAGTCATCTATAGAAATTTTCTTACAACTCAGTCAGAGTTTTGTGTAGGTGAATGATTACAGGGCACTTATGGAGGACTTTGATGAATGATGTAAATTTATCCAACTGTACTCAACATCAGTAAGACAACGGAGATATCATAGACTTCAGGAGGGTCAAGCCCATTCTAGCACCGGTTCTCATTGACGGTAAAGATTTGGAGGTGATAGGGACATATAAATAACTTGGGAGTACTAACATGGAGGCTATATACAGGAAGTAACAGTGTTGCCTTTATTTCCTGAGGAGGCTGAGGTTGTTTGGTGTATGCAGGCCACTGATACATGTGTTCTATCAGTCTGTAATGGCCAGCACATTTTTCTATTCTGCAGTGTACTGTCGAAATGGCATTAGTTCTGGTGATGCAAACAGACTTAATAAACAGGAACCATCCCTGGATGAGAAACTGGTCTAATTAAGACCATTGTAGAGTTCACTCATGCACACACCCATTCACACAGAATAACCAGTTAACCCAAATGGCAAGTCTTTGAGGGTATGAGATCAAAACTGGCAAAAAAGAACATTGGGAGAGACTGCAAACTCAAAATAGATAACAACTGGCCTAGAATGCAAAGCAAGGAAAATAAAAAAGGTGCCCTAACCACAGCATAACCATACCATTCCTCTCATGAAATTCTCTTTTCATTAATTAATCACATTAAGAATGATTATACCAAATAATAATTATAAAGCTGCAAAAAGTAGAAGCAGTGGCACCTTTTATATCTAATGAGGTGCTATGTATACAGTCTTGGGTCAATCATTACATAAAAAGTAATGAAGATAGATTTTTTTTTTTATTGTTCTCCATGCCTCTGGAGGGCATTGCAAAATTACTGGGGAGGAGAGTCAATCAGGTTCTTTCCAGTATAAATCTATGGTGAGGATCACGGTGGAACATCCGGTGCCAGTAGAAGAGTTCTGCATCAACAGTACCATGATTTTGTGAAGTCACTGGAGAACATGGGAGTGTTTGTCATCGGTTAACAGAAGTAATTGTGGGCCCTAGACAGCCAGATATTCTGTGGAAAGCAGATATACAACCAAATATAGAAAGAACACAGTGCGTGATAGGCTAGCAAGCAAAAGTATGAGTGCTGAGTTCACTTTAATATGAAAATAGCTGTTAAGATAGTAAATTAAATAATGTCTAGTACTCTATATTCAGGACGTTTTGGAATGTTGTCAGATGAAATAGGTTTTTCTCATAAAACATTATTAGACATGGAAATTCACTGGCTTTCTTGGGAAGTTGGATATTAAAACCTGAGAGCAGAAATAATTATAGTCCTATCAAACAAAAACTGTGACCTTGTGCAACTCTTCAAAGGCAAAGACTGAAACATGAAGTTATATCACCTTTCTGACATATTTCAATTTTTAAATGAGTTTAACTTATCTCTTCAGGGAATATATAAAACAATACTCAGTAGTTAAAATAAAAGGTCAAAAGAAGAAAATGAAAGAAATACAAATAGTTAAAAACAACATATCTGATAACTTCAGCACCTTAACTGAATTCTTAACAAATAAAACTTACTGTATTATAATTAATCGTTTGAAAATGTTTTTACTTAAATTTAAAGTCAACTGTCCTACTAATCTACCTTTGGATAAATATGGGGTATGAATTTATAGTAAATACAGTATGTACTGTTAAGTGAAAAAATAATTAGGATCCTGCCTCACTTATTAACTGTCACTCCAAACAAACAAAATATCAAAATACAGTAAATTTGGCACCTTTAGTACATTAAGACCAACCTTATCAAACCCTCCAACAAATATTGATGAATAATGTTATTCAATTTGTATGTCCTATTATGGCATTTTAATATTTAAGAAGGAGGGCAGGAGGGTGTGCTTCAATATTTGGAGGATTACACTACTTAGGCTCCCTGAGTGCTAGAATGAAGTGTCTGTTTCCTGGTTGAACGTCGGATTCAGGATGAACAATGCAGTTTGTCCCAGTCATTGAACACTGGACCAACTCTTTATCCTCACGAAAATTCTGGAGGGTTCAAAGTAGCAAGCCCAAATAGTCTACATGTGATTTGTGAACCTGACAGAGGCATGTAACTATGCCTCTCGGGGTGTCCTATGGGGGTTCTTCAGAAATATGGAGAACAAGGCATGCTGTTAAGGGCTATTCAGTCTCTGAACAACCAAAGCAACAGCTTGGTTCACATTACTTGTTCATGCTGATGTGGTACTACACAATGGTTGCCATTTGTCACCAATCCTGTTTATAATTTTTATGGACAAAATTTCTAGGCATGGTCAAAGGGTGGAGGGAGGTGCAATTCAGTTACCTTTTTGCAGATGATGTGGTCCTGTTGCCTTCATCGGATGGTGGCTTCAGGTGTGCATTGGGGCTGTGTGAATTAGCCTGGATAAGGATTAATACCTCCAAGTCTGAGGTCATGGTTCTCAACCCAAAAAGGTACCCTCTCCATGCTGCTATCTCATGTGGAGTAGTTAAGGATCTTTGGTTCTTTTTGAGTGAGGAACAATGGGACTGAGCGATCAACAGGTGGAT
This sequence comes from Polypterus senegalus, assembly GCF_016835505.1. Classification (NCBI taxonomy): domain Eukaryota; kingdom Metazoa; phylum Chordata; class Cladistia; order Polypteriformes; family Polypteridae; genus Polypterus; species Polypterus senegalus. Next base: position 120,366,014 of record NC_053161.1, on the reverse strand, counting down.
TGAAGCAGTGTCAGCAGTAAAGCAGACATTGTACTGGTCAGTCATATTGAAGAGAGAGCAAAGACAAAATGCAATGCTCTCAATTTATTAATAAATCTACTGTACCTTCCTACCCTCACCGATGGCCATAAGTTTTGGACAGTAACCAAAAGAACTAGATCAAGGGTGAAAATGGCAGAAATGAGCTTACTTTGCAGGATGTCTAGGCGCAGCCTTTTTGGATAGGTTGAATAGCACAGAAATTTGTTCCTCCGTATTGAAAGGAGGAAGTTGAAGTGATTCAGGCATCTAATTTGAATTACTCCCGGATGCCTCACTGAGGAGATGTTGCAGGCATGTCCAACCAGAAGGAGACCTCTGGGCATACCCAGGACACTCTTGAGAGTTTATATCTATCAATTGGCCTGGGAATGCTATGGTATACTCCCCAGAGGAATGTGATGATGCAGGTTCAGCTGCATGCTCCCATTCAGCTTCTGGGAGCCCTTTTAACCCAACACCGTCGGTAATGTCACTGATGACCTTAGCAGTGAGGCAACAACATAGCAAGGGGATGGTGCAAAAAGTGTCAAGTGCTTTTATTTAAAACAAACAACAATCAAAACAAAAACAAAGTGTCCAATTAAAGTGCAGTGCTTCAAAAATAGTCAATAAATAAATAAGCCAATAAAATCAAGTGAAAATGTGGAGATTAAAAACAATACAAAAAGTCTTCTTAATAACAGCAAGGTTAAAATAGCACAGGAAAACAGTCTTTTAAAAAACAACACAAGTCTTCTTTTTACTTGCGGCTCCCCTGCTTCTACTGTGTGGGCTTCTCAACAGGGGAGTCGCCTTACATGCAGCTGACCTTCACCCTGCCTACTTTGGCTGTTCAGTTCGCCTCTCCGATCCCTGGCTCCGGTAGGTTCCTCCTGACAGCAACTTGGGATCCACAGCGACCAGGGCGTCCACACTGAGGAATACCCGTCCCGAAGTCTTGACTCCCGCTGCCTTCCGTGGCCTTATGCAGAGAGTCATCCACCTTCCGGTCAATCCTGCTTCAAGCTCACTCAGTGGAAGTGACCACTACTACTATTCCCTGGGTGGCGGCCCAACACCCAGGTTCACTATTCAGCTGCAATGCGAGCTTGCATTCACTCGCTCGTTCGCTCGCTTGCTTGCTCGCTTGCTTGCTTGCTTGCTCTCCTGCACTACTTTCTCTAGCCACTGTTTCTTCCTTTCTCCTGCAACCTCCCGTCCGCTCTTTCTCTCTTTTTTTTCACCCTTTCTAACTGTCTCGGGCTTCTCTTTATAATGGACATGGCAGCTGTGGCAATCAACAGTTCCCGGCAACAATTACGGAGCGGACCGTCTCTCACCTGTGAACTTAGGTGGAAAATGTCCGCAGCACGAATCCACCCGGGAACCGCTTCAGTCACACTACCACACCCCCTCGCTAAGCCACAAGCCCCGTGATTATTTATTTAAAAGTGGCTCTTTTGTCGTGAGCTGTGGACCTGCTACACCACAAGGAGTTGGAGAAGGTGGTGAAAAAAGTGACATCTGGACATCTTTGCTTATTGCCCCTGTGACCCAGTAGAAAATAACCTCTAAAAAATGGATGGATGTTATTCAGTTCCTAATGCACTTACATTTATAACGAATGGCATCTGAAACAGCTATATTACCACATTTTTTACACTATGTATAAATATTTTATTGACTAAAATATTTTTCACAATAATTGTTTATTTCATAACTTCCTTTTCATTTTTTTGTTTGTTGTTTAATGTTCAAAAGGGTACAGGAAAAAGAAATATTTTTATATAGCTCCAAAAAGTTTAAGAAACATTGGCAGACAGGATTTAATGAGTACAATTAAATTCTATCATTTAAAATGCATAAAATTAAGAAAGTCATTACAACTAAATCAATAATAGCTGTTACTGAATGTATGGGGATCATTAAAAAAGGGAATATTGTGCTATACCTATAGAGTTTATTATAAGTAAAAAAGCTGGTTTTACTACACATTTGCGAGACCCCTCCTGCAATACTTTGGGCAGCTTTAGTTAGAAAATGGTTAGTCTACTGAGTTTAATATCGAAACCGATTGAAAGAGCACACTGGACAGTGGGTGTTAAAGTTCTGCCCAACTATTTGAATGTGGAGGAGTGGTCTTCTTCTTGTATAATACAGCTCAATCAGTTTAAGTGGACAAGGATGAATGTTGTATTTATATTTTTCACTTGTGTTTATAGAATCTACTACTTTATTACAGTATACTCAAGTACATTTTAGCCACAATAAAGAACAAACAGGTAAAAACTCTGTTTTTCTCCTAGAAGCATACAAAATGGAGCAGAAGCTGGTGTTGTTCTATATGCATAAATAAAGGCGAAAGAAAGCTTATTAAGATAATGTAATCCCTTTAAAATACAGCATATGGTAATGATATTTCCATTGAATTACAGCATTGAAGCTAGAGGTGAGTAGTGAATTGGCATAAAATGAATAATAAAGTAGCCTCTGTACAAACTGTAATCCCCCATTTAAACTGTCTTCCACATTAAATATCCTATTCAAAACATAACATGTCTCACTTAACCCAATTCACTGTTGCAGAAAGAGGTTATCTACACAGCACTAAGCACAAGGAAGGAGAACACCTCTGGACAGGTTCATACAGTACATGGTCAGTTTTGAATCACCTGTTCACCTAACCATCAGGTCTTTTTGGGATAAGTAAAAAATATTTAGACATCAGGAGAATGTGGAAAATCCAGGCATACACTGAACGATCTCTGGGTTCAAACTCAGGATGCTGGCTCTATGCAGCTTTCCCCACTGCACAACCACACCATGGAAGTTTATTCTTTTATTTAAATACCACATGAATCCAGCAATTCTGGGAAGGACTGAATATATGAAATAAATGTTCTAAAGTAGCCTGTGTCACATTGTACTATTCTTTAATATTCAGCCAATCTAAACTTGATATTGGATTTAAAGACATAAAAAATATAATTCTTCTGCAGATTTTTTCCAAGTAATATCACAAACAGAAGCAGACAGCTGGCCACAGGAAATTTGTATTCAGTTTGAGATGCGGTCTACTCTTTTTATTTTGTGTCTCAAAAGAAGTAACTGCAGCCACTGTGTATAAAATCTGAAAAAAAATCACTATTCCTTTACATTAAATTGGTCACAAAACTGTCCAGATATAATTCTCAAAAACCCCCAAACTGACAGTAAATGGTTAAAAGATTGTCAACTGGAAGCCAAGACCTTTTTAAAGTAATCTTATAGAATTAATAAAAGTGAGTTGGGGTGGAACATTACTTGCTTATAGATTGCTATAGCCTCTATGTCTGATCACTAGTCAAGGAGTGGATGTAGAAGTGGTCCACAACTCAAGTACTTGGGGTTCACATTGATGATAGATTTTACTGGTCTCAGAACACAGAGGAGCTATATTAGAAAGGACAGAGCAGACTCTTTTACCTTAGGAGACGGTGTTCCTTTAATGTGAGTAGTGACATCTTTCAAATCTGCTATACGTCTGTGATGGCCCTTGCAATATTCTAGGCTGTGATGTGCTGGGCTGGTTACATCACTTCAAGAGAGGCCCACTAAATCAACAGGCTAATTAAAAAGAAGGCTTAGCTATAGGACACACTCTGGACCCCCTGGAGGTTGTAGTGAAGGAGAGAATTAAAACAAAACTGAGTGCCATTATGAACAATGCTGCACGTTCCTCTCTCTGACACACTAAAACTGAGGACTTTCAGCCAATGAATTATTTAGCAGAAGTTTGTCAATAAACATTATTGGGGTTTCTTTATACCAACAGTAATACACCCGGTAATGCCTCATCTATCTATCTATCTATCTATCTATCTATCTATCTATCTATCTATCTATCTATCTATCTATCTATCTATCACAATGGTTTATTAATGTTAATATTTTGGATATAAAGGTGATAGGAGAGACCCAATCAAAATCTTAAGATTGTATCTTTAAATCTCAAAATCACAGCAAACTGCTTAACATAAATAAAAGATTTGGAATTTAATTTCAAATCGAGCAATTTAGAAGCTATGCTCCACTACACTGATGTTAAGACAATGAAGTATAATACATTGATTTTTGCAGCTTGGAAGGAATCCCAGAACTTTTCTTTAGCATGGGAAGGTTTACCTTCTGTATGAATGCTCAGTCTATGCCTGCTCATTGGAAAATGACTGCAAAGAGCAAAACTAGCAGGGAGAGAGACTATTTCCAAGAACATATCCACTGGAAATTAAATAAAATGGAAAAAGTGATGCCCACATACTGTATTATTTGTTAACAGATATGTAAAGAGCTAAAACTTGACAAACAAAAATATGGCACTTTGATCTTTCCATACAAGGCTTTTCTCATGGGTTAGTTGTCTGCCATTTCCCCTTTTCTTCTGCCAACAAGCAGTTTAAAGAAAACTGATATGTGAGTCAGAAAATCCTGCCTCTGGTACCAATTTTTAGTTTTGTGTGTGAATGTTGTGAATGTCCTGCAGACTCTTTTGTCGGAATGATTCAGAACATTTTGACACTATATGTTGTCAGAGATGGCTGGGGTGGCAACCTGGCTGGGACGCCCAGGAGGACCGGAGGAGGGCTTGCGCCTTCCCCAGACCATGTTGGGGTGACTGCCCTGGTTGCTTTGGGGACCATGGGTACAGAGCTTGGAAGCTCAACCCTGAAGGGGCCCGTGAAGGCCCCAAAAGCCTAGAGAGTCCTGGACCTCAGCACTTCCGCCACACCTGTAAGTGCTGGGGGAAAGAGGATCGGGGACACCCGTATTACTTCCGGGTATACGGCTTATCAGGAAGCAGCTGGAGCTCATCCGGGTGTGGTTAAAAGGGGCCGCCTCCCTCCATCCGAGGGGCTGAAGTCGGGTGGAAGAAGGACGAAGTCTTTGAGGACAGGAGAGTAGTGGAGGTGGACCAGAGAACTGAAAGCGTTGTGAAAAGGCCTGGACTTGAGGGGAGATTGGTGCTGCGGCACTGGGTTTTGTGCACTCTATTGTAAATAAACGTGTGTGGTACTAAAAACATCATGTCTACCTGTCTGTGTCCAGGCTGTACCCCACAATGTGCATTTGGAATTAACAATTATACAAAAAAAAATGTTGTTACTTGATACCAAATTCTGATGAATGCAGCAAGATGAATCTGCCACTTCCATTACATGTAATTCAGTAGTCCAATAAACCTAATCACAAAACAGATAAATTGACACTTTTTGTAGCAGGAAAGCAGAAATGATTGTGCTGGCAACTTATAGCTCCAAAGCCAAACTTTAAAATCTGGAATCACTTTTCCTTTGTACGTCTGCATTTTTGTTAACTCCTAGTTTATTGAATTTCTAACATATTATCAAAATGTGCATGTGAGTGTGGTTGGAGATTCAATTGAATGAGTTAATTGAATGAGTGAGTTTGCTTGCAATGGACCTATTACAGAATTGGTTCCTACCTTGGACCAGATAGACTCTACCCCTACAATCCTGTTTGGATTTAATACATTCAGAAAATTAATTGAATGAACTGCCATCTTCCAGAGACCTACCATTGATTCCTAGTCACTATCTACATGGAATTTGATCATCCTTCCCATATTTGTTCCTGCTACAGCAATGGTTCATAAAATGTATGTCTGGATAAGAATATAAGAAGATTCAAAAGCTGGCGATCATTTAGTTCATCAGGCTCATTTAGTTAGCTGATACTATATTTTCTGTTATCACAGAAGTAGTGCATGTTTGGAAGAGGAAATGATTAATATTCCAAGTGTAATATGATTAGATTTAAAAAGCTAGGCTTATTGATTAGATTGTGAGCATAATGGGTTGACAGAGAGCTATCCTTAGCTTGAACGTCCCTTCACAAGGTATAGTAAAAACGATTAACTTTCTTCAGCTGTGCAAATATGTGGAAAGGTTTTTTTCATATTTAGAATAGTTAATAAGAAAAAAGGCCTTAAAATGAAATAATTATTTCCAAAAATTTAATTTCATAGCTGCAAATTTTACTTCAAAAATAATTTTAGACAGCAGCTTCTGATATTTTATGAACCATAATTTTTTTACAGCATTCATCATTACTTCAAACTACATCAGAGGTAAAATCAGCTAGATCGTGTTCCTCCCCAGACATAAAAACCATAGTAAAGGGAGATTTATTATGAAGAGCTATCAGCTTAGCTATCATGCTATTACAGAAATCAGTGTGAAATCCGAGCTGGCGGCAAAAAACAAAAATGATTTTGCAGACATGTAGTAATATGGATAACATGTGATTAAATAGACAGGATTAAAAGCGTGAAATGAAATTCCTGATGGTATCAATTCTGTGAGAGCCATGACTGGCTGGAAGACAGATTTGCACTGTGTGAAATGTGCCTGGTTTGCAGAGAGAAATCTGTAGGCCCCTTTCCACACGAGCATATCCACAGTGCTCCATCAACAAAGTATTTCTTCAAAATCCAGATGTTTTCGAAATAAAAGAAAACCACTGTGTTCTCAGTAAAAATTTATGCTGGGTGGAATCAAATTTATTAGAAACTTAAGTAAAACTATAATTCTTACTATTTTCTGTATTACCTTCATCTCCCTCTCTCTCTCTCTCTCTCTATGTATATAACACCTATTCATTGTATGTATGTTTAAACTATGCATATATGCATTATTTTTGATTGTTCTAATTTAATTTAAATTCTCATTTCCAGATGTTAAATATGCTTCCAATCAAAACCCAACTGCTCCATAACAGCACTTGTAAGTGATTATTAATAAATCACCAACCCTTACTTTAGTGTGTACATGATGAAATTCACCAGGCTTCCCTATATTCAGAGGATTTACACACATATGGGATGGAAAAACCTGAGATCCATATGTGCAGGTTTTCTGATGGGTCTGTGGCAATTTGGCTTTATCTGGAGCGGAGCAGTGACAGCTTCAAATACAGGCTTGCAAAGGAAATGCTGACAAACTTCAGTAATGTGTATACTTCTGCCATATGCATCCACAAATGGCTTTTTATTGGAAACAGCACATGAGTGTGTCCTCAGTCTTATTCCTAGGAAACTTTTTGTGGGTAGTGGTTTTATTTCAGGCAATTCCTTGATTGAGCTCCTTGTTTAATTAACTAATCTACAGTGTTTTTGCTATTCTTCTGTTTAAATTTACTTGTAAATGACTGTCATTATAGTATTCCTGGAATAACCCTATCATTTCTTATTTCTGTTTCATTCCCAAAAGTTAACTTTCTTCTACCACATACTTAATGAAAATGTGTATTCATCATAAAATGATAGCAGATATTTTTAATTAACATATCAAAATGTCTTTATTAAACCAATCTATTTGACATTGCATTTTATCATTACATTTATGTGGAGGATGTTCACAGCCCATGCTTGCAGGTGCCTTCTCCAGGTAGACCCCATCCCTAGATAGCAGTCCACTGCAGAATGCCACTCGGGTACACATTTACCCTCACACAGTTATGTTAAAGTTGCTAGTTAAGCTAACACACACATTTCTTGAATGTAGAAAGAAAATTAAAGCAACAGCAAATAAAAAACCTCATGTGGAAAACAAACAGGCAGTGTATGGGAAACAGACTCAAACCCAGGACACTCAATCTGTCACGAGGAAGAGTGGAACACGAATACTTCATGAACAGTTTATGAATGAAGCAATGTTGAAGGAATAGACTTATTTCTCTATAAATTGTTCTTCATTAATTTATAGAAAATGCATAACAAACAAAATTGCTTTAATCACAAGTTTTCTTTTGAATAATTTATGAGTTAACAAATTATATTATGGTGAATAAGGAAAATCAAAACGTTGTTTCAAACTGTTAAAATTCTCCCTTAGCTGTTAGGAAGCACTTCCTTTTAAAGCTGATAATTAAGAAATAGTGTAAGAACCCTACTGCTAGTGGTAAAGTTCTAACAACTGTAAGTTTTAAATGAAGACTGAAGACTTTGTTGTTCTCTCTTGATTTCTAGGACTGTTCTTATAGAATTACCTTCTGAATTAGATTTTACTATGATTTACTGTGCTCCAGTGTCTCGAAGCAAAAATGTTTCCTCTCTGAAAACTTTTTGATCTGCAGATTGAGTTATAATGATGCATGATATGATTGAAATAAATACAATAAAGAGTGGTGAGAGACAAAAAAAGAACAAAAGCAGTCAAGAATGTTTGCCAAAAATGCAGGCACTAAGTTAACAAAATTAAGTCCAAAATCCAAAAACAAAAGCTTCATACCCAGAAAATAACAAAGAGACCCCACAATACTTTCAAAGATCAAAATCCAAATCTAGATCTAAAACGAAAATGGGTCAAACCAAATACAATTTTATATGCCAATGCCTCTGCTAGTGACTGCTGTGCCTCCCAAAATACCCCTAAAAGGTGAGTAAAATAAAGAAAAGGTAAAGACAAAGTTTTTTAAAGTTCAGATTACAGAAGACAATAAACAAGCACACAAATACAAGCAAAGCACATTAGAGCCAGGAATGACACATGGGTAACTCCATAATAGTGTTTTAGTTTGCCTTGCAGGTGCCACTGTTTTTGTGCCTTTATCAGTATTGTTAACAACAATGCCCCATCGCTACAACACAAACGATAGCATTATGACACATCCCACCATCTTAAATAATGGCAGCACACTCCCTCAAGTGTCCAGGCTTTGGATTCACATCTCAAAATAAAGCTATTTGCAATTCAGAATAGCCACGGAAAGGTTAACAGATTAGAGTTTATCTTTGCTTCCTGACTTTCAATTTTGTTTTACTTTTTGGGCTTCAAGTCTTTTGGGAACTGATCTGAGCTATATAATTTATTTGCATTTTTCTTTAGTTTTATTAATTTTCACACGAGTTTGTTGATTTCAACAGTCTCACCATTTTGTGGCCTTGTTTCCTTTTTGTTGCCACCATTTTGTGCCGATCCTTGCTTGGCTGTGGCCATGTTGTTTATTGTTGCTATTTCTGTTACTGAGCAAATGACAAGGAAGTCATGTGACATGTCATTTCATCACATTCCAGCATATAGCATCCAAGCTTTTGGATTTTCCTAAATAATTATATGATGTAATCAGCACTGTTATCATCATGGAAAGGATTTCAAGCTGCATTTAGGACTTTTTTGATCATTTGTCCCACAAATTGTGATTCATTTTTTGGATTTTGTTACTGGCATGTTTTGACTTTCTAATTCTGAGCCTCGGGTCTGATCTAATGACTTTTCTCTGATGTCTCCTTTGACTGTGTAATTTTCCAGTCCTTACTATATATTTAGTTTTTTATTTACATATTTGGCAGACACCATTATTAAAGGTGTTTTACAAAATTTAAGATACAATTGGTTACATTTCTTTGGTTTTTTGAAGTGACTTGCTCATGTCCACAGTCTCACTAGCAGGATTTTAACCCGCAATATTAGGGTTTGAGGTCCAAAGCCTTAACTACTATGCCTTCCTAATTTTATTTGTTCATATTGGACTGGCCATTTGTGGTAATATGTAAAGGTAGCTATAAATATGGCCACCTCACAGACATGTTAAATAAATCAGTCTTCACAACATACAGCATATTTCAAGGTATTTTCAAATGCTTTGGTGGTAACCAAATGACAAAATGTAACTGCCATTGTAGACAATAAAATTATTTTTGTAGAGACATACAGTATATCTAGTACTAGTCTAACTATAACACATCAGAGCCGAAATACTATATATAATGAAATCCTTAGTTGTAGTATGACTGTATTAATGCAACACATAAGTTGATACATATATAAATTAAATATTAACTAAATATCCAATTAAACAAATAAATGAGTAACAAAGTATAGTGTTAAAATATAGGTTTAATACTTATATAAGCATTTTTATGCTCTTGCAAATCAAAGTTCAGTTTTGTCCAGGATATACTTTACATGCTAAAATGACCTTAAAGCACACCACACAACAGTAACAGACATAAAGACACAGAGATAACCAAAGTGATTACAGACTGGCCACTGCGCCAAACTGCCTTTTCAGTCTTTTCTTTTAAAAGGATTCATACTTCAGTTTCTATTTTGATTCCAAAATTTTATCTTAAATGTTCAGCTTTAGATAGATAGATAGATAGATAGATAGATAGATAGATAGATAGATAGATAGATAGATAGATAGATAGATAGATAGATAGATAGATAGACTTTAGTTGTCCCCAATGAGCATGTAAGTATTTAGGTCACAAATGAATACTGTAATGTGTCATACAGTTAAGTGCAGGGAAACTTAATATTATATTATATATAAATAAGCAATAATATATTCACCCACTCATCCACCATGGAATTGAAGCATATACTATAGTCAAATAATATTTAGAAAAATCAGTCAAAATGAAGCATTTTTCACATAGGTCTTTTTTTCCAGCTAGTGTGTCTGGGTTTATGTACAGTGATCCAGGAAAATGTATTTTTAATGGATCTGGATTGTGACATAATTTTCTGTAGATGTACTGCTTTGCCATTCTGTGCCAGGTTTCCCTTAATGAGCCATGCATGCTTCTTTTCTAGTGAGGCAGTTTTACTGCTTCATTAATTTGCTGTTAATTTTGGGACATGCTCCATTTTTCCTGTTGTCTGTAGAGATGCTGACAGGTTCCATTAAAATACTTCTTGGTGCTGAATGCATTAATGAAGATCTGTAACTCCACTTTATAAATGAAATGGAAACTACAGTAGAAAAAAAAATTGCAATACACTCAAGCAGAAGCATTAGGATAAAGATTTTTTTTGTTGCCAAGGGGATGCAGACAAATTCAGTTTCAACATTGTTTTTGGTATTCATGAAAAAAAAAACACCTGTAAAATTATTGTGAATTTGTGAAATGTGAGGAAGCTATTTTGTACAGAGAATATAGTTTTGTAAAAAATGATTCATTTATTTTCTTCTATTTATGTAACATTGAAACCATCTTGACAGAATTAGTCTCAAGGTAGTAATTAGCCTATTAGAGGGATCACTCAGCATATTCACACCAGCCCTATTCCGGCTCGCTGTTAACTAAACAATATATTGTTACACCGTAGAATTCACTGTCCAAGTTGTAATGGTTTTAGACATGATTGCTAAGCTTCAGCCAGTGGCTTTCATTAGCAGTGGTTGTCGTAGGTGACATCAAACCTAAGTGTCATAACTCCGGTGGAATTTTTTTTTCCCCCGATTTTGATCCTTTCACTGGTGTAATTTCAACAGTTTGCATTTGTTTTATTTTCATCTACCGCATTATGATGCAAAAGATTTTTAGTAGGTAATCTGCTGGATAGATTTCAATTCTTAATGCCTTTATTGGCTTCACTTGGTGCCTGTGGCTCAATGGAGAGTTGTTGGTGGGCATTTTTAGCAGGTGGCTCTTCACCAAGAAATAAGCTATAGACTACAGGCATTGCACAAGTGAGGTAAAGCACAGCTGTTAACCACTGAAAACTGTGCAACCCCAACCATGATGTCAAGGATTAAGAAAAACAAGATTAACAACCATAGATTGCCTGTACTCTTCCCATATGTTACATGTTATGGGGTTTTCAGTTTAGAATCAGTGTGATACATTAAACTTTTTGGACTTTTACTCCAGTTAGAGATGAATTCTGCCTTATGCCTGACACTACTGAAATCCACACACTTACCATAAAATGTATTTAAGATGGTTCAGTGAAGTGAAAAGTACATGAACTGCCATGAAGGTATAGAGTATGCTATGTATACTGTAGGGCTTTACTTTATTATTGGTGTATTATATCATAAAATGCATTTGGAATATTTAATAAACAGGTTTGTGTGTAAACCGGAGTTCTACTTAATGTCAATTCATCAAAATGTATTCTGCCTCTTAGAATATAGGATCTCTAATCCCAAACAGATTTTTAAACGTTGGTGGACAGTTCCTTGTGTTGCCACTTTACTACTCAGTGCAGTGTCTGTATAAAATTTCATGTTAATAGTAATGAGACAGACACAGAGTGAATATACTCTTAGGTGCCAATGTGTCTTGGTATTAGTTCAAAATCTTATAAAACTGCAAATGTAGACCAGTTTATATGCAAACTATAAAAAGGAAAACAAAGAGATAACTTAAGCAACTGTAGAAAAAAACTCTTTTTAAGAGAATGTTTCAATGTAAACCTACAGTGTTTTTAAGGTGTGAGAGCAATGACTGAATGATAGTTGTAAGCATATTCTTCACAATGTAATCAATCCTTTAACTATTTAACATTTATTCAAATTAGCTTTATCAGAAAGTTTCAAAGGCTTTTGTTCAATATATTCTTTTGTCCAAACCTGTGGGCAAATTGTTTTCATTTTTTTCTTTTACCTTTTTCGTATCCATTCAACACCTATGTAATCAAAGGAATATCATCAAAACCTCAATGGTTCCTTAACAGTTACTTGCAAATGTTTAGCTTTAAAAGAGTGATGTTACATCTGAATTATTGCCTTTGGTACAGTAGATAATCTGCACACCCCAACCTCTGTGTTGTAGCTTCTGTTAATATTCAAATTTTTTTAATACTGAGAATAAGACTCAGGAGGAAAGCTGGGGCAAAAGCTCACTGGTAAAATGAAGAAAGGCAAGGGTCTGTACACAGAAGGGAGATTCATTGTTTTTATGGGGTTCTTTACACGGCGTGTGGATGGGCAACTACATTGGACAAGTTAAGCTAGAGCATCTATTAGGCAGGTCTGGGGAGGATTTTGATCATAGACTATTTCTTCTGTCTTCTCTATGCTTAAAAGAAAAAGAAACAGATTTTGATAAATCTAATATCCTTGACATTGTGGTAGGAATAGAAACACAAAGATGGTACTCTCATTTTACAATATATCACTACTCTGCCAGAAGAATTAATATACATAGGCATCACATTATACAATTTTGTAAAACACAACCATGACATTGTAGTAAAATAGGGTAATGCCTAATATTTATTAAGCATCCATATTAAATATGTTAAAGGCATAATGTGAGGCCATAGTTCCAGTGATCCTGGCTAGACCCCTGTTTTGGAGTCTGCATGCTGGAAGTCCCTCTGACATTTTAAGTTGACTGATAACTCTAAAGTTCTCTATGCTGAGTAAGTGTGTGTGGACTTTAAATACAGTAAGTGTGTCCTGTGATGAACTGGTGTTCTTTCAAGTGCAGCGTTTTACATTGCACCATTGGGATGGATTCCCAGTGATTATGCAATGGACAAGTGAATTTATATAGCAAACAGAAGAAAGTCCTAATGCAGTAATAGAGAGAAATTCTTTGTGAAAGCCATTTATAGATGCACAACAGTCGAATTTTAAAAGGCTTTGCTCTGGATTTAATTAAATTCTTTAATTTCACACAATACATTTTGAAAAGGAATAAATAATGCTGTTATATGAAATAAATACATTTTACTCTCTATAGCTTGCTGGTTCTATAAATGATTAGATGAAGAGTCGCTTATTTATTTTAGTTAACAAAACTCATTTTAGCTCCACTGTGCTTATTGTTAATGCATGTTCTTTGGTTAGTAATTAAAAAAGATTAAAAAGGGGAGTAGAAATGTAGAAAATATTATTTAAAGTTGGTTTTACTTTTCCAATAATCATTTATCAACATTTTTGCATAGTGTGGGATGGAATATAGAGACATATTTGTTGCCACTGTTCTGTAATCAATATCAGGAATGTATGAAATTGAATGAAATTTCATCCATTTCCCAAACCCACTACATATAATATTTGGAGGGCATATCCAGCCCAGCCTCAAAGAGCCAGAAATGTATGGACTTTCATATCAGTGGTAGGGTACACTCATGCCCATACTCTATTTTGATTATACCAACCCACTTTCGAGTCATCATCCATGATTCTGGGATGTCAAAGGACAACAAGCACTCAGATAATCCAGTCAGACACACGCCAAATCCACACAAATCATACCCGACTGGACAGCTAGATGCCTGGATCTGCTTGCTCGCAGCACTATCCACAAAACCATCAAGTCACCTGCCTGTATTAAAAATGACCTACAAAGCTCAATAACCATTGTAAAGGACCGAGGAGACAGTAGCAAGGGTTGGGTTTTTCCGGCCCCGTATATTGTAAACACACTCAAAAACTGGTCAAAATTACAAACAAAACAGTTCATAATGCGCGACGCCGACTCCTGGCGTCGCGGCCATTTTATTGGGGAGGAGCCGGAAGTGGAGGAATGTCGGGAAGGACCGCAAGGGAGGATGGGAAGGATGACGTCAGGGCAAGATGGCGGAGGAAGGGCGGAAGTATCGCACTGCGGTCAATCCAGGCCTATGGTGCAGGAAGGTCTTTCTTTCTATGAGGAAGCAGAGGGAGAAAGTTAATACCCCACCATTCCCTGGCGGCGAGTGGTTTCCCAGGTGCTATCGAATCAATCCGCTGCCTCCTACTGCGCGTGCGTGACACGATCCCCCTTAGCCCAGGACCGCCAGGTCGGGCGGACCTAACCGAGAGGTCGTGAATACGAGAGAGGGCATCGGCATTGGCCTGAAGGGTGCCCGCCGATAAGTGACAGTGAACTTATACGGCTGTAAGTCCAGGAACCACCTGGTGACCCGCGGATTCGACTCTTTGTGTAGGGACATCCACTGAAGTGCAGCGTGATCAGTCACCAGAGCGAATTCGCGACCCAGCAGGTAGTACCGGAGGTGGGTCACTGCCCACTTAATGGCCAAGGCCTCCCTCTCCACTGCCGTGCGGGTCCCCGGTCCATCAGTTTCCGCTAAGGTACATCACAGGGTGCTCGACACCATCGACGCTTTGGCTCAGCACGGCACCCAGGCCTGTGTCCGGCGCCGGTCTGGAGAATAAACGGAGCCCAAAATCGGGCGTCCGTAACACAGGTGCCGACGTTAGGGCCTTCTTTAGGTCACTGAACGCGTGTTCTGCTTTGTCGGTCCACACCACGTATAGGGGAGCGCCCTTTTTTGTCAGGTCAGTCAAGGGTGCTGCTCTTTCGGAGAAACGGGAAACAAACCGGCGGTAGTAACCCGCAAGCCCCAAGAAAGCCTGCACCTGTTTCTTGGTACTCGGACGGGCCATTCTAAGATGTCTTTAACTTTGGAGCTCTGTGGCCGCACCTGTCCTTGTCCCACGAGGTAGCCTAAATATTTGGCCTCCTTTAATCCAAAAACACTTCCGGGGTTTATGCGGAGGCCGGCTTTAGCCAGTGTTCGGAGGACAGCTGCGACCTGCAGTAGATGCTCCTCCCAGGTGCCGGAATAGATGACAACGCCATCCAGGTAGGCGGCGCTATAGGACTGGTGGGGCTTCAGCACTCTATCTACCAGACGCTGGAAGGTCGCCGGGCCCCGTGCAGCCCAAATGGGAGGACCTTGTACTGCCAGTGCCCGCTAGGGGTGCTAAAGGCCGTTTTCTCCTTTGCGGATGCCGTTAAAGGAATTTGCCAATACCCTTTTGTCATGTCAAGGGTAGTCAGATATCGAGCCGCACTCCAGCCGCCAAGGAGGTCGCCAATGCGGGCATGGGGTAGGCATCGAACTTGGAGATCTGATTCAGACGCCTAAAGTCATTACAGAACCTCCAGGAGCCGCCTGGCTTGGAGACGAGGACAATAGGGCTGGACCAGGGACTATGGCTCTCTTCAATTATGTCCATGTCCAACATACGTTTCACCTCCAGTTCGACCTCTGCGCGTTTTGCCTCCGGGAGTCGGTAGGGCCTCTCCCCGACGATTACCCGGGCTCCGTGACTATATCGTGCTCAATCAGCGGTCCGCCGGGTGACTCGCCACTACCTCGGGATGGCTCGGAGTGTTTGGGCTAACTCCTGCCGCTGCTTGGGGTCAGCTCTTCGCCGAGGTTAAGGGCAGTTGTGCTTGAAAAGGGAGAGTGACCTACGGGAGCTGGGAGCTCCTCTATCTCTCCAGGGCTTTAACAGGTTGACATGATAGATCCTCTCACTTTCGGTCGACGCATTGGGCTGTTTCACCAAATAGTCGGCAGTCCTTTCTCTCCTTAACCTCGTAAGGCCCTTGCCAGTGAGCGAGCAGCTTCGAGTGGGAGGTCGGGACGAGCACCATAACTCGGTCCCCGGGCGGAACTCCCTGAGGACGGAGTTGCGGTTGTAACACCGGCCTGCGCTGCTTGCGCACGAGTCGTGCTCTTTTAGGAGGGGCCTGATCTTTGTGAGTCGGTCGCGCAGTTGCGCCACGCACTCAAAATGTTAGAGGAGGGAAGAGCCTCGGCCTCCCAGCCTTCTTTTAGGATGTCGAGGATTCCCCGGGGTTGTCGCCCGTATAGTAATTCAAAAGGGAGAAGCCTGTAGAGGCCTGGGGTACCTCCCGGTAGGCAAAAAGCACGAGCGGGAGGAGCTGGTCCCAGTTCCTGCCGTCGCGCTGACTACCTTGCGGAGCATCTGCTTAAGCGCCTGATTAAATCGTTCGACCAACCCGCCAGTTTGCGGGTGATAGACTGACGCTTTCAGGTGCTTTATCTGCAGTAATTTGGCTACCTCCTTGAACGTATCCGAAGTGAAGGGCGTACCCTGGTCCGTGAGGACCTCCTTGGGTATGCCCACGCGTGAAAACAAATTAACCAGTTCCGTGCGATGCTTTTAGTATTAGCGGAGCGCAGGGGAACCGCCTCTGGGTACCGGGTGGCATAGTCCACCATGACTAGGATATACTTGTGGCCACGGGTTGAGGGCTCCAGGGTCCCACCAAATCGACCCCTATCCTTTCAAAGGGGATGTCCACGAGGGGAATAGGGACTAGAGGAGCACGGTCCCTCCTAGGAATCTGGCGGGTCTGGCACTCCGGACAGGATTGACAGAACCGCCGGACCTCCTCATTGATCCCAGGCCAGTAAAAGCGGAGCTTAATCCTCTCCAGTGTTTTTTCGGCCCCGAGGTGGGCGCCTAGGAGGTGAGCATGTGCCAACTCGCATATCTCCCGCCGGAAGGTACGCTGAATTAGCAACAACTTCCGCACCTCGCCCTCATGGGTAGCCACTCGGTACAACAGATCATTCTCAAGGACAAAGAAGGGTTCCCGCGGTGTGGATCCGTCCGCTGTTGAGCTGTTAGGCAGAACGATCGCATTCCGGGCAAAGCGCAGGGAGTCATCATTCCACTGCTCCCTCTTAAAGGAGGCCGGCGTGGACCGAAATTGATGGTCCAGGCCGCCGAGGGTCTTGGGGCCTTGGGCCCGGGAAGAGTTCCCCTGGCTAGGCCCTTCTCCCTGCGGAATCTTCCGGGTCAAGGTCCGTAGCCACGGAAAGGTCCCCGAGACACCAGCCCATAGGGCCTGCCCTTGTGCACGGCGTGGAGGCCGCGGAGGGGTGCCTTTTCCCCTCATGACAAGATCCAACGAGGCCCCGAGCGCGAATGGCTTACCGCTGATCCTTTTAGACCAGTCTTGTCCCAGAATCACTGGGAAGGGGGGTTCAGGTAACACAGCGACCGTCATTTGATTGGTTCCCCCTTCCAGGTAACATAGCAGTGAGCGGAACGATATGACCTAGTCCCCCCATGCACACAGGTAACCAACAAGTGCTGTTTTAACCACTGTTGCGGTAAGACGAAACGGCGAGCAACAATGGTAATGTTGCTGCCGGAATCAAACAAAGCCACCACGGCGTGCCCATTTAGCAACACCACTCCCGATTCGACTCGCCAAGGGATGCGGCGGGGTACAATACCGCGCCGATGATGTCCAGCTGCAGTCCATAGGCTCCGGGGCGATGTGATGAGGGCAGTTTGGCAGCAGGTGGCCGGTCTCGCCACACTTGAAACAGCGCGGACCCGCCTCTCTGGCTCTGGCTGGCGCTTCTGCAGCGCCGAGGGGCTCGGGGTGGCCGCCGCCCCTGCCGGTTCCCGAGCAGGCTTTTCTGACCCCAAGTCGGAGGACCGCCAACTGACGCTCCAAGACGCCGAGGAGGCCCGACATGTTCTGATAGGCGTGTCCCCGGACCTGCTGGGCGAGGGAACTGGGCATCGCATTGACCAGGCCTTCACAGGCCACCCGCCGACCACTTTCCGCCCGTCGGGCTCTCTGGCCGTAGCCAGCGCCCATCTTGCCCCAGAACTCAACGCCTGGGCGCGAAGGGCTTTTCGGGGTCAAAGACCCAGTTCCGCCATTCGGCCGCCTGCTGGCCCGGGCTAATGCCGTAGCGGGCCAGTATTTCGGGCTTGAGGAGGTCGTAATTAGCGCCTCCTCCTCAGGGAGGTCATAATAGGCCGCAGCGCTGGTCCTTCAGGTATGGCGCCAAGATGGACGCCACTTCGGACCGCTGCCACTCGCTCCGGGTGGCCGTCCTCTCAAACATGCCCAGGTAGGCATCGACGTCCTCGAAGGGCCCATCGGTACCATAGGAGGCGGCTGCCTGGGCGGGTCTGGTCTCGCCCGTTGGGCTTCCACTAACCTGGCCTCGTGGCCTCCAGCTCCCGGTGGTAGCGGCTTGCGCTTGCTGCAGGGCCTGGAGCTGGGCGTTCATTCCCTGCAGCACGGTGTTCAGGTCCTGTCCCTCCGTCATTCCGGGATCTCTCTATCCTGCCGACTACGCCACTTGTAAAGGACCGAGGAGACAGTAGCAAGGGTTGGGGTTTTCCGGCCCCGTATATTGTAAACACACTCAAAAACTGGTCAAAATTACAAACAAACAGTTCATATGCGCGACGCCGACTCCTGGCGTCGCGGCCATTTTATTGGGGAGGAGCCGGAAGTGGAGGAATGTCGGGAAGGACCGCAAGGGAGGATGGGAAGGATGACGTCAGGGCAAGATGGCGGAGGAAGGGCGGAAGTATCGCACTGCGGTCAATCCAGGCCTATGGTGCAGGAAGGTCTTTCTTTCTATGAGGAAGCAGAGGGAGAAAGTTAATACCCCACCATTCCCTGGCGGCGAGTGGTTTCCCAGGTGCTATCGAATCAATCCGCGGCCTCCTACTCGCGCGTGCGTGACACCATATAATAACATTTACAACAAAAGTTCAGCAATGACATTGAACAAACAGAACATCAAAAAGTCTCTTCATGTGTGAATGGAATAGGTCTACAAACCCACCACATCAGTCATCCTACCTGTGAACTTCACTTTGATCTCCTTCAACACAGATGTTCTTTTTGCAGCTCTTTATTAAACTTCTGTTGGGAATGTGTTTTGTAATGAAGACCATATGTAGACTGTTTCCCAAAAGACAAATTACAAATAAATGACAAAAAAGCACAGAGTCATAAGGATTATGGGAAAGCCTTAAAACAACCAACTAATTAGAAGAGCTTTTATCAGTCAAAATCAACGAAGAACAGCATCATTTAGCCAATTCAGAAAACAAACATCCCAGCAACCAAATCCTGTATATTCAGCCTAGTTGAGTCAGTTCATGAAGGTAAACTTTAAGCTATGCTTTAAGAACAAACTTCACCATTAAACATTAAAAAAAGGAATTGTGTTCAACAATATAACTAATACAACTGTTCATTTTTAAATTGGTTATTCAATTGTTGTAACTGGTTAATTATTAGAATGAAGATGCACTTGACAAGTGCTTCAATGCTTATTTGTTTTTAACTTACAATTGTTCATATAAATGGTTGTAGCTTATGTTTATCGTCTTCATAAAAACTAGCTTTGCACTCATACAAAACAAACTGTTTTTAACTTTAATATAGCCAATGAATTTTGTTAATTTTATAGTACGAACTTGCGTCCATACGTTTGAATAGCAGATTATATGGATGGATTACTTCATGGTAAACAAAGAAGAACAGTAAACACAATGGGCAGATTCAAGAAAGCATAAAAGAGATGTGTAGTGAAGCAGATGGCTAAGCTGGATCAGCAGTATGTACAACATTGGCAGACTGAGAAGGCCAGGTGTTGGTTATCTGCTGCCAATACCTGTGTCTATCAATATGGACAGAAATGCCAAAAATCAGCTTGACACTCAATTTCCAAGAGCAACAGAATGCAACTGTCTTTAAACGCTTTGTTTTATAAGATTAGAATAAGCATCATTTGGCACAAATATTATATGTATATCATTATTATACTCGGGGGCCATGCTCTTTTCAGGTATTCTCTTGTGACTTTATTTCTCTGAAAACATCTGAAAAATCTTTAACAAGTGTGAAACAGATAGACAATTATTCAAGTAACCCAAGCCTTATAATAATAATGGATATGCACAGTAATGAATATATTCTTCTGATCTGATGTTCAATCTTTCAGCAATAGTTGGGCCCTAGACAGAAATCAGTTAAGCCCTTCGTGCTCCAGTTGAAACGAAAAGTCACAATTTAGTATCTGTGAGCTAAAAGGGCATGGTGAATGTTAAATGTAACAATACAGTTCTTGAAAAAGGCTAGCATATACTGTCATCCACAAAATGTAAACCTTATTTCACAAAAAGGTACTCGGATTTCAATTTAAAATGTATACTTTTCATAGACACTCCTTGCTAGCATGTAAAACTTGGAACAAATGTTACTCTTATTCTAGGATTTTAATTATCTTCTCCCAAACAACAACACATGATGGATAAATTGTAAATCATGTTACACCATAACTCAATAAAAGAATGTACAAAATGGAGTTGCTTTTCCAGAATTAATAGGCCATATTATATGATTTGCCTCAAGTTGCCACAGCTTTTTTCCTCCCACTTACGAATGCTTGTCACCAAACATAATTTCCATGATAGTACTTGTATTATCCATTCACCTAATGAAAAGCTTGACCTTAGAGACATCAAGAGGTTATTTGGACAATTATTTTATCACTTACCAAGTGTTTAATTTTCTGAAAAAAGAACAATTAAAATAATAATGCTTACCAAAAAAGTTTAGAAGGTATACTGTGAATTTCTTATTACAATAAAATAGACTAAAATGTGCTATAAGGATTCATAATATTTAAGAACAAAAAGAAATCTACCCACTAGAATACAAACTGGCAGAGATGGGAAAGGCATTGTAGGTGCAAAGCTGCTTGCTGGGCCATGACAGTTTCCTACTGGATCGTTTTAATTCCCTTGTAATCCTTTTTTGTCTACATAAATCATCTGCAAAAGAACCCTGTGTAATACAGCTAAAAAATTAGGATACTGGCCAAGTGGCAGGCATTACAGTGCAGTGTGTCACCTGAGTAGAAAATGAAAAAGCTTTCTTTCTAATTGCCACCATAACTGCAGTTTTATGTCCCATTAATGTGGAATAGAGATGGATAATGGGGCATCCTTTAGATCAGTTGCAAGACACACACCTTCATTACAATGAAAATTTAATTTAGATGGCATTTAGGCAATATAATGTAAAATGGTTCTTTTTAGATACAAGAAGAAACAGGATCTTACTGAAAGAAAGAAAGATAACATCACCACAATACTGTATATCAAGAATCACTCAATCACAGAAAATCAGAAACATTCATGTTCATTCTCAAATTGGACTAAACAAAAAGAATGCAACAGCATCTGATAATGCCACTACAGCCATAGATTTTCATTTATTTTTCATTTTTCAAATTTTCATAATAGTTCATAATAACTATACAGCTGCATAGTAGTTATACAGGGAACAAATGTTAGATTTGTGTAAATATATTTTGATATTGCAAGCATTTTATCCAACTTATGTGATCCCACAGTCAGAACGATGTTTGCACACTTATTTTATAAGCTCTCTTTTTTTCCACCATTTTCCCTTTTATGTAATAGCAATGCCTGAATAGCTGGGAACAGTTGATGTAGATTTCAAAATAATAAGCAGTATAAGAATGAATCTCTCTACCACAATGTTTTGTTGAATCACAGTGACCTTCACAAAATGTTAATGGGCCTTTTTAGTTATTTTGAGGGGAGCTTAATGTCACCACTGCAATTAATTATGCAATAGTAGCTACTCAAGTCCACTCAGATTAGAGTATCGTTAATTTTAGGGATTCACCGAACTTTGGTCAAAAATAGCAAAAAATGGCACATCCAGCTGAATGATAGAAAATGCCTTTTTTCTTGGCAAAATTTGGGAAACTGTTTTCTGTTGTTCTTCTGCTCTTGTTATTGATGACACTTTCAAATAGCAACTCTGGTTCCATAGAGATATACATGTTATACCAGATTGCTGGGTGTGGGTACCATCTTTAGAGGATTGTAGAGTTTTATATTTATTCAATGAATAAGATTTTCATAATCCATCCTGAAATATATCTGAATACTGCCAAAATCAAAAACAATCTCATTAGTCAGTTTGGCCCAATATTATTAATCAATTTTTATTCACATTGCTTTCACAACAATATATTAAGATGTGATAATCCACAAGGTTACCATTCCAGGAAGATTGCTCAGCAGACCCAACTTTGTTTCCTAGAGAGGAGAGAATTCTTACTTGCATCTGGCAAGTACAGGGGTGTATCAAGGATCAGTGTTAGGTCCTCACTGCTTCTGATTGTATACCACCTCAGAAGACCATATAATCCAGTCCCATGGATTATCATATTAGTGCTATTTTGATAAAACTCAGCTACATCCGCTACTTCCACTAGAGTAAAAATTGACTCTGGTTTGTCTCACTTGTCTCAACTTTGATGAAGGAACTCTCTCTTCGAAGTTCCTTGGCTTTGTCTGTTCAAGACCCTATCTCTTTAAAACTTGGCTCATAATCACTAACGATTACCTAAATCAGTACACAAACGATTGATAAATGATTGATAAACAGCTATTCTTTACTAATCACACTACAAATGTATCGTTCATGCAGCTTTACTCTGTTTAACATCCAAATGATCAGGCTGTATTTGATAGCAAAATGTCTCATTCAGGCATTAGTCATCTCATGTCTGGACTACTGCAACTCTTTACTGGCAGAAGTCCTTCATGCTCTACAATGTTACTGCAGATGAATCAAACTGCAAGCAATATGTTCAGATCCTTGACAGAGTAGTCAGTGGATCAGCACCTTTACATATGGCAGCACACATGAGTTTATAGTGAATATTGTGTGGAAATATCACCTCTATGTGGCATCAAATATCAATCCAGACTCTTTACACTGTAGCTCCTAGCTGGTGGAACAAGCATCCCACCTTCATGCAAACTGTTGACTTGCTCAGTGTATTTAAAAAGTCTTTAAAGACTCTCTTGTTCTGTAAATATTTTTCTAATTGATAATAGTTGTGATGCTACGTTATTGGAGCATGGTTGGAGCATGAGTTGATGCAACCACTACTGAATGCATCGTTTAAAAGAATTTAATATCCTATTATTTGGAGGCAGTGATTTTATTGCTTTTTGCAAGAAAAATGTGGAGTGTCATTTTTGTTGTCCTCTTCATGTTCATACCGATTTTCAATAATTAAAGGATGCGTGATAAGCTGCAGCCATGCTTAACCAAATGATTAAGACTGAATGCTTTATTTCAGTAGCCTTTAAAGGATTTTCTAATAGCTGTTCTGTTTAGTTTAGAGCATATCACTTGTGAGGATAAATTCTGTAACATTATTCTGCAACACCTGCCTCAAAACAGACACCCAAGCTGATGTTACCCATTTAGGTTTGACCTCTTTTATAAGTCACTTTGGATAAAAACATTTGCTAAGTGAATACATTTTACTTTAAATTCCCTGCTTTGGGGCTGTTTGCGTGGAAGTGTCTCTCTAATAGTTTCCACTTATACTTTCATTAGAGAAAACATTTAAAATAACATCCATTCAACAATTATCCAACCCGCTATATCCTAACTACAGGGTCACGGGGGTCTGCTGGAGCCAATCCCAGACAACACAGGGCAGGAAACAAACCCTGGGCAGCACGCCAGCCCACCACAGGGCACACACACACACACCCCCACACACCAAGTACACACTAGGGCAATTTTGGATCGCCAATCCACCTAACCTGCATGTCCTTAACAATTTAAGTCTATTTGCATATGCCTTGCTTAAAAGTGTTGTAAATGGCCATGGGTTAGAAGGGCATCCCAACTAGAAGAGTTGGATGGTTCCTTACCCAGACGGGAGTCTCCAAGCAGGTAGACAAGGATCCTGGGGGGGAGGGAGAGAAAGGTTCCAGACCCGAAAGAGTTGGCCAGAGAGGATGGACAGACAGCCCACTGGAAGGAGCTGGGGACTCGTTATTTAGCGGCCCCGAATATCAGTACCCAGTAGAGCATGATGAGAGATGTAGTCCGGCAGAACAGCCATGCTGGAATCCATGGGTGCCACAAGAGGGCGCTGCAAGGAGCCATGCTCCCTGTTATGCTGGACTTCTGTATGATCCGGAAGTACTTCCAACAGACAGAAGCCCTGGAACTGGAAGTATTCCCAGGTCTGCAATAAAAGGGACAACACTCCATTATCTAGGCAAGTTGGATCTGGGAGGACGAAGAGCAACAATCAACTGGAGGAGGGTAATGCAGTAGTAAGGGGAATTGTGAGAAACAGAGAAGCTGTGCTTTGTGCTTGTGTCAACGTTTGGAGGTGTGTTTGTGTTTGGGGTATTAGGCTTGCTGAAGGCCCGGTTCTATCAAGGTGTCTATGATGCAATCTAAAAGAGGGAGAAGTAAGAGAGCTGCACCCTACAAAGTGCACAAAAAAAAACTACACAGTTAACAGTTTAACTATGAAACTTATGTGAAGACAAATCCTAATTGCATTATGCTAGAACAACATGGGTAGACATGTGTCTGCCATACCACATTAGTTTGAGTAGCTTATAATGCAAGAGCTGCACTATTTCATATTGTGAGATGTATTCTCAGGAAATAGCACAGTTGGGTGGTGCATTCAGCTATGTCACACCACCACCTAGCTTGAGACATTCTGAACCAAGATCTCCAAAGGGTTTGCACCTTGACTATATATGCCGTGATTTCTGTGAAGGGCTGAAATAAAGTAGACAGTAAAAGTAGGGTGAACTGTACAGCTGGGTAAACCTGCTTCATAATTTAGAAAACCTATCATCATGTGGGGAGCTCTGATATGAATTCCCACTGTATCCCTCATTTCTGCACTCTGATAAGGTTATGCCCCTTACAAGTGTTGCATTAGGAAGGTGTAACCCTTAAGTAAGGAGGGTTTTCTTTTGGAAAACAGACCATGATGTACATTTGTATGCTGTTGTTCTCTTTGTACAGATCATTTCTAAAGGTCTAAAACACATCCCCTTATCCAAGTCTTAAAGTTTACTTGGAATATTCAAGAAGGCCTTTTAACAGACTTTATATTTCTATTTAAATCAGAAAAAATAAAAACCTTCTTCACAAAATATGATAGTTCAGCTTTTTACACACAAGTATTTTTTTCTTATATGATAAGCAGTTAGTAGAAACATTTTTCATCCAAGACAATAAAAAAAATAAATTAAATGCAGGAATACAACTGTTAATCAGTGTGTCCAACCCATCATGCTTATACCGTACAGTCTTCCCAAACCAGCATGGTGGTAAGCATTGCAAAATAAACCTGGCGAAAAAATTTTGTTTGTGGTAAACTATTCTGCTCATGCTAATAGAACATCAAACAATTAGGAGTAAGGTTCAAACATGAGGAAGCAGAAGTAAATAAATAAGGTAACGTAAAATAATAAAAAGACAACTTGCTCTTGGACCTAAATGATGAATGTTTCTTCTCGAGATGACTTTATAAATAAAGCACCCACAAGGTTTCACCTACTTCTTGAGGCGATATCACAATTTCTGTAGCATTTATTAATTGATTTCAAAATAACCATAAGGTTAACCTAGTATAGAAGGCTTTACTGAGGTACACATTAAAGAAAACTACATTTTTTCAACTCCAATTACAATATTCAATTTGAAATAAAAAGTGTTTATATCGGCACAATATATCCTCCTTTTGCTATAGAATACCATTACTGAAATTTCCACAAAAGGTTAGTCTGAAATCCAGAGATCGTAACCAGGATCTTACCTTTTTCTGATCTTCCAACTTGTGACATGAAGATTTCTTCCCATGCTTACTTGTTTCTGACGTTATATCCATACCTTAATTATTTGTAAAATTTCCAATATGACAAAAAAAGATGCCAAAGTGAAAAGGGAGTGGGCTACAAGCAGGAAGTCAAGCGGTGTACCCAAAACACATCTGCACTCAACTTCAAGCACTCCATGAGATGAATATCACCCTCGAAAAATGGAGATAGAAAGCCAAATTGATGGTCCACAACTTGAGTAATCCAAACTTGCATAGCAGATTTAGGTAAAAAGGGAGACTTTCAGAAAAGTGGTGTATAATTCCTGTAGTATCTTCCTTTCATTTGTTACCATTGGGCCATTTTATATCCAGACATCGATGCATTCCATCTGTGAACCTGAATAAAAGGAATTAAAAGTGTTTTAACATGACCATTGGTAAGATTATGTTACAGAAAAATATTTCTATATAAGGAATATTGACTTCTTAGAACACTGATCAAAATATGTGGATTATAAGATTAATGTAGGCGAATTAATGTATGTTACATTATCTTCTCCTACAGACTAAAAATGCTTTTTCTGTGAATCAATTTCTTCTTACTACAAAGCACAAGTCATTCTTCTCTGTTGTCACTTTACAACAACTGTTTAAATGGTGTTTACTGCCCCCCCCCCCCAAATAAAACCCTGTAATGCTTAAAACTAGGTCACAGTAAATGTCAAACCCATTGAAAATAAAAATTGATATAATTTTAGTGAAAAAATCTCCTTACATTAACTTTTAAATGAATTAATTTCCTTCAGTAAAAACAACACTCCAGATCATTACATTGTTTCCCGTATTATGCCTTTTTAACAAATCAATGTGCACAGGTGATTCAATATTACCATATACCAGTTCAACTTCACTATATACTGAAAATTGAAAAAGGAGTCATTAGAAATTTAAAACAACTTTCTGTGGTTAAAGGGTTTTCATGAAGAAGATTGCTGCTTTTGTGGTATGAACTTTCATAACAAAGACAATGGATGATGTATTCATTGAGGGTTTGGTATCAGCAGATGCCTAACACAAATTTTATTACATACTAAAGAAGAATAAGAATAAAAAATGACATATCTACCAAAAATGGATAAAAAGTATACACTAACTTTTATCTTGTTAAAATTCTCAAACAGTAGAATATAAAAATATTTCTAAAACATCTTATAGAGCAGGCACAAATCAACAGGTATTATCCATCCATCCATTTTCTAACCCGCTGAATCCGAATACAGGGTCACGGGGGTCTGCTGGAGCCAATCCCAGCAAACACAGGGCACAAGGCAGGAACCAATCCTGGGCAGGGTGCCAACCCACCGCAGGACACACACAAACACACCCACACACCAAGCACACACTAGGGCCAATTTAGAATCGCCAATCCACCAAACCTGCATGTCTTTGGATTGTGGGAGGAAACCGGAGCGCCCGGAGAAAACCCACGCAGACACGGGGAGAACATGCAAACTCCACGCAGGGAGGACCCGGAAGCGAACCCGGGTCTCCTAACTGCGAGGCAGCAGCGCTACCACTGCGCCACCATGCCGCCCAACAGGTATTATTCTGTTGCATATTTTTTCAGTTGACTTTATATTTTTTGTCAAACACTAAATGATTGTCCATGTTTTTTTCCTCAAGTTTTCCAGTTGCAAAACTGCTGTCCTTCATTGATTCCCCATAATCTCTTGTTCACATCACATTTTTCTTTTGCCACTGGGAATGATTCCAAACAGCTTATGCCTATTTAATGTGAGCCAAATTATGTGTTTTATTACATTAGTATGCTATATATTATATTATTAATTCATTTTTTATATAATTGCTATTCTGTTAATTGCTTCTCCGGACAGACTGAGTTTTTAAGATTTTTTTTTTTTGTTAATACAGGTAATACAGATTTTGTACATTTTGTAAAAATATTTGCAAAGCAACATTATCATTAATACAAGCTGTCACACATGTGTGCCAGAGAGCTCAACTGAGGTAAGCAGTTCCACTCCAGTGTGTAAGAAGTCTTGGTCAGACCAGAAAACAAATCTAGTGTGGGTAACCAAGTCTGACAGTAAGATCAGTAGAAAGTCCTGCCTCTTCCGGTCCTGGGACATAAGAAGCTGAATCCCTGGAAAGTGCCATTGTCCTGAGTGGACCTGGGAGAAGAGAGGAGCTCAGATGAGCAATTACTTGCTACATTAGCTATTTAAGTTTAAGATGATTTTTATTCTTTAAAGCCTGTCTTAATTTTTTGGCAGTTTCTGATAACAATTTTCCTTTTTGACTAAAAAAGTAAATGGGGTTACCGGGGTGCATATCCCAAATTTTCTCATTGTCTTACCTGCTTCCTATCCACTAGTCAGGTCAGGTCATGTCAAGTTGGGGAGTTTGTACTGGTGGAGTGCGTTGATGCCCCCAAAACATGACAAAACAGCTCAGGATCCTGGTTGGCAACCCCTTAGGCAGATATGCGGTACATTCTCACCCCCTGGAAATGCCCATCTATCTGCTGCAACCAGGTGTTACGTGGGCATCCCCTTGGCCGATTCCAGCCTCTCGGGTCCTGAACAGTGAGAAATCTGTGAGCCAGATCACCCTTTGGGAATTGTGCCACATTGCCGTAGTGCCATAACTGATGCTCCCTCACAATGCAGGTAATGTGCCTCCATAAGCAAACGCTCATTCGACATTAAGTCAAACCAGCAGTACCCAAGGATTCTCCGAAGAGACACAGTACCAAAGGAGTCCAGTCTTCATCTCAGGTTACTGGATAGCATCCATGTTTCATCAAACATATAGTAAAACAGGAAATACCAGGACTCTAAAAATTTGGACCTTTGTCCTTTTGCAAAGATATCAGGAGCACAACATACACCTTTCCAGTGACCTCATGACCCCCATGCCCTCCCAATCTGTCTACGGACTACATAGGAAGAGTCACTAGAGACATGAATGTCGGTGCTGAAGTAAGTAACCCTCTCAGCAAGGTCAACACTCTCTTCACAGAAAGATGGCTGTGATCAAGAGGTCATTAAAGGCCTGGATCTTGGTTTTTATCCAGGAAACTCTCAAGCCCAGACACTCAGACTCCTTGCTCAGTCTCTCAAGAGCCTGCATTGACTATGCAAAAATCACAGCATCGTCGGCAAACTCAAGATCAGTGAATCTCTCTTCTCCAACAGATGCTTCACAGCCACCGGACCCCTTGGCCCTGCCCAACACCCAGTCCATGCAAGCACTGAACAGAATAATAGAACTCCAGAATAAACTGGGAAAAACACAGAGGTTCTGTCTCCTCTCTGCACAGCATGATATCAAGAAACTTTGAGGGGATCCAGCGAAGTCTTAGGATATCCCACAGTGCAGCTCAATCAACTGAGTCGAACACTTTACAAAAATTGACAAAGGTTGCAAAGAAACGCGCGCTGATATTCACATTTGCGCTCCATGAGAACCCTGAGCTCCAGGATGCGGTCGATGGCAGACTTCTTAGGCATAAAACCAGACTGCTCTGGTCGCTGATAGGTGAGCAAGTGATCACGGATCCTATTGAGGATAATCCTAACAACAACCTTACCCGGCACCAAGATCAGTATTATCCCCATGTTGTTGCTGCAATCCAGGCAATCACCCTTTCCTTTCCAGACAGGGATGATAAGTCCAGTTATCCAGTCAGCTGAGATGACACCCATCTCCCAAATGGAAGCAAAGACTGCTTGCAATGCCCCAAGCATCTGCCCACAAGAATGTGATTGATCTTCTTCACCGCACCACCAGTACCAGGTCCAACGATGCTGTTCAGAGTGCTGGAGCCAGGATCCAGCAATCTGCAGCCGCTGACCTTTTGCAAAGTCAAGGAACATGGAGCCGCTTTCACCACGGTTGCCTGACCCATGGGGACCGACACAATCCTCACAGCCAGCCCTGTCAGTACTAGTGGTCTCATTAAAGTCATCCATGACCAGAGGAGTGTCACCTCACTGGCACATATCAACCGCCAAGCGAAGCTGTGAATAAAATGTTTCCCTCATTCACCGCGGTCAGAGCATACACTGAGACAACAGGCACTAAGGCACCCAGAGACTGCCTTAATCTGAGTCTCATAATATGCTAGTTGAAAGCAGTGACATTGGATACCATCAGAAGGAGCTGACCCGCCACAGCAACAGCTACTCCCTGTGTATGACAGCAGTCAGAACCACCAGATTGATAAAAGGTGTACCCATCTACAGAGATCTGGCCAGTCCCAGATCTGTGCACATCAGAGAGCAGTTTCCAAAGCTCCTCCGAAAACAGAGGAAGATGATCATTATGCCTCAGAGACAAGGCATTCCAAGCACATACCCAGATGGACTGCCTCAAGTTGGGACCCAAGTGCTGCTGTACAGCAGGCAACGCCTCAGTACCACACCAGTTCTGATCTCAAGCTGGCCTAACCCCATTGGCTCTCTGACAGTTTTGACTCTTCCGAGGTTGGAGTGTCCGAGGACTTTCCCCCGTCCCCTTTAAAATGTGAGCAGCTTTCCTATTAGCGGCTGCAGCAGAGCTAATCCCACAGAGAGTCGAAAGGAGTCCTGTCTGTCATTTTTTTTTCACGGTGGCTGGAGTGCCAATCCTGCCACCAACCCCCATGATTTTCCTGCATGTTGGATGAATGCTTGCAGAGCTAGATGCAATTTAACATAATACCAAGGACACAGTCAAAGTATAATAAATTGCTAGACAAAATATAAATAAAATATGCTTTAGTTCTGAATTTTTTGACTCCATCCAGGTGCAAATCATTTTTAATCCATAAATGTTGTAGCAGCATGTATTGTCATGTTTACAACTTCCCCAAACTGAGTCACTTAAAAGAGTGATGGGAATAGAGGTACAGGGGAAGAGAAAGCAAGGGAGGCCAAAGTAGAGGTGGATGGATAAAGTAAAAGAAGATGTGAAGAAAAGGGGCTTGACTGGCAAGGAGGTGCAGGACTGAGATGTATGGAGAATATTGATCAAGCTCATTGACCCAACATAGAAGTGGGAAAAGAGGAAGAGGAAGAAACATTCAGAACATTCATTTGTTTTCTAAGTCTAGGCATGTAATCTTGTGAGGTTTAATATTTTAATTAACTTTCATTACAGCTGTATAGTATATTACAATACATTACAAGCTGGCTAAATAGACATGTTTCTCCATATACAGTGTCTACTTGATATATTAGTTTATTTCCAAAAGGATAAGGAAAAAATATAGAAAGTAGGCATTCAAAGACAGCAAACCATCTGGAAGGTTTACATAAATATTAAATGTGCTCATTTATTAGTTTAAAGAAATATTGATTTGAAATAGTATTGATAAAGGGCTGTGGTATATGGAAATATTTCTTAGTTTTTCCACATTGAGAATTTATAATGATAATAATACTTATTATTATTATTATTATTATTATTATTATTATTATTATACTTATTATTAGGGTGGTAGGCATCCATTTTGTTCTCATTATATCAAATCTAATCAAAAATTGCTGCAGAAAAACCAAATGAATAGTAAACCACTGTGACAGATGTCCAGGGACCTTGCCCCTCCGGGACGCCGGAAGAAGGGAAGGACCGGAAAAAGGGCAGTATCTTCCCTGGACCACAAGGGGGCGACCTCCCTGGATTACATGGGGGCCACAGAGCTTGAGAGCTCAACCCTATGGAAGGACGTGGCCACCACCAGGGGTTGCCTGGACAGTTCCGGAACTGTGGTCCGCAGCACTTCTGCCACACCCGGAAGTGCTGCCAGAAGAGGAGCTAAACTCGCTTGCAGCACTTCCTCCACGCCCAGAAGTGCTGCCGGATGTTAATTAGGGAGCGCCTGTAGCACTTCCGGGAAGAGAGGAGTTGGAGGCAGCTGAAGAGAGAAAGATAGAAGGAGGTCTAAAGGACTGTTTTAGTGGTGATTACTGCACTGTTTGTGGTGTTGGGAAAGGGGTTGTAAATAAACGTGTGTGATTTGAGACATTCTGTGTCTGCCTGTCTGTGTCTGGGTCTGAGATCTCCACAGCATATTATACTACTGTATCAAGGTACAATTGTGTAACCATTTAGTATTACAAATTAGAAACTGATAGCCAAAAAACAAACAAGTAAATAAATGAAAATGAAGCAAGAGACAGCATAATAAACCTTCTTCATCAGCCACAGCACCTGTAATAATGTCTCTCAAATATGCCTACTTTTACTCATAGTTTATCATAAGCAAGGGTTAAATTGGAAATGAGAAGAAGCAGGTGAGAATCAGGTAGACAAACGTTATATTACTTTAATTATATTTTAATTATACATATGTATTAAGAGGTCTGCATTTAAATACTCTAGCAATTGCAATCTGAACCATTTGTTACCAAGCTAAGAGCAAATTTGAAACTTATATGCAAATTAGATCATTAATAGCAGACACTCACTGTATTTCTTGAAAATTGTTTACTGCAAAGACTACTGTTACAAAGAAGATTTATTTAAAATGTACTTGCAGATAAAAAACATCTTAATTAAATGTACACAAAATAATTAAATATTTAGAAAAACCTTAATAAGAAAATGCAAATGACAAAACTAAACCTGCTCAGTACTAAATACAGACTTAATATTAATTTGCATATTGGTTAAGAATACAGTAGTGAACAGAGTTTGCTATAATCCTGAACAAAATAAGCTTTTAAGATTTGTAAGTAACAGAATGAACCGGTAAACTTTCTCCTTGCTTTTTAGAAAGTAAGATCCCACTTTGGATAGAAAGGTCAGCATTTTGCATTGTCAATGTGAACTTTGTGCATCTTTTTCTTTCTTATCAAAGCAATCCCTGTTTTGTTATATCCTTGAAGTCTGTCTCTCCATTTCCTACTATCCTGTCCTGGTCCCCAAGAGCTCATTTAATTCACAGTGTTAAGAAAGTTGGGACAAAGTTCTTTAAAAGGGGATATATTTAGATTTAAAAGGAAATATTATTTGTGAATAAGCAGGCAAAATGCCCCCTCACAATATCCAGACCACATGCAGGTTTATAGGTATCACAGATCAATGCATGGTTATTAGGTGCTAATTGCTTTGTGAATTTTTATAGCTCTTCTATTATTCCTCCAATACGTGTTGGTGTCTTAATATTTTATATTTATTTAAACAATACTTTTATCCAATGTAACTCATAAGTCACCCCATTTCGATTATTTAAACACTATATGGTCAAAGGTATGTGGACACCCCTCCAAATCATTGAGTTCCGATGTTTCAGCTGCCCCCATTGTTAACATGAGCATAAAATCAAGCACATCACTATGCAATTACCGTTGACAGTAGAATGGATCTTATTGAAGAGCTCAGTGACTTTACATTTGGCCCTGTCATAGGATGCCATCTTTGCCGTCAGTCAGTACATGAAATTTCTGCTGTACTAGTTCTGCCATTGTCAACTGTAAGTGTTATTATTGTGTAGTGGAAGTGTCTAGGAGCAACAACACTCAGCCACAAATTGGTAGACCATGCAAACTCACAGAGTAGAGTTAGGGTTAGGGTAAAAATCACCTATGCTCTGTCACATCACTAACAACAGAATTCAAAAATACAGTACCTCTAGAAGCAACATCAGCACAATAACTGCGTGTCAGGAGCTTCATGAAATAGATTTCCATCTGCAGCTTCACTATGCACAATACATCTAACATCAGTACCTGACGTCACAAATGCTCTTTTGGTTGAGTGATCACAAATATCCAGAGATACATTCCAAAATCTTTTGGAAAGCCTTCTCAGAAATGTTGAGGCAGTTACAAACACAAGTCTGTGTGTCTTTTGGGGGACTACTTTATATTAATGGAATGGAATGTCCAACAAGCTCATATAGGTGTGATGGTCAATTGTCCATAAACGTTTGGCCATAGAGTATGTATGTCTTCTACAGAGGCTTAATCAATAACCACGCTGGCTAGAGTGTAACACTTTAGTGACTATATAACATTTTGTGACTTGGACACACTAATAAAAAACAAATAGTAGAGAATAAAGTATTTTATTCCAAATTCTAGACAGTACTAGAGGGCTGCCACACAATTAAGTTAATGAAGAGTATCTTTCTAACTATTAAGAAAGTTTCTCCTAGGCAGTGACTGAGCTTAAAGGGCAGTTATTTATTTTTTTCTATTGTTTATGGGTTGCTATAAGTGGTTACAGTACAGTGCACCTCAGACAAAATGTCAAAAAAAGAAAAAAATAAAGTTATGCAGAAGCTGGTGCTAATTTTAGTAGTTTTAAATATAAGAATATTAGAATATAAATGCACATGGTCCAAAAAAGCAGTAACAGGCCCTATCACTAAACCCACGGAAAAAAGCTAAATGACACTCTACTTTAACTAGATCCACAATAAGCATTAAAAAAACCACAGTGCTGAAAAAACTGAAAATGCAACATCTTTAAACAAATAAAGCCAACAGATATACTTAAATATCTCAAAGTTCAAAACAAATAATATACAAATTCTTAATAAATGAAATATGCATTGGCAGCAATCTTTTAAACAAACAGAGGCAAATATAGGATTTATTGTTGTTAAATGAAATAAACTAAAATGTTTTATGACTATGTGGCAAAAAAGCAATAAAGCTGCAGTGTTGTAACTTTAATTACATATCAGTCACTTCAATTGTAAATGTTTTATGTACTGTGATTGATTTCTTTTTAAATAAATAAATATTCTGAAGCCACTCTGCAAAAGGTTCTATATATATTTGTTTTATTTCAATGGATCTGTCAAGGAGTAGAAAGTGTAGCTTTGTTCTTCTTGTGTCACTCTGACTATATATATTAGGCATGGGAAAGTTAACATGCACATTTTTGTGATTAATGTGTTAAAAAAGTTTGTCTCATCCAGGGTATGCTACAAGGCAAATGCCAAAGGCAGTGCTTTGGGTAGGTTGGCATGTTCATGTAATTACTAAGCAATAATAACAAAAAGTTAAGAATTACATGTACATCCAGTACCATATTTATATACTACCTTTAAAAATTTTATGAAATGTTAATTTAAAGATTAAAAATTTTGCATTATGTGTTTATTTTCCTGATTTATGCATACTGATAAAGAATCAGGGGTAGAAAGGGGATGTGAAGAGAGGTTTATTGCAGTCCTGCTGCAATGCTAGAGAAAAACTGTGAAGGTAAAAATTACACTCTTTTTTCTTCTTTTCATTTCATGTTTCTGTAAGAAGAACAAATCAATGTCATATCACACAAGTGCTAAATAAGGTATCTTTGAATGGCACTAAAACCAAAATAGGTCTCTAGTACAAGTATCACTAAATGGCAGACCTGGCCCGTGTAACAACACTAGGGAAGTGTGCGTCTACTCGTGTCACATGGAGTGCAAATCAACACTATTGTTACAGTGCATGGGTAAAATGTGCGGAAAGGAAATAACAGAAATGAAAGAGCAAACAGAGAGCATGGCTTGTTCCAAAAAAAAGGAAAGCAGATGCAGAAAACTGAACTTTCAAAAATGAATGGACGAGCCGATATATGTTCATTCTTCCTGTGGGCAGTTCAAAACCAGTTTGTCTCATGTGTTCCGAAACTGGGGCTTTAGTAATAAGTAGCAATGTGAAGCGTCACTATGAGAGAAACCACAAATCATTTTCACAAATGTATGAACAGCAGTCAGAAGTGAGGGCAGGTAAGATAACCAAACTGAAAGCCCACTATGACAGATCCACCAGAGTTGATTCTACATTAATTTTGTGTTTCAGTGTGTATTTGCTTCATGATTTATGTATTAACTAGACATTAAGCCCGTTACAATAACGGGTGCTAGAACAGTAGTGCATAAACATTTGTATGAACAGTCTATATTAAATGGCAAGGGACCTTGTATGTGGCTGTAATATGTGTCACTGTATTGTGTGCCTTTAATTTTCTCTCTCAGTAATACTTGTTTGTATTTCCGTAAAATGTCTGTAATTTTGTCAGACAGTAATACAGTGGAACCAAAGTAATTTCCCCCATAGGATTGAGATTTTCAGCACAAATATAGTTAATTATACCATTGAATGCACAACATAATAGTAAACTAAATGTAAAAACATTGAATAACACTAAGAAAACCTTGAACAACAGAGAAAACTAACACTGCAAGAGTTTGCGCTATAGCCTTACGACCCGCTAGCTAAAAACACCTTTTTTAATGAGTTTTAAGCACAAGGAAAAAAATGAACATTTTAAAAATCTGTAATCTAATAAACAACCAAGAAAAGTAACATTGCAAAAATGCACGCGTGCGCCTGTGTGTGTGTCTGCCTGTCTCTGTCGCGGGCCTGCACGTGTGTGTGTGTGCCGGCGTGCGTGCGTCTCTATCTCTGTGTCGGGCCTGCGTGCATGTGCGTGCGTGTCTGTCTCTGTTGCGGGCCTGCGTGTGTGTCTGTCCCCTATGCGGGTGGGCCTGCCTGTGTGTGTGTGTGTGTGTGCGTGTGTGTGTGCGTGTGTGTGTGTGTGTGAGTGTGAGTGTGCGTGTGTCTGTCTGTCTCTCGTGTTTGTGTGTGTGTGTGTGTGTGTGTCTGCCTGTCTCTGTCGCGGGCCTGCCTGCGTGTGTGTGTGTGTGTGCACGTGCGCGTCTCTCATGCGGGCCTGCGTGCGTGCGTGTGTGTCTGTCTCTCGGGCGGGCTTGCGTGTCTGTCTGTCTGTTTCTCGCACGCACGCACCTGTGTGTGTCTCCCTCTCTCTCTGCACACACAGGGAATGCACAGGAAGAGACTGAACACGTGCCGTGTGGCCCCGCGCATGCGCAATTCACCAGAAGACACACACACACGGACACCTGGACGCACACAGGGGTTTTATTAAAGAGGATTGTATGAGTACATGTTTTAATGTTAGATGCATTTAATTACATTTAATTATATCGCATATACTTACCCGATTAAGTAGTAGTAATTTGTTTTCAATAGTTTCCCAGCCCTAATCTCTATTTATATAAAATCCAACATCTGTCCATCTGTATGTCTGTCCGCTTTTCACGAGAGAACTACTTAACAGATTTAGATCAGGTTTTTTTGTAGTTGTTGCTTGAACATTCCGCTTGATTTTGTGACTTCTCTCATCATGCTAAAAAATCGTAGTTCGCTTGCAGGAGGGATATATTCGCGGTAATCCCAGACAAAGGCTGCAGGCCGAGGGGAGGGGAAAACAGGACGTCAGAAGTGGGGAGTCAGTTTACCTCTGCGTTTTGGAGTGTACCTTACCTCCTCTTAGCTAGAGATACCTGTTTGTTTTTTGATTTTTAAAGTTTGTCCTATTTCACTACTACGCAGCCGGAGCTGCAGGGGACAGCTAGTATATATATATATATATATATATATATATATATATATATATATATATAAAATTGTATAGATAAAAACTATTTATGTAAAGATAAATTCCTTCAAAACTGTACCTAGGGTATGGTATGGTATTCTTCAAATGTTTCGGTTGACTGTATCTTTGTCATATGTGCTATAAGTTATTAACAATGCTTAAATTATACTGCACACTAACAAATCACACTGTAATATAATCAGCTCATCAACTGCAAATGCTTTTCAAAGAACTACTTGATATCACAAGTGTCACCCAACTTCTTGCAATGATATTTTATATACATAACATATTATGTTAAAGTTTGTTTAAATGTACAAAATGATATTGATTTTCAAAAATAGAACCTGAATTATTTAACTTGTGCACATAGCATCTGCTTTACAGATGCAGCGTTTCAGGTGCAATTTCCATCCTTGTTTATGTAGAGTTCAAGTTGAAGATTTTTTATTGTCACATACATAGCGTGAAATTCTTTCTTACATTACATGTTTTCCTCTTTATCATGTGGGTTCTCTTGAGACACCCTGGCTTTCGATCACCTCCTGAAGTTGTGTTTATTTGGTAAATCTAAGACTGTAAATTTTCCCATTATAAATAAGTGTATGTTTAGGTATCCTTGTTATGAAGATTGTACGATTCATGTTTAGTTTGTTATTTGGATTTGGATTCAAAGATGTTTGTGTCTGTAGAATTTGTGTATACTTGCATTTAATATTCCATTTTTAGTCAATTACTACACCAAAAGAAAAAACAAAAAAGTGTCACTAATATAGAAATAGCAGGTTCCCTTCTGTCATTGTGGGTGGTATCTTGTGCTGTGTTACCTACTGTTTTTCTTTATTCCCTCCCAAAGTAGTCATCATTTAAATGCATGGTGCATTTGTTTGAATTCAATTCAGCCAGTGCCTCAGTGCAAAGCTGTAATATCTCTAGAGTAGTAAAATAATTTGGCTTCAAATATTCTTTTTAAAATGATATGCAAAAATGTTGCCTATGGCAAGCTCCACTGTAAAATCTTTGCCTACCATGCTCTCACATATGATCAAACTGAACTTCTTCAAACAGTATGCTTGCTCGCATACTCCTCAGTGCGAAATGCAATGGATTTCAGGTAGACTGGCTAATGATAACTTTAAACACCTTAAACAGATTGTCTACTGCAGCCATCTAAAATAATTATAAGAAAATACACCATCTATAGACATCAAAATTAGATAACCTATTTCAAAAAATAAAGCACAGATAACATCAGCAATACAAGGAGACAAAGGTTTATTGGAGTAACTAACATTAACTTTCAGAAAGAAATGAGTCAGTCTGCTGCATAGGCTGTTCGTCATGTGCAAGACAGCATTCTGTAAAATTTAAGCAGTAAAACACTCATCAAAGAAACAGCTTAGTAGTTAATGTTAATATTACATCTATAAAATGTTTTAATTATGCTTATGATTACAGTTAACACTTATAAAATACTTTATTTTCTTATTCTTGGTTCTGCGTATTCTGGCTTGACTTATTTTAAACTTACTTTCTTTGATGGAAAAATTTAACAGCTGAGATGAAAATAACTGAAAAATGTATTCCATTTATATGTTCATACACTGCATTATTTTTTACTTACTGTGTATACTGCGTGTAAATCAAACAAACACAACTTCTTGGCCAGGCTCAAGCATAAAAACAAAAAATTAGACAAAATGAAAAACTGTTAAGATTGAATTCATCCTAAATTATTTGCTGTTATTATTTTGATATGTTACTATGTTAGTTTAATCATTTATATTGTGTTGTCATTATGTTTCATATTTTTCTAAGGGTGCAAGATTTTCCATGGGCATCGGCACATTGTTTACAGCAACAACACCCATTGTTAAGTGATGTGGTTGTAGCCTCTGATGTCATCCCACTTCTCTGATAGGACTACAAATATGACTGAAAGGGAAAGAAATCAGTATTATGATGTTGACCTGTGTTTTTATTTGTATTACATCTTAATTGAAACCCTCTTGGTTCATAACAACAGTTAAGTTATTAAAGTTAATTTTCAAAGCTGTTTTGGTATTGCCATAGGCAAAGCCATAATATTTACTAATGCGAGACGGGTAAACCTTGCACATGATCTGTTTCACCTGTTCTTACTGCAAACTTATTTAACTCGGTGTCATGCAAAGAGTTGCCCCAGGTTTTTTTAGTTTTTTAATTGTCAACTTTATTATTTTAGCAATTAGTTTTTTATCTTTCATTTTAACTGTAAATTATTTCTTTGCATTTTAGGCTTTGACTATCAGCTTAATTTGCATTCTTTTACCATTATCACTAAACTCTATAAATCTTTCAAGATGGTTGCAGTCCTTCCATTGGTTTTTAATGTTTTTTTACTTGATCAGATTAACTTTTCTCTGCAGATAAGATCCAATATTTGATTTTTTTTAATTGAAAGTGTTCTGGGAGATTTAAACACTTTGATACAGTTGTGTACTTGTTTCATTATCTATGAATATTGATAACTTTAACTTTGACTTTTCTTACAATGCTTTTTAATCTTCATTTAAATCACACTCCTTCAGATCCATTATGTCCTCAAAGATTCTGAGAGTAGACTGGAATGTTTATGCAGATATTGTGACATTGACTTCAATTGTGCGCGTATGATTTCTTTCACATGTAAAAACTTTGAGATACCAGAGTATAACTGTGAATACCTGATACAGATTACAGCTTTTGACTTTCTTTCACATACAGTATGTGCTGACAAATCATTTGTCTTCAAACTTACCCTCCCCAGCATTTCTTTCTCTCGCCACCCACTCAAACAAGTATGATACGTTAATGTTGCATGTGTGACCTTAGAAGGCTGGGACACAGGTTCAGTTTGAGAAGAGCTTCCTGAAATCTGCTTTTACTTTTTTCATTCTGTTGCTGTTTTTCGCTGACTCTTGACTCAATACCTTGTTAAGGTCCTTTGTTTGGATGCTCAATGGCACAGTATCTTGAAGAAGATACTGGAAGATCAGTTACCTTGCGGGTTATTTGCAATTACCATATAGATTGAATATTTACACTGTATAAGTCATGAATCGTGTTTATTAGGATTACAGATGTATCTCGAGCTATTCATAACTATTTTTTTGGCTGTTATAAAATTGAAAAGTTAAGTATATGAAATTATTGCAACACCATTTTGCTTTTTCGTGTTCATCATTTTGAGGGGGTGGTGCATGGAATTCAGACTCTAAAAATGTTCTCAGACTTATAATATTTCAACTTCAGATCTTCACAATTATAACTCATTCAGTCTTAGTTTCATAACTTACAGTCTATATATGGTGAGTAACCCAATAGACAGAGGAGTGGCAAGCAAAAAAGTAAGCAGATGGACAAAACCCCTAGAAAGGAGTGGAAAACATACATTGACTGTAATCACATCTATCAATGCTAAAAGAAAGACACCCCCATGGATGGTACGTCCTGTATATATAAGGGATGTCATGGAAGGACTAAAGATAGGGATACACAGGTGCTAAATTCTGGGTCGTAATACCAAAAGGTCAACATAAGTTAATGCTTGGTCACAGTCTAGGTGAGAAGAACTTTAGTCATCATTTTAAGTGGTAAGGTAGGGAAAGGGCTGCCTGCAGACATGGCCATTTCCTTTTGAGGGGAAGTGACATGTCAGTGTTTTGCAGGTGGTACCAGGAGAAACTCTAGTTCTTGTTGTTATTGCAAAAGTAGTCCACTCCTGATCTCAGAAGTAATGCTGGGGCTTAGAATGAAGTGGCCCTCGTCTGGGGCTTAAAGCTGCCTCAAGCCCCTAGACTCAATAAACTTTGAGGGAGGAGATAATTAAAGGGAAACAGTTTTGTTGGTGGAAGGAGTGATTGAGAAAAGAAGAAAATGACAAGATGACAGATGAAATTTGCCATTGCTTTTTGTGAAAATGTGGTAGGAAAGCAGGTGAGTTACCTTACTTGGCAGACAGAAATCGATATCTGTTTTGTTAGGCCCTAGTAGACTACAGGATTTATTGTTTTCTGTTATGGTTATTTGCCTTTTTGTGTCATGAAGGCCACTACCATAGATGACCCTCTGTAACAAAAAGGATATAATATTTATAATACACAGTATATAATATATATAAATAAATATGTATAGTGTACCATGAATTTAAGCATGTACAGCTAGATAGATAGATAGATAGATAGATAGATAGATAGATAGATAGATAGATAGATAGATAGATAGATAGATAGATAGATAGATACTTTATTAATCCCAAGGGGAAATTCACATAATCCAGCAGCAGTATACTGATACAAAGAAACAATATTAAATTAAATAGTAATAAAAATGAAAAAAAATTAAAATAAAATTAAGCTATTCTTGTTTCTTTTATTTTAGTGCTTACAAAAACTATTTCCACTCTATGTTATTGTTCTTACTTGCTGTCATAAGTCACATCAGCATTTTACAATGGTAACCTCCTAGCAGAAAGACATAAATCATTTATACAGAACTAATGAACAGATGGTTGCATGCTGGTCCAAAGGAACTCATTATTTGACATGTAAATTGCCGGGCGCAAGAAGTAGTAAATGAAGATGAAATCCCAAAGGTTACACTAATATTACCCTATATAGCTATGCTGTATTAAGTAGAATACAGCTTGCTATTTATATCCGCATTCTGATACAATGTCTATAATAAATCTGTCTAATATCATACAATATACTGTGGCTGCCATACTGTTAAAATACATTCCTCTCAAAAAACACTTCTCATTTGCCAAGGTTCTTAACAGCTTGTATGAGTGATATGTGTTTAAAGATTAAA
Organism: Polypterus senegalus; assembly: GCF_016835505.1. Taxonomy (NCBI): domain Eukaryota; kingdom Metazoa; phylum Chordata; class Cladistia; order Polypteriformes; family Polypteridae; genus Polypterus; species Polypterus senegalus. The sequence goes on along the minus strand of NC_053161.1, from coordinate 120,323,769 downwards.
GGAGTAGGCTGAAGCTCATTAGAAAATGGATTTACTGTTTTATGATATGTGACCTGAAGATGCAATAGTCTTTTTTTAATGGTTTTCAGCAGAAAAGGATAATTTTCAAGTTCCAACTCAGTTCACCAAAAGCTGTTAAAAGGCACCATTAATGAATCTGGGCCATTCACTTCAATAAATTATTCATCACATATTTTTGATCTATATTGAATTTTCTTTTTAAGATAAAAATGGACAAAATGGTGCTGAGATTTTCCAGACACAATTTGTGAAATATGTCATAAGTACAGTGTACATGGTAAGAACTTAATTTACACCATTAGAACTTCTCAAGTTAAATGTGAATATTTAGTCTGTTGGAGCTACAAGTTTTTGTCAAGTTACAATGAGCACAAAATACCTTAATGTTCTGTATCAATTAAAATCTGAAAGACTTAAAGGAGAAATTGGCATGATCTTCATTAAAATTGCAAGGTTCAAGAAAATAAATCTAACATTTTCTGATCATTATAATTATGGTGAGGTAGAACATATGCTCATATCACATTTCATTTGGAGACATTTACAGACATAAGCAAATGAGTGATACCCTGCTAGGGAGAATGAAAAGCCTCAAAAAATCAATACTATTGATAAACCAAGTGCAGAAAGAAGGTTCTATCCAGTTTTATTGACTTCCGGAGTGAATGGTTTCTTTAAACATGTTTTAAGCTGACTGTGATTAATTCAAACATTAAAAAAATTCTTTCTATGAGGCATAGTAAAAGCAGAAATAGAATACTCTGTCTTTTTAATAGTTGAAGAGTAGTCAATTTGGTATTGCTTTGCGTTATTTATCTTAAATGTATTTGAAAACCAGCCTTTATTTTAAATGTTTATTAGCACACTGTTATTTTGATAATAATCTGCTTCGGCAAGGTTCAAAATTTGGCTTTAAGAATGCACGGTGTAAATTGCTGCTTATATACAAAAATACTATACTATAATACTTTAGGAGATAAAAGAACTATTAACTACTTAAAATCTCTTTAAAGTCAAATTTATGTGAATAATTAAGATAAAGCCAAGGATTTGTTATACCAGTTGCATGTTTTATGAAAGTGATAATTTTATCTCTTGCATACTGTCTCTATACAAATCAAAACTGAATATTTCAGAATCAGAATCAGAATTCACTTTATTGGCCAGGTACACTAATGTATCCTAGGAATTTCTCTTGATAGTATTGGTGGAACATACCAGGACAACACAGAATGCAAAAGATAAATATAAGAATATAAAATGATAAAATATGATGCAGCATACAAGGGTAATGCAAAAATTAAAGAGACAGCAGGATTAAAATGTCTAGGCAGTCTAGTGTACAGGTAAACATAGATATTGAATAGAAGCTCAGGCCTGATTAGTAAAAATAACTGCACATAGAAAAAAAAGCTGTTTAGGTGACATATCGTTTTAGCTTTCACTGCACAAAGACGTTTGCTGGAGGGAAGTCTTTGGAACAGGTGATGCTCTGTGTGAGTTGAATCAGCAATGACTTACAGAATACTTTATAAAAACCACGTACAATGTACAAAAATAAAATAAATAGGATATAGGAAGTCAAGTCAAGATCCAACAATAAATATAATGCAAGTCACATATCACTTGGACTGACAGGCGATTTAGAGATACCAAATATCCGCATCGCATCCTGACTTTGGTAGGGCATTACCTATAGAAGTTTGCAACAAGCAGCCAATGTCCCGAGGGATTTCCATTTGCTTACAGTGATACTCCTGTTCTACTGTTAAAAACCATAGAGGACGTGTCTGTGTGTAATACACAATTAAGGTAGAGTGACGATGACTGCAGGGCGAAGAAAAGCAAAAGCCCTTTTTAAAATGTACTGTAGGATTGAATGTGGAAGTAAAACTGCTTATTTTTTGGAAATAAAGCCTGAAATCCTATTCAGATGGTTAGGTAAATGAGCAGGCAATAAGCAGGCATAAAGTAGAAGAAAATCCAATTCTTAAATAATTTCACATGTTTCCAATTACATTTAGAGTCACTTTTAAAAACCTCCTTTTCACATGTGAAGTCAGAAACGGTTTAGCATGAGGTCATAAACTGCACCACTCTTAATTAATAGGACTAATTGCAACTTATGCTCCAAGGCATACATTGTGATCTAAAGATGAAGGTATCAAGTGTAATATTGTAATGAGCACTGATATGGTAGGACTAAGAAACACATGCTGAATGAATTTTAAACCCAAAAACAGGCATATTTATTTAGCAATAAATACTATCAAAAGAATCACCATCCATGCGTCCCCCTTGTATTTCCCCTTGTATTCTGCAAGGCTCTATTTATTTAATGCTTTGGGGTTTTTTGCCTTCCTGCCTTCTTGTACCTTCCTCAGCTTGAAAATTGTAACACATAAATCCCAGGAGTTTGTGGAATACAAAGCTAAGTATAACTGTCTGGCATTTTGCTGTCAATTACCTGTCCTGCCCCATCTATCTTCATGGTAATATGCTGGCTATACAATACAGATTGCATCCATGCCCACCTATGTGTTGATACTATGATATCACTTACAATTCATGTATGTATGCTCATTCAAACTTGCAAGAATGCAGCTTGCTCTAATATCAACTCACATGGTATCCAGGTGTAGTGTATGAATTACCTCACGCGTTGTAAGGATGTTCACAGTTTGGTGCAAAATTTGAGAAATGGTAGATTGTAACATACCCAAATTGCTGAAACTCCAAAGCTGCATTTTCCCTATGCCCAAAAAGGTAATGTTATCAACACTTTAATTTCAGCTAGCAGTGCATGGCTTCTCTGTGTGGATGGAACAATCATGTCATTGTTGTTTGTGTAATCTAACCTGTGACTTTGGAAAACTGATATATTGTATAGGTGTATAGGTGTGCCTATATATATATACAGGGTATATATATATATATATATATATATATATATATATATATATATATATATATATATATATATATATATATATATATATATATAATAAAAGGCAAAGCCCTCACTCACTCACTCACTGACTCACTGACTCAATATATATTTACACACACACACATAAACATATATATATATACATATCTATACATATACACATATATACATACATATATATCTACATATATACACACACATATATATACACACAAATACATATATATATATATACATACATACACACACACATATATAAACATATATATACATATACATACATATCTACATATATACACACACAGCTATTTCAGTATCAGTGCAATACGCCGTTTGTTAAAACGGTTGACTCCGCTCTTACGTGCAATAACAAATCAAATCATTCAGTTGTCTTTGCTCATATGTCATTTTAGAGCTGGACGCCTGGCATCTTTTTGGCCACAAGTTCGTTTCTGTTTGGTGTGAGGTTCTGTGTTGTGGAGATTCTCAGGATGGATTGCAGGTGCTCATCAGTGAGGCGACTCCTGTGTGCTGTTTTGTTAGTCTTTATCACTGAGAAGAGCTTCTCACACAGATATGTGCTACCAAACATGCACAAGGTTCGAGCCGCATGTAGACGGACTTTTTTTGTTCTTCAAAGTCACCAAAGCGCCGTGCAAACTCAGTGCGCAATAACTCTAGTAAGCGGTAAGTGTTGGCAAGGCAGCTGAAGCGCTGCATTATGGGATCTGTAGTTTATTGTGTTACCAGCGCTTCATATACCCGGGCCATTAATAACAATAATACAGTATATAAAATGATCTCGGGCGGATATAATTACACGCCGGGCGGATGTGGCCCGCGGCCCTTGAGTTTGACACATATGGACTAAATAGAACTTGAAAAGATATATTTTTTCAAATGTGATCGCGCAATTCAGATAGAGTTGACGCTAGCACTACAATGCCTCAATGAGTCATCCTCCCCTCGCTCTTACTTTTTTACCGTTCATCTAATGAATACACTGAGTATGGCTTTACCAAAACAATCATTGATGGCGAATAAAGTATCCATTATTCGAGTATGTAGAGCGGGATATATATATATATATACATATATATATACCCGCGTATCGCAGCGGAGAAGTAGTGTGTTAAAAAAGGTAGAAAAAGAAAAGGGAACATTTTAAAAATAACGTAACATGACTGTCAATATACAGTATTTGTTTTGTGAGTGTTACTGAGTGTTGCTGTCATCAAGGATTTGATTATCATTATTTCTTTCAATCAGGTTCGTATTTGTAGGATGTGTTGTGTTCAAGTTACATTCCGTGTTTGTCAATCGCTGTAAAGATGACAGGTTTCATTCATCGATTCGTTTCTTACTGCATCAATAAACAGCTCGTCTTCTTCTTTATCTGAGACCTGACACACTGCATGCACTGTTTTTTACACTGTCTTCCTTTAGCGGGACATTGACTTTTTCCACCGTGTGCTTTGTTTCCACAGTAGCTGGATTTATGAATATGCTTATCAGACGCTTCATATTTTTTGCTGCCTTTTCAATTGTGTAATTCGTTTTTTGTTCTGCGCTCTTTGGAACTGTTGCTTTTTATCTGTGCACTGCGTCAGTTCACGTGAGCCACTCGGTGTACTTGCATCGAAGGTTCCCAGCTGTGCTGGTGCCATCTCGTGCTATGTCCATAGCTTTATTTAATGTTACCTTAGTCCTGGCACTTAAAACTTTCTCTCGCAGTTTCGCTGAGTTTGTGTCAAACACCACCCTGACCATCTCATCTTCCTCTCCATAAGCACAGTCCTTCACCCGTGAATATTTACCCGTGGCAGTTTGCTATTGGATTGCCGCTGACGGACGGCCTTATATGGGCAGGCACTAAATTATAAACGCCAGCGGCAGCCTGTCTATGAACTTAATTTAAAGTGTAGGTTTACATCGTGCTTTGTTTCCGAAGTAGCAGAACTCATGAATATGGTTGTATATGTCACTTGCTCGCTTCTTATTGTTTCGCTGCCTTCTCAATTATATAATGCATGTTTTCTTGAGCGCTTTTTTGAAGTCTTCCTGGTTTTCTATGTACTGCGTGATTACGTGGGAGGCGTGATGATGTCACACGAAACTCCGCCCCCACGGCGTTGAAGCTCATCTCCATTACAGTAAATGGAGAAAAACTGCTTCCAGTTATGACCATTACGCGTAGAATTTCGATATAAAACCTGCCCAACTTTTGTAAGGAAGCTGTAAGGAATGAACCTGCCAAATTTCAGCCTTCCACCCACACGGGAAGTTGGAGAATTAGTGATGAGTCAGTGAGTGAGAGAGTCAGTGAGTGAGTGAGTGAGGGCTTTGCCTTTTATTAGTATAGATATATATATATCTATACACTAGCTATATACACTAGCTGTGTAATTCCATGCTGTAAATAGGCCAGAGTCATAGAAACTATTGAAATCGTCACAAAAATAATTGAAATATAGAGATGTCACGTAATTGAAAGGAACTACTCTGGGTATCTCTCTCCTCGGAGGTTTCGTTTTGCCGATGTGCTTGCATCGCTTGTGCATTAGCGGCTAAGCGAGTTTACATTTCCTCGGAGGAATAGCCCTTACCCTACCTCCACCTCTCACTTTCAGGCCAGACAGACAGACTCACACACTTTCACGCACAAATGTTTATATATTAGATATAAAATGATGGGGATATTTAAGTTTTAAAATATTTCTTGATCAAGTTTCATGCCTTTTACTAATAAACTACTGCATAGCATCTTACATTCTTTGGCAGATATGTGCTTAATAAGAATACATTGAATTATTAATTTGCATTCATATACTGATGATATTAAGCTGCAGTTATCAAAAAATGTAATGCCTTTTTTTTGCTTCACGTCACCAAATAATAATTTCAGCTAAGTTGATCTGGGGTTGATGCAAAAAATACTTAATGCCACTCCTATAATTTTTGCACAGAGTCTCGGGAACCGTGCAACAGGCTGTCTCAAAATTTACAGTCTCAAGCAGTCTCAGTGAAGCTCAGCATAAGTGTAGGCATGGCATCATACAGGTATAGCCACCTGTCAGTACACAACCTAGCCTTCACATGGGTAGTTGAGTTGTAGGTGGATACTGTACTGTTAGGATATCACAATGTTGGTCAGCACAGGACTGAAGAACTTGAGGATTGTCTTCATCTGGTCCTGCAGCATTTGTTGCGTGCATACTTTCTCAGTTGTCTCTTTACTTGATCTTCAGTTGTGGACAGTCCACCCTGACGGTCACAAGTGGACTTGTCACTGACCATTCCAGTTGACGTGGTAAGAAATGTTGATGTAGTAGGGATGGTATGGGGAGACTTGTCATTGGAAGAAGGTAGGAGTGGGAGGGAATATTTATTAAAAAAGTGGTTAAGGACGTTAGCTTTGCCTATATAACCTTCTAGTACCTGAGCCTCAGTTTACTTATCCTAAGAGCTATGCATAAGAAGTGGTGAGGTGGCCTTTTGTTGTTATGCACTAAAATTATGGAATACTTTACCACTGATAGATATACACCTGGCTAATATTTTTAAACATCTCCTAAAATCACTTCTTTTAATATGGCTTTTACTTGGCTACATTTTAGTTCTTTTCCAAGTGTCCTATTAAAGACCACGTTAAGACTCTACTTTCAGGTATAGCGGGCAAGACATCATTTGAATTAAAAAAACTCCAAACAGAGGCATGAGGACAAGTGAGAACACTTGAAGAAATCAGCAATGTGAACCTATAAGTGACTGAATGCCAAAATTCCAAGTAATATGGAAAAATTATCCAACAAATCATTACTATTTATATGTGAAAATTATTAGTAAGACATTAGATTTTTCTTTTAATTCTGAAACATTCTGCAGGTCTCCATTCAAAGATTAATGGTTTAGCAATACATTCCTTGCTAAATTTGTGAAAATAAAAAAATCTTTCGGCATTCTACAATTTTATATGAGTATAAATCAAAAAGTAAAGGCCATTTGAAAATTATTCACCAATACAACACTTTTACGACGACTTATGGGTAGTTTGAACACTCACAGCACAGCACTCTGCCACTAGTCTAGTTCAAGCCAAGGTCAAATGACCATGGATGCTCCACTGCGGGACAGCACGATTGTTGAACAATGTTCCATGCTGAGATTTTTATGGACGTTGAGATAACCAGTGCCTTCATGTAATTAAAATTGTATTGGAATAATGCTCTAAATAACCACCAAAGAGAGAGGAATAGTCTCAGATGACCTTCTGACCTGCACTTAACAAAAATGCTAAAGAAGCAAAAATTCTGCATAACAAGTGCATGCTTCTTTAAACATCTGAATCACATTGTCTGCTCCCATTGTATAAAGGCCCATTACCTCTAAAAGTAAAAGTTTATTGATGTGCTACAGTGGAAATAAGATATCCAGCTCCTGTTATTGATCTCACCATTAATCATTTCCAAGTTTAAATGTTCACCTTTACAATTGTTACTCTTTAGAATAGTAAAGTTTAAATCTTCTAATTACTGACTTCATCCAAATCACGATAAAGGGGAATTGAAATTATCTTGTACAATATGTTGTAAAGTTCACCTCTAGTTAGCACACCTACACAGTCATGGATCTGTGTTGCCTCAAAAGTTTAAAGAAATCACGCAATAAGATATAAGAAACAACAAGCCATAAGCCAGAGCTAATAACTGTTCACAAATACATCACAGTAATAGTGAAGCAGAATCGTAAGGGGTAAAAAACATGCAATTGGTTGATTTGATAGACTTTCTTGAACAGCCCTGTTGTTATGTTTTCCCATTTGTTCCATTTTTCTTCACCTCAGACATAGCCTATGGCTTTGTATATGGTAACAAGCAATCAATGGTGAAAGTTAATAGTGGGATCATCAGTTACCTTAAAATGTAGCATTCCTACCCAAGTTCTTTCTCAAATATACAGCATAAACTAAATACAAAGCTTATACATTTTGCAATATAGACATCTAACTACTATTGCTGTCAGGATAAGATTCAACACTGAGACTCTGTACTGGCTAAGAACATTACAACAATTGTGATGAGAAATGGGCATTTAGCGCCTACAAAGCTCAACAATCCTAGTTGTCTAATTTGTCCTAAGTGAAATTTAATTGAGTTTTGAAAGTCCCTAAAGTACCCGCTTTTAAAACGATACTAGGTAGTTTATTACATGTCTCTGTTGTTCTCTGTGTGAAACAAAACATTATACCCTTGTTTAAAATCAACTCTTACCAAGTATCCATCTGTGTTTCTGTTGAACTCACTTTAAAGTAACAGCCTAGATCGCCAGTAAAAATTCCTTAACTTCAAAATTCACATCATTATAACTTTCATTTGGTGATGCAATTTATTAGGTCTACAGCATAAATTTCTGCAGGATATGTCTAGAATTCTGCAGTTCAGCATTAGCACATCAGTTTGTCTTTTTTTTATAACCTTAAGCAATACCCTCACTCATACCAGGCCAATTTAAGGTCCCCCAATTTAATGAATTAACTCCAGTCATTGGGGAATTGGTGCATAAAGATTAAAGAGGGAAAAACAATGCTTCATTGATGTGAGTAACACAAAGTTTCAACACTGTTCCACATTGGCTGCTATATCCTATGGCTATCAGTTGTAAATTAGTGTTTTTCATTGTAAAGCTTGATAATAATGGCATAGCGGGACATAATCTGACTTGAAATGTTTCAGTTCAAAAAGGACTTTTTATGTGAAGGTGTTATAGTAAAATTTAGTGCTTCATGCATCAGCTGTTCTTAAAATATGAATGGGTATTATATGTGATACATACTATACATAGTATATATAGTTATAAAAAGTTTTTATCAGAAAATATTTAACTTAGAGCATTTGATAATGATTGCCTGATTAAAGGACGAATAGCCCAAGCAAAACTGTAATCATGTTTGGAACAAGCTGACTGTTTCCTTTTTAATCATAGCTTTAGAAAGATGTATTACTGTGTATTCTATCACTTGGAATGAGAAAGTCATAAAATACATAAATGGTTTCAAAAGAATAGACAAAAAAAAAAAAGAACTGGGAATCCAACTGGGATTCTCCATTTACTGCTGTATAGCAAAGTGCTCTTGAAAAAATAATAAACTCCTGAGGCAGCTATTGCAGTGTGCCTTTGACATACACAGATCTCAGCGGATGCCATTGTGTTGGTTATTCAGGGCTCAGAGACAGGCTCGCTGTTCAACTTCTGGGTCATAGTCCACCTTACAGAAGATGAAGAGGACAAACTAATCATGATGCCACCTTAAAACTTCCACGTTGTCATCCATAAGTCTGTTTTAATAAGACATGAGGCATGCTTACACATATAACAATTGCTATTAACTGTATATTCTTTGGTTGTGATTTTAAATGTGTCTCTTATCTGTCAGTAGGAACTGAAGAGCTTCCATAAGTATTTAATTTGCTTATAGAGAGAAGGGAAGCAGGTTTTATCTCTTAGCCTGAATTGTCATTTCTCCTTTGAAGTTATTTCTCTCATCCACATTTTGCTAACATTCAGTTACAAAAAACACCCACACTGCTAAATCAATTATCTAAGCAATTCATAATAAAAATGATATGTCATCTTTATTACAAGTACAAGCAAGCACCACTGGATACCACTGGATTCTGCAACAGTCACAATGTGGCTTATAGCTGTGCACTTTAAATCTTTTGAAGTTACTCTTGTTTACATCTTTGACATCAGCCTTGGTCTGACTCATGTTTTTTATTGTTACTCTGTGGTAATTATGTCATTAATAAGATAATTACATAACCTCTTTACTATTTTTCAAATTTAGATTAGCAACTTTGTTATTTATTGTTTACAGTAATTATAATTATTTAGATGTTAAATTATTCAGGAATACTGTCTTTGACATGTTTCAGTACCATCATAACTGTCATCCTCACTGATGTTCTAAATTCAAGACATCTACTTTGTCCATTTCCTTTTGTCAGGAGGGAAGAAAATCAAAACTCATAGCGACCAGTAGCAGGATTGTCTCACTCAGTGTTTTGTTTTGTTAAATCTTTTGTTGCATTTTCATATGTGTATATATTTTTCTAACTAATCATTTTTCTCTTTTTAAGCCTTAACAGTGTTATGGCTAAGTAGTCAAATTCAGAATATTTATTCTTATCTTTATTATTTGGATTTACTTTCATGTGATCTGGGGTTTTCACACTACCTCTCCTATTCAGCCTACGTGGATTTCCTATAGCAGAGTAAACCTGTTTCAATAGAACTCACCTGAACACACATATCTACCACCCGATTTCTCAGCACTGTTATTAACAATGTAACTTATTATAACAGTTGCATAACCTGGAAAGAACGAAAAAGCAGAAAAAGAGGTGATATTCGAGAAGCACTGAAAAAACTGTGTGGAGTTCGACTCCCTTTACCGAGTGTTATAATGGGAAAATGTTCAGTCTCTCCAAAATAAAGTGGATCAGCTTCAAGCAGTTACATGCTTTCAGGCTGATTACAGAGATGCATGCGTTATGGCATTTACAGAGTTCTGGCTAAATGGAAATGATTCGGATGACCACTTGACGATTGATGGATTTGGTGCACCAATTCATTTGGACAGAGACTCAACCATCACCTTTAAGTCACATGCCAGAGGTGTCAGCCTTTAGTAAATAAATAATGGTGTGAAATGGTGGTGGCACGAAAGATGTAGAACTTCTGTCTGTCTCGCTGCACCCCATTTATCTGGCCAAACAATTTCCATAGATTTTCATCACGCTTGTGTATATTCACCTGAGGGCAGTGGCAGGAGTTTGCTTAATGCCCGTCGCTCTGCCACAGATGTTAAACTGTCCAACTTTACTCCTACAATAGAGCCTGCCTTCTTAACAAGTTTGTCCAGGCGTGAGGCATCTTTCATCTTTATGCTGCCTCCCCAGCACACCACCGCGTAGAAGAGGGCACTTGCAACAACCGTCTGGTAGAACATCTGCAGCATCTTATTGCAGATGTTGAAGGACGCCAACCTTCTAAGAAAGTATAGTCGGCTCTGACCTTTCTTACATAGAGCATCAGTATTGGAAGTCCAGTCCAATTTGTCATCCAGCTGCACTCCCAGGTATTTATAGGTCTGCACCCTCTGCACACAGTCACCTCTGATGATCACGGGGTCCATGAGGGGCCTGGGCCTCCTAAAATCCACCACCAGTTCCTTGGTCTTGCTGGTGTTCAGGTATAAGTAGTTTGAGTTGCAGCATTTAACAAAGTCTTTGATTAGCTTCCTGTACTCCTCCTCCTGCCCACTCCGGATGCAGCCCACAATAGCAGTGTCATCAGCGAACTTTTGCATGTGGCAGGACTCCGAGTCATATTGGAAGTCTGATATATATAGATTGAACAGGACCGGAGAATGTACAGTCCCCTGCGGCGCCCCTGTGTTGCTGACTATGAATTGACTATGAATTCAATTATGAATTGAGAGCAAAACTGTCATTGGGTTCATCAGATCATTAATGTGTCCTGCTTATTCCAATCTTTAAATATGTCTCTCTATTATAAAAAAAAAATCTTGGGGAGGCAGACTAGGAAGACGAGACGTGATCTTCTTGGAAGACAATTTGAAGTCCCGCGAAAGACACTTTAACTTGCTCCCAGCTTTTAAAACAATGACAAGGGACAAGCAAAACACGCAGCTCGCCAGCAGTAGAAAGCCAGCAGATGATCTGACCGCTTCTCCTTGCGTGCATATAGCCACCCTAACCCCCTTCTTCACAACGCGAGCGGCAGAGAGACAAAGTGGCAAAAAGGACAGTGGCTGTATAGGCTTTAAAATGATTGATGGGTAGCGCAACAGTAGCAGCAGCAACAGAAAGACAGCAGATGATCCGACGGCATCTCCTTACCTTCTCTTTATAGTAAATTGCATATCTGGTAAACCAAACATGGGGGTGGGCGAGCGAAGCGAGCAGGGGGTGGAGCCCCCTAGTTTTTAAGAGTGAAAAGCTTGAAAGCAAACAAATTAATGTCTGGGACATGGCTGTTTTGAGTGCACTGATTGGTCAGTGTTTGAAAAATCCTGTGCTAACATTGATGAACCGAGAGATGCAGTAAGCTTTTATATACAATTCTTTGAGGACACTATAATACCCATAAAATCAGATAACCTGGGCTCATTATGGAATGGCATGAAGATGATGGCTAGCATTCATACAAAAAATAATAATCCAGTTGAACTGGCAGGATTGGATTTACATCAAGTGCCCAGCAAATGGAAACAGGCAACTGATATTCCATTGGCAAAAACTGCACACCCCAAAGCATTAAGTAACTTACACCAGTGGCATTAACTTCTCAATATCAGGAAATCCTTTGAGAAGTTAATTAAGAGACAACTACTTAACAAAACTGAGGTCCTTCTGGATTCTCACAAATTTGTATACAGAGTAAAGAGGGGTGTGGAGGATACGAGTGGCACGCTTTGGAATTTACTCTATGAGCACTTGAAAGGATCAAAAAACTATGCAGGATTGCTGTTTACAGACTTTTCTTCAGCATGTAACACAATCCAAACCTACATTTTAGTTGACACACAGATTGATCAATTCTGTTTGGACTCTAATTTGGTGAGGTGCATTCTGGACCTTTTAACAAACAGAACACAAAGAATGAATGTCAATGGATGTTTCTCTGATAGCCTAAGTACTGTATATCTGTGGGCACTCTGCAAGGTTGCTGTCTGTCTTATATATAAATGACTGCAGGAGTTCACACAAAGATAGACATATCCTCAAATTGCATAAGGCTCTGTCATTGTGAGTCTTTTACAAGATAGGAAAGACAGCCATGGTCCTATTGTTAATGAGTTTGTACAATGGTGTGATTGCTCCAGTTTACATGGCTAAATATTTCTAAGACAAAAGATATGGTGATAGATTTCAAGTGCTCCTCGCCTTACACTGTCTTAACTGTCTTAAAGGGAAGACAATGGAGATGGCAGAGCAATACAAATATCAGGGAACAATCACTGATAACAAAAAAATTCTACTCTAAACACCAGTTCAATTTTGACTTGGGAAGTACCATAAATTGTTTAGCATTCATGAAGAAGTGAAGGGACCAAAACTGGTTGCAGAGTGGTCCTCTGAAAACACATTTTATAAAACTATTCAATAGTCTCTGGTTAGCACGTTTTGCCATGTTCTTAAATATACTATGAAGAATCCTTATTGCATTTTTCTACAAGATATCTGTGATGAAATGACTGTGACAAGGGTTTATTGTGAGTATGAAAGGTGGCTGGGAGAAGAAACACAAAGCATGCATTTTAATGAGGAGTGAACCAAAATCAAAAGCCAGAAGGAGTAATTGGAACTGAGCATATAAAACACAATGGAAAAACCAGAACTAGGAGTCAAGGACAGAAAAGGAGCTCAACACTGATAATTAAAAGGAACCTAGTGTGACGGTACGTGTTAGCTCCACACTACTAGTCCCTTCTGGGACCCTTTTGAACCTGCCACAGTCAATAACAACTATTGGTTGTTAACAATAATAACCAAGGGACGAGCCTGGACAAATGAGGACACATACAGCCAGACAAGGGGTAGGTGCAAAAGTGATTTTATTAGAAAACAAAGAAAACAATGTTCAAATAAATAGTGCAGTGCATAAATAAATAATCATTAAAAGTAAGTAATGGTGGAGGTTAAAACAAGTCCAATAAATAATCCTTTCAAAGCAAGGTTAAAATCAATAAGGCAGAAAACTGTCTTTTAAAAAATCCTCGCACAACCCTTTATCCTGACCGAACCTTGCAAGAGGAGAAGTTGCTCAACCGACTGTCACAGCCATTCCAGGTCCCCACTGCTCTATGGCTCCCAGCAAGACACCCCATCTGAACCTCCTCTACCAAGGCTTGGGTCCCTGTTAGCATCCGTGGCCCTGACAGGGCTCCTCTTCCGAGCCTCCCTGACTCCCACTGCCTTACTAGACTTAACGTGTGAGTGAGCTCTGGGTCACTCCAGCTCCCTGGTCACTCAGCTGGAGTGGCCTTCTCTTTTCTAGCCCCAAACGCCGGCCACACATTCCCAAAGGGGCTCTCTTCATAGCCACTTGCCTCCTCTCTCTCAAATGCTTGCTCTCGTACCGGCTTTCTTCAGTTCCTGCTTTTCTCTCCGTCCGCTCTTAATCTCTGTTCTCTTTTTTCTTTTGTTTCTTTTAGTCCTTTCACTTTTTTTTCTCTGTCCCATGCAGGCTCTTTTTATTGTCTGCTGCTTTATTGGCCACAGGTGTGAGCATCATTGAGACGCATGACCAATCTGCCTGCCTCCGCACATGTATGCAGTGTGGTCGGCCAGGTACCCCAGTTAACCACAGAGCTAAATGCACACACACACCTGTGCCCAATTGGTGCTTGCATCATCTTGGAGTGCGATCATTTATTTAAAAAGCACTACTGATTTCCTAGCTGTGGACCCACTATTTCACACCTAGCCTACATGGTTTGAAACATAATGACTTTTAAGCCATTTCCAACCAAGAGATACTGATATTTATAGTGGCTGTTCCACAGACATTACTGGTCGTAGTCACATGACAACTCTCTATAAGTTGTATAAATAAAAGAACAGCCAAAATTAAATAAAAAATCAGCTTTGCTAAAATAAAACAAAACAATAAAAATTCCCATGAATAAATACATGAATAAATTAATAATAAAAAATGCCAGAAAAAAACAAAAACCCACATGTAATAACATTTATTACAATTTACCATGCCTGTGCAATAAAAAAATTGATTTGTACTGAAGAGACAAAAGGGCTGAGCAAAAAGATTTGTCAACATGAGACAGATGTCATTAATGGTAGACAAAAAAGATTGTGGACCAAGACCAAATTGCTAGACAAAAATCAGTCTCAACAATAATATTTGGCAGAAAAGAGGTTAAACAAACCTGGATGCTGACTGTAGATTGCTGTGGTAATTTTTGTAAACAAAATGGTGGTGCCTGGGAGAAACAAATTAAAAGCAATTATTTAAAATAATAATTATAATAATAAAATAAGCTTTGAAACACCTAGAAGATCACAACTGTAATGATCTAGCAAACCACCTCTAGGCAGGGTGTCGCAAAGGCCATAGTAAATCTGGCTCTTCAAAGTACCATGGAGTGGATGGACACAGATGAGCTACATCTGCCACACTCAATTTAAGTAGGAACTGGGATGATAGGGGCAGGAATTGAAAAGGAAGTTTGGGATGCCAAAGAGGAAAAAGGCCTCTAGCTTGGTGCTGTTTGTGTACATACAGTTGTGCTTGAAAATTTGTGAACACTTTAGAATTTTCTATATTTCTGCATAAATATGACCTAAAACATCATCAGATTTTCACTCAAGTCCTAAAAGTAGAGAGAAACCAGTTAAACAAGTGAGACAAAAATACTATACGTGGTCATTTATTTATTAAGGAAAATGATCGAATATTACATATTTGTGAGTGGCAAAAGTATGTGAACCTTTGCTTTCAGTATCTGGTGTGGCCCTCTTTGCAGCAATAACTGCAACTAAACGTTTCCGGTAACTTTAGATCATTCCTGCACACCGGCTTGGAGGAATTTTAGCCCATTACTCCGTACAGAACAGCTTCAACTCTGGGATGTTGGTGGGTTTCTTCACATTAACTGCTCACTTCAGGTCCTTCCACAACATTTTGATTGGATTAAGGTCAGGACTTTGACTTGGCCATTCCAAAACATTAACTTTATTCTTCTTCAACCATTCTTTGGTAGAACGACTTGTGTGCTTAGGATCATTGTCTTGCTGCATGACCCACCTTCTCTTGAGATTCAGTTCATGAACAGATGTCCTGACATTTTCCTTTAGAATTCTCTGATATCATTCAGAATTCATTGTTCCATCAATGAAGGCAAGCCGTCCTGGCCCAGATGCAGCAAAACAGGCCCAAACCATGATACTACCACTACCATGTTTCACAGATGGGATAAGGTTCTTATGCTGGAATGCAGTGTTTTCCTTTCTCCAAACAACGCTTTTCATTTAAACCAAAAAGTTCTATTTTGGTCTCATCCGTCCACAAAACATTCTTCCAACAGCCTTCTGGTTTGTCCATGTGATCTTTAGCAAACTACAGATGAGCAGCAGTTTGTTTTTGGAGAGCAGTGGCTTTCTCCTTGCAACCCTGCCATGAACACCATTGTTGTTCAGCGTTCTCCTGATGGTGGACTCATGAACATGAACATTAGCCAATGTGAGAGGGGCCTTCAGTTGTTAGAAGTTACCCTGGGGTCCTTTGTGACCTTGCTGACTATTACACGTCTTGCTCTTGGAGTGATCTTTGTTGGTCGACCACTCCTGGGGAGGGTAACAATGGTCTTGAATTTCCTCCGTTTGTACACAATCTGTCTGACTGTGGATTGGTGGAGTCCAAACTCTTTAGAGATGGTTTTGTAACCTTTTCCAGCCTGATGAGCATCAACAACTCTTTTTCTGAGGTCCTCAGAAATCTCCTTTGTTCGTGCCATGATACACTTCCAAAAACATGTGTTGTGAAGAGTAGACTTTGATAGATCCCAGCTCTTTAAATAACACAGGGTGCCCACTCACACCTGATTGTCATCCCATTGATTGAAAACACCTGACTCGAATTTCACCTTCAAACTAACTGCTAAACCTAGAGATTCACATACTTTTGCCACTCACAAATATGTAATATTTGATAATTTTCCTCAATAAATAAATGACCAAGTATAATATTTTTGTCTCATTTGTTTAACTGGTTTCTCTTTATCTACTTTTAGGACTTGAGTGAAAATCTGATGATGTTTTAGGTTCAGAAATATAGAAAATTCTAAAGAGTTCACAAACTTTCAAGCACAACTCTAGCTGCATTCAGACAACAGTTTTTTTCAGACTGCAGTGTGGGACTGAGATGCTGTGACAGTCGCAGTCCAGTGGAGTGTTGTGCCTTTAAAGCAGGAGGCTGGAGGAGAAGTGCACCCTGGAAAGATTAAAACCGGCCGAAACAATGGGAGAATAGTAAATAGTTGTTCTTTTTCTTTACTGTTCTTTTGAATGTTCAGTTATAACAGTTGATAAAGTTCTATCTATCTATCTATCTATCTATAGAAGAGCAAATAAACCCCTTTTGATTGCTGCATTGACTCGTTCATACAATTTACTTCTCCTGCCTGGAAAGGGACATTACATAACAATATAATTTTACCCTCAGATCTGAGCCTCTCTCCAACATTGAAAAGTGAAGTTCATAGCTGCTTGAGGGGGCCTGCAAATACACACATACTATATAAACACACTCCTGTTGAAGTCATTTGGTTTTGTCATTCAGTTAGAAGCTGCAAAACTTAGCATCAAAGGCACAAAGCTGTATAACATAACACTACCTGTTTGGTTTTAATTCCTAAATCACTATGTAACTAAAAAGCAAGTTACTTTGCATAGTCAATCAAAAATTTGTATAAAAATCTGTTGTAAAGTTTTAAGCCGTACTGAGGTAATATTTACTATGGAAATGTACACAGAAAAATTAAGGCCATTTAGCAGTGTGGGAGGGAAAGTTAACATGGAGTTTCAACCGTGTTAATAAAGCACATAAAATAAAATGCCTTGGCTGTAGTGGTATTGAATAATTTTACTTTTTTTAATTCTGGGAAGCATGAAGTTTTAAAAGAACAGAAATTTAGAATATTTTGCTGAAAGCTACAAAACAAATCTAGTTAAAATGCTTGTGCAGCTGGCAGTGTATTGTTTGGACCGTGGTTCAATTTTTGTCTGGAATGTCTTCTGACTTTCTCCATATTTGTGTACACGTCCCCTGGGAGACCTATTTACTCCCACGCTTCAAAGACATGCTGTTTGCAAATGTGAGTAAATAAAGTCCTAACATATGCCGCCTAAGCTTATTCTAATTACAGCGGTTCCCTATCTTAATTTTGGAATATTAATTATAGCTTTGCCCTACTGCATTATGGTAATATATGTCTCCACACACAGGGGCAGTTTAGCTTCAATAATTAAATTGCATTTTTTGGACTAGACAATCGTATGAATATGCAAATACTACATAATAGTTTAGATTAACCATTCAAACCAGAACTGTAAATTAAAATTCCTTAACTCCACAACTCTGTTGACAAAAATGCTTCCAAACAATACTAGGTACTGTATTAAAGAATTGAACTCCTAATCCTGAAAATCTGTTTATGTTAGAATAAGAGTATGAATGCTTTAGCATGGACATTTGCAGTATGTATACCATAGTTTCATTTATCTGTGCGGCTTACGGCAATACATTGCCAAAATAGCAATGGAAAAGAAACAGTCATCAGGACAATAGCTTACTTGATGAGGTGATATTAAGTGATGACCATAAGGGATTTTTTTACTGATTATTTTGTGTCCCTGATTCTTCAGAGTAGCTTATAAAACTGAGGGATACAAGATGCTGGCAAAAAAGCTGAACTAAGCACAATCTACTGTACATAAACATAGAACTCTGGCCAAATGTCCCAAAGGTATAAAAGCTTTCCAGTTTATTTTTGTCTTTTCTAGTACAACATGATCTTTCTGGATCTTATTAGGATTAAGTATTTTGTTAAAAAAAAGCAGGAATGTCAAAATAAGAACTGTCTGCCTTGCACAGATGTCTTTGAAGTAAATCGGAAAGAGAAATAGATTTGGCGATCTGAACAAAGTGATTTATGATTTACATTGTTGACCATAGTAGTGCTCCTGTCTCACAGCATCATCATCCTGGGTTTGAACACAGTTCAGTGTCATTGTCCATGTAGATTGTTCACATTCTGCTGATGGTTGTCTGGTTTTTCCTCCCTTATTCTAAAATATGTGTTGGTTAGGGTAACTGGGGAATGAATGTGAGTGTGGGTGTCAGTGAGTCCTACAATGAACCGAGGTGTTTCCTGCCATATACTGTACTTGTGGGATAGGTTCGGAATTATATTTAGTGGGATAGGTTCAGAATTACATTTAGCAGGTTTGAGAATGTTTTATGTTATTTTATTATACGTTAAATCAAA
Source organism: Polypterus senegalus (assembly GCF_016835505.1). Lineage (NCBI taxonomy): Eukaryota > Metazoa > Chordata > Cladistia > Polypteriformes > Polypteridae > Polypterus > Polypterus senegalus. The sequence continues at coordinate 120,304,705 of NC_053161.1, read as the reverse complement.
CAAATATAAAATGATTATTTGCATGACATTTTTGGCTCAATTGTATTACTATACACTATGTACACTGAACAGACCCCATCAATCCACGATTAAACCAGCCTAATTCAAATCACAAGTGCTGTTTGTGAATTGTCTTATCCCCTATAAGATTGTTCCCAAATAAAAATATCGCCAGTGAACAAGAGTGTTAAAATAGCTCTACCATGAAGAGGTTTATGCATAACATCAATATTTCTTCAGAAATACTACAAATAAGAAGGTTTAACTATTCTTTTTAAAAAGTCTTCTACATGTGCCAATTACAATAGCAACATTTTTGCAATGGTGTCAATTTTCTATTGATTGGTACAAAGTAAACTTAACACTGCATTGGTTTCTACTAATTTGAATAGGTCTTTGTTCCTTTTTTGAATATAGTATGCCTTAACGAAGCATACTTCCATTTGCAAGTCAGGTGTTCTATGAACATTTATAGACCTTGGGTACGGTAAATTCTAAAATAATCTATAAAATGCTAAGGTTTGTTTGTCTGTTGAACAAAAACTCACAAACTAATGGACCTTGATCCTTCATCTTGGTCTTAATGAAGAGCTTATGAGGTGATGAATGCAACACTTCCCGTGACCTGGAGGTGTGGGTTACCTCAGCCAAGTAATTGGGTGTTGGGTCATTCTCACAGCAAGTAGCAGCATGGTCGGGCACCACGGCTGACAGGAAATGAACAGCAGCGCAGGTACGTGGTATTGCTGACTGGAAAAGTACCGTGGTGACATCTGCTGACAGTCAAACAACTTGCAGATGCTGATTATATGATAGGAAGAAGAAAAAGGACAGCCCTGCCTTGTGCTGCACACAACCTGCTAGTACTTGTAAACCACTGAAGGTGGATCTGCTGAGAATAAAGCAAAATTTTGAAGATGATTATGAGATAGGAAGAAAAACAATAGTAGCTTGTCCCTTGGCAAAGTTGTTCGGATCTTTGTCTTTCTTCAAGCAAACTACATAGGCAAAATTATTAAGAATGTGACATGGCTGCGAGTGCAAGCAAATCACAGAAACCAGTTACGTGAAAGAAAGAAGAAGAATGACAGATTCGGTATCCACTGCCTCTCATGCACATGTGGCACAGCAACCTGCTGGTACTTGTACCCTGAACCTTGAACACTGTACCAGTCTATTTTGGTCACCAAAATATGATTAGACGGCTTATGCATTGTGGCTTGGATATATGACCAATATATTACCAGTTTGATCCCAATTTGAGACACTGATCAAGTTTTGTAACTTTTCTTTTCTTAGGCTGTAATGTTCCTAACAATGATAATACAACATATGTCAATGTTAATGCATGACTACATTAATCTAACGTGAACAGAGCACATGAAAAGTAAAAAAAATAGTCCTATGGAAATTCTGTAGGAAACAAACCTCTGCAGCGCATTGTCATTATGAAAAATTGGGTGAAAATCTGGCTGCTACGGAGGAATGCCACTGTGTTGTACAATATAAACTGTAGGCAAGTAATTTTTTCTTTAGTCAGATTAAGGCAATGATCTAATTTTGGCTCTGTCATTATCAATGAATCATTCATTCCAAGAACCTATTTTGTACATCTCTTGTACTGCAGTCGTAGTTTACAACACGTGTTAGTGCTGTTTCTGTATGATGACCACAGCAGAGGCCACACTGAAGTTTTCAAATAAATTGTGATTTGTAAGGTGTGACTGAAGCTGACTGGCAACTAACTTTTCAAGTATTTTATAGAGAAAGGATACATTTGAAATGGGTCTATAATTATTAAATATATGTGGGTTTAGGTCTGAATTTTTAAGTAATGATTTGATGACTGACACTTTCAGTGCAGTGGATACTGCACCAGGCAATAGTGAGTTATTAATAATGCTAAGAATAGGTGCCACAAGAACATCCATTTCACTTTTAACTAGTTTTATTGGCACTGGATCTAGGGAACAAGCAGTGGGATTCATTTTAGAAATTAAATACCTCCTTTCTATTACTGGTTTAAAATTTCTAAAGTGTTGAATGCAAGACGACACAGGGTTTGCCAAGATAGTATATGGTTTGCACTGTGATGCTGAGATCTTATATTTTTAATTTTTTCATTAAAGAAATTCATAAAATCTGTCCTGCTAATGTAAGTTGGTATGTTGCAATGTAGTTCTAAATTCCCATTTGTTAAATTAGTCACTGTCCTAAACAGTACCTGAGGATTATTATTGGAGTTATCTGTTATTTTAGAATAGTAGTCTGAGCGGGCTTTAAAGAGAGATTTTTTATATTTTTTAACACTCTATGCCCATGCAATTTAAAAGATTTGCAGCAAACATCTGTGAGTCATAAATGCTATTTCCTTTTGTGATTATTAAGAGAACAAAGCACAAACTGTAAAGCTCCATCAAACCTTCTTCTCCAACATGATTTAGGGAGTTATTTGGCAGAAGAATCCAGTCTGATTTAGATCCTCGGGTATACTGTATTAAGTCAGTAGAAAAGGAGCATGCCTATTTTAGAACAGCATTAATGAATTTTTGCCAAAAAAAAATTTTGACCCATGTATTTTTTTTCTCAACTTAATCTAATATATGAAATTACTTTCCCATTGAGTTAAGGGGGACGGAGAATAGGGTTTGGACAGTCTGGCAAAATAAGTCTTTGTGAGATTATTATAGTTAAAGGCACTACACAGATTTTTCATTGTATTATGCCATCACATCTGGTGAATATTGCCATTATTGCATTAGCAGGAATTTTACAGCCTTGATTTCTGAAGGATTTACAAATGTTTTAAGCAAAATGACCTGGGTGTAGGGCTATCCTAAGATGCTTCATGAAATCCTTATTGTTCCAGACACATTTTAGAAATTTTAAATTGATAGGTGAGTGTTGTATGTTTTTGCACCTGAATTATGTTATGCTTGGCATAGACTGAACAAGTATGTGTGAGTTCCATTCTGAAAAACCTTTGAAATATCATTCCCTATGATCATTTATATATAATTCTCTAAAGTTCTAGATACCTATTGATTTCCACTATTTCTGTACAAATTAAAATAAGGAGTTCCCCCCCTGCTCGCCAGCCACTTTGCGTCTCTGCCGCTCGCGTTGTGAAGAGGGGGGCTGAATGTACCCCAAGGAGATGCAGTAGCTTCTCTGAAACCTCCTCTTAAACGGTGATACAATGGGAAACAAATGGGTTTTTTTACCTCTCTTTGCTTGATCAGCTGCTGGCTTGCTGCTGTTGCCGGGCGGCATGATCTGCATCTCGTGCGGCGCATCGAACATTTAAAAGCCTGTACAGCAGCTGTCCTACTCTATACATTTTATTTCCAGCCCTGGGCATGGTTAAATCGTTTGGCACAAAGTCCCGTCTCGCGAGACATAAGTTTTCGATATTTTTTAGTTTATAATTTAAAAACGGAATAAGAATATAGAAATCTAACATCACATTAAAGTTCTATAAATTCTGAAAAGAATGATACCAAAGATACAGTATATATGTAGGTTTTAAAATAAGCCTGATTTAAAGTGTGACAAAAAAGTGACATAAAAACATCACCGTTGTACTTTTAAGCTTAGGATTTTATATATATAGAGTATATAAAGTTGGAATATTTGATTATCACACATGGGAGCATATGGTGCCTGTCATTATTTCATATTGAATGAATTTTTTTCTGGAAGAAAGCTTCCCTTGTATGTTTTTTTTTTTTTTACCTTTAGTAATCTTTTGCAAGCTAAATATTCTCATGATAAGCCTCCATTAAAAGTTTGACATTAATAACATCTTTATTTTCAGTTTTGCTACAGAAACATTTAATTTTCTGATGGGCTCTGCCATTTTGAAGCTCAGTTGCTATGTGCAGCCTGGGCTTGCTAAGGGTGTGTCCCCAGAAGTTGGGATCGATTTCATCATCTATTTGATGATTTATGCCATTCTGGTTGCTACAGTACACTGTCCCACTTTGTGGATTTCTAAAAGATTTATTATAAATGTGTTTTTCTCAAGTTTACTTTTAGTTTTAACCTTCCATCCATCCATTTTCTAACCCGCTGAATCCGAATAGGGTCAAGGGGGTCTGCTGGAGCCAATCCCAGCCAACACAGGGCACAAGGCAGGAACCAATCCTGGGCAGGGTGCCAACCCACCGCAGAACACACACAAACACACCCAGCACACACTAGGGCCAATTTAGAATCGCCAATCCACCTAACCTGCATGTCTTTGGATTGTGGGAGGAAACCGAGCGCCGGAGGAAACCCACGCGAGACACGGGGAGAACATGCAAACTCCACGCAGGGAGGACCCGGGAAGTGAACCTGGGTCTCCTAACTGCGAGGCAGCAGCGCTAACACTGCGCCACCGTGCTGCCCTAGTTTTAACCTTGCTTTGCTAATAGACTTCAAACAAGATTCACCCCATTGTTTAACAAAAGTTTATCTTGCCTTTTATCTGTGCTATTCTCTTGTCTTTGACTTCCTGGTCCTTTCTGCACTCAGTTTGTGCATCCCAGTAGTGTTGCAACAATACCATGTCTCAAGGAAATGGCGGACAACTGAGCTGCTAGTAAACTGATGGTAATTAATATCAACTGAAGCACAAAACAAAGAAAGTTTCTGTCCATTAAGCAAGTGTGGTTTTATTGACTTCTCCATCCTTCCAGACTCTCAGTGTATATACGGTAAATTAACAGCCCAGTAGTATTACCTTAATTATTAAGTTTATTTTTATTTCTTGTGCCAAAATCTTGGTCTTATCTCCAATGATGACAAGACTTGCAATATAGCTACCCTGTTTCTCTTGTGGCTAAAAGTCTGATTATTGTAATACCCATTTTTTTGTAGCACACAATTAATGCTATTTTGTAACCTGACTTAGAAAAAATAAAACAATACTAGCGCAAGTGCTGATATTTTCAGTAAAATGAAGATGAAATATTAAGTCTGAAAAAATTTAAATTGACTCTACCCTCATGTGTTCAGCTGTGCATTAAATTAAAGTTAGAAAAGAAATAATCTAAACCCTGCTAAACATAATGTGTAACTTCAGGATCCTACCTCGATGCTAAGAAACCAGAGTCATTGGTTCATCAAACAATGCATTGTACCTTTTATACTATTTTAAATAACCTTGACAATACACAATTATTAGCAGTATTGACATTACTCAAAAAAAGAAAAAAAAAAAACAATATTATAGTGTATCTGAAAACAAGGTTACCAGAATCTAAAGCTTTTATGATTGGAAAATTGTGGTGGTAAAAGGAACTGAATTGGTATTCAAAGTTACAAATGTGCTTCACCGACTCTTCTTTTAATCTATGGGAAATTCTTTTTTAATTCAAGGTTGCTCATAGTGCTCTTCCTTATCAGCACTCTTTCTTGTTCTTTTTCTTCTCAAAGATATCAAATATTTCCTGTCTGTTTTTGTCCTACCAAACCCTAAAGTTTCTTTTTTCCCAAAACAAATTAATAAAATAAGTGTATTCCCTGGCACTGGAAGACGAGAGGACTCCTGATTAAGCAGAGTGAATTTTTTTTAAATCCTAGATTATCAGACTTTTTCACCATACCCTGCATATCCAGCCAGCATATACCTTTTATTGGCTAAGTAGAAAAATTACAATATGCATGCTTTCGAGGCAACAGGCCCCTTCAGGCAAGATGTAACATGTAAGAATGGGGCCTGAGTTGCCTTGAAAGCTTGCGTATTGTAATCCTTCTACTTAGCAAACAAAAGGTATCATTCTGCTTCACTCCTCACTACATCCATAATGGCTAAAACGGTACAACACCCTAGTACTATAGCCAACATATACAAAATGATTTCTTGTTTACAAGAATATACTGTATATATATACTGTACTGTATATATATATATATATATATATATATATAGATATATATATATATATAATCCAACATCTGTCTGTCTATATGTCTGTCCACTTTTCAGGAGAGAACTACTTAACGGATTTTGATCAGGATTTTTTCTATAATTTACTTGAACATTCTGGTTGATTTTGCGGCTGGCTTCTCTCATTGTGCGGTACTGATTTATTTGCGCGAATCTAAGAGACATGCAGCGGGCCGAGCGGATGGGGGCCGAGCCCTCCTCACTCATGTGCCAGCCTTGGGGTGTTCCTTACCACCACTTAGCTAGCAAATAAGAGAACTACTTAACGCATTTAGATCTTTTTTTTTTCCATAATTTGCTTGAATATTCTGGTTGATTCTGACTTCTCTCATAGCACTAAGAATCACAGTTCACTTGCTGGAGCGATATACCTGCGCGAATCCGTGACAAAGCCTGCAGGCCGAGGGTAGGGGGAAGCGTGACGTCTGGAGTAGAGAGCCAAGCAGGGCCCTCCTCACTGTCCTGTTTCACTGCTACGCAGGCGGAGCTGTGAGGCACGGCTAATATATCAGTGGAAGTGTGTGTGTCTGTCTGGCCCGGAAGTGAGAGGTGGAGTTGAGGTAAGGGCTCCACCTCAGATGAAACAGAAAACTCACTTAGCCGCTAATAACACAAGCAGGGCCAGCACATCAGCAAAACAAAACCTTAGAAGAAAGACAAAGTCACTTACCCGCTAACATTGGCAGAAGAGTACCCTTTTACTTTTGCTCTCACCACTAATGCACAAGCGATGCGAGCATGTCGGCAAAACGAATTCTCCTAGGAGAGAGAAACCCAGAGTATTTCTTTTCAATTATCTGACATCTCTACATTTCAGTTTATTTTATGATGATTTCAAGTTTCTAGGACTCTGGGATTTTTACAGCAATGGCTTACACGGCTAGTATGTATATATATATATATATATATATATATATATTGTAAGATATGGCCGCCATGTACCCCGCCAATACCCCAAGCCGCCAGGTGGAGCCCTCCTTGCAGCATGGAGGTCCCCAGAAGACCAGCAGGGCATTATGGACCATGTAGTTTTTATGCACCGCCCTGCTGGATGCCATGGGGGCCACGAGAGGGAGCTGCAGGGAGGACCGAAGAGTTCTTCATGCCCTATGAGCCGGAAGTTCGTCATAGGAAGAGCGACGGGCTTCCGGGTGAGAAAAACATTATTTACCCTGACCCGGAAGGAATAAGGACTTGTGGACTGTTGGGAAGGAACACCTCCGGGTCAGGGAATATAAAAGGACTGTGGGAGCTCCCAGACGATGAGCTGAGTTGGGAGGCAGGGTGGCTAAGCGTCTGGGAGTGGAGGGTTGTTTATTATTGTGGTTTATTGTTATTGTGAATTGCGGAGAGGAGCGTGCTTTGCGCACTTATTATTATAATAAATATCATCTTTGGACTTTTACCTAGTGTCTGACGTGGTGTCTGAGGGTGCAAGGGTGCGAGCAAGCACTTATTCTGTTACAGTTGGCGTAGCTCGGCAGGATTCTCTGGCCGTCAGTTTGGCAGAGGACCTGGAAAAATTTTACTGTGGACAGAATACCCCGGAAGACAGCGTCACAACACACACAGGAAAATCGCCAGAAACCTCACCTTTTTTCAAGTCTATAATGGGAAAAAAGAAGACAAAACAGGGCAACAGCACCAGCGGAAGTTCCATGTTCGTCATGGCCGACACTCGGGATGAGCGACAGGGCGACTACACGGATCGGGAGAGGACTCCGGACGAAGAAACCTACAACGAGGTATGTGCTGCAAATGTAGATAATCTATTTAAAATTACTCATTTCGTACCATGCACATACCTCGGAAAAGATCATTCGGAAGTTCTGCGGGATGCAGGAGAATCTCCGAAGATAGTGTGGCGCTTTGTACGGGCAGACGGACAACGAAAAGGACTTCCGCATTACGGGTGCCGGCGAGGGACACGGGAAGTACCACGAAGGATTCCAGAAAGGTGACGTTCCGTGTCCAGCTGTTTATGACTTCGCCAAGAAAAGACGGACTTGATTTTTCCGAAGGAGAAAGGGGTGGTGAGCGAAGCACTGCTCAACCCAAAAGAAGGTAAGGAGGGCCGGGAAATGGCTGGTCGATCTGCCGACAAATTAATAAAGGCAGGTCGCAGTCAACCAAAGATGGCGGCCCGGTCCTCGTCTGTAGAGAACTCCAATTCCCAGAAACCCGTGCGGAACCCGTCAGAACACGTGCCGACAGCGGCGAAGTTCATTGGCTCCCGGCCGGACGGTATGGCAAACCAGGAAGTAAGCCAAACCCCGGCCGAATTAACTAATTATTTTGACGTGCGGGAACTCGAAAAATTAATCGAGCCCGCGCGGAGTATTTTGCAGACTTTAGAGGCGATTAAGAAGATCGTTGGAGATCTGGGAGCGCGGAGCGCCTTTAAGAAGAGTACGTGAGTACCTGCGGCGATTAGACCGAGAGCCTCCCGTGTTATGTGATTTGGCGGTACAGACAGGTAATGTCGGTACCGTATATAATGTAATAGGGACGCAGTGTGATCCGGGCCCGCTTTTAATCCATAGCGGGTGCCAAATGGATGTGTGCCCTACAAGAGAGGCCGAAACGTTTACGGAGCGGCCGGGGGAAGGACCGATCGAGCCAGAGCAGCTGGTTGGTGCTGTCTCTTGGAGCGATTCGATCCTAAAGACCCGACCCATGTTGTTTATAAATCAAAGGGCGTGCAGACAGTAAAAGGGCTCTCTTTCACTAATAGAGAGACCCAAACTGTGGACAAGCCCCAGAGTGAACTGGAGATCCTTAGAATAAAGAGGGGGTCTCCTGACAAGGTGGGAAAAAGGGCGGAGAGCAGCGAGGCGGCCAGAAAACCCTCCTTGGCGGGGGAAAGGGTGGAGCTGACCGAGTTCCCGAGATGTTTCAGGTCTCGGGAAAAGAGCCAACCAGGAGGACTTCGTCGGTGCTACAATTGCCAGCGACGGGTCACGAGTGGCCAATGTCCCCGGAGAGACAGGAGGTACACCGGCCCCCCAAGGTTTGCTCGAGGACAGGGGCAACGCAGTCAGAGCCCGGATGACGCGTCCTCTTGGAGGAAGACTTCCTCTCGGGGCAGGCCGCCCGAATCTTTATAATTGCCGCTGGGGGAATACTGTAAGATATGGCCGGCCATGTACCCGCCAATACCCCAAGCCGCCAGGTGGAGCCCTCCTTGCAGCATGGAGGTCCCCAGAAGACCAGCAGGGCATTATGGACCATGTAGTTTTTATGCACCGCCCTGCTGGATGCCATGGGGGCCACGAGAGGGAGCTGCAGGGAGGACCGAAGAGTTCTTCATGCCCTATGACCCGGAAGTTCGTCATAGGAAGAGCGACGGGCTTCCTGGGTGAGAAAAAACATTATTTACCCTGACCCGGAAGGAATAAGGACTTGTGGACTGTTGGGAAGGAACACCTCCGGGTCAGGGCATATAAAAGGACTGTGGGAGCTCCCAGACGATGAGCTGAGTTGGGAGGCAGGGTGGCTAAGCGTCTGGGAGTGGAGGATTGTTTATTATTGTGGTTTATTGTTATTGTGAATTGCGGAGAGGAGCGTGCTTTGTGCACTTATTATTATAATAAATATCATCTTTGGACTTTTACCTAGTGTCTGACGTGGTGTCTGAGGGTGCAAGGGTGCGAGCAAGCACTTATTCTGTTACAATATATATATATATATATATATATATATATATATATATATATATATATATATATATATATATATATATATTAGCAAAATACCTGCGATAAGTCGCAGCGGAGAAGTAGTGTGTTAAAGAAGTAATGAAAAAGAAAAGGTAACATTTTGAAAATAACATAACATGATCGTCAATGTAATTGTTTTGTCACTGTTGTGAGTGATGAGTGTTGCTGTCATATATATATATATATATATATATATATATATATATATATATATTTATACACACACACATATACATACATATATATATATATATACACATACATATATACACATACATCCACATATATATACATATATATATATCTACATATACACACATACATATACATACACACACATATATAAAGATATATTTACATACATATCTACATATATACATACACACACACACACCCACACACACACACACACACACACACATATATATATATATATATATATATTGTGGTCCCCGGCTGGGGTTGGAGCCCGGCTGGGACGCCCAGGAGGACGAGAGGAGGGCTTGTGCCTCCTCCAGACTGCGAGGGGGCGTCCATCCTGGTTCTGTTGGGGACCATGGGTGGAGGGCTTGGAAGCCCAGCCCTGTAGGGGCCCGTGGCCACCGCTAGGCGGCGCCCCATGCCGGTTTATCCCGTGTGGTCCTTGGCCGGGGCTGGAGCCCGGCTGGGACACCTTGGAGGACCAGAGGAGGGCATGGGCCTCCTCCAGACCGAGAGGGGGCGTCCGTCCTGGTTATGCAGGAGGCCTCGGGTAGAGGGCTTTGAAGCCAGCCCTGTAGGGACCCGTGGCCACTGCCAGGCGGCGCCCAGTGCCTAATTCTCCTGGAGCCCAGCACTTCCGCCACACCAGGAAGTGCTGGGGGGAAGACTTTATGTGGCGCCCGGAGAGCTGCCAGGAGGACAGCCGACACTTCCGCCACGCTGGGGCGTGGCTAAGGAGGGGATACCGGGAACACCTGGGGCTCATCCGGGAGCATTACATAAGGAAGAGGAAGGAGCGAGAGGAAGGACTGGAGGCGGCCAGGAGAAAAGAGGCACAGGACTGTGTGGCCTGGACTTGGGGGAATCGGTGCTGAAGGCACTGGGGTTCGTGAGTGCACAGAACATTGTATATAGTGTAAATAAACGGTGTGATGGGTGAAAACATGTTGTCCGTCTGTCTGTGCCGGGGCCAGCGTTCACAATATATATATACAGTCTTTGGGGTGCAACTGATGCTGGGGGTGCCAAAATCCATGAAGGAAGAAAAATTAAAAACATTATTTGTACAAAATCTTAATTTATTTATCATTTCCTAAATAATTAAATGGACAGGCTAGTTCGTATCAGTGCAATACGCTGTTTGTATAAACGGATAACTCCCGCTCTTACATGCAAGTCTGCGTGGATATTATGAACTATCGTATCTGTTCAAGTTCTATTTAAATTTTAAATAGAAGGAATTTTTATTTAGTCGACAGAATATAAATAAATAAATATAAATAAATCAACTCAAACCTTAAATAACTTATAATATTTTGCTCTCCATAAAAATATATCCTGTCTAAATTATACAAGTTAGAATAAAAGTAAAAGAACAAACATTCAAATTTCTTTACTCTTATGTAATTTTATATAAAAAATAATCTTAAATTTTAAATATCCCAAAAGATTTTGCTCTCCATAAAAATATATCCTGTCAAAATTATACAAATTCAAATATGAACATGCTGCATAACAAACCTGGAAATATAAATAAAATGTGTTCTTTTCAGCAATAACAAATCAAATCATTCAGTTGTCTTTGCTCTTTTGTCATTTTAGAGCTGGACGCCTGGCATCTTTTTTTGGCAACAAGTTTGTTTATGTTTGGTGTGAGGTTCTGTGTTGTGGAGATTCTCAGGATGGACTGCAGGTGCTCATCAGTGAGGCGACTCCTGTGTGCTGTTTTGTTACTCTTCATGACTGAGAAGAGCTTCTCACACAGATATGTGCTACCAAACATGCACAAGGTTCGAGCCGCATGTAGACGGAGCTGGAGCATTTCTGCGGGAATGGAGTGAATAAACTGTGTGGGCCGTGCAGTATCGTACTTTGCCTTCAGTGTGCCATTACACTGCAGATCAATCACCTCCATCTGAATCTGCACAGGTGCAGTTTCCACATCGACGGCAAATGGGTTGCGAAACAACTCAAAATTCTTTTTTTGTTCTTCAAAGTCACCAAAGCGCCGTGCGAACTCAGTGCGCAGTGCGCTCAGTTTTTCAGCTAAGTGCGTATTTGGGAACACCGTTGTGCCGACTTGGTAGAACATTACTTGGCAACAGGGAAAGTGGGGCAAGTTTTGTGATTTTGCATGGGTAAAAACGTCTGCTGAAGTGTCAGATTCTTCTTTAACTCTTCTGCTTTCTTTATCTTGTGCATTGCATTCAGGTCTTTCAGGTTATCTTGATGTTTTGTCTCATAGTGCCATCTTAGATTAAATTCTGTAATTACAGCCACATAAGCTCCACAAATGAGACACACGGGTTTACCGGCAATGTCAGTAAACATATACTCAGCCTCCCATCAGTTTTTAACGGCTCTATGATCAGAATCACCTTTTCTCTTCGGCATCGTGTGGGCTAGCTTCGCAATAACTTGCAGCATCATAAGCTAGACTTGATTAACACGGTAAGTGTTCGCCAAGGCAGCTGAAGCGCTGCATTATGGGATCTGTAGTTTATTGTGTTACCAGCTTCATATCCCGGCCATTAATAACAATAATACAGTATATAAAATGATCTCGGGCGGATATAATTACACCCCGGGCCGGATGTGGCCCGTGGGCCTTGAGTTTGACACATATGGACTAAATAGAACTTGAAAAATATTTTTTCGAATGTGATCGCGCAATTCAGATCGAGTTGACGCACACTACAATACATTGAGCCCGCGTGCTATTGTGGTTTTGCCTGTGTGCCTCAATAAGTTACCCTCCCCTCGCTCTTACTTTTTTACCATTCATCTAATGAATACACTGAGTATGGCTTTACCAAAACAATCATTGATCGCGAATAAAGTATCCATTATTCATAAAGCTTCAATTGGTGATCTGTCTTTCTGCATTAACCGCATATTTTTTCATACGTCTCAAACCAAGGGGATGCGAGGCTAAAATGAATCGAGAAGCGCGTACATACTCAGTGCATCCCTATAGGAATCGAACCTCGGAAGCGGTGCTAGAGGCGAAGCCTCTACTATTGCGCCACGGCGTGCGGTTTGTCTATTTGAGCGTAGCAGTGTAATTCGTTTTTTGTTCAGCACTCTTTGGAACTGTTGCTTTTTGTATGCACCCTGCGTCAGTTCACGTGAGCCGCTGAATATGGTTTTATATGTCACTCGCTCGCTTCTAATTGTTTCGCTGCCTTCTTAATTATATAATGCATGTTTTCTTCAGCGCTTTTTGTAGCTCTTCCTGGTTTTCTACGTAATGCGTGATTACGTGAGAGGCGTGATGATGTCACACGAAACTACGCCCCCACGCTTTCGAGCTCAACTCCATTACAGTAAATGGAGAAAAATAGCTTCTAGTTATGACCATTATGTGTAGAATTTCGAAATAAAACCTGCACAACTTTTGTAAGGAAGCTGTAAGGAATGAGCCTGCCAAATTTCAGCCTTCTACCTATACGGGAAGTTGGAGAATTAGTGATGAGTCAGTCAGTCAGTCAGTGAGGGCTTTGCCTTTTATTAGTATATATATATATATATATATATATATATATATATATATATATATATATATATATATATATATATATATATATATATATATATATATATATATATATATATATATATAAAGGTAAAGTGCTGTGATATTGGAATCCAAAGTAGTAAATTATACTCCTCAGAGGTACAAGAAAACATAACCCACTAATTATCTGCTGCACACTGACTTTGTGACACATTTATCCATTGTGATTTTGAAAACACCTTTTCTTTCCAATCCCCAACACACAATGATTTCTTGGTATTAGTGAATTACTCCCAGAAGTCACTACAGTAGTATGACACTTTTTTGACAACTACTGAATTGCATGATTTGCTGGATCACTATTTCAAATTAAATTGGAGCCCTGGTGTGTTATGTATGTGTCTGTATTGTTGTGTATTTTATGCTGTATTGCTGTTTTTGTCATATCTGAATTATTATTTTGTGTATTTTCCATTGATTGAAATCACCTACTGTCCTTTTAAATATGCCTCCATTTCTTGTGCTTTGTTGGTGGAGCCCCAAGGTGTGGTCTACCCTGACATCAACACTCCTGTGTTGAGAAAGCTCAGATCAGGAGCTTGTTCTTTGTAAGTGGTTCCCTAAGAGTCGAGAATGCCCTTATGTGACAGCTGCTGGGTTCTCCTTCTGGCTTTATATTTGTGCCATAAGCAGGACTCAGCAGTCAAGCATTTCATTAACTTTGGAGTATTGCTATTGTTGAATTCTCTAGTTTTCTGATTATTCTCAATCTGTTTTAAGGGTTCTGTTTTCTGATATTGGTTTGGGATTTCTTTGCTGCTTTTAGGCAACTTCCTTTTACATATTCTTGTGCTTTCTTATCTATTTTTTGATAAATGTTTGATTTACAAAGATTCTTTGTTGCTTTTGTGTGTTATATTTATGAACTAGCTGGAGGTTGACAGTTACCATCCTCCCTGAGGCTTTTGCTTTATTCTGAGATATTTATCATTGTTTTTGCAAGATTCATATATTCCAGTGAAGCCAGCATGTAGGATTTGGAGCGTAGCTGGGTTAAGATGAGACCCTGCTGGACAGGCCAGCTTTATGGGTCTTTTGGAGGCCTCATGCATCCTTTTGCAATATTTGGGATTCCAAATCACAACAGTTTGACTTTCTTTTTTTTTTATATATATTTTATTTAAGATAATTTTTTTTCCTTTTTGTGAATAAGCCAGGGGTTTACAATCGCCCCTTCCTTTAAGGCTTTCTTGATGTTTTGTACTGTTAAGCCAGTTTTCCCACTTTGGCCTAGCCAAGCTAAAGCTCGAATGTACTAGTTTGCGGTAAGGTCCCTTGGAGTGCGTCTTTTCTGGGCTGGTTATGAAAATTCTGGTCTGCTTTGTGGCTATACAGTAATCCCTCGCTATATCGCGCTTCAACTTTCATGGCTTAACTCTATCACGGATTTTATATGTAAGCATATCTAAATATATAACGCGGATTTTTTGCTGCTTCGCGGGTTCTGCGGACAATGGGTCTTTTTACTTCCGGTACATCCTTCCTCAGTTGGTTTGCCCAGTTGATTTCATACAAGGAACGCTATTGGCGGATGGCTGAGAAGCTAACCAATCAGAGCATGCAGTTCAGTTCCTGTGTGCTAACTGGCTGAACGATGGAGCGCTGAATTCAATTCCGCGGTGTTAACCAGGAAGTCTTGTCTCGCTCATTCAGCATCAACGTGTTTCGCTGTGTAAAGAGTTAACTTTTGTGCTCTTTTGTGTTTATCTTTGTGCGTAGTCAAGCCCTTTGTTATGGCTCCAAAACGATCTGCTCCTGCTACTGCTTCAGGGTCTGTGCCCAAGCACCAACGGAAGATGTTAACGATTGCCAAAAAGGTAAAAGTTTTGGATATGTTGAAGGAAGGGAAAAGCTACACTGCTGTAGGACGCCATTACGGCATCAATGAGCCCACAATTCTTTTTATTTAAAAAGGAGGAAAAGAATATAAGATCTACGGCCGCAGTGTCCTTTAACCAGGGCACAAAATGAGTTGTAAGTGGACGTAATAAGTCAGTAGTCCGGATGGAATCTGCTTTAGGGATTTGGATTGAAGACTGCCAGAAGAAGAACAACACATTTACTGTATACAATTTTTCTTGCATTGTACGTATTTATTGCTGGTGGCCTGTCTATTGTAATGTCTGTAACATATGTGATATCGGTGATACTCGATATCTTTAAAATAATATTTAGGTATTACTGTATATGAACAGTGTGTTTTATTAATTTTAATAAATCTTACCTAATATTTTAAAGAGAACACAAAGGGTTTATGCTGTATAACTGTATGGGGAATATTTATAAACAGTGTGGGAGAGTTTACAAGGGCTTCAAATATATAAAAATAACCATATGAACATATGGTTTCTACTTTGCGGATTTTCACCTATCGCGGGGGGTTCTGGAACGCAACCCCCGTGATCAAGAAGGGATTACTGTATTTTCAAGTCCTGACACCCATTTTGCTATGTTTAGGACGTCAACATAAAAACAATGTGAACATACAGCTTCTTTTCATACAGCACTTTTCTAATGAATCCGGTGTCCACTCAAAATTTGGACTTCTCTCCAACATGCATGCAGATAACCTAATAAATAAAATTAATCAAAATGTGTGCAGAGACTTTCTGCTAATATTAAGTTGTGTATCAGGATTACTGTAAGTGTTTGTTTAACCTGGAAAGAGCATAAAGTCTGGCACATGAGATGTAAAGAGATTGGTATATTTCCTTATTTGTATGTTTTTTCATGGCATTTCAGGTGGGACAACAGGTTGTCTTTCACCTGGTCAAGATGAAGGATTAGAATAAGGGATCTGAGTACTTATACTTAGAATAATAACAAAAGATGAATCAGGTTATTTGTTATCTCGACCAATATTTTAAATAGGTGTGAAAATGTACTGTGTTGCATAGGTGGTTCAGCAAATGTCTCACTTTGTCAGAAAACAGTATCCCCCCTAATTTGGACAGATAGGGTTATAATAGTGAAAAAACACATGACAGAACCTTGATAGCAACAGGCTTCACCTCAGAGCTTTGGCTGAAATTTCAAAAGAATATTATGATTAAACATGTGAAACATTTTGCATGACCTTGGGAATACTGGACTACTGTTGTTTCAGACAGAGTGTGTGTTATTTTCCTTTTCTGTATTTCCTTGTTAATTAAATGTTAATTGCAGTTATGTATTTTTGTTAATCTTGCCACATTAATTTATTATATAGTTTATATGTGTTTTGTACAGTTCTCCAATATTCCTTGTACTTTGTCAGTGGAACTCCAAGAGGCGAGACCACTCTGATGTCATTTTTGAGGGACTGTCCTTCAGCCATTATATTGTAAAGCTGAGTGCAGTGAATCTTTGAAGTTTGGAAAGCTCTGTCCTTTTTTTCTCCAATGATGGTGATTATAGATGTTTGCTTCTGTTTTGTGCTTTTGGCTTAGGATCTCATATTGGTACTTGTTCACCTTGCATTGCGTTTTTAGGCAATTATTTTTGCAGTATTTTAATTTTTTGACTTTTTTGTACTTTATATAAATACGTTTTTATACGTTTATTTTGTTATGGTTTTCCTTTCCCTTGAGAGGTATTTTTTATATTTTGGGTTATTTAAAGTTATTTCAACTTTTAAATGCCTGTTTTCCTTTTTTTGGCTGCCTGGGGCAAGGACTGTTCTTGAAGGCCCTGGCCTGATATTCTAGGTCTTTTAGGGACCATTTTTAGATTTGATGTGTGCAGCTTTTAGTTTTTAAGATAAAGTGACATGAAAAAAAAACATAATTGTAACTCATTAACATTCAAAGTAAATATAAAAAAAGGAGCAGACTATTTAATTACAAATAAATTGATTATTTTATACATTCTAAAAAAGTTGAAAAGCTATGGAAGGGTTTTTTTTTTTGTAAAGCAGTTGTTGAACAGCAATCAAATGTAGTTAATACCTTAACTACTTTAATCTGTTCGGTTGAGCTAGACAGATACAAGAGTAAATGATATTTTAGCACACTAAAAAACCCCTCTTGATGCCACAAGACTAGAAAACGATCACTTCACTCCTCTGTTGCCATAGTAACACCAAGAAATGCAGGTACCAACTGCTTCATCTTGCAGGTACAGATTAGAGGTTTGTAATCCTTCAAGATATCTTGAATAACAGTTCTGTGCAATTTGCTGAATCCCAAATCAGCTTTCAACAATTTCGTTTTAATTGCTAATAGCTTAAAAAGTGACATAAACCTCAATATTTTAATGACACAGCTGTCTTTTTGTTGGTTTGTTTCACACTTATACCAAGTTATTTACTTACAAGAGGCACCTCTCAAAAACAGTTTGCCATGACATGCTTTGCAAGGTTTGTCTGCTTAGTACAGTGGGTGTGACTGATATGATTTTGGTCATAAAAGGATAACAGGTTTGCTGTTATTTAACGCTTACATTGATTAATCAGTTTGGCGACTAAGTCTGTTTCTAATTCAGACATGTTCAAGCTGACATACAATGCTCCATATTATATAGAAACAGACTAGTGGCGCAGTAATTTTTTTTTTATAATGCTATTTTGGTGCTGAAAGAAAATGATCTGCTTCCCACACCTTATGCTTCTTTCATTGTGGGATGAAATATTTCTTGTATTTTGAATGTGAAGTTGTGTTATTCTCCAAGGAACCAGAACAAAGAGTTATAACATTCCAAGGACAACTGCATGTCTTTCAAAGTGGCATTTCTTTCATCATGTTTAATATTGGTTAACATGACAAAATGTATTCAAATTTTATGGCTAGTGTAATTAAACAAAGTGATTATATTTCTAAAAAGTTTGAATAAAGGTAAAATGCCCTAATCTGGGGTTTTCATAAGAAATAGTAAAGTTAAAAGTACACAATAAACTAGAACAGTTGTGTATTTAAAATATGTGCTTCAATTTAAATGTTTAAAGACTAAATATTCTAGATATTAACAGAATTTTTTCATTTTTCACCCTCTAATAAAGGACCATAAGAGGTGTAGATCGCCTATTAAAGGATCAAAACTCAAAAGCAGCATCATATTTGTAATCGATGACCTTGAAATAATCTATAACAATACCCCACATGCTTGTTTGGAATTTATAATTTTTAACCTTCTAAGAGTGGCTTTTAGAGGGCTAGGACCAAAGATAAAAAAATCAAATATCAAAAATATTACCATGCTTATTGATCAGCAAACCAGCAGTAGCAAAAAATAACACTCTGCATGCCTGCATTACCGATCCTCACTTTTTTAAAGTTTTGTGAAAACAAGCATTTTTGACCACTTTTGTCATATTAGGAGGGTGAGCAAATGGAGTCTGTGGATGTGGCATGCGCAACTTCAAGTCCTTTTCATCATTTTTACTGAAGACACCTATTGGTTTGCTCTTTATCATAAAGGTGTAATTTTCCTGAACAAAATATGGTCCAAAAATGGCCTATAATAGGGGGAACCCCAAAAAGATGGATATCTTGCATAACTACACATTAAGACGAGTTGAATGGTATGGTTTTTTTTGCACTTGTGAGTCCAAAGTGAGATTTCAAAGTGTTTACAACTAGTTCTTATGAACACAAAGACATCAGTATTGTAGATGAACTTATTTTATTGTTTTGTGTTGTAGTGATAGGCATTTATAAAGCTGATCCAACAAAATTCACAGAGTTACTGGTTGAAATTAAGGATAAAAGCCTTTATGGTGTAAGTCGGACAGCACTGTTTTTTTTTAAAAGGTTTATGAAAGTGTGTAATAAACTTCGTATTTATGGAACTGAAGCAGAAGCCTTGACAAATTTTAAAAGGTATATGAATGAGGCAAGGAAAAACATACTTTTTGTTGGCTTAAACAGTGGTATAAACAACAGAAGGAAGGTGACTGAGTGATACACAGTGGCAGAGGCACTCGAAAGTTCAAGTTCAGAAAGTCGCACAGTGCTTGAAATAAAAAAAAAGATGTGGTCAGATATCAAAGTTGCCATGAAAAGGTGACTCGTAGCCCCACTGCCTTATTGTCACACGGAAGCGTACAGAGAAAAGAAAATACTAGAGACACAGTGAAGAAAAAAAGGTTGAAATGTCAATTTTAATTTTGAAATGTACACTTTAATGCCATAGTTTATATTGTCATTAAAGCAGACCGTTAAAAACTTCATCTTAAAATCAATGTTTAGTTTACTAGACTTTCTCAGATCCCATCATAACCAAAATAGCACATTAAATGCTTCATATTCTATGTGTTCTATGTGTGTGAATCACTATGTGCTTCTTAAACAAGCTTTCTCTTACAGAACTGATTTCTACTTAAAATACATTACATTCATGATATCACAGATCTTTGAATATTTTAGAATACTAAGATGTATACTTGATATCATTTTCATGAAGAAATGCATTAAAGCATGTATTAAACATGGGGGCACAGTGACACACTGGTAGCAATGAGCTGGCGCCATGTTCAGGGATTGTTCCTGCTTCCCGCAAAATGCTTGCTGCACTGTGCGCAACCCTTGATGAAACAATTTACTGCAGCAGTACTGTGTCTGTGAAACGTACTAACCCCCAATTCCTGTCCTTCATTTTCTTTCTCCACGTAACCAATTGCAACAATGAGCTCTGAAATTTCAAACCAGATGTAAGTTTAGAACGCCGATTCTTCAAAACTTTTAAGGAACATTGAAAAATCTTCGTAATGTTTAATTATTCCATCCATCTATCTATCAAGGGTCGCGCCAGTCCCAGCAAGCATACAGCGCAAGGCAGGACCAATCCCTGAATGGGGTGTCAGTTTACCACTAACGCCACACCACTGTGCCCACACGTTTAATTACTAACAGTATACATTATTTAAATGAAGTTAAAAATGTATATGTATAATGTAATATACATACTTTAAAGCATTTCATCTTAAAAATGATATCAACAGTACCAAGAAGATAGTTCTTGGAAATCTAAATCGACTTAGAAGCCAGTTGTCATCATCTGTAAATACGTGCTCTCTTCTATTGAATTTAATTGAATTCCTTTATTATTATTGTATGGTACAGTGAGATTCAATATGCAAATCCTCCATAAACTTAAAATAGCAATAATAATAATAATAATGCCATAAAAAATTTAAAAATATACAATAAGAAAGCATAAGTACATTATACATGTGCATACATAGCAAATAGTGTAAATGGTTCATAAAGTGGCTCATGTTGTGCAATGTTACAACTGCAGTACAAGTTTACAGTGAAGTAGTTGTTCTTATAAGTATAAACAGTTCTACCGGGAGAACTTGATGGAGTGAATGAGTATATTTATAGCTCTTGGGATGAAAAGGTTTCTGAACCTCGAGGTTTGTACAGGAAAGGCTCTGAAGCATTTGCCAAATGGGAGAAAATCTAATAGACTGTGTCCATTGGCTGTGGCAGCGCATGTTAGAAGCTGTATCACAATAATCCTCTATGATCTCGATACAGGCCATCTTAGAGTTTTCCAATCAGCTGCTGTACAGCTGTGATTCCACACTTAGATAAAGTGGGTTAAAATATTCTGAGCGGTGCACTGAAAGTATCAACGCAAAAGCATCTATGGTATTTGGAATAGTTTGGCCATTCTGTAGACCATCATATTGTTACAAGTTGATTACAATCAGATGCCTTAAATTTATTAACGATATGTGGTTAATTTTGATTGTATTTGATAAAGCTGTGTCAGGGATGTGAATCTAACAGTAAAACAGCTTTGATGCTGGGTGCCGCCAGTTTTCAAAACCAAGTGGAAACTTGCATACACACAGGGTAAGGCTGGTGTGAGAATGTGTGTGGCTTTACGGCAAGTTTATTTTTTATACATCTCAAAGTCAGCGTGGAAATGGGCGTACGCAACGTTTATACATGAGGCCCCAGAGGATTGCATTTAGGAGGCAATTGTGGGTCGGGTGAAACTGCAGTATAGTAAAGTAGTCTTCATCAGAGCCATCAGAGGGAGCTACTCTTTCTGGCAGCTCCCTCAAATGGCACCTAAAGAACCCAAAAAGGCTGCCCTCCAGGACTACAGGTCCCACACAACCTTGCAGGTATCCAAAGTACAGCCACACAGGGAGGAGTACTGACACATACTATATGGAGAAAACAAATGACTTTGGGAGGTAGCCTCCCTATGTCCATCCACCATTCAGCACCCATTCTAGTCAAGACACCCATTTACCCCTGGTGTTGAGCTCCCTCTGATATGACCACCATTCCAGGCAAGGGCATTTAAGTCTTCTGTCAGTAAGAAAGAATGTTGAAACTCTGTGCTTCCATCCCTTACTCATTGTTCTTCACAGCCTCCCATTCAGGTGAAGGAAGACTTGTTGTCCCAGCCAACATGCCACCCCATCCATGACAAAACATACAATAGACATATACACAGATCTCTCTTCATCTTGTGTGTCAGACTATATACCTCTTATGAATCAGCCACAAACAGACAACACAAGGTAGGGGCAGGAGAACACTCACTGTCCAATGAAGTAAACACATACAAGGAGAAACACAGAGTGCTCACGACACCCTGTAAAAATAACACGTAATAGTTAAAAATATAGTTTTTATCAGTCTAGTTTTCTTGCAGACGGAGATGAATTAATTTAAGACAGAGGCCAGTGATTTTTCACATGACAATATTTGATAGATGGCTTCTCTAGAATTTGTCAGAATCAAAATAGAAATAATTTAGAAACTCACTCATACTGTATAACAGTGATGGCCATTATTGTCCAGGTACAAATTCAGTTTCCCTTAAACTCCTCCTATATTTACACCCATTTAAGAATTTTAAATATGCAAATATTATTAGAGTAGCTCATTTATTGACAGAGATGTTGGGAGCTGAAATTTACTCTGTCAGGCAGTGAGTATGAGTCTGAAAAAAGCCACATGGGCTGAATCATACTTGCCAATCAATAAAACCATGAGTTCTTGGGCTGAAGAAGTAAATCGGAACACCTGAAGGAAAGTAGGAGACCATGCATGCTCAATTCAAGGGTGGTTCCCAGATCGAAATAAACCCGATGTCTAAAAAGTGGCTAATGACTGTGTGACCATATAAAAAAAATACAATAAGCATTTATATTGGGGAGAAAGACTTCTTTCCCTCTTTACTACTCTCAAACGTTTTACTCTGGCCGTCAGCCTTCCTGTCTTTCTCATGGGTAGGGGATGAATTAGGTTTGTTAAGTTTGACTTGATCGTATGGAATGTTACTTCCTTTTAATAAATTCACTAAAAGATTTTAAAAAAGCAGAAAATAAACCATTTGACCTTCCTGAGGCATCCTCTCATTTCCTCAGAATGTTGGTCCTATAATTGATTTATTTTAAACAGTCTTGCACATCCAGCAAGAAATTCATTTTATTTTTTGCAGAACCCAGATCTACTACATTAGGCCTTAATGTTTTGATAATTCTCTCAACATTTTGATATCATATGCCTAATAACACAGGCTTTTTAGGGACAAAAAAAACAATTTTTGTCTTATTTCCACAATTTTGTTTTTTGTTTAAAATATTCCACTGTCATACCGAAGTTAATTGTTCATCCTGTACAAAAAGGACTGCCTGTGTTCCCATTGAGTTCAGTAGTGTTCATTTCAGACTGTTTAGATTAATAAGCATATACCCAAAAACATTTTACTATTTATCAAGCTCAAACATTTTAAGTATCAGTCAGGAGAATGGGTTGATGTACATATAAAAAATGGAAAACAAAAAACAATTGTCAAGCAAACAAAAATCCAATTGTGCACCAGCGTCAATAATAATAGTAGATTGGACATAATTGTTGATATGATTTGCAGGCTGTGACACACTGATTGG
The DNA here is from genome assembly GCF_016835505.1 of Polypterus senegalus. Lineage (NCBI taxonomy): Eukaryota > Metazoa > Chordata > Cladistia > Polypteriformes > Polypteridae > Polypterus > Polypterus senegalus. The sequence continues at coordinate 120,281,435 of NC_053161.1, read as the reverse complement.
ACAATGCATTTTGACTCAGTAAAAGTTGAGTTTATCTGTATGCATAGATCTGATGAATTTAATTATATTATTACCCATGTCTGGTATAAGCTAAATTATGCTTTAACACCAATGCCTAATCTGATTATGCCACACCTATATTTAGTGTGAACACGGTGTGTCATTCAGATATTTTAGGATGTGTGTGAAGAAAAAAAAAACAACAGTTTTGACGGATGAAAATCCGGGTTGTTTTGAATGATTCTTCCAAGATTCATTCAAATAGGTGCTATTTTCCAGCATAAAGTTTTGTACTGATATGTGGTGACTCAACTCACATGTCACTTTCTGTTTTCTGCTACAGTTAGGTAATTTGTGGATGATTTATTTATAAATCATAAGAAAGACCACAGAGGTTTTATAGAACCACACTGAAAAATGTACTTCAGATTTGATAATGTATTAAAGTTTTTAAAACAAGCTTTTTAATTATGACAAATGATGGCTATTTATCTAAATTCAGACTACTTCATTACGCACTATAAACCAGCTTTCAACACAGTAAAACAAAAATATTCAGATCTGATTTTGTTCTTTTTACATGTAGATACATAAAAAAAGCACTTATTGGCTCATAGTAGCTCAAAATGATCACATTTAAATTTATGAAGTCTGCCTAAAGAGACATGTATATTTAAATACAAAAGGGGTGACAGTGTGGACAAGGAACACAATTCAGTGTGAAGTATTCTTGTTGAGTACTGTAGCATAGGCTCAGCTCATGTACATATATTTACAACTAAATCTAAACATTACCAAGAAATGACTTAACTATACAACATTTATAAATGTAGCAACAGAATAAAAATGTGACTAACATAAATCATGACAGAATAAATTCCTATTCACATTACAATTGGCCATTTGACAGTGGAAGAAAGGAAAACCAATTAAAGCTAACAGCATTCATAGAGAAAGGTAAGAACCTAGGGGAGTTCAGAGTCAGTAATAAGAGACAAAGTCCCAGTTCTCTTGACCTCGGCCTACTGCCTGCCTTTCACTTTCTGGGCATTCCATACAGTAGTATCATAAGTTTACAGCAGGCACAGTTTCTACTTGTGACTCGTTCTTAGATCCTGAACAACTCAGTTAACCTAAAAATATATTCAACATTCTAGGGAAAATGAAGATTTAATCCTGATTGACCAAATGAGATAAACAAGTACTCTTAAATAATGTAAAACTATTTTGAATGCTGCCTCCATATACTGTGTGGGTGAAATACTCACGTGATAAAAGATTTCAATATAAAGAGTTTATTCAGCAATTCCAATGTCTGTAGCAAATAATAAAGTTTTTTTTTTTTTTAAATCACCATCTGTTATCCTACGAAATGTCACCCGATAGCATTGCAAAATACATGCGCCCTGATTGCTACACACATCTCATTCATTACACTATCTTCCTCCAACAATTCTACTTTAGCACTGTAACTGCAAGATGCAGTAAAGAAACAATACGAATCAGACATGTCTCTCTATTATAATAAAAAAACCTTGGGAAGAGAGAAGAGACATGACTTTCTCAGAGAGACACTTTTACGTCCCATGAGGTGAGACTTTGTGCCAAGAGATTTAACCATACCCAGGGCCGGAAATAAAAGACAAAGAGTAGAAAAATAGAACGTTGTAAAGAATTCAAAAAAGTTGTCACAATACACATGCAGAGCAGGTCAGAGATAATGGAAGTATGAAAATTCGAAAGTCTCAAAAAAATGATACTAAAGATCACATTAGCGCAAACAAACGGAAATTATTACTCGATGAAATAACGAAACAGCGAAAAGAGATCGAATATATTGGTCGGATTTAAACTTTAAGTCAGAGACTTGTAGATCATCTAATTTGTGTTGCCATCAGGGAAAAGTAGCATTTCTTCCCAATGAAGAGGCATAACTGTGAGAATTAAAAGATTTGTTTGGTGAAAGTGAAATCCCGCCAGAGAAAATTTTAAGCCCCGTGAGACAAGACTTTATGCAAGGAAATTTGAAAAAGTCCTGCCCACATCTAAAACATTAACAACCACACACACAGTTCAATCATTTCTCATTTGTGTGAATCCTATTGTCAGACACAGTTTGTGTAGAGAGAAACGATATTCACTCATGGGCAGTTATACATTGCGTTGTCATGATGTAATTCCAAACACGGAATCAAAATTCAATGCGATATTCACGAAAAGGTAAAAGCGAAAAGAGATCAAATATATGGACTTAGGTGATATGACAGAAGTATGCAGATATTGTTTGGCTTTAAACTTTAAGTCGGAGACTTGTAGATCGTGTAATTCATATTGCCATCAGGGAAAAGTAGTGTTTCTTCCTAATGAAGAGGCTTATCTGCGAGAATTAAAAGTTTTGTTGTTGGTGAAAGTGAAATCCACATACGCAAGTGGCAGACACGCAAAGTTGCTGGCACGTAGCACAGGCAGGGGGGTTGGTGAGCAAAGTGAGCAGGGGCCGAAACCCCCTAGTAAATACATAATAATAATAATAGCGTAAGGGTTAACAATTTTCAAAGAAAATTTAACTTAACATGTTCTGCCTAGTCCTCTTGACTAATAACAGACCTTCCTTCATTTAAATCCTTAACAAACCCTTTTTAAAAGAATCCTTAGCAACAGTTTATGTCAGTGAACATAACTGGTAGCTGGTCATCCTTTATGTGTACACATCTATATAAACCATCTATGTCATATTATTGGCAAAGTTCCAAGCACCACACCAAATCAGATCAGTTATTTGCTGCTGAGTTAAAAGTTATTTACAGGCAGGCATGGGCAGGGACAGATAGTATTAGGTGCAGCAGATCGCCTGATGTATGACCCTTGTTGCAGGAATCAAACAGCAAATACGCATGCATAAGCTAGGCTTAGCCTTCATGAAAACAACAGCATTTTTGGATATGATAATTTTCAGCAGTAACATGTTCTACAAGCTAAGACTACTAGAGGGTCCTAAGGTTATGCAGAATACTTATGATGGAAGATGGGGAATCTTTTGTTGTGCTTTTTAAAGAGCAATAATCCAATTTTGGTTGGAATAGGTTTGACCGTGTGTATGAACTACATGAGTGCCTGATGTCATTGGCCATCAAGTACGTGTATTTATTGCTGGAACATGTTCAAGAAAACTGCAATTTAAAGAACACTTGACTTTTCATTTTGGCCAGAAAGAATCCCCATTCACAACTTTTAGGAAGCCCAGTTAGCAATATTCTTAATAAAGCTGAATCTAATCAGGCTGTCATATCAGGTAAGAATAATGTAATGCACACATCTACTGTATGTACACTTAATATTTTTAGTCAACATTTAATATTAGATAAGGGATGAGTGAACATATAACACATTACATATTTTATATATCTAATGAATACAATTATCCAACACCAGCTGGCAATGTGTGAAAAACTAACTGCCCCAGTTAGATCAAATCAATTAAAGGAACAATTAGAATCCGCTGTTTGAACACAGCCAGGCCTTATTATAGCCCGCTGTCCAGTATGCGTCTTACTTATTTTGATCATTATCATAAGAACAAGTGGTCAGAACGATGACTTAACAAGCACATAATGCTATGATCAAAGAGAAATTCAGAAAGGTTTAAAAAAAAATAAATCTACAAAGACATTTCCAAGGCACACAGTCTCTGCCAAGCCATAGTGTGAACAATATCTCCCCAGTACTGGCCAGGCAGCTGGAATTACTTCAAGGGCATGGCATATAATCTCCCAGTCACTGATGTGTTTCATATAGTACAAACAAGGTGTCCCAGGGAAAAAAGATGTTATAGGAAGCAGCAGAGTTTTTCTTTCAAGATTCACTGGGAGAATTTCAGGCTTTAGCAAAGTTGAAATAGAGAAATCTTTAGTAATGATTCACCAGACTGAAAACCATTCAACAAAACATGAGTCAAAAGCAGAAACTCTAATCATGATTAGATTTCTTTTTTTGTATGTTATTCAAATAAAGGGGGTTAACTTTTATAAACAGGACAAAACCAGTAATTCCTTTTCAACCAAAGAAGTGAAAGACCACATCCTCTTAACAGAGATAGTTAAGTGTGAAATCTGTTTGATTAAAAACCTAAATCAAGAATATATTTTTAAATGAATAGAAATGCAAACTATCAAACAACACTATTTGTAGCTTCTCCACTGCCCTGGTTAACGTTTCATCCTTAACAAATTAATAGTTTGCCTTTACCTCCTGTTCTCTTTCCTTAGACCTCTAGCTTTATTATCACTTTGGCTCTGCATTACATTTTCACACCAATCTTTAAAGATCTTTTTAGACAATCCAGGGGCCTCTTTTATAAACCTTTGTATGATTTCAAGTAAGAAAATATGTGTATAGCAAAAAACAGGAAAGTGCATAGAGCAAAAAAAAAAAAAAATCAAAATTAATTAAATATTGTGGCTAACACAGTTAGTTATACCAGAAACCTGACCAATATGAGATGGGAATCCCTCACTGTGCATTTGTTACTGTTTATATAAAAAATAGACCTGGATACAATTCCTGTTGTTAATAGTTGTTTTACTTCTGCACAGTAGACCACATTTAAATTTATACAATACTTAAAAGCAAAATAATAAGCAGCTAGTCTTCATCATGAAGTCTTTAATGAATCACTGAATACATACCCATAAAAGCTGCAGACACAAAGAGATTCCCACTTAAGGTGTTAGAAAGTTAAAATGATGGACCCACCAGATGGAGTATGAACTTTTCTACACTGAAAACTATACTGTTGCTTACATTTGTTACTCATGCTGTATGTAAGTATCTTGGAAAAAAGATAGATAGATAGATAGATAGATAGATAGATAGATAGATAGATAGATAGATAGATAGATAGATAGATAGATAGATAGATGTCCTCAAGGGGAAATAAAAATTTTGAAGAAACTCAGGACAGAAAAAATATGTTATATAAATATTATAACAAGCATACAAGCACCCCTCAAACATAAAAAGGAACAACCGTCTTGGATACTGAAAATGGCTGCTGTGGATAACAGCCATGTAGATAGCAGTAAGATGGTCAGACCTGTCCAGATGTACATTTAAAGTTATTAACATTTGAACACAGCAGGTCCAGCTTGTTGTGTCCGCAAAAAGAACATGCTATTAAAAGTTTGTTTCATCCAAAAACCTGGTTGAAGTCACCATCATTCAGAATCAAGCATTTTTACAGTACTGATAAAGTGAATCATTTCTGTCGCCACGTTTAAAAATAAAAATCAACAGAATGTGCAACCCCTCTTAGGCAGTAGCATGGGTCAATTCAGTCAGCATTTAAAATTCTGGATCACAAATGATAGCTTTAATTGTATATGAATATATTTAATTAAGTTCAGAGTGTCTAAAGTAGGCGTATGTTGATGAGTTGGATATTTTTCTGTTGTTATATTGTACTACTGTCATTAGTCTGTGAGAGGCATGCAAGTAAAAATTATATTTACTGGTATGCTTGTGGCAAAAACATGCCCGATATCATACAGCATGTCGATTTCATTACTTAATTATCAACAAATAATATTTTTTGTAGTGCAAATAAATATCACTACACTCTGGGCCAGTTAATCACATACATCGATGTCAAAATACCTACAAGCATTTGAAAATTGTGTCCTTACCCATTAAAATGAAAAATTATAATTTCAGTTTAGAATATACTGTATAGTATACAGTATACAGTTTGGCACAATAAGAATGATATTATTACAGTGTGACAAGTAATTTTGAATATATTATTTTCATATACATCACCAGTTAGTTTAATTTTCAGACAATGCACGGGTATTAAGCACATACGTAAAGGGAGCGATTATATTCTTCTGCTAATATTACTTTCCAGTTACCAAACGTAGCCACAGACCCAGCAGGATTGCAGACATACAATCATGAAATGCCATGACAAGATTACAGTAAAACCTTATTACAGGGATGATAAAATGTAATTTATCTGCTAAGTCTTTTTAAATGTATGTAATGACAAAACAAAATCCATGAATCATACTGTGAAATCTCCATTTACACCATGTGAAATTTACATGAGAATGATGCCAGTATAGCTGTTCTAATTCCCTCATTACCATTCAGAGCATGTACGCTATTGAGGACTAACAAGTAAAGGGTGAAAGATCATGGGCTGTGGTAACATAATGAAAAAAAGAAATAAATGAATAATGGAATTTAAAACTGAGTCAGCAAAGGGAGGGTTCAAATACAGGCCCACTAGTTGTAAACACTATTAATAACAACGAATGGCAGCATTTTTTCTGCTTCTGTTTCTTTTATGTTTAGCATAATGTATATCTCTTTAAACCTTTCACTCACTTTTCTCATTCTGGCAAGAGATTTATATCTAATATAAAACCTGTAGCCTGCAGTGATATGGGAAGAAAAATGACCCTCTTAAATCAAAAAATACTGCATGATGCAATAAAAGTAATTTCTGCAGATGCTGCCTGCTGTGTTGTCTGTCAGGTGATCCATAGACATAGAATCTATAGAGATAAAAAGCTCGTGACTCACCCACCCCCTGTGCGTCTCAGTTTTTGTTCAACAATTTGAGCTTATTATTGAACTGCATATGTAATACCATAAGCCAAATTACCTTCCTGAATAAACAACTGAAAATGACACCATGATATCAGTCTCTTTCTGTTTACATTGTTGTTTATCTGTCTTAATTAACATTTTCCTATAGGGAGTACAATATACAAGGCACTTCAGTGTTTAATGACATTAAGAAAAGTACTCTAGCAGTTGAGAAGTGGTTTTAGCTAGCAGAACCCTCCCAAGCTCAAGACAGTAGATAGTAGGAGAAGAATCTAAAGAAAAGTCAGCTATTGTATGTACAAAGCATGCAGGTGTATTTTGCTAACATCTTCAAGAAATGGTAATACAGTGGTACCTCGGTATACGTATGCTTTGGAATAAGTCCAACTTGGCATACGTCCTGTTTGGACACAAAAAATTTTGCTTGGTATACGACCTTTGTTTGGAATATGACTCGCGTGCTAACCTTGTTTACCTCTCTCGAGACAAAGCCACGACTGCCCACGAGCGTTAGTGCGCCAGTTGCTAGCATTCAGTGAACAACCTGCGCTATAACTCTCTGTGAACTTTCACGTGCGTGATATAGCGGGTCCACAGCTCCTGTCAAAGTCCAGCTTTAAAATAAATAATCACCGCGCTCGCAGCTTGGTGAGGGGGCGTGGTGGTTATGTGGCTGGAGGTTGTCAGGGCGATTAGCGATGTGGGCGTTTCTCACCAAAGTGCACTTGTGAGGGACCGTCCGCATTCATGATTGTTCCTGGGGCTGCTTATCTTGATAAACAGAAGCGCGAGTCAGCTAGAAGGGGAGTAAAAAGAAAAAAGACGGGAGGTTGAGTGAGTGAGAGAGAGAGGGCTGCTTATCTTGATAAACAGAAGCGTGAGTTGGCTTGAAGGGGAGTAAAAAGAAAGAACGGACGCGAGGGAGAGAGCGAGCGAGCACGCATGGATGAAGTGGCTGAAGCAGGCAGTGCGAAGGTCAGCTGCAAGTAGGGCGACTCCCCAGTTGGGAAGCAGGCACCGGGCTTCTTGTTTTTTTTTTTTTTAAAGAATGCTTCCTGCTTTTAACTTCATTGTTTTTAAGAAGACTTTTTTCTATTCTTTTCAACCTCCACGTTTCACTTCTGATTTTATGGATTATTTATTGGAACTTTGGAGACTGCACTTTAATTTGAACACCTTGTTTTGTTAATTGTTTTAGTAAAAGCACTTTGCACTTTTTCACCATCCCCTTGCTTTGTTGTTACCGATGAGGTTAGCAGCGAGGCACATTACCGACGGTGTAGGATTCAAGGGCTCCCCGGCAGCAGATGGGAGCATACAGCAAACCTGCATCGTCACAACGTGATTTTGTGTTTTTTTCATGTAAATTTGAATTGATTGTTGAAAAGTATGAAGGTGGCATGCGTATCCGGGACATGGCTGTTGCATACCGTTTGCCGAGAATGACGGTATCTATGATTGTGAAAAACAAAGATGTTACTAAAAAAAGTAAAGTGAGGTAAAATTTTCATTTATTTCATCTAATTGCTTTTGTATTTATGTATTTTCGTATTAAGCAGTGTTTAAATTATTTTATACAACCCCATCAATGTATAATATGCCAATAGCAATAGGATTTTTTTTTTCATGGGAACGGATTAATCATTTTCCCATTATTTCTTATGGGAAAAATTTGTTTGGTATACGTCCTGTTTGGTATAAGTCAAAGGGTCTGGAACGGATTAAGGACGTATACCAAGGTTCCACTGTATTTTAATATATTCTGGAGTGGAAATTTTTCTAGTCAGTTAGACAAAGAATATACACTCATTGGCCACTTTATTAGGTACACTTTGTTAGTACAGGTTTGGACCCCCTTTTGCCTTCACAACTGCAATAATTCTTCATGGCATAGATTCGATACAATGCTGGAAACATTCCTCAGGAATTTTGGTCCATAGTGACATGAAAGCATAATGCTTTTGCACATCCATGATGCGAAGATACTGTTACACCAAATCCCAATGGTGCTCTATTGGATTGAGATCTCGTGAATGTAAAGGTCATTTGAGTACATTGAACTCATTGTCATGTTTAAGTCTCAAGTTCAGTCTCAGATGATTTGAGCTCTGTGGCATGGTGCATTATCCTGCTGGAAGTAGCCGTCAGAATATGGGTACACTGTAGTCATAAAGGGATGGACATGGTCAGCAACAATACTCAAGTATTGTTAAACGATGCTCAGTCGGCATTAAAGGTCCCAATGTGTGCCAGAGTTTTCAAAAAGTCTAATAAGTAAGGCAAAGGAGTCTTCCAAGATGGTATTGATCATGAAATAAGTGGACAGTGAATGGTTTAATGAGCATGACAATAATGAAGCTATATAACATGCCAGTCTTAGCCACAAGATCTCTGCCCATTTGAGTACTTATGGGGAAGTTTTGGAGTGGTGCCTGAGACAGTGTTTTTTGAAGCTCAGATAATGTGATATTTCACAAAAGAATGGTGTCACATATCTCCAGTGTAATTTCAGACATTTAAAAATAACTAAAGAGAGGTCCATTTTAGTTATTTTGGTGCATCATGGCATAGCACCTTTTTATGTTATTTTAGACAGGTGTTACCTTGATATTGTCAGCTTCCTATATATAGAACAACTGTAATAGATCTAGTTGATCCTGTAAGTTGTCATGGGAAAAAGCAGCTATCATATAAATAATAAATAGTAAATAGTGTGTATAACTTTAATTACTTTCAGAAAAAATATTTTAAAAGTGGTAATTTTCCAATGCCATTACACTTTGCATTAGGTTAGAGTAGTTAATTGATTATGTCTAATCTTAATTAAAAGAACAGCAAATTATATTAACCATATTCTATCTTCTGTTTTTGGAAATGCAATATGTGGAGTCTAAGGTAGTCTTGGTGGACTGATTAAATGGTCAGGAAGTGTGCAAGCAGAGAACTAAGGATTTCTATTCCTATACAGATGATTACTACTGAGCATCGTTTTGAGTTCTCTGATGTTCATAATTTATCAATAGCGAATTTTACCACATTATTATTATTATTATTATTATTATTATTATTATTATTATTATTATTATTATTATAAAAAGTATAAGACACAGAAGAGATTGAGAAAGGCTGTGGCAAAAGTGTTTAATTTTGGCAATAAAAAAATCAGAAATAAAAAGAATACTTTGAGAAGTTGATGAATGAAGAGAATGAGAGGGAGAGAAGGTTGGATGATGTGGAGTCAGTGAATCAGGAAGTGCAACAGATTAGCGAGGAGGAAGTAAGAACAGCTATGAAGAGGTTGAAGAATGGGAAGGCTGTTGGTCCAGATGTCATACCTGTGGAAGCATGGCAATGTTTAGGAGAGATGGCAGGGGAGTTTTTAACCAGACTATTTAATGCAATCTTTGAAAGTGACAGGATGCAGAAGGAATGGAGAAGAAGGGTACTGGTACTGATTTTTAAGAATAAGGGTGATGTGCAGAGCTGTAGTAGCTACAGAGGGATAAAATACATGAGCAACAGTATGAAGTTATGGGAAAGAGTGGTGTGTGCTAGGTTAAAAATGTAGGTGATGATTAGTGAGCAGCAGTATAGTTTCATGCCAGGAAAGAACACTACATATGTGATGTTTGCTTTGAGGGTATTGACGGAGAAGTACAGAGAAGGCTAAAATGACTTCCATTGTGTTTTTGTGGACTTAGCAAAAGTATAGAACAAGGTGCCTAGAGAGGAGTTGTGGTACTGTATGAGGAAGTTGGGAGAGGCAGAGAAGTATCTAAGAGTGGTACAGGATATGTACGAGAGAAGTGTGACAGTGGTGAGGTCTGCGGTAGGAGTGATGAATGTATTCAAGGTGGAAGTGAGATTACATCAGGGATTGGCTCTGAGTCCTTTCTTATTTGCAATGGTGATGGACAGGTTGACAGATGAGATTAGACAGGAGTTCCCAAAGACTATGATGTTTGCGGACGGATCCATGCTTTCATATTGTTGATGCTAACTTCTGACCATACCATCCAAATGTCACAGCAGAGATTCATCAGATCATGCAAAATTTTTTAAATCTTCTGTTGTCCAATTTTGGTGAGCTCACACGAATTGTAACCTTAGATGCCTGCTCTAAGCTGATAGAAGTGGTACCCGGTGTGGTCTCCTGCTGCTGCACCCCATCTTTTTCAAGGTTCAACATGTTGTGTGTAAAGAGTTGCTCTTCTGCATAACTCAGTTGAAACAAGTAGTTATTTGAGTTATTTGAGTTACTGTTGTCTTTCTGTCAAACTTTCAGTTTGATCTTGAATTTGCAGCTAGTTCAGGGCTAGACTCTTCAGTCTCATGATAGTATATGCTGTTATTTGATTTAAGAGCTACTGGTTTGTATATCGATTAACACCACTGGAGTGGCTGTTTTTAAGCACTGGAATACACAGCCTATTTTCTAAGATGTTGAACTGTAAAGAAGAAGGTTGTAAGCCTGATCTTCTTAACCGAGTCACTTTGTAATCTAAAGGAAAATGCACCAATGAAACAAATGTGTAAACAAATGTAACAAGCACTTATGAGTTCCCAAAGACTATGATGTTTGCGGATGACATTGTGATCTGCAGCGAGAGTAGGGAGCAGGTCAAGGAGACCCTGGAGAGGTGGAGATATGTTCTAGAGAAGAAAGGAATGAAGATCAGTAGGACCAAGACAGAATACTTGTGTGTGAATGAGACAGAGGTCACACGAATGTTGAGGACACAGGAAGTAGAGTTGAAAAAGGTGGATGAGTTTAAATACTTGGCATCAACAGTACATAGTAATAGGCAGTGTGGAAGAGAGGTGAAGAAGAGAATGCCAGCAGGGTGGACTGGTTGGAGAAGAGTGTCAGAACTAATTTGTAACAGACGTGTACCAGCAAGAGTGAAAGGGAAGGTCTATAAGACAATAGTGAGACTAGCTATGTTATATGGGTTGGAGACGGTGGCACTGAGAAAAAGACAAGAGACAGAGCTGGAGTTGGCAGAGTTGAAGATGTTAAGATTTCATTTGGTGTGACAAGGATGGACAGGATTAGGAACGAATGCATTAGAGGGTCAGTTCAGTTTGGATAGTTTGGAGACAAAGCCAGACAGTCAAGACTGCGTTGGTTTGGACATGTGCAGAGGAGAGATGCTGGGTATATTGGGAAAAGGATGCTAAGGATGGAGCTGCCAGGCCAGAGCAAAAGAGGAAGGCCTAAGAGAAGGTTTATGGATGTGGCGAGACAGCACATGCAGGTGGTGGCGGTAACAAACCAAGATGCAGAGTACAGAAAGATATGGAAACAGATGATTTGCAGTGGTGACCCCTAATGAGAACAGCCAAAAGAAGAAGAAGAGTAGAGCCAAGATGAACAAAACATGAAAGTAAAAATAGAGTGCAGAATGTTAACTAACAACCCAAAATGCATTATCAACATGTCACTGAAAATGTGTAGGTGAAAAACAAGATTACTCTTTGTGTTACAAAGATTCAATTACAAAGAATGACTGCTAAAATTAAATCTACAGTAAAGTCTCCAGTGACAGGTATTTCTTTTTCTTTCTTTTTTTTCTTTCTAACAAAGCTTGTTATATTCTTGAAGAGTGTCAGGAAGGTTAACTGTACCAATTATTTTTGCCAGAGACAGACAGTCATACTAGATGTGATGGGACCAAATAGGAAAAAAGAAGTTACAGAGCAGTTGTGCTAACTGATGCCTTTATTTGATTTGGTTTTCATTCACAGTAGAGAATTAATGAAATACAGTATGTTTCAGAATATGCCAAGGATGCATCCAGCACGTGTAATGATGACTTCAAAGCCATTTCATTCAGAAGCAGCCTTTTTTTTCATTTGTGTTTCTATTTCTACATTTCCAATAATAAATGAACACCACAAATCCTAGAATGTAGGTACAGCAGGTGTTTTTATCCCCAAAGTGACATGTCTTGCAAAAAGGTATTGCCTGGTAAATTTTACTTGTTTTTTGTGTCATAAATAACATTTCTTTGTTCCAGCTCTCTGGAAATACTTATATTTGCAAGTATTTCTTAGAGGACAAATTTTGACACAATGCAAAGACTCATATTTTCATTTTGTTTTTCAAATTGTGTTAATTATGCCTGCTCCATTCAAATTATTGTACAAACCAAAAACACAGAAAAAGACATGCTCATGTTATTATATATTCCATAATAATATATATTAGGTTAATAAGTCTATTAAGTTATATTACATTATATAAGATGAAAAATGTGGATTAAAGATTCATATTTAAATTACCCTTGGACCATTACACAATTGTTTCACTAACTGAACATTAGATTTTTTAGTACAGCAATGCCAGATGTTATAGGTGGTCCCTTGGTATTTCGAGGATGTCATATGATTCTGTGGCCTTGCTGCGCCATTATAGCTGCTGTTTTTTAACCAGCACCAATACATTAGTTAGGGGCACCTAACTTATCTAACTGGACTCCAAGCTTAAGTGAACAATTTAAATAAATAAACATTAAGTGTCTATTTACTGTTCAATAATAACTGTTCAAATGTATTGTTCCATCCATTTTCACACTCACAGTAATTCCAGATTTCAGAAATAACAAGAAAAACAATTATCAACAACAAAAAATATTGCATTTCAAAATAACAAAAAAGAAAGAAAATAATACCTGTTCAGAGTTTAATATCCAAACATTTTTAATTTTGTTTTACTGTTATCGTTTCTTTTGACTTTCGAATTGAATGTAGTTGTTTTTTTTTTTAGTTCTTTAGTTGATACACAATGACACAGTTCTTCACCAACATCTTTGCATTTTCATTTACACTGGGGCCAACTGTCTTTAAATAGTCACTTGAAACCATTTTGAAGGTAGTTAAGAAACTAAGCTGTTGGCAAAAATGTGAATTTTGAAAACATTTAATTATCTAGTGTTGTGGCAATTCTTACTTAAACTTTGAGAGGTTGTTTTGTCACCATGGATGCATTTTTTAATTTGCCAACATATTTCCAATTGTGTCAATGAATATTTATGAGCCCTATAAGGATACCTCCTCCGCACCCAAAAGCTTTTGTACCACCATGCCCACAGTGCTATTGCAGCAATGGACCTTTACCCTGAACTGGACTAAGCAGGTTCGATAATGCGTTATAAAGAGAGAGAAGGGATTAAGTAAGGTGTATCCAAGATATTATTCCTCACTAATGCTGAAATTAAAAATGCAGTAAATAATAGAGTGAAGTTGGTGTTCTGAATGTGGATTAGCACATCCAAGTAAAGATTACACTGTACAGTACTCTGCACATGTGACAATAATGAGCCTATCAAACCTCTACACTTGCGCATGTAATGTGTGCAGAATTTACGTCTGATCACAAACCACAACACACTTCCCACTTCCAAGTGTAAACACACTCCCAGTGCAAAAAATATTACTGTCATTCATTGAACATTGGATTTGGAACTTTGTGGGAATAAAATACCACTGATGAGAACAGGAATGTTAATTACTACTTTTCAACTCATATAATAAAAAGGCTGGTAAAGTAATGCAAGGGTTACTGCCACTGCCTCACAGTTTCAGTGAACAGTGTTCATAAGCTTTTTGTTGCACATTCTGTCAATGTCTGTGTAGAATGCTTCTCTGGGTATTTTTGTTTTCTTTTCACTTCCAAAATACATCCTGGTTTGCTAACTTACGGACCATATATTTGCCTTATGTTTGTGAGTTTAAGTGTGTGGAATGCAATAGATTGGTCCCTTTTTCTGACATTTCTGGGACAGGCTCACACTTCTCCAAGCTCCAAACTAGAAATAGTGAGTTCAAAAGCTAGATAAATGGTTGTGGTATTGTAAAGAAGAAAATGCTATAAAAAAGTATCTAATGCTGAATCTGCCTTTTAAAATGTGTGTTCCTGATATCAAATACAGAAAATAAAATTTAGCAAACTGTGAACAGTCAACCCTGCTGAACGATATCCAATTAAATATGGACATCAGTTAAATGGTGCATGTTAAAGAAACTATTGATTTAGTCAATATTAGTCTATTCCATTAGTGCTAAAAGCAAGACCCAGGACAGTGGACTCTTGTTACCAACCTATTATGGTATATCCTAATCAAATCTAATCTTAGTTAATTTTCCTAAAAGTTTATTTCAATGTGGGCATGAGACTGAATTTGTCCTGTGATGCAATGGTACTTTGTTTAGTGTGGGGCCCTTCCTTGGGTTCAAGAAGCATTGCAACACTGCTACCCTACTTCAGATGGACATTCTGAATAATGTAAAATATCGAACAGATATTTAAAAACTTAAAATAATCCTGTCACCCCATTTGACTGCTTTATTTAAGAAGCTGAGTTCTTAAAATTACATGTGTCTTAAGGCACCCGTTGCTCGGCTGGGCTTGGGTCCTAATTTGGGATCCTGAGGTGGTCTGTCATCTGGTGGGTGCAGCAACGCACTGTCAGTGCATGCTCCCAACCTCTCTCTCTCCCTCTCTTTCTCTTAAGGCAATGAAAATAACAGTGCCTGTAGGATGCATGGTAGTAACTGACTCTGATTAAGGCATCAGACCATCACAGGAAAACACACCTACAGACGCGCAAACTCATTCACAGGGAGCCAGTTTAGGGTTACGTTTCAACTTAACCTAACTAAGCACTATTCTGTATTCAATACTTGTTACCCACACACACCCTACCCACCCACCTGGGGCCAATATTTTTAGGTCTCTTTAGCTGCTTACCCTTGAACATGCTACATATAATTGCACATTAGTAAAACATTCCTGCCATAGATCACTTCTATCTTTTCATAGTGACTTGTCTTTTGTTGATGATCATTGCAAAACATAATTTTAGAGGAAACTATACTATATTCTTTTGAATTCAAACAGGTAATTAGTACAAATAATGGTAATTTTGGGTATAAATATAATTTCAGCCTGTAACAGATCCTGTAAAAATGTTAGCTTTGGTCGGATGTGAATGTAATGCTTTCATCTGTAATATTGCACTGTTATAAAAATTTGGGGGCTTAATACCAAAAGAAATATATACACCTGTCCGGTTGAAAATGTCGAAAAATATGGAGACCTTGATCAACACCATAGAGCAGCACAGAGCAGTCTCAGAAGATGGGCATTCAGAACACTCTGCTGATTACCATAAACCCCGGACAGGACATGTCACCAAACATCAGCCCTTTCACCTGGACTTGGACCTGGCAGTGTGCCTGTGCAAGGAGATTAGTCACTTTGTGCCCAACTGCCCACACCTCGACAAGCCTATGGATTGCAGCTGAGTGTTTAGCAGAAGTGTGCCAAGAAACTCTACTGGGGCTCCTTTATACTAACAGCAATATGTCTGCATAATGCATCAATGGGACTGGGACAGCCAAGGCTGAACGTTTCTTTCTTTTTAATTTTCTTGCTTTATGATCATCTGGTGTGTGTTCAGACCAAAGTATGTGTGTATATTTATTTATTTACTTGCATATCTACCTTCTGTATTTATTTATTTTAAGAGATTCTGTAAAAATCCAATTTTCCCATTGGGGACAAGTAAAGTCCTATCTATCTACCTATCTATCTATTAATAAGTACAATGTAACAGCACTCATTGGTTCATTTCTATTGTTACTCACTGTTCTGTGCTTCCACAACAGCAGGAAAAATGGAAAGACTAATGTGCAGATGTTGGTTTTTTACCATCATTTCCACTCTGGAGTTTTTTTTTTCTGTCTTCCCTGGCAACCTGACCTTATTATAGAATTTCTCTTTAGAGACTTAAAAAGCGCTGCTGTAAGCCAAATGTAGGGGTTCAATGATTTGGCCTTGAAACCCCTGCAGATTTTGTTTTTTTTTTCCTCCAGCTACTAAGTTCTGGACTTTTTTTTTTTTTTTCTTTTCTCCCTGGACAACTGACTTAGTTATTGGACTCCTCTTTAGAGACATAAAAAATGTTACTATATGTAATGTCTCTACTTTTCCATAACTTCTATATCTATTTTATATAAATGCATATTGATTTATTTTTTGTATGCTTCATATTCATTATTTATTCTGTAGAATAGATGATCTCAGCATACATACAGTAACTGAGCCTGCACCATACAACACTACTTCTATTACATATATAGTGCAACAACAAAAATAACTATATATTTGTTGTATAGCCCAAAATCACACAAGGAATACTACAATGGATTTTAACACGCCATGATTTTTGACAGCTCCCCCAGCCAAGAAAAAAACTGGACATTAATGCACTAATTAATATGTTGCCAAATCTATTTAATTCAGTTCCAGGTCATAAGGGGTCAGAGCTTATTCAAGCAGCACTGGGCACAAAGCAGGAAGGAGCCCAGAACAGTGTACCGGTAGATTACAGGACCCAAGTACTGTACATGCACAATCATACCCCTCCTACATTAGACAAAAATATAAAATTAAAATGAAATTCCCCTGCTTTGCATGTTTCACAGTTCATAATTCACAGGTCAATAGATTTTTGGAAAGGCATTTAAGTTAAACCCCTGACCCCTGCCTCTTGGGCAGGATTTGTGAGGAACAAAAAAAGAATTCAAAAGTATTTGTTTTGCCCAGCTATTATCTCCATTTTCAAAAAAATCCTTCAATAGAATACTCATTTCAAGTAACATTATACATTTAATGTACTGTATTTTTGTGTTTTTAAGTTGAACACTCAGCCAGACTGTGCAGGTAAGCCAAGGTGCTGTAGTTATTGCTTTGGCAGTACATTTAAAAACCCAAACAACTTCATAAGTAGCGTCTTTTTAAAAATGTTTCCAAAAAAAGATTATGTCTAAATATCATTTTCTTGAGCCTCCCTTTTCTCTCATGCCAACAGACTGTACTTCAATGCCTTTACATAAATCTATCACTGACTAACTATAAGCACAAACTCCATTGCTTCTGTCTGCATTTTCAATCAAAGATGCTGTTTCACTTTTATTTGTCCCTTCCCGGCCACATTTAGGCAAGTCTTTTTTTTTTTAATGGAACCATCCAAAAGCAATTTTATTTACATTTTATTGCATGACTGTTGGTGGTTTTATTTTCCAGCAACTGCTATCTTTCATTTATGATTATCTAGCTTAAGTTTTTCATATTTATGACATAGCCGACAGGAGATCATAATCATCCCCAGTCGATAAATGGAAATATTTTGAAGAGATCTTTTTTTTTTTTTAATAAACATACAGTACTCTACCAGTAATATGCCTATAATGAACTCTAGTATTATTTATTAGGATAGGATTATAACAAGGGAAACACAAAAGAGATTCAATAAAGCAATTTTTCCTGCTTATTCAATATGTTCATTTTTTTCCTAAGTGTTTAACCTATTTTTAATATTTTTACTCTTTTACTCACTTTATAATGTAAACTAAAAAAAAAATAAAAATTCCATAGGTACCATTATAAATTTGTTGAAATAATAAAATAATCAGAATGGAAGTAACACTGAACAATATTCTGGAATTGAAACCAGATATTTAAGACCTCAAGCAAATCCAGTTTGTGTCTGTGAACAGAATTGCTCAACCTTTGAAGACAAACTGTTAATTTTTGTATATTTTAATTTTTTTGAAACAATCTTCCATTTTGCCCCAAACCAGGAACATCACTACCTTGACTGAGTTTTTTTAAGGCCATTCAAGGGAGCAGGCATAACCTTGATTTAACTTGTCAAATGAAAGATGGATCAAGGCAACAGCTTCAGACCTCCCACCCCCCACCCTGGACTGTGGCAGCACATTTCCAAGCTCTGATTCAGTGCTGGAAGGCAGAGCTTTATCGCTATGTATCACCTTGTCAGCATTCAAGCATGCACTTCGAGACTAACTCCTGACGCCTTTCTATTAAAGAAAAAAAGCTTTTCTACCTCAATACAGACTAAAATATTTTTGTATATACAATGCCCAAGCATTTAACTTAAATATTTTTTTGAATACTGTAAAAGTTAATATATTTATTTGGTAAATATAATCTATATAGTCAAGTACACATTAAGAGATTTGAGACTGGAACCCCATTGCATCACATAATAACTATCAATTAATAAATATCCTAAGCACATTTAACACCGGAGTAAAGTTTTATTTATTAATTTTATAAACTCAAGCCTATTCCAACAGCATTGAGTGCAACCAACTCCCGGATGGCACAGAAGTCCATAACAGGAAAATAAATTCTGTACAGAAAGGAAGTATTTAATTCTAGAAAGTCAGCCCTGATTTAATTTGGCAATAGCATTAACAGAGACAATGAGCACTTTTGACCTCCTTAAGTCCAACTCTGTTTACAGACGTGTTTTACCAACCATTGAGGCCACCAGAATGTGGATTTCCAAACATCCAACTGACTTGTACCATTAATTATTTAATAATAATATTTAACAATAATGGTCCATTATGAAATCGTCCTAGTAAAAAAAAATCTTTCCCAAATTCTGGCTTTAATGTGCATTTACTAAAGAGTAATTTTAACAAGATAACGGACCTGCTTACTCTGTAGGTGCAGTTTTCAAAAATCAAAATAAAGGGAAAATGATTTTATCACAACTAATTCAATTATGTAGTAAAATAGCCTTCTGCTTCTTACAAGTTTGCAAATCTTTCCTGTTTCAATCACATAGTATCAAAGCTCTCAAAGACAAAAACAAAAACAAATAGGAGGAGTAATTAAACCTTCTAGTACATCAGGGCTTGTGTCACAACTGCCTCGCTCCTCTCTGTGAAGCAGTAAGCAGTAGGGGTCCCTTCAGTGATGCTCTTAGAAACTCAGCAGCACCTCCCGGTTCTGCCTGTAAACAATTCAGCCCTGCTTCATGTAGACATCTGCAGACACCTTCAGAAAAACACGTGTGTGAATAATCCGTATAAAAATCACTTACATTTTGTCCAGACCTCTGCCTCGCCAACCTACTCCAGTGGAGCCTATCCTGAATGTGGGAAGGCTTAGTGAAAATGATGCCTTTCCCCCCAGAAGAAGATTGCGTTGCACTGATGAAATTTTAATGGTTCTTTTAGGAAGAATAATGAACAGGCTTCTCCCAGGGGATCTCTGTGTTCCACACATTCTCTCTCTCTCTCACACACACACACACACACACACACACACATTGATGCATACACTCACACTCTTAAGCAGACGCACACACATACATCAAATACAATGACAGCTCTACTCTTCTCTTCTTTGCAATGTAAAAAGGAGAATAAGACACCCAACAGGGCCAAGTCTGCTCTCACAGCTCTTATTAAAGATGCCGGCCCTTCTGTCATTAACAAAATGAAAAACAATGTAGCCTTTAGGTACTGAGTAGAGATAGCAGCCAATACCTATATTAAAAAAGGAGTATGATGGAGAGGAAACAGTGAGGTAGCTGATGTGCAAATCAGATAAACTGCTCTGCTTTATTCTCTAAATTGCCATTCATTAAGAGCTATCCCTTTTACAGCATACACCATTCTAAGCAGAGAACAAAACTAATGAATGGACTGAAATCCCTGTCATGCTGAAATTTCACCATAAGCTCATACTTTACTTTTATAGACTTCAAAATGCAAGTATAAAGATTGATCAGCCTTACTTATTTTATATAGTGCATTTATGCAGTAAACACCATGTTAAGGCAACTATAGTACTTTTTCTACAAATGTAGAGTAATATTATAATCGGGGGCTGATTTACCTTGGAGTCCATGAGCTCTCATCTCACTGGAACTCACACCAATTGCCTTCTATTTCCTTGTGCACCATAAAGTGTAATAAGTGACTATCCCACTAGAACATTTCTTTCTCTAAAGAGGCTTGTGATAGAGGACAAGGCTGTAGTTTCACATTCACAGGTGGGACAACTTACATGAAGCGCTGGCCAAACAAAATTAAATTAGGATTGAGAAATAAGAAGTTATTTTACATTAAACTGGATTTCAATTTCAGTGTTATTGGTGGAACAGAACATATAACTGTCTTGCCAAACCAGCTGTCATGGATGGGGATCAGAATCTTTTCGAAAGTCTTTTGACTCCCAGAACACCTGAGGTGACCAGAAAAAGCAGTATTAAAGACATCCATGATGCTTGCTTTATGACAAACTAGGTCACTTTCTCTAACTGGGAAACCATAGCAATGAAACACCCAACATAAGAATCAATTCATTCTGTGACTGACCATCTCTCTGATGATGCAGTGAAAAAAATGATAGACGAAGAGGGAGGAGAGATCATATTTGTGGAAATCGCTTCTAAACAGAACATCCTACCCTTATTCCTGAAGGCTGTGATTTTATTATTGGACTCATCTACCATCTATGGTCACATATATAACCTTAACATGCTTCATTTGATTTTAAATGGCTGTTGCAAGACAGGGAGGGTCTGAGAAAAAGATCAGCACTTTGCTGTTAGGACAATTAAAAAAAAATAGTGAACCTGCATACTTGCTTTGGACTACTCTGCTTTTAAATTAAAATACCTAAATAAAGGGGGCAGCGAAATTTTCCTCCGCCCCAGGCAGCTGACATCCACGCTACGCCTCTGAAATGAGCACATAACAGTCCAGCTGCTGAATTGAAGCCCTTTTATGGCCCAGTCCAGCTTTTCTCCTGTAATTGTCCATCACCTGGTATCTCTTTTATGCTCTTGAGACTGTGCTAGAAGACACAGCAAACCTTCTTCCAACGGTACACATGGATGTGCCATCCTGGAGGAGCTGGACTATCTGTCCAACCTGAATCAGTTGCAGGTACTTCCTCATGCTACTAGTAGTGACAAGGACACTAGCAAAACTCAAAACTAGAGAAGAATCAGTCAGGAAGGAAAAGGACAAAGCAATTCTCTGTGGCCACCACCTGCAAAACCATTTACTTTTTCGGGGCTGTCTTACTGCTGCCTTTCCAGTGCACCTGTCATCACTTTCATTTGCACCAAAGCAGGTGAAGTTGATTCACAACTGCTTATGCTTTCTATCTGGATATACTGATATCCCCGAAGCTTAATTAACTTGGTGTTAGATTGTGAAGATTAAGTGTTCCCTTAATTTTTTTGAGCAGTGTATATTGTTTCAGTTAATTCAACATGTAATCTCTCCAACACTCACAAAGATTAAAGATTTAACAAATTGAAACAAAATGAGCATGGAGCCTGCCTGCTATCATTACTTGACTTACATTTCCTGCTGCTTAAATAAAAACGGGGCTCCTTACTATGCGTAGGGCTGCTTTTTCTTTGTGCGACCCCCAGCGTTGACTCTTATATAATTAAAGTTGCTAAGCAATGACAAAAAGGGTAGGGGTGTGTGATGAGACTGTAAATTGCATGTGGCAGGGATTGTGCACGAGGGTTAGATGTGACAGTAACATGAATGGCAAAGCCTAAAGGCATAGGTCTGAATGCTATTACCTAAAATTAAAGAATCATTTCTTTGTTTTCAAGTAAACGTTACTTCTTCACAATCATGGTATACAGTACATTAAACACATAAAATTGTAAAGCAGTAAAGTGTAGCATTTTTACTTCAATTTCTAAATAATACCTTGCCTGTTCTTGCATTTTAAAATGAAGGTGACGTAAGAGCAAATGCCTTAAATCATAATGAATATGTCAATTTTCAAATCAAAAGCGTTATCAAGCAGTGAAGTTGTACACATATTCTAAAATACAGTATCATTTTTTGGAAGGAAGAAAAGCAAATCGAAAAACATTTGTGTGAGATTCAACCATTTTTAAAGGAGACTGGCTGTGCATTTCACCTCACTGATAGTCTACGTCAGTGGCAACCTTTCAGCCCTAGCACCATCATTCCACCTTGAAAAGTTATCTCCAGGCATTGTAATTGGCATTATTAAATACTGATGCCCATATGTGAGTTGCTATCATGGTTATGTAGACAATAATCACGTGTGATACAAATTATTAAAGTTTATTTAACGTTGCTAAGTATCACAATCAGAACTACTTAATCATATTATGGGCTTAAGTAAATGTCTACTATGAAGAAACAGTAAAACTTACTAATTACATTTAATCATTCGCAAACATTGTTAAAAGTTCTTTTATTAAGTAATCCTCAGCAAAACTGACTCAGCATGTGCTATAAAATTCGATAATTGGTTTGTGACGATTCAATCTACTTCACTGTGGTTTGGCTCTAGTACATAATCTGTCTTGCATGTTTGCACACCACACACCACGGAAAGCACTGAGCATTAACTGGCACTGTATCGATGTGCAGGTGGCCTTGACTCTTTCAAAGTTCTAAGGCTTTTATAAAATTGCAATACAGTGTAATACATTCAGTTCAGGTTTATTGTTTTGTATATGCACAAGAAAGTTTTACATGCTCAAAAGATCTTTTTGCATATGCTCGCTATTGTGTTTCTAGGATACACAAATTTCTTTCGGGGCTTCGTATATTTCTTGTATACTTCTGTTCTGTTGTGTAGCCTATTGGAAAGATGTCATGAAATTCATAGACCTATATTTTAAGCTGGGTCTTTCACATACAGGCATTGTTTGTATGCTTGCAACCCCACGTTGGTACTTTGTTTCTGAATATCATTGGAAACAAATTCTGAACTTTAGAGGCTTTTTTTTCGCTGAAAAGGTTACAGTGACATTAAAGACATGCACACAAAAAATAAGTTGCACACATGTGAAAAAATCTTGTGAGCACACAGAATATATCTCAGGGGACACTTGAAAAGATCTTGTGAGCATGCAAAACTTTCTTGTGCAATTGAGAAATAAGCTTTACAGTATTTGTTTATGTTTATTTATTTATTGCTCACAACACTTTAGAGACTCTGTAGTACTTTGACTTTGATTTACATCTTTTATTATGGCTTACACAACATGAAATATTCTGGTTACAGGCTCTTGCATTTTGTTTCTTATTCTATGATTTTTGCCTCACAAGCTGGCCTTTGTTTATTTAATTCCTGTTCTCCTAGTTACAACTTTGGCTTGTTATTAAAATTATGACCCATCTTACTTTAAACCTATGCCACTCTATGCAATCAGTACAGCACATTTTCTTCAATTAAAACCTTTGCTGCTTCAAAGTGGACATATTCTGCAAGTTGTAAGTTTTTAATATTCATATTTGGATCCATTAAAATCAATTTTAAAATGCAAGAACAGGCTAGGTTTTTTTTTTAAATTTATGAAAAACACTTCTCTTTACAATATAATTGTATGTGGCATGTTAATATATACAATGATTGCATATACTGTAGTATATACAATATGATGTATGCAACATATACAATATAATATATATAATGATTGTGAACTCTAACTTCAAAAATACTCAACTTATTCTTCAGCTTCAAAAGAAAGTTCCAAAGACAATAGGTGCCCACAGTGTGTAGACTCCTAATAAAATAGATCTACAGTTTACGTTTACAGCATTAAACAAATGCAGTTTGTGTCACTTGGTGACTAAATTAGCCCTGTAAGTGAATAGTTATATGTATGAATATGTTATGCACAAGTGAGCCCTGTGATGCACTACACTAATGCCCCATTAAGGGTTAATTTCTGCCTTACGCTTAATACCACCACAACAGGTTCTGGAAACAGAAATGGACGGCTGGAAGAACAGGCACAGAACTAAAATATATAGTGTGACAGATTAGGGTTTTCCTCGCACCCTTGTACCCTCAGACCACACATCAAACACCAGATAAAAAGTCCAATAATTATTTATTATAATAATAATTGTGCACAAAGCACCACCACTCCACTATTCTTCAATAAATCACAATCCTCCACTCCCAGACGCTTAGCCACCCTGCCTCCCGACTCAGCTCATCGTCTGGGAGCTCCCACAGTCCTTTTATATTCCCTGACCCGGAGATGTTCCTGCCCAACAGTCCACAAGTCCTTATTCCTTCCGAGTCAGGGTAAATAGTCCTTTTCTTCAACCCGGGAGCACATCGTTTCTTCCTGTCACGTGACCGTGACGCACTCCCGGGTCATAGGGCACATAAGAGCCTACGAGCCCCCCTACAGCGACGCCTGGTGGCCCCCAAGGTATCCAGGAGGGCTGTGTACAAACACTACATAGTCCATGATGCCCTGCTGGAACTCGGGGCATGATCATGCTGTCGGGAGAGCTCCTCCTGGCGGCCTGGGGTTGAGGGCCGGAGTAAAATGCCGGCAATCCACCACAATAGAAATAGTAACTGCATGCTGATGAGGAAATGATAAAACACACCCTGACATCAGATGGTGGGCTTTGGCCTTGTGCATATAGACCAGAGCCGAAAAAGCGGATCAACACTTATTTTAAAGAAGGTGTGCCTTCTATTTGCATTCTCTATTAAATAAAAATACTCAACATTATTCATAAATAGCTTATTTCTGTAAATCTGCTTCTCATAAGTTATGAGAAATGCAAAAAGATTATTAACTAGCAAAGATCTTTTTTATCAAAAATATGCAATAAACTTATATCCTTCTCAAACTGTAGCACATGTAATGCATTATTTCATAACCTTTAGCCACCTTTAGATCTGTCTGAGAGATTTACTTAGTTTGAAGCTGATAATAATGAGCTCATCAAATGTGGCTGTCAGGTCATCTGCCTAGGTATGAAGAAACGATTTATGCAGATATGATAAAGAGCCATTCATCCATCCATCCATTGTTCTGTAAATCAGGACTGATGAGCAGCAGCTCCTGTCTTGGCTGAAAGGCAGAACAATATATAGTACAGTGGACAAGGAACAAGTTCATAACAGGGTGTGATAAATAGTGCAATTTTCATGAAAGAAATTTTTATTTTACAGGGCATTCGGCAACCTTTCTGCTGATCCTATAGCCCCATAAACTTTTTTTTCTTTTTTAATCTTAAAGCTCATAACATTAAGTATTTCATTCTAATAGACCTCTCAAAGTGCTTTTCATGTCCATACTGTAGTTATAGTACAGGGGTGGCCATCTCCAAACCTGGAGAGCCACGGTAACTGCAGGTTTCTGTTCCAACTCAGTTGCTTAATTAGAAGCCAATCCTCACCAGTAACAGATCTCATTTAATTTCATGGCTTGTTAGTGTTTTAACTCTACCATGTCAGTTCATTCTTAAATCACAGATTTTTTTTCCTTTCTAATTATACATGTATCATCCAAATGATTTGAAGCCTAAAACGGACGAGTAATTTTCAGCTCTTCACTTTCTCTTCAGTTTCCTTCCGAGTACTTAATTAAACCAAATAGTGAATGAGGAATACACATGGGTGGAAAGGGAGACAAACTACTACTACTGGTTCCTTTGTCATTACTTCTAATAAGGAGCAGTTAAAACAATGAATACAGCAGTTTAAGTCTAAAATAAGCAGTTAAAGGTTCAAAATTTTAACAAGCGAGACAACTAAAACGAACCAAAAAAAATGTCACTTAAACTATAAGTACTTCATCAGTAATGAATGATTTCTCATGAAGCAAATGGGTTGGGACAAAAGTCTGAGGCCATTGTTGCTCTCCAGGACTGACGTTGCTCAAAGGGTCTGAGACTTAAATAGGAAATACATTAAATAAAATTAATTAGTACAAAAGTCACTACCAGCAGTGGGCTGGTGCCCTGCCCGGGTTTGTTTCTTGCCTTGTGCCCTGTGTTGGCTGGGATTGGCTCCAGCAGACCCCCGTGACCCTGTATTAGGATACAGCGGGTTGGATAATGGATAGATGGACTAGTGACTAATTAAGAAAATAGAATGAAAACTTATAGTCTCTATGGCTGTCCAGGATCAGAGTTGGCCACCCCTGTTAAAGTACATTTGTTCCCATTAAGTACATCAAGGCTGGGTGACTGAATCAGGGTTGTTCAGTGAATCAGGAGCGTGGACTGTGGCTGGCAGTCCAGTACTCTAGTCAACAGACATGAGCACTGCCTGCCATAACAAAGAGACTGGGTGTATTTTACAGTATATGCAGTACCTAATGCCTGTAATGAACATGGTTTGCAAGTACTAAGCTATATAATGATTGTTTAAAATTGTATTTTTGTTTCATTTTATATAACCAGGTCCAGTGTGATAAAATGAGTAAGGGTTTGGAACTGAAAGGGCAAACTGCTAGTCTAAAGAATACAACAAAAACATTTGGAACAGGTAAGAACAGTTAATCCAACATAGTTAATTCCTATTCACTCCACATTTGTAAAATATCATAGAGACGTGAAAGTCCCCAAAGTACTGCTGTCGGCTTCACTATTTCATAACGTATTCCATGTATCTATGGTTCCCTGTGTGAACAATTACTTGCTAATGAAATCTATTTATATCCAGCTTCTTGTTAATGAACTCATTTTAAAGTAACAGCCGGCATCCAACATACTAATTCCTTTCATAATCTGAAATATTTCTATCAAGTCACCTTTTGATTTACATTTACTTAAAATGAAAAGATTCATCTCCTTCAGTCTTTCAATGTAGTTTATAATCTGTAGTCCTGGAATGGGTCTAGGTTGCTTCTGGACTTGTTTTTTGGTAGTACTGATTTTTTTTTTTTGTTTGTTTGTTTAGTTAGTTAATGTACTTTGACTTGTACTGAATGCAGAGTGCTATGTAACCCAATATCATTTTAAAGTACATAATTACTTTTAAAAAACGGACCATGATTAGCTCAATTAAGCTTGTAGGTATTTTTCATAAAGTGTTCTTTTAAATTTCAGAATCATCCCATAGTATAATTATATCTAATATTTTAGCTTCCTAAGTATACTCTTTACATTTATTTACCTATTTACATCATCTGAAAAATACAGTGGATTCAGAAAATATTCAGACACCTTCACTTTCTGCATACTTTATTATGTTGCGGATTTAATGTTAAATGGATATATTTGCTATTTTTGCCCAAAGATCTACACTCAATAACCCATAATGACAAAGTGAAAACATATTTTCATAAATGTTTGCAAATTTATTAAAAATCAAAAACTGAAATCTCTCATTCATACAGGTATTCAGATCTTTATTTTCAGTAGTTTGTAGAAGCCCCTTTTGCAAAAATTACAGCTTTGGGTCTTCTTCAGTAAGTCTCTACAAGCTTCATACACCTCAATTAAGAAAGGTTATCACATTCTTCCTGGTAGATCCTGCCTGCCATGCCTTATTAGATTTGATGAAGAGCATATGTAATCTGCCATCTTTAGGGATCTCCACAGATGTTTTATAGGGTTTAAGTCGGGACATTGGCTGGGCTATTCAAGGACAGCTAGAGATTTTTCCAAAAGCTTCTCCGATGTTTTGGCTGTATGCTTTGACTCATTGTTGTGCTGAAAGGTGACCCGTCACCCAAGCTTGAGGTTGCTTGCACTCTGGAGCAAGTTTTCTTCAACAACCTCTCTATGGTGACCTGCATTCATCCTACCCTTAATTCCCACCAGTTGCCCTGTCCCTGCTGTTGAAAACCACCTCACAACATGATACTGCCGGCACCATGCTTCACCAAAGGGATGGTATTGCACTGGTGATGAACAGTACCTGGTCTTCACTAGACATATTGCTGGTGTTCTGCCCAAAGAGTTTAATGTTTGACTAATTAGACCAGAGAATCTAAATTATGTCTAATCAATTCATTTTGCCACAGGTGGGCTCCAGTCAGGCTCTAGAAACATCTCAAAGTTAATTAAAGTCAATAGGAGGCACCTCACCTCATTGGTCCTAATACTTATATAAATGAGAGATTTCAATTTTTGATTTTTAATACATTTGCAAACCTTCCTGAAAAAAATGATTGTTTTCACTTTGCTCTTATGAGTCATTGAGTGTAGACTGGTGGACAAAAACTTCACATGTATCCACTTAAAATTAAATCTACAACACAGACCATATGATGGAGCCAAATGGGGTGGCTGGCCGTCTGCTTGTCTTTCTAGTCTATGTTTTAACTTTGTTTTTATGTTTTATTTCATCCCAACGATCACTGTCCTATGATCGGGAGTCTTTACTTAACATATTTTCTGGCCTACTTTCCTCTCAATTTTCATCTTCTGATTGGATTTTTTGTGAACCTCCACCTTTGTTTTATTCATCTCCTAAATTCTTCACCTGGACACCGGTGTTCACCTGTATCAGTCAGTTGAATGCTCCTTGGAGACGCAAATGCACTTGCCGCCGTGGTGGGAAAAGAGCCGGAATTGCTGTTAAACAACAACGTCTCAAGTTCCAGAGCTTAGTTTCCCGATGCCTGCGAGTTGTCTATGACCCATCTTCTCCTGCTCAGGAATCCATCACTGATTCATGGGCGCTGGACACCGGATTTAATTTGTCCATTTCAAGACAGCATCACTCTTCTTCGGTGTGCAATCGGGCAGTAAACGCTGCTAATCTTCACACACTCACCCGTGCTCATCCTGCAACGAGCTCTTCTACTTCTATCAAGACTGCTCTCCTGAACGTGAGATCAGTGTCTAATAAAACTTTTATTCTGCAAGACTTTATTACATAAAATAATCTGGATTTCTTCTTCATCACTGAGACTTGGATTTTAAATGGTGACTCTTCATGTTTTACTGACTTGGTTCCATCAGGTTATTCATTTTTAAACTCTCCTCGTTTGACTCGTCGTGGGGGGGCATTGCCACTGTTTTTAAAAGTACTTGTGTCGGAGCCTTACGAGGGGTCCGTTTAGCAGCTTTGAACTTCAACTTCTTTGTTGTTTACCATGGTTTATAGACCTCCTGTAATTAATCATACTTTCATTTATGAATTCTCTGATCTCCTGGCTGATATCACCCTCTCCCATGAGAAAATATTTATTGTTGATTATTGATTATTGATATTTATTGGTGATTTCAACATTCACGTTTGTTGTCAATCGAAACCTTTGGTCAAAGGCTTTTTATCACTATTGGACTCATTTGATTTTATACAGCATATTAATATGCCAACTCACTCTCTCGGTCACACCCTTGATCTCACTCTTACTCGTGATATTTCAGTGAATAGTATTGATTTATGTGATGTTTCTTTCACTGATCACTTTTCTGTAATGATGGATCTGTATATTACTGTTGATCTCCCGACTAATAGCCATCCACCACGCTGCTTTTTAAATTCTTCCATTATATCTGATTTTAAAACCATTTCCTCTAGTCTTTATATGCAGGACCAAAATAATGATATCAATGATTCTGTCGTAAAATTTAATTCCTCCTGTAAAACGGTTTTAGATGCAATTGCTCTGCCCAAGATACGCAGTAATAAGCTAAGACCTGCTCCCTGGCTAAATGAAACTACGCGATCACTGCGCCGCGCCTGTCGAACTGCTGAACGGCGTTGGAAAAAAGATGGACTGACTATCTCTAAACAGGTCTTCTCTTTTCAATTTCCAGGCTGAAGTTAAGAAATCGAAACATGACTTCTTTGCCGATTTAGTATCCCGCCATTCAAACAATCCTAGGGTTTTATTTAATTCAATTAATGCGGCCATTCATCTTCATTCTATGATGGGATTAAATAGTACTGTTTATTCATGTGAGCAGTTTCTGTCATTCTTTGTCAGCAAAATTGATACTATCCGCCGTGGCATTGTTCAAACTGGTTATGAACTTCCTACTGTTAATCATGACATTGTTCTAGATTCCTTTGATCAAGTCTCACTTTCAATGTTAAAAAAAAACTATTGACACCCTTAAACCAGCTTCCAGCCCCCTCGATATTGTACCACCACATCTCTTAGTGGAAGCCTTTGATTTGTTTGGTCCAACTTTACTAGCCATTATAAATGATTCTATTCGGGGGTTGTGCCCTAATTTTTTAAACATGTTGCAGTCCGTCCCCATCTAAAAAAGGCAGGATTAGATCCTGGAGTTTTAACCAACTTTTGTCCAATTTCCCAGCTCCCATTTCTGGCTAAAATTCTAGAAAAAATTATTTATAATCAATTGGTTGATCACCTTAACTCCAGTAATTTATTTGAGACCTACCAATTTGGTTTTAGGCGTTATCATGGTGTTGAAACAGCACTCCTGAAAGTGTTCAACGACATCTCTCTTATTACTGACTCAGGTGATGCGGCAGTCCTTGTCCTCCTGGACCTGTCTGCTGCCTTTGACATCATTGACCATGAAATATTGCTGATGCGGCTCGAACATCTTGTTGGGATTAAAGGGGCTGCTCTAAACTGTTTCAGGTCATATTTAACTGGTAGTCACTTTTCAGTGACTTTAAATTCCTCTTTTTCATCTACTGTTCCTCTTAAATATGGTGTTCCTCAGGGATCCATTTTGGGTCCTATTTTATTCTCTATATACCTTCACCCTATTGGAGCGATTTTTTGGAAATTTAACATTTCTTTTCACTGCTATGCTGATGATACTCAGGTTTATTCCCTTCTGCAACTCTGCAACAAATCAACTCCACAACTGTCTGTCTGAACTAAGATCCCGGATGGCCAATAATTTTCTAGATCTAAATCAAAATAAAACAGAGGTGCTTATAGTGGACTTGGACTTGGACTTCTCGGCTCTTTCTCTGCCTTTTCCAAACCTCAAGTCCGCAATCTTGGTGTTACCTTTGATAGTAACCTCTCTTTTGAGAAACAAGTAAATTCTGTAGTCAAGAGTTGCTTTTTCCAACTTTGTCTATTAGGTAAGATAAAGCCTTTTTTATCTTCTAAAGATCTTGAGAAAGCTACTCATGCTTTTATTTTTTCTGGCCTCGATTATTGCAATTCGCTGTATTCTAGGATTAACAAATCTCTGATACACAGGTTACAGTTGGTCCAAAATGCTGCCGCTTGCTTTCCGGTTGGGGCAAGAAAGTATGACTCTGTTTCTCCTATTTTAGCTTCTTTACACTGGCTGCCTGTCAGTTTTCAAATTGATTTTAAAATCTTGCTGCTAGTTTTTAAATCTTTACATTGGCTTGCTCCTACCTATTTATCTGAACTGTGTGTTTTACAAGGAGTCATCTACAATTGAACAGTTCAAAACAAGATTAAAAACTCACGTCTTTTCACTTGCATTCAGTGACCTTCAGTAATACTGATGGTTTTCCTCTTTGTGATCATATAACATTATTTCTATTTATTATCTATCTTACTTTATGTTCATATATTTTATTACCATTTATGTTTTATTGTTTATTGTTTTTGTTTTTTATTTTTCTTTTATCCTATTATTGTAAAGCACTTTGGTCGCAGCATTACTATGTTGTTTTAAATGTGCTACATAAATAAATTGACATTAACAATAAAGTGTATAGAAAGTTGGAATACTTGCTGAATCCACTGGATCTCCCAAAGTTTGAATTCTGCCCATTTTCTAACAAGTTTTCTAAATCTAAGTGATTCTTCATCCTAGTTTATGCCTTCTATTTTATTCTTTTATAAAAATAATTAATAAAAGAACAGCTACCTCATCACTGACTTCTGAAATACTGCATAAACTGTATATTGTAGCAGAGGGCAAAAATTGGCTAGAATCCCAACCATCTCTGGTGATGGTACATCTCCCAATAAGGAGGCAAAAATAATGGAAGAATAGTGAAAGACTGCTTCCTGGGACATGAGTGTGAACATAAACCTGACATATAAAACCTACTGTGTGTACATTTCTAGCCATTATAAATCAGAATCATCTTGTAAATGTATTTACATGAATGTGCCTAAAAACTCTGCTTGGTTGCCATCCTGATATATTCATATATGGACCATTGCTAATCAACCTTGTATATACTCTCTGTAATGAACAAATGTACCTGTAAGGTGAGGCGATGGTGACAAGAGAAGAGAGGCAAAAAGCAAAACCTTGAAGAGTGAGACATACTGTACAATTTCTCGTCTCTAAAACAGAGGCATGCAAAGAAACTTTATTTGGTTGCCAAAATGTGGGTGTCACTAACAAGTGCAAATATGTTAAATGGAAACATGTTGTGACTGCCATGAATGCTGTAAGCTCTACCAGCCACTCCATTGAAATGTAAAAAAAAAAAAAGTCAGATCTCATGTGAAGAAGCAGATCACTCAAGATTATGAGTGGAACATGGGGAGGAAAAAGCACTACACTCTGTGATTTTGATCTGCGAATTACCTCTGGTTTGGAGATGGCTTATAATGTAGAATTATGACAGAGAAGTTCAGAGATATAGATGGGGTAGCTGCACAGGAATCAGTTAAACTGCTTGATGTATGCCACTGAGCAAAACAGCCATGCCTAGTACATTATGTACAGACTTTTAATAACAATCTTTATCATGAACATTTTCACACTCAGAGGTGGTTACAGCTACTGGTGAAGAAGGAATACAGTTTTGTTGGTCTTAGTGGAGTGCCACAGCAACACATTCTCTATATGTCATCAGTTCAGTAGTCATGTCCTCACAGATGTGGTACTGTAGACGCAAAGAAACATGATCACAGACAAACAGGAAATGAGCCAGAGACTCAGGAAAATCAGAGGGGTACTAACAACTATCATTCAAGTCATTAAACATCTTGTTAGAAAACATACCTGTGCACCTGCTTACTCAATTTCACAAATGACTCACCATGTCACAATGCTTCCTCACAGCAGGAAGAGTAGTCAATTCCATAGGTGGGTTGGGAGAGGGGTTATCTGGCTTTTTATCATCGAGGTTAGGGGGCGGAAGATTATTTGCCACAATGGTGCACATAGAGCTTGCAGTCACGATGTTCTAGACTTTTGTCGGCTGGTAAAGCAGCCTCCCACCTGACACATTCAGACACTACCACCTTTAAACAGTGCAAAACAAGCCATGTTGTGTCAAACCAGTTGGCTATGAATAGATTGTAGGGCATGGTATTTATAGCTTTATGTATGCAGGGAGTGAATCACACTTGTGTTTTTGCAATGATTGACAACAAAGGATTGCTTTGGCTTCTAATCCTTGCAACTGACAACAGGTAGCCGATATAAACTAAGGAAAACTCAAGTAAGTTCTTAAGTGCAAATACACCCTCTTAAAAGATAATTTATAAAGAGTCTATATGTTATATTCATCAGTTTTGAAGTTTAATATTTTTTTCACATTAAAACAAATTATAATAATGGCATGTGATATTAAATATTAGGTCATCATTTAGCTGGTCAGGCTTTATTTCCCACATTATAGTATCAAGGGTGTTATCATTTCCCACTTTCTTTGTTGCATGCACATGAGTCAGAGTTGCTTTAAATATCAGAATCACAATCACATTTATTGGCCAAGTATGCTCGTCTATACGGTATAGTTTAGTCTATACCTTCTTGGCAGACTAAAGAAGCTCAAAATGATGTGTTCTGGATGCGAGAAGTCAGTGATTGTTTTCCCTGCCCAATACATGATTCTGGAATACTACAGGTCATGTAAGTTGGATGGACTGGTGCCAGTGATCTTTTCGGCCAACCCGACTATTCATTGTAGCCTGTTCAGTTCTTGGTGCTGATCCAGACCACATAGTGATGAACAAGCTAAGAAAAGACTTAATGACTGCTGTGTAGTACTGAATCAGCAGTTCCTGTGGCAGGTTGAAGTCCTTCAGCGAAAGGCCCTTGTTTAACTTGTTGAGAAGTAAGAGTTCATCCATTTTATTTCCAAGAGAGCGATAGTTCGCCAGATAATAAATTCACGAGTGCTATTTGAAATCCCTGCTGTTTGAGCTTAATCAGCACTCCAACAAATTTGTCTCTCCTGTGATACAACAACCTACAACTACTGCTCCTTCAACTAAGATATCCAAAAAAGTTCTTAATTGTGAAAAATCTAGTATCAAATCACATGATGCAAACTGCCAAATATTTAACAATTCTTCCACGGTGTATTTGAGTGTACTTGAACATCGAATGATGCTGCAAATAAACAAAAACAAACAGAATACTAGGGAGCATTGAACCGAGGTTGCCATACCCAGTGTCATCACAGATTTGATGGCATGTGCCTGCATACTGTCACACACGTGCGCTTTGGAAGCAGTCAACAAGTCCTAAGGTGAGAGATATAACAATGAATGAGGGTTTGTTTCAGGGTACTAATGCCTCTCTCTCTGACCTTACAGAACCAAAGAAGACAAATAAAACAAACACTCACATCCTAAACAATAATTCAGAGACTGGTACATCCACCACTTCATCATCCACATCATTTATGGTTCCTGAAGATGACCTCACTTCCGGTCCCTCCGTGATGACGTCACTTCCGACTCCTGATGATGATGTCACTTCCGGTCCCTCTCTGATGACGTCACTTTCTCTTTCATCACTTCCTGCAGCCATTTTGTCTCTCCTATAAAAGCCACCATTTCACCACTATTGTTTGTCGAGTATTTGGATATTTTTTCATTTATTTTGACCAATTTGGCTATCGAGCAATATACGGGGCAATTCCCCAACACTTTTTGAGTTGTGTTCTCAACTTATTTACCACAATACATACAATTTAAAACAGAAATCTCAATTGGGGAAAGTTTCACAAACACATTTTGCTATATAAATGTAATGAATTATTATTATTATTATTATTTCTGGCCCCTTTTTGTGCATACAGAAGTTTTATAAATTTGAACCCAGGAGAGGATGAGATGGAGGCTGGGCAGATGGAAGAAACAGTATATTGTTGGTTTTTTGTACATTATGTACATCCCCCTGGTGACTCTAAATTGATGTAATGTGTACCTTAATGTGCCCTACTGTGGGCCAATATGCCATGTAGGTCATGTCCCAGCATCGTACCTACTGGTGTAGAGACAAGCCTTTACTCCTCACATCCTCAAAACGGGTATTAAAAAATGGAAATTTTTTAAATATATTTTTATAGATGTGCCTAGTTAAGTGCAAACATTTTAAATTTACTATAGCCATTAACAGATTTTCAACCATCCATCCACCTTCTAAACCCATTTTTTCCATTATGGGGTCAAAGGCAGCCAGAACCTACCCTGACAGGATGGGATGCCAGACTATATAAGATACCAACACACAATCCTAATGGGTGGTTATAGTTGCCATGTAATTTTTACGTCTTTAAAGAGACTTGTATAAAAAAAAATAATTTTTAGAGGTTGCAGACTCAATGTGGGGAGTTGGGAATTAAATCCATGCTCTAGCAACAGAGAGAGAGCAGTACTAGCTACGACGCTCCAGCATTGCTATATTTGGGTGAATCAATGCTAAATTGATGGGTTTTCTATTTAAAAAATGGAAAAAATACCACTGCTTTTTGATATCCATCCATCCATTATCCACCGCTTATCCGAAGTGGGGTCGCAGGGGCAGCAGCTTAAGCAGGGAAGCCCAGACCTCCCTCTCCCCGGCCACCTCCTCTTGCTCCTCTGGGAGGACCCCAAAGGCTTTCCCAGGGCAGCCGGGAGATATAATCCCTCCAGCATATCCTGTGTCTGCAGCGTGGCCTTTACCCAGTGGGGCATGTCCGGAACACCCCCCCAGGGAGATGTCCAGGGGGCATCCTGACCAGATGCCTGAACCACCTCAACTGACTCCTCTCAATGCGGAGGAGCAGCAACTCTACTCTGAGTCTCTCCCAGATAACTGAATTCCTCACCCTATCTCTGAGGGAAAGTCCAGTAGACCGTTGCAGAGCCCACATTACTGCAGATGCCACACCGATCCGTCTGTCAACCTCCCTCTCCATTCTTCCATCACTTGTGAACAAAACCCCGAGATCCTTGAACTCCTCCACTTGAGGCAGTAATGTGTTCCCAACCCGGAGAGAGCATTCCACCCTTTTCCGGCTGAGAACCATGGCCACGGATTTAGAGGTGCTGACTCTCATGCCTGCCGCTTCACACTCAGCTGCGAATCGCTCTAGTGAGAGCTGGAGGTCACTGTCCGATGAAGCCAACAGAGATGAGATTCTGAGGTCACCAAACCAACTTAACAGCCTCTCAAACCTTAGGTGTCCACCACTGGGTTGGTGGATTGCTGCCACGAGAGGCACTGACAGCCTTGCAGCCACAGGTCTATTCTGCTGCTTCGACAATGGAGGCTCAGAACATGGCCCATTCAGACTCAGTGTCCTTCGACTCCCTCAGAATGAGATTGAAGTTCTTCCGGAGGTGGCAGACAAAGATCTTTCTGACCGTTTCCACCGCCAGATGTTCCCAGCAGACCCTCATTATACTTTTGGGTCTGCCTGGTCTGTCTGGCACCCTCTCCCACCATCTAATCCAACTTATCACCAGGTGGTGACCAGTTGACAGCTCAGCCCCTCTCTTCACTCGAGTATCCAAGACATAAGGTTGCAGATCCGATGACATGATTACAAAGTCGATCATCAAACTGTGACCTCGGGCATCCTGGCACAAAGTGCACTTATGGACACCCTTATGTTCGAACATGGTGATTATTATGGACAATCCATGGCCTGCACAGAAGTCCAACAATCCACCCATATCACATTGCACCTGACCCCTATGGCCTCTCTTGCAGGTGGTGGGCCCACAAGATAGCGGAACCACGTTGCTCCTTCAAGCTGAGCCCAGTTGGGCCCCGTGGTCAAGGGTCCAGACACCAGGTGCTCGCCAGCGAGCCCCTCCCCCAGGCCTGGCTCCAGGGTGGGGCCCCAGGTACCCTTTCTCAGGCAAGGGAAATGCCAATCCTTGATTTAAATTCATGTGGAATCTCAGGATCGAGTTAGTCTGGATCTTTACCTCAGACCCGTTTGCCTTGGGAAGCCCTACCAGGAGCATGTAGCGCCTGAAAAACATAGTTTCTAGGATCACTAGACAGTGAAATCCCTTCTGCCACGGCAAGGCCTCGATCCAATATATATTGGATAATGTCTTACCAAGCTGGCAGATGTCACCATTCAAAACAGACTACGTTTTCTATTAAAATAATTAACAGAAATAAGAAGAAGAAGCACTGCATGGCATAGACAGTGCAGATGTAATATCACATGTTATGATAGAAAAAAATAAAAGGTTCAGTGACTAGTCTCATGTTTTTAGAAGAGTGATACACAAAGACAGAGACAGACAAGCTTGCTTCTCTTCTGAGCCCCAGATTTGCCTGCAGCTGATGTTCTCACGGTGTTCTTTTAAATCTAAGCTTACTTAGTAATAGGCACAGAACATACTGCAGTGGGGCAGAGCAACAAAAATCCCACAGAGAGCCTGCTGCTCTGGGATGATCAAACCAGCAGCATCCTGCTGCCTTGTGAAAATACAATAATGACTTTTGCATGGCTGACAGATTGCTTCAATTACTGTTGACTTTATTGTTGTTGTTTTTATTATTAAAAATATATATATAACTGAAGTCTTAAAAAAAGTTGCTACAGTACAGTGTTAAAGCCTTGAGTAATAATGGAGTAAATGGAGTAAATATCAGGCAAGGCACAATGTGTTAAAGGAAGGAGAAACTACTTCATCAGAATACAACACATAATCAGAATCTGTTTTTTTAATCACTGTTCGTACTATAATTAGAGACTATTGTTCTTTTTATTTAGATAATTGTAGAGGATTAAAGTTCAGAGTTCAGATTTTCTGACTTCTTGGCAAAGGATAGTAAAGCACAACTTCAGCACTTACTTCATGACACAAACATTTAAAAAATTATAATAGGGATAACAGCATAACAGAGACATGCAGTAAAGATTGGATAGCAAAAATAAGTAAATAGTATTAATATATTGACAAAGTAGACTGTTTAGCATATCATACACACACACACACATACATATATATACATGCATATACTGTATAATACTGAATATATACATTTTGACCAGTAGGGGGTGCTACATCTCAATCAATCAATTAATCAATCAATCAACATTTATTTATATAGCACATTTTCATACAAAAAAATGTAGCTCAAAGTGCTTTACAAAATGAATAGAAAAATAGAAGACACAATAAAAAATAAACATAAGTCAACATTAATTAACATAGAATAAGTAAGGTCCAATGGCCAGGCTGGACAGAAAAAACAAAACAAAAAAAAAACTCCAAAAGCTGGAGGAAAAAAATAAAATCTGTAGGGGTTCCAGACCACGAGACCGCCCAGTCCACTCTGGGCAATCTACCTAACATAAATCAAACAGTCCTCTTTGTATTTAGGGTTTTCATGGAAGGAACTGATGATGATGGTCACGTAGACTTCTGGCTTTCAGTCCATCAATGCTGGTGCATCATGATGCTTTGAGTAGGTGGTGGTGGCGCAGGCCGCCACCACAAAGAAACTAGAAAAAGAAACATCTCCCCAAACCTCAGCAACCACAGCACAAACACAAGTCCCAAGTTCAAATAATTAATATATTAACATTAATACCATAACAAGGCTTCTTCCATCACACACAATTCCTCTCTTTTTCTTCTCTCCATACCTCTAGGCAAGCTTTTTCCTCCTTCCACCCGACTCCAACTCACTTGGATGTGGCACAGCAGACCCAGGAGTGCTTCTAGGGCCATGACATGTGGAAGTCCCGAACACCAAGGAGCATCAGCTCTTCCTGGTGGTACCCAGGGGCCCCAAAAGGCTTTCTCTATAGAACTACAACTACCAGCATGCCCTGCGGGTGTACACTGGTGTACTTGACTCAAGGGTTGCTGCCACCTGACAGTTCAGGGAATCATGTAGCTTAGACAATTAAGCTCCCCCTATCCTTCCTTCAAGCTGGCCTCCTGACTGGGTAATATTCCTCTATCTAATCCTGCCAGGATGCCAGTGTACCTACTTAGATGGTATCCTATGCCAGGCACAGGAAGGGTGTCTAGTGTCCCTGCCTGCCATCCATTACAATATATATATATATATATATATATATATATATATATATATATATATATATATATATATATATATATATATATATATACAGTACCAGTCAAAAGTCTGAGACTTTTTTAAAAATTAATGTTTTTTTGATGGAAACAGATGCTTTTTTATCAAAATACAATTAAATTGTTTTAAACATACAGTCAAGACATTACTATTGTTGAAAATGGACATTACCGCTTGACTTGACTAATTTCTAATTTACTATTCTCATATGACTGTAAAGCTCCATTTTCATCAGCCATTCCAGTGCCCTAAGGGTCAACTTCCTTATCTTATTCTGAATTAATAATTTTAAATGCTAATTGGTTATTAGAGAAACCTTTAAAATTTCATTCGCACCACTGAAACATGTTATTCTGTTCACTTAGATTCCAAGGTACTGGCATTGCTAAAGTTCAGTTCTGAGTTCAAAAATAGCCAAAATGAAACAAGAAAGATGTCAGTCTATTTAATTATTATAATTTTTTTTTTTTTTGCAGAATGAAGGTTATTTGATGGTAGCAGATTGCCAAGAAAATGAAAATTTCATACAAAGGAATCTATTACTGTATTGATGGAAGGAGAAGAACATCATAATCTCGAGTTTGAGAAACAAAAACCATAAGGGATGTTAACCATAATACTCTTCTTCAATCATTTTTCATTTCATGTCTATGTTTGTTTTCCCATTTTAATCTTTTCGTATTGTTTGCCAGTTTCAGATATGAGTATCCCAGAGTCGTCTTTTTTTGTTGTTGCCGATGACTCTTTGGTTCGTATTTAGTGAAGAAACAGCTGAGCACCTGCAAGGTGTTTGTTTCTCAAACTACACACTCTGAAGTTCTTATTTTCCTATACAGTTGTGCATCTGGGCCTTCCCTCTTCTCTCAAGATAGTAGTTCACATTTGTGCATGATTGACTGATTAAATAATTGCATAGAGAGTGGTTTTTTTTTGCACAAAAAATTCTGCTGTCATCCAATTTTAAGGGGTATTAAAGCCCTGACAGCATTAGAAATTTCATGTTGAGCCTGCGGCTGGCATCCTCCCAATTTGTTTTGTAATTATTTGGATGTGTTATAATTGTTTACATTATTAATTATGTTTTCAATACTTTTGTGTCATTACTTTTATTTTCTATGTTTTAATGGATGCAATCATTTTGTAAGTTAGCTTCATTGGCGCTGAAATATTGTTTGTTGCTAGTCATGTGATTTTAACACGTGACATCATCTCAATTCCCCTATATAAAGTAGGAGCATGAACAGTAGTTTGTTCTAAGTATGGACTAAAGAACTAAAACCAAGCAGAAACATTACGGTAGCTGAAGAAAAGGATAGCTAGTCATTTTTATATTTTGGCTGCAGTTCCTGACATCGAGTTTGAATTTGTCTTGGTATTTGTTTTTCGTGCTTGGATCTGTACCAAACTTTTGCGACTCTCTTGCATTGCCCATCTGATAGTCTTTATTTGTCCTTTAACCCTAATCCTCTGCCAAAGGCCAATTCACTAAAAGGAAGCTTCACATTGGAGGCCTTATATTGGAGCATGCAAGTATTTGTTTCACTCTCCTGTTCCTCAGAGTACAAACATGAATACCTGTGTAACAGTAACCAGCTCATTAACAACAGGCATAAAAGAAACAGGAGAACAATAAAAATATGTTCTCAAAATATAGAAGGTAAAATAAATGCACACTTGCACATGGGAAAATGCTGCAAAATTTCAAAACACTGAATGACAGTCTAACAAGAAGTGACAGTTTTTTAGAAAAAATGTCTACCAAAATTTCCTATGCTGCCACAACTGTTGTAAATTCATTATTTTTTCTTATGTGATTTTTTTATGTTATATTTTATTGTTACTTTGTTTTGTATACCAGGTTGTTCGGCATGTGGTGGGTGCAGCTCTCAACCTTTCATAATGGTCATCACCATTGTGCCCTTTCGTTGTTGGTAATGGGATTTGTTGCCAATGGTGTTGTGCTGGGGTACTTAAGATGGCAGCAAGCAACACTTGATTTCCAAGCTTTTGAATAATTTCAAAAACAAGCAAAACTATGTTTAAGAACTGCTTCAGTTAGTGAGATTGTATTAGATTCTGTTTTCAGACAAAATTTGTCTGGTGGTATGAATTTTGATAATTAATAATTGGTACTTTAGATATAAAACTGATGACTGTCCCTAATGGTTTTTAATCATTTTTCCACCACGGTAATTTTCTTTTCCTACTACTCATTTTGTTGCCCAATGACAAGTGCTTTACCCTTTGTATATAATAACATGTAATTCACCAGGACCATTGCGGGTTCTATAATCAAATAAAATAAATAGATAAATAAACTACACAAAATGGGCTGGCTAACACAACTGACATAGTTTGGTAGTGTAACAGCTCAATTCTAAAGCCAGACATTGTTCTTCTTCTGTAGCCTTCACATTTAAGGCAAAAAGGAACGTCTGGCTTGCTCAGCTAAATACACATTCCATTACCCCTGTTTGCTTCTGTTGCAGTGAGAGGGTAATGATGTCACTTTTCAGCTGTTAACAACTTAATACTAAGCAATGGCAGTCACACTGCTCAAATAGCTCATTGATTCAGTTGTTAACAAACAAAACGGGATGTGACTTTTTAAAGAAGTGCTACCTGGTTCCTTGGTTTCCACAGGAATCCTCAAGAGTATGTTTTAATTCTGTATCTTCTATGTCAATAGTTTCTGTCTCCATCACAGGAATTTCCCAATACATTTATGCTTTAACTCAACTAGTTTAAATTGTTAACCAAGTTCTACTTATATGCTTTAGTTGGAAAACAACTGTAGTGCATTCTTAAAAAAAAAATATATATATATATATATATTGTGGACTTGACCCAGACACAGACAGGTGGACATGTTGTTCTTCAACCATCACACATGTTTATTTACAATATTTACAATAATATATTGGTCACTCAGACCCAATTCAATGTGCACAAACCCCAACAGTCAGTCCTGGCCTCACAATGCCTTCTTCTTGGGCTGCCTCCACACCTCTCTCGTGCCTTGTCCTTCTTCCACCCGACTCTAGCCCTGAATGAAGGGAGACGGCACCTTTTATATTCTCCCGGACGAGCTCCAGGTGGTTCCCGGCATTCCCTCGTTGGCCACGCCCCAGCGTGGCGGAAGTCTTGGATGTTCTCCCGGCAGCTCTCCAGGTGTCCACTTAAATCTTCTCCCCAGCACTTCCGCCACACCAGGAAGGCATTGGGGCACCCCCTGGCGGTGACCACAGGCCCCTACAGGGTGGGGCTTCCATGCCCTGAACCTGTGGCCTCCAAAGAAACCAGGAAGGCGGCCCCCACGTGATCCCAGATGGGCACACGCCCACTTTCGGTCCTCCAAGGCGTCCCGGCTGGGTCGTGGCCCCTGGCTTCCTAGACAATATATATATATGACAATATATCTATATATATATCTATATCTATATATATATCTATATATATATATATATATCTATATATATATATATATATAGATATAGATATATATATAGATATATATATATATAGATATATATATAGATATATATATATATAGATATATATATATATATATATATATATAGATATATATATATATATCATATTCAAAAATCTTCATTTTGAATTCCATTTTGTGGGGCAATTTGATTTGCTCTCAGTTGTTCATTTGAATTTTTTGGCTTTGTAAGTTTGTAAGATTAAGGACCTCATTTGAAGCCTGGGATGCATCTAGTCAGTTTGTCGGTTTGTTCACTAATCCAAATGACTGATCAGTGGCAAGTCCCTATTTCGAATGCCATTATGGGTGTCAATGTCATCTTTTGAATATTCCCTTCTGCTCCTCTTCTTTTATCAGTCTGACAGATTCTGTCTAATTTGCAATCCTTGTGGCAGCTAGTGCATCAGAACCTGCTGCAGGCGAAAGCCTCTGCCAAATGGTTTGCAGAAGCCAAGAGGATAAAGGCACCTACTTTGAAAATTAGGCGGAAGGTGTGGCTTGCTTCATTAGATATCTGTCAATATGTTCCATGTCACAAACTAGCACCATGTTTTGTTGGACTTTATTTTGTCCATGGGAGATTTTGCCCTGTACCCTATAGTCTGTCGCTGCCAGCTCATTTTAAGAAACTCTCAAC
This sequence comes from Polypterus senegalus, assembly GCF_016835505.1. Lineage (NCBI taxonomy): Eukaryota > Metazoa > Chordata > Cladistia > Polypteriformes > Polypteridae > Polypterus > Polypterus senegalus. Next base: position 120,237,900 of record NC_053161.1, on the reverse strand, counting down.
TTTTCACGTTTCCAGACTGAAACCTGTGCATTTGAGCCCTTATTACAGGAAAACTATACTATCTGTTCCTGTGCAAGAGGAAGGTTCAGAGGAGTTTCTAGTTGAGTCCATTCTCAACTCTTTGAGACGAGGTAACACTGTGGACTTTAGTCCACTATAAGGGTTATGGTCCTGAGGACCTATCTTGGGTTTATTTTCCAACTCTTCCTACTCTTGCCTTTCTATCTCGTTTTCACACTAATTTAAAAAAAAACCTGATAGTCGTGTTCAGACACTGTCTTTAAGAGGGGTTATGTTGCAATCTTGAATTTTTATACATTCATTTAGTTGTTTCTGATTATAGTTCTGGCAATATTTATATGGAATAATTAAGAAACACATGATTTGTTCACATTTTGCAACACCAACATTTTGTTTTTACAATTAGTGCCATTATTTGAGAGCATTTTTCGTTACCCATTTCCTTGGAAACGGTGCGCTCTCTTTGGGGACATCATCAGAGTGACAGCTTAAAGATCGTCCTGAGAAATGCCTGGGTATCCAAGTTTGACAGATAAACTCTCGTTTTGCTGTAAGAAGGAGACATTTTTTTTTTTTTGCTTTTCTTAGTTTCTGAATCTTTGCTCTTGTTTTTCGGAATGTTAATTTTGGTTTTGATGCTCAATCATTTTGACTCCCGGTTTCTGACCTTTTGTCTGTTCTCTGACTATGATTCTCATTTTTCATTTTTCTTTTAATATCCCATTGAGAGAGTACATAAATAGTGTTCAGACTACAAAGTGATGCTCACAATTGCCGAAGGCAATCATAGGTTGCAGTCACCCATTCATGAGTACATGTTCAATTGGAAGTGTTAGCATTAGTAAAAACTCTGAAGAAGAACCATGTTTCAATGCATGATCATTGTTATACCTTAATTATTTAAGAAGAAGCTGCACACTATGCTTTAAGTCAGGATGACAGCTGACTGGAAGGGAGCTAGCACATCCAGATAGAGAATAAGAGCATAGTGAAAGACTGAAAGAAAATTGTATTAAGATGTTGGCTATGTGTTGTGCAAGTAGGTGGGCCACCCCATCTGTTTCATTAATACTTGGGGTAGAGAGGGGTTTGATGCATTGTGTTGTTTTATGTGTTTGTGTTTAATGGTTCATTCTGGGTTCAGGTATATCCTGTTTTCAGTCCGTGTCGAGTATGAACAATTAGTGCTTTTCCATTTCTATATACCCTTTAAATCCTTTCCACATTCCAAAAGTGTGTATGCTAGGCTGACCGACAACTTGAACTGTGTTCTGTGTGTATGTGTGTGTGTAAGTCTACCTTATGAAAAATAAAACATTTGGGCAAGGATAGTCTTCTGCCTAGTGCACAGTGCTCTATGGTCCTGTAATGTTTTCAGAAAAGAATTGAATGAATGGATGGATATTTACTTGTTCTTTCATTCCTATGTGTTTTGATAAAATCCCTCTATTATTATATGTGACAGTGTAGTTTGTTCCATATCTGGGATGAGTGGTTCAAGATTTAAGTCAGTCAAAATATAGGTGTTAATTCTTTTGCAAAGGTATTGCCACAAAAGTGTGTACTGTATTTCTGAAGTTGTAGTTTTTATTACAGAAGGCAAATGTGTCTGCAATGTAAAAATATGTAAAAGGGAAAATTATACACTCCAATATATCCATGTTATTGAAACTTTTTTATTTTATAAGCTAACATGTTATAAAACGCATATTTCTCAATTAAAACACAGTTAGAAAAAATATATTAGAATGTGACTTATTTATAAATCATAGAAGACATTTATATGCAGTTCATGTTAATTTTACTGGTCCTACTCTTTACTCATTTCTAAAAAATGAACCATGTGTGTCCGGAATTCTGTCCAGAGACCGTCTGTATGTGGCTTGTGTGTTTTTTCCATGTTGACAAGGATTTTCTCCAGTTACTCTGATGACATCCTTCCCAATGACGTGTTTTGTCAGATTAGTCGTGATTGACTGAAAAATATGGTTCTGGTTTTCACAATGTGTTGTCACCCTATGCTAAAAATGTTTCTCTAAATAATAATGTATCCATATTTACATTTAGTTACATTTAGTAAAAGATTATTTACATTTATAATTATTTACATTTAGTATACAAAATTGATGCCACAGTGAACAATTCCCTTTTTTTAACACATTCCCTTGAGCAATTCAAATTATAAAAGGCTACAAGTAATAATTTATGGTGCCAAATATTAGATTTTAGTTTCAATTGAAGATTCAAGGTAGTACAGGGAGTCATGATATCTTCTTTTCTCACAGTTTACATGTGAGGTTCTACTAATTAAATTACAACCTCGCTGCTTATCATGTATCTCATGTGTGAGGTTCAAAGGGTTTTCAATAAGCAGCAATTTGTGGTGTTAATAAAGGATAGATTACTATGAAACATTACTATCTTTGCAATCCTGATTAACACTTTTGTTCTCAGTATTCTTGCTAAATTAACAGAAGTAAAGAACAGTACGATGTAGACAGAATTATGCCTCATCCTTTGTATAAAGAATAAGCATATACTACTTTTTTAAAAAAAAAGTCTTTTTCTTTGTCTGGACTCCGCACTGATGAACAAAGAACATAAACTGAAAATGCAGTTTCGTCATCTACTACAATATCCGCCTTACTATTCAGCAGCTCAAGAAAACATCTGTAGCACAGCTTATGATTTCTGTGTTGCTGGAGCAGAATCTGCAATGGGACAGCTAATTTAATTAAAGAATTTCAAAGGGTTTATTTTACTAACTGATCAGTACCACAGTAGCTGCCCTTTTTCAGGCTTATCTCATTTCCAGATTTAGTGCTAATTATACCAGGAAATTGTACTGTGAAGAAATGCCACTGCACTCTTTAAACATGTAGTTTAATAATATCATAAACCCAGTGGAGTTACTAATGTCACGCACAGCTGTCTTGAAAATACCTGACACAATCTAATTTAGACACAATAATTAGGAAACATTTCCACTGCTCTTATTCATATCCTCATAACAGGTTTCACCTAAACATACACTGTACTGTTACTAGATTACTTTTTGCAGTTTCAAAATGGCTCAGTCCACTATAATTTATTGTTAAATAAAAAATAGGAAATTTCATATAGAGCAGCCTTGTTTATTCTTTCTGGAATATGGTTATATTGCACTAATGTGTAAGTCTATTCAAAGAGTTTTCAGGTAATTTAAATCCCCAGATTAAAATCTTCCTTGTTACTTAAATAAAAAGAAGTGAACCCTTAGAAGTACCATTAGATGCATACGAGTTTTTTTTAACCCAATCATTACTTTACCTACAAAACATGATATGCCATTCTCAACCCAATGATCTTCCCGGGACTATACCACATTTGAGGCCATTCACCCTTTATTGCATTACCTTAATGCAGGCAACAGCATGACCATTACAAAAAAAGTAGAAAAAAATAAATACAGAATAAATCAGTTTTTGTGGAGTCAGAAAAGGGACCAGGCTCAAGGTAACACATCATTCCATCACGTAGACATATCAGTCTTGCCAGACCACTTTAGCATCTTTTATACTGCAAACACCTGAAACTGTGACACCCAACAACAGTGCATTTGGGAGAAGATGTCAGGTGATAGACTTTTAGCCTGAAGTATTGTCAAGCTGAACAGGAGTGTAGTTCATCCTGGAACAGTTGCTTAGTTAGCTTTGATATTCAGGGGAACTACCCTTAAAGTTTAATGATAATGATCCAGTAACATTTTCAGTAATTTTTTTTCTATGTATACATACTTTCAATTTGTTTTGGAAAGTGTTGTTGTGACCTGCAAGTGACAGATGAGTTTATCAAGTCTGCCTATGTCTTGTGTGCTCATTCGGGTTAGTAGGGAGCTGCCTCTATTTTGTAAACTGAAACGTTTGAATTGAGAACACATTTATGTAACTAAAGGAACTGAGTCCCCTGGATCTCCACCATAAAGATGCAAGACTCCCAGGTTGTATGATTCTTTGTATCACTTTTATATTTTTCAGGCAAATAAATACAGTTTTTGTGAGAATGCTTTAAGTCAGTGTCTCTGTCTGACTGCTACGAGATACTATTCTATTCTTTCCTTGTCTAACTGTATACCCTTACCAGCACAAGGGGATGCCCTTGTGAAGCCACCTATTGCTGGTAAACAGGGCTGAAGTTAAGGTTTGAAAGTAAAGACAACCTCACTCAGTAAAATACTCTACCACCGAGATACCTAGTGTTAAATACGAAGAGCACAGCACTGTCAACGACAAGTTATTCTGCATCTAGAAAAAACCCCAGAGAATTCAGTTGATAACTTACCTTATGTTTCAATACCAATTTAAAATCAAACACACACACACACACAGAAAGTATAAATAGCATACAGCCATATATACAGTATCTCCTGTAGATCCCTTCAAGGGCTCTGTTAAGGTATGCTGGACCAGGAGGGGGCACTGCCACTAATATTATCTTCTCCTTCTCTCCCAGAAGCACTGAGAATAAGCTCTCGCCAAGGGCACCTGACTCCACTCTGTGTGGGTAGTTGACGCCAGCCATTCTGTACCTACGAAATAAAGCCATACAATTTCCAGTCTTTTCACTGAAAGAAGCTGCCACTATTCGAAACTCTGATCAGACTGCTTTACATTATTTTTACTAAGAGCCCAAAGTTAGGGCCAGTGTATCTACATACAGTAGACGGGCACTGCTTTATTTGTTGGATTGCTGTGACTAAATGGGACAACCCAGTTGGTGCCCCAAATTATCATACAACTGTCTGATATTATTTCACACAGGTACTGTATATATATATATATATATATATATATATATATATATATATATATATATATATATATATATATATATATATATATATATATATATATGTATTGTGTTGGATTCCCCAACCACAGAAGGGCCGAGGGAGTGGGAGAGTATTTTCAGGACAGTTTCTCCCCTGGACTGACAGAGAGCAGCCCACTTGGCTTCCAGCGGGTCCACAGATTATGATCATGGAAGCTAAACTCTGCTGGGGCCCATGGTCACCACCAAGGGGTGCCTGGACGCTTGCAGGGCCCTATTTGGCAAAATTTCTGCCACACCCGGAAGTGCTGCTGGAATAGGCTCGTTGGGCACCTGTAAAAGGAGCCAGTCACCACCATTCAATGGCCTGAGTTGGACGAAGCTCATTAGTAGGAGTTGAGGCGAAGGCACTGGCTGAGAGAACGGACGTGCAGTATGTACTGTGTTTCCTGTAAATAAACTGTATGCTGTGCAGCAGTTAGTGTCCTGCCTGCCTGTGTCGGGGTTAGGGCGACTGTCTATGCCCAGCGGTTCTCCAACTGTGGGGTGCGCCCCACTGGGGGGGTGCTGAAGCTGTACAAGGGGGGCATCAAATGAACAAGACATCAAAATTAATTTTTTGCATATTTATTTCAAATTTCAATTTGCAAGCATATAATCACAACGAACGCATATATATATAGTTAGGTCCATAAATATTTGGCTGCGGTGGGTTGGCACCCTGCCCAGGATTGGTTCCTGCCTTGTGCCCTGTGTTGGCTGGAATTGGCTCCAGCAGACCCCCGTGACCCTGTGTTCGGATTCAGCGGGTTAGAAAATGGATGGATGGATGGATAAATATTTGGACAGAGACAACTTTTTTTAAATTTTGGTTCTGTACATTACCACAATGAATTTTAAATTAAACAACTCGGATGCAGTTGAAGTGCAGACTTTCAGCTTTAATTCAGTGGGTTGAACAAAACGATTGCATAAAAATGTGAGGCAACTAAAGCATTTTTTTAACACACAAACAATGATTTTTAGGTTACACTATTTCCTATATTTTTTATTATGACTAGCTGTTCAGTAACCTTACAAACTGTAAGTAGAAACTGTGACTGAATCTACTGATATGAGTGCTAATTTTTCTGTACCACTTGGTGTAACTGAGGAGTGAGAAAGGCAGCTGTGTAGGATGACCGTGGTCTTTAATAATACTATTTGTTGTTTCCTGCCTGACTGATGGATTTGTATTTAATGGAAATTACTCAGATCCATATCATACCAAGAATAAGAATATCTAAAGTTGTTATTTTTCAAAAGATAAAGTGTTCTCTGATTTTCCTTCAGGTCTATCCATTTTCTTCTCTCTCTTTTTTTACATTGTGGTTAGGGTGAACCAGAATCCGTCTCTGCATCATGAAGTGTACTATCTTTAAAATAAAGATGCCCATGTCTTGAGAGTGATGCCATAGGGGAATCATTTCAGGTTTGCAAAAGACCTATCCACATGAAGGTTCCAGAAAGAACCTTAATTTAGTTAGATCCCAAGGTCCATACAGTAAATTACCATGAATAGATGGTAACTGATTTGTGAAATACCAATGGCTCATGATGTAAAAAGGATTTCTGCTTACAATTACACAATCTAATTCCAGGGTTTCTTAATCTGTCAGCGCCCTGATATGTAGCCTACCATACATAAAAGATGTCATTTTTTTCTTTAACATATTAGGAAGTTTTTCAAAGCACAAAGCACCAATTTCAAATGCAGAGAGCCCTTCTCAGAAGAAAATGAAAACACTTAATCCCCCAAAGAACCATAAAATGCCATTATAGAACCAGTATTTTTAATAGTGTACTACAGTGCCTTCAGGTTAGTTTATTGATTAGTTCCTTTTTCTATTACCTTCCTTCTTTTAAAAAGATAGATACTACCTTGAAATAGGTTACTCTAGCATAATAACCTTTATATAATGCTGGAAGACAGCTTATCTAAATGTCTATAATCTTCATCAATAAGGAAAAATCACCATACTTACTAGAGCTCTCATTGCAATTATTTCCATGAACTTATTTATGTCTCATTGGCTACAACAACCACTGCTCACATAGCTTTGAATTATAGTTAATTGGACAAAGAAACAGTAAAAATATATACAGGACAGATAACAGTGCCAAACAAAAAATTCAAAACTCAGATTGTTGAAAGGAGAGGAAGTACCACAATATCAGAAAAAGCAAAGATATGACAAAAATTAGTTTATAAACAAGAGCTCAGTTTGAACAGGTGGTGATATCAGACAGACAAATTCAAATATGGAATGTGAATAATGGAGCATAGCCCAGTCAGAAGACAGGTACAGAAGCATAAGCTTTATAACAAGCAGTTAGCACTTCATATGAATGAAAATCGTAAATTCTCTTCACTTTTGATTCTTTGACATCTCATGGGCAACTAGAATTGTCTAATTCATTTCCAGTTACTGCAAGCCTTAATGTTGACCTTTTCTTAATTTAAGTTGTTCCAAAAAAGTTATGATGTTACCTTGAATCAAGCTTTGATGTTCTGCTTGATAAAGCTTTATATTCAGACAGATTGTTCTTTTGAAATAATATAACGAAAAAGAATGTTGCTTAGATCTGCAAAATAATTATGAATAAATCAATACTATTTTTTCTCTGCAATAAGAAGCACAATATTTACATGTAGCTTATACAGTTGATATATAAGTTGATTTATTTCAGTAATTCCATTCAAAAAGTGAAACTTGTATATTAGATTCATTCATTCATTACACACAGACTGATGTATTTCAAATGTTTATTTCTTTTAATTTTGATGATTATAACTGACAACTAATGAAAGTCCCAAATTCAGTATCTCCGAAAATTAGAATATCAATTAAGACCAATGCAAAAAAAGGATTTTTAGAAATGTTGGCCAACTGAAAGGTATGAACACGAAAAGTATGAGCATGTACAGCACTCAATATTTAGCTGGGGCTCCTTTGGCCTGGATTACTGCAGCAATGCGGCGTTGCATGGAGTCGATCAGTCTGTGGCACTGCTCAGGTGTTATGAGAGCCCATGTTTCTATGTTAATTAATGTTGACTTATGTTTATTTTTTATTGTGTCTTCTATTTTTCTATTCATTTTGTAAAGCACTTTGAGCTACATTTTTTTGTATGAATATGTGCTATATAAATAAATGTTGATTGATTGATTGATTGATTGATGTTGCTCTGATAGTGGCCTTCAGCTCTTCTGAATTGTTGGGTCTGGTGTATTGCATCTTCCTCTTCACAATACCCCATAGATTTTCTATGGGGTTAAGGTCAGGCGAGTTTGCTGGCCAATCAAGAACAGGGATACCATGGTCCTTAAACCAGGTACTGGTAGTTTTGGCACTTTGTGCAAGTGCCAGGTCCTGTTGGAAAATGAAATCTGCATCTCCATAAAGTTTGTCAGCAGCAGGAAGCATGAAGTGCTCTAAAACTTCCTGGTAGATGGCTGTGTTGACCTTGGACCTCAGAAAACACAATGGACCAGCACCAGCAGATGACATGGCACCCCAAACCATCACTGACTGTGGAAACTTTACCCTGGACCTCAGGCAACGTGGATTCTGTGCCTCTCCTCTCTTCCACCAGCCTCTGGGACCTTGATTTCCAGAGGAAATACAAAATTTACTTTCATCAGAGAACATAACTTTGGACCACTCAGCAGCAGTCCAGTCCTTTTTGTCTTTAGCCCAGGCAAGACGCTTCAGACGCTGTCTCTTGTTCAGGAGTGGCTTGACACAAGGAATGCGACAGCTGAAACCCATGTCTTGCATACGTCTGTGCATGGTGGATCTTGAAGCATTGACTCCAGCTGCAGTCCACTCTTTGTGAATCTCCCCCACAGTTTTGAATGGGTTTTGTTTCACAATCCTCTCCAGGGTGCGGTTATCCCTATTGCTTGTACACTTTTTCTACCACATCTTGTCCTTCCCTTCGCCTCTCTATTAATGTGCTTGGACACAGAGCTCTGTGAACAGCCAGCCTCTTTAGCAATGACCTTTTTTGTCTTGCCCTCCTTGTGCAAGGTGTCAATGGTCGTCTTTTGAACAACTGTCAAGTCAGCAGTCTTCCCCATGATTGTGTAGCCTACAGAACTAGATTGAGAGACCATTTAAATGCTTTTGCAGGTGTTTTGAGTTAATTAGCTGATTAGAGTGTGGCACCAGATGTCTTCAATATTGAACCTTTCACAATATTCTAATTTTCCGAGATACTGAATTTGGGACTTTCATTAGTTGTCAGTTATAATCATCAAACTTAATAGAAATAAACATTTGAAATACATCAGTCTGTGTGTAATGAATGAATCTAATATACAAGTTTCACTTTTTGAATGGAATTACTGAAATAAATCAACTTTGTCATGATATTCTAATTTTATGACCGGCACCTGTGTATGTGACACAGTAGCATTAACAGTCAGACCACAGTCTTGCTCTGCCCTTTACAAGGACCCCACTAAAACTGCTGCAAAACCTTGCTCTGTATAACAAAGATTGCATAAATTGCTCCCTAATTGATCCAGATGTTTTTAATAGATTCTTAATAAATATACTGAAAAAAAATCCTAGGTAAAACATTTGCTGACTTCCTGCAGTTGACTACATACTAGATAAAAAACAGTACTATAAAGACATTAATGGCCAATTAACATGGGTGAAAAGTAACAGAAACCGTTTACAAGCATTTACTAAGGGCAAGAGGTGCATTTTGACCATTTATGAAACTGTTTCTTCAACTTCGGAATGGCTGGGAGTAGGCAGTACTAGGGGACAATACATTAACCAACCCAGGTAGTGGTCTACCATTGGGCACACACATTCACACACAAACATATGCAAGGTTAATCTATAGTTTTAGTATTTTATGAGAAGCACCTATTATCATCTTATTTGCCTTTCCGGTTGTTTGCAAGAAACATATACTGTTTGCAAGAAACAACACAGCCGGTTTGGACCAATTTTGTTGAAATTTTCGTTCTTATTCTTCAAGGAAATTTGTGTGAAAAGTTCAACTTTTATTGAGATGTCTCAAATCAAGCACACTGTGGAAGTTTTGAAATATGAAGGACGCTGATTTAAAAAGCAGGGGCAAATTGTCAAAATCATCAGCTTTAAAATGAAGAAATATTCTGTGCAGCCTCAGTTACTGATTAATCTACCCTTTACATCTACTGTGACAGAGGTTATTTCAAATCATTTATTTTTTTCTATAACACATCCAGTAGCTACTCTTGATGGCAAAAAAAAAAATCCCCAGTACAAGCTAAAGAAATTTTTAGCAGCAGAGTCAATACCAAGATGGGATAGTTGCCATCAATATCAACATACATTGTAAATCTCAATTGGGTATTTCTTTCAAAAATTCTAAGTTTAAGAAATATGAATTTAGATTAGCCATAGATCCTCCACAACCAACAACAGCAGGATGTCAATGTGCTACTCTATATACACATATACTGCTTCTGAACACTGATAATGTCAGTTGAGCTGTCTACTCAGCAACCATCTCTTTGCACGGCTCCAGCACTGCACTTCACCCCGCCACAGAGTAAATAAAGGCTGCCAACTATGCCACATGTATTGCTGTGAACTCACACCATAAGTCATCTCAGTTCTCATAATTTGCAATGTGGTAAGTGCTGAGGGCCAGTTGCAAACCAAGAAAATCTGAATTACAGCAGTCTTCAGAAGTAGTCCCTTATCAGCCTGAGCTAATAGGAGACCTCCAACCTTGACCGAGGAGATACTGCTTCTGAGCAGTGCAAGCGGACCACCTCCTGGTGATATTAGGTGAACTGTCTACTCAGCTCCCACTTCTTTGTGCAGTTCTGCCACCACAACTCATTATTCCAAATAATAACAAAAATGTGATATCACTGACTTCAATAAACTAAAAGAAGTTACAAATGATCAAACTTCCAAAACAGGTAACTTAGACACAATTGCACTTGAATGTTATGTTTACGGTCAGGATTAGTTAATAATTAAATGGCAATAACATTAACTACCACTTGAGTGTCAGACAGTGTTGTCACTGGGTGTTTTTAACAGCCAGTGGTAAAATGTTACACATATCTTCTAAAACAAACCCCCTGATGACAAAGTTTCTTGCAATGTGACAGCCATGAAATGTCTGGGTACTGGGGTCTGTTCCAGCCTGACAGCTGACACAAGATTCACAACTTCCCTGATTTGTGCATGACAGCTGAATTTGAATTCCCAGCTTCATGCTTGATAATAAAATCATACTGATGCAGTTTTAAAAAGCAGTGGGAACACTGATTTTCTGGGTGATTTGGTTTTCATTTAAAGATTGGAAAGCCAAGTTAAACTACAATGTAAGAAATTTGTGTCCCGGAAAATGACAGTGAAATTGTCTATACAAACAAAGTGCATCAGAAAGCTCTTTTCTGGTCATACCATACCTCTGTTGTGCAGGTGTAAGATGTTCACAAAAGTGATCACATTGTCTTCCTCTCACCGAAAATGAGACAGGATTGCCCCAAATTGTGCCCAGTAGAGAGTGATAACTCCATGAATGAACAGTGGAAAAGCATTTTCGCTTAAATTTCTGCCACAAGAGTGGAAAAAAGGCATAAATAATAACATTGCACTTAGCTTGTATTAACCCAAGCTTGTGATCTGCAAGAGTGGAGCAAGATGCACACAGGTAGATTACATCCTATGTAGGAGGGTCAATCTGAAGGAGACTGAAGACTGTAAATTGGTGGCAAGGGAAAGTGTAGTTAGGCAACATAGAATGGTGGTCTGTAGAATAATGTTGGAGATCAAGAAGAGAAAGAGAGTGAGGGCAGAGCCAAGGATCAAATGGTGGAAGTTGACTGCAAGGTTTGTGTTCAGGGAGGAGGTAAGATAGGCACTGGGTGGCAGTAAAAATGTTACCAGACTACTAGGCAACTATAGCAGTAGTACAGAAGTAGTAAGGATGACAGCAAGAAGGGTGCTTGGCGTGACATCTGGACAGAGGAAGGAGGAAAAGGAAACCTGGTGGTGGAATGTGCAAGTACAGGAGAGTATGCAGAGGAAGAGGTTCACAAAGAAGAAGTGGGATAGTCAGAGAGATGCAAAAAGTACACAAGAGTACAAGGTGATACGGCATAAGGTGAAGAAATGGGCAGCAAAGGCTAAAGAAAAGGTGTATTATGAGTTTTATGAGAGGTTGGACTCTAAGAAGGGAGAAAAGGACCTGCACCGATTGGCTAGACAGAAGGACCGAGCTAGGAAAGATGTGCAGCAGGTTAGGGTGATGAAGGATAAGGATGGAAACATACTCACAAGCAAGGAGAGTGTGTTGAGCAGGTGGAAAGAGTACTTTGAGAGGCTCATGAATGAAGAGAATGACAGAGAGAGAAGGTTGGATAATGTGGAGATAGTGAATCAGGAAGTGCAATGGATTATCAAGGAAGAAGTAAGGACAGCTATGAAGAGAATGAAGAATGGGACGGCCAATGGTCCAGATGACATACCAGTGGAAGCATGGAGATGTTTAGAAGAGATGATAGTAAAGTTTTTTTTACCAGATTGTTTAATGGAATCTTGGAAAGTGAGAGGATGCCTGAGGAGTGGAGAAGAAGTGTTCTGGTACTGATTTCTAAGAATAAGGAGGATGTGCAGACCTGTAGTAACTACAGGGGTATAAAATTGATAAGCCATGGCATGAAGTTATTTAAAAGAGTAGTGGAAGCTAGGTTAAGAAGGAAGGTGATGATCAGTGAGAAGCATTATGGTTTCATGCCAGGAAAGAGCACCACAGATGCAATGTTTGCTATAAGGGTGTTGATGGAGAATTATAGAGAGGGCCAGGAGGAGCTGAATTGCATCTTTGTGGAACTGGAGAAAGAATACGACAGGGTGCCTCAAGAGGAGTATGTATGAAGTTGGGAGTGGCAGAGATGCATGTAAGAGTTGTACAGGATACGTACGAGGGAAGTGTGACAGTGGTGAGGTCTGCAGTAGGAGTGATGGATGCATTCAACGTGGAGTTAGGATTACATCAGGGATCAGCTCTGAGCTGTTTCTAATTTGCAATGGTGATTGACAGGCTGACAGACGAGATTAGACAGGAGTCCCCGTGTACTATGATGTTTGCTGATGACATTGTGATAGTACAGAGTAATGGGGATTGTGGAAGAGAGGTGAAGAAGAGAGTGCAGGCAGGATGGAATGGGTGGAGAAGAGTGTCAGGAGTGATTTGTGATAGACGGTTATCAGCAAGAATGAAAGGGAAGGTCTACAGGATGGTAGTGAGACCATCTATGTTATATTGGTTGGAGACAGTGGCACTGACCAGAAAGCAGGAGACAGAGCTGGAGATGGCAGAGTTAAAGATGTTAAGATTTGCTTTGGGTGTGACGAGGATGAACAGGATTAGAAATGAGTACATTAGAGGGTCGGCTCAGGTTGGACAGTTTGGTAACAAAGTTAGAGAGGCGAGATTGCGTTGGTTTGGACATGTGCAGAGGAGAGATACTGGGTTTATTGGGAAAGGATGCTATGGATAGTGCAGCCGGGCAAGAGAAAAAGAGGAAGGCCTAAGAGAAGGTATATGGATGTGGTGAGAGAGGACATGCAGGTGATGGGTGTAACAGAGCAAGATGCAGAGGACAGGAAGATATGGAAATATATGATCTACTATGGTGACCCCTAACAGGAGCAGCCGAAAGAAGAAGAAGAAGAAGAGAAAGACACATAGTTTGTATTTAAGAATTCACTCATATAATCCACCTCAAGTTCTGCCAGGAATGCCACATTAGAAATTCGAAAGCGATTAAAGTAACTCTCAAAGCTGTCAAACTAGTTGGAGTAAGTAGAAGTTTGGCGGATGGAAGGTCAAGAAAAACACTTCAGCTGTTAATCAGCCTGTGTGGATTTTCAAGTTACCAGGTAACATTTTTTTTATAACTTTAAGATAATACTACTTATGTACAATAAATCAATGGGTGCTTAACTTGGAGTTTTGCTGGAAATCTCTGAAGGCAAAAAACATTCTCAGCCATTCTTCTGGCTTAGCCCAAGAAATAATTTTCTTACAGACTGATAAACCACAAAGATGAAAATAAATATACAATTATGCATGTATAGAACAGAGGAAAAGCAAGCAATGTAGATATACTGTAAGTAGATATAAAATATATGTAGTATATGAATGAATACCATTTATTATGTATATGAGTGCAAAACTTATCAAATGCAGAGATCACAGTAACATATTGAATACTGATTGAACTTCCCCATGTTTTACATTAATGCTGTATTTTGAAAGTTTTTGTCAAGTATAAAGACAGAAGAGGGAAAGCAAATATAGGTTAAATATTGTAAAACTTTTTAATTGTTTAATACATACTTCTCTTTCTCAACCAAAACAAAACCATTTGTCCTCTACAGAACAGACTGACAGTGTTGGGAAAGTCAGTCGTAAACATTTTGTAGAGGCTGCTATGTCCAAAATCTGATTTCACATTTTTAATGAATGCCAGATTAGTCTTAATTTCCTCACTGTTCACAGAAAATGAAGTCTGAAATAGGCTGAAGTCAAATGCCAAAAGAACAAACAGACCAAAACCCCCAAACCAACACAATATGAAAAAAGTGGCAAAATTTGCCAAAGAAACCAGGGAAAAACACTAATTTGTTTTTAGATTTCTCCATAAGTTTGGGCAATTAACAGCATTGCATCCACATCTTAAATTCTAGCAACCTGATGGCGTAATTCATCCTCACTCCTGGAATTTAGAAAGAAAATGGAAGCCTACCAAAGCAAAATAATATTAAAAAAAGAAAACAAAACTCCCCAAAAAACAGGAATTTGTCCAACATCCAACATAGTTCAAAACCTTGCCACAAAAAGGAATTATTGAAAAATTAAAGGTGAAAAAACTCAAGAAATAAAAACACTTTCAAGATTATTAGTGATGTCACTGAAAACTGCTTTGTTTTCTTTGGTGCAATCATTTTATGTTTCTAATTATATGACCACAAAATTTAGTGCTTCTGGTTTTCATAGGTTGCCACCATTTTATGTGTCTGATAACTACAGTATATTACTATACATTTTCTAGGTGCATGATGCATCTGTCATGTGACCTGTGACATCATAGCCATTATTTTTTATATTAACACAGCTTTGCAAACTTTCCGTAAGCTATTTCAGGACTTTTTTGTGGCCAAAACTGAAAGTCAAGTATGCTTTTAATAAACTGTACCTTTCTTGAAAATGTTATGACAATAAACTCTCATATCTAATGGCAATTCACTTAGTCAAACCTTCTCCAGCCAGAGATAGACATTTACCATTTCAAAATGCAAAAATGCAAAAGAATTACAATGTTTCTTCCCATCATAAGTGTTCAGCTTGGCTTTAGGACCCTCAGGTACCTATACACCGATTTACTCCAGTCAGCCACAGTATTAAGACCATTGACAGGTGAAGTGAATGGCATTGAATATCTCATTACATTGTCACCTGTGAAGGGGTGGGATATATTAGGCAGTAAGTGAACGGTCATTTCTTAAGGTTGATGTTTTGGAAGCAGAAAAAATTGAGGATCTTAGTGACAAAGGGTAAATTGTGTTTGTTAGATGACTGTCAGAGCATCTCCACAATGGCAGATCTTGTGGGGTATTCCCAGAATGCAGTGGTTTGTACCTACCAAAAGAGGTCCAAGGAATAACAACTGGTGAACTGGAAACAGAGTCATGGGCGTCCAATGCTCATTCATACATGTGGGGAGGAAAGTCCAGCTCATGTAGCACAAATTGTTGATAAATGTAATCCCAGCGATTAGAGAATGGTGTCAAAACACACAGTGCATCACAGCTTGCTGAGTATGGGACTGCAAAGCTGCAGACCAGTCAATGCTGATCCCTGTCCGCTGCCGAAAGTGCTGACAATGATCATCAAAACTGGACCATGGAGCAATGGAAGAAGGTGTTCTGGTCTGATGAATAATGATTTCTCTTAGATCACGTGGATGGCTAGGTGCATGTGTGTTGTTTACCTGGGGTAGAGATGGTAGGAGGATGCATTATGTAAAGAGGGCTTTGTGGTGGAGGCAATGTGCTGCTCTAAGCAATGATCTGCTGGGAAACCTTGGGTCCTGACACTTATGAGGATATTACTTTGACCCTGACCGCCTTCCTGGTTGCTTTGGGGGCCCGGGTAGAGGGCTTGGAAGCCCAACCCTGTAGGGACCCGTGGTCACCGCCAGGGGGCGCCCCAATGCTTTGGGGACCCTTGACCTCAGCACTTCCGCCACACCAGGAAGTGCTGGGGGGAAGAAGAAGAGGGACACCCGGAGAGCTTCCGGGGGAACAGCCGGCATTTCCGCCACACTGGGGCGTGTCCAGGGGGAAATGCCGGGAAACACCTGGAGCTCATCCAGGACCATATAAAAGGGGCTGTCTCCCTTCATTCGAGGCTGGAGTCAGGTGGAAGAAGGACGAAGTAGAGAGAGAGTGGAGGCGGCCCGAAGAAGGCAAGGTGTTGTTTGGCCAGGACTTTGGGGACTTGGGGTTTTGTGTGTGCACTGATTTTGGACTTTGTAAATAGTGTTAATAAACGTGTGGTGATTTTCAACATGTCTGCCTGTCTGTGCCCGGGCCGGGTTCACACCCATACCACATACCTGAAGATTGTCGCAGACCACAAACACCCCTTCATGGTAATGGTACTGCCTGATAGCTATGGCCTCTCAAAGCAGGATAAGGGGCCCTGCCACACTATTGTTCAGGAATGGTTTGAGGAACATGAATTTGATAGATCTGCTGATCACACCTTGGTGTCAGATACCACAGAACACCTTCAGAGGTCTTCTGGAGTCCATGCCTCAATGGGTCACTGCTGTTTTGGGGCCTACACAATATTAGGCAGGTTATTTTAATGTTATGACTGATTGGTGTACAAGATGTATCATTATATCCATGAATGCTATTGTTCTCATGATAGCTACGCCAGACTGCCATGCAGGTATTTGCTGTTTGATCTCTGCAATGTTATTGTACATCAGAAGCTCCAGTATGACTAGTATTATCTTTCCCTAGCTATGATACCTGTTAGTAACTGCCAACCAAGGAGTAAAAATTTTTCAGATTGAGTAAAACACCTAGAATGGTGTGCATATTATCACATAACTGGTGCAGGTGATATTATGAGTCTCCTCAATGACAAAATATGAGTGTGGCCTTCAAAAGGTGCTTCTCAAGCAGACCAGGATCTTCACTAGTCTGTCCAGCTGTGCTTCACCGTAACCTTACTAGGACTAATTACTGGCATTAGCCAGAGAAGACAAAAAATGGGGAAGTGGCAAAAAAAAAAAACAGTGAAAATCACCAAAAATGTAACAAAAGCTCCACAGGAAGAGGTATGACCATAAATCTCAAGCTTGTAGTAAAAAGGACAAACGAGGATTTAAAATTAAATTAAATTTACATACAAAGAATGGCTCTAAACAGAAAAAGAGGCATAAAGGAAGCCAATCTACAGTAAGTAAGTCCCAATACTGGAAGCACACATATCTCCCACACACCTTTCTGTAGTCTGTCATGCACAACACACAAACAAAGACATTGTTCCATACCCAAGATTCTGCAAGTATATTAGTTTAAATTGTGTTTCTTAATAATTGATTTAAAAATGTTCTGCTTCTGACACCACACGTACCCTCCCAGCATTTCTACACTATAAACTACAAAGTGATTCCAGTGTAAGGTGTTTATTTAGTAAGTACAATGTTCTCAGAAAACAATCAATTGTGATTATATATGGTACTGTTATTTTCAAGTGCATCTGTCAGCATTGTGCTGCTTTAGCCTAGGCAAAGAGACATATTTATAATCATCCATTTTTGAAGAGTAAAATAAACTAATTGCCTAACCCAGACAGTACACCAATAGCATGATATGAGGCATGCCTTGCAATTCATTCCTACTTAAAAAGCACAAAAGATATAACACTTGTCAAACAAAAGTATGCTGTTCATTACAATGCTCTCTCAGTCATTTCTGGCCCACAAAACGCTTATTTCTGGCTTGCTGTATTCTGCCTTTTTTTCAAAATCATCAAGGAATGAAAAAGCAGTGAAGGAAAGTCACATCCAACTTTGAATAGGCTTTGTGCACACAGAAATACATATAAAAGTGAAAAGACGGTGTTTGGCAAAGCCAGGAATAATCTTATTTCAAACAAGTTCATTTATTTAGAATCCTGTACAATTCATTTGAAGAGGAGTGGTCACTTACTGAAAACTGACTAATGAAATAAGCCAAACAGTATTCACCTACTATGTGCAGACACGGAAACAAAAAACAACAAGTCCCACAAAGGAACCCTTCTACCTTTGTATCACACCTACTCACTAAACTTTAGTTTACAAAGGTCCTACAGCAAGAATAATTACCTATGGTTAAGCTTCTATGCTGAAATGGTTTTCAACTTCAAGTCCTGCGTTTAAGCAAAAAGAAAAAAAATTCTGTAAATGTGAAAATTTCTGTTTCTAGTCAGAAACCATTTTCAGATTGCTCTGTAGGAGACAGTTAATGTGAATAAAGGCACATGGCTTTTAAATAAATGTCTTTATTAATCAAATTTGCTTTAATCAGATTTGAATTATTTATGGTCATCCAGTAAGTCAGATGTGGAGGTGGAACAAACTGCTTAATGGTTTAAAGTATGAAACCCCTTCTGCATCACCAAATTGTTTGCCAATTAAAAGACTGTATACCCTCCTTGGCTCCCAATTTATTCAAAGGTACATATAACATAACATTCTCAAATTGCTTAATCCAGCTCAGGGTCCCTTAGGGACAGAACCTAGCCTGACAGGTTAAAGGACAATGAAGGAACCAATTCTGGGGCTACGGTTCAATGTTTGGGCCACTCACATACACATCCAAACTCATAGCCATATGGCGACAATTTAGAAAGGGGATATCTTTAGGGGTGTGAAAGAAAAAAGAGAGTGCCTGGACAAAATCAAGTACAGGCATGATGAGAATACACAGACTTTACAATAACTAGGTATTTGGTCAGGCTGGGCTGCTCCAAAATGGATTATTATATAAGGTATCATTTTTAAAAAATTTAAAAAATCTATTAAAATTAAAGTAGAGCAAATTATTATATTCATAGCAATTATTTTCTTTGTGAGGCTACTGTATTCTTTCAGCTAAAGAAAAGCTTCATGCTGAGTATCTAATGACTTGCATAAACTTTGTGTCTCATGCACATTTAATTAACTAAGTTAGCAAAAATGCAGAAGGAAAAATCACGACCTTGTGGATTATTTTGGCAGTTTACTAACATGGATGACACAAATTAAATTACAGGCTCATAAATTATATTTGGCAAAAGTTCAGTGGCGATTTTCAGATATAGTGTGCAGCTTTATGTGCATGTACAAATCATTGTGAAGAAATATTTTCTGCATGAGTTATTACAGAGTTATGGCAGAACTGTGCTAAAGAAGGTTCTTCTTTTGCTTACTTTAAAAGAGATTTACGATCAACTACAGTGATTCCCATGAATAAGCACTTTTCTGAAAAATTGCTGCTTCTTCTTAATTGAAGATACAAAACAGTTGACTGCTGCAAAATGAATTGAAAAAGCTTATTTTCATATATTTAATAAGGAAAATATTGTATATTAATATAAAATTGATATATATTATAATGCTCCTTGAACAGTGATGTCCAAAGTGTCATAGCAATTTATTGGCATTATTATCTCAACTGTGGATATTATTTCCACAGTATGGAACTGTCAACAAGAGAAAAGTAAAATTCTGTATATAGAGTTATGTCAAAAAGCAAGTACTCCCCATGGAAATTGTTTTCCACATATCTGAAAAGGCAAACATTAGTTTGTCATACAAGAACAGCACCTACAGATAAAGGTGATGTACTTGAGCAAATGACACATAAAAATGACATGGTGTATTCATTCTGATAATTTAAATGAATACAAATTCACATATTTCACATGGATAAAGTACACCTCTACATTTATTACCGATTCAAATCCATAAAACTGGAAACAGGTGTTACAGATTAGGTGGCAATGATTAGAACTTCCTTAGGGAGCATAGACGTGGAACTTTATTTGAACCACAGATATCTAGTGTCTGGTGTTCTCTTTGCTATTGACCTGTGAGGTGTCATCATGTCAAGATCAAATGAGCTCTCAAATGTTCTCAGAAAGAAGGTTGTGGATGCCTATGATTCTGGCATGGGATTTAAAAAGAATCTACTATAACAAAAATAATCTACACATGACATAGGTTTCAAATGACTGCTAATTTGTTCTGGACTGGCTGGCCCAGCAAATTCTACCCAAGAGCTGACCGCTTGATACTAAAGAAGTATCCAAGAATCACAAAATGTCATCACTAGATCTACAGGTAACTCTTGCAAAAGTTGGTTTCAAAGTACATGCCATCTACAATCAGAAAGAGATTGCACAAATATGACCTGCATTTGAGGTATGCCAGGTGAAAAGCCTTTCCTGTCCAAAAAGAACATTTCAGCAAGACTACAGTTTGCCATTGAATATATTGATGATGACTAGTCCTTCTAGAATAATGTGCTCTGGAGAGATGAATTAATGTTAGAGCTCCTTGGCCAAAGTAACAGAAGACATAATAATAATAATAATAATAATAATAATAATAATAATAATAATAATAATTCATTACATTTATATAGCGCTTTTCTCACAGGGAGGAACCAGGAAGCAAACCCACAATCTTCCACAGTCTCCTTACTGCAAAGCAGCAGCACTACCACTGCGCCACCTGTGAGGACATGTTTGGCACAAACCAAAGACAACATTTCAGGAGAAGAACCTCAAGACAAACTCAAGCAAGGTGGTGGTGGAAATGTTACAGTTTGAAGTTACTTTACTGCCTCATGGACTGGGTATACTGCTTGATGTTAATGCCTCACAATTCCCATCTAAATATTACAACTCTCTGCTTCAAAGCATCAGGATTAATGAAAGGGAGATGATGGCTCCACTTTTTTTCACATCCTCCAAGGTTATTCCAGCAACTCAAAAATATGTGCTGCTTTATTTCTTAAAAGTAGTGTGTTAATCCACTATTCTGCAACAGTGATTGTATTATTTCACAGAAGTATTGTGTCACCTTGCAAAGATATTGTCTGTTGTGTTGTGTATCATTGTGCACACGTGTGCTTCAGTCATCTTGTGCCAGCTAGTAAGGAGGAGGATTAAGCATGCGGATAGTATGCAATCAAATGACAAGCTGAACAAAAGGTATTGGTATGCATTTAATTCTGTATGTGTTGAGATTGAACCTGCCCAGTTAAGTGTCACATAGTGCTAGTGATTATCACAACAGTTCTGGGAGTAAGGCAAGAATCAAACGTAGTGGATGTCTGGTCCTTAGCATAGCTAAATCGTACAGCCAATTAGAAAAGAACACACTATATTCTATCTAGTAACAGAAACCTATAAATAAAATATCTGTTTAGTTATAATCCAGTTATTTGCTATAGATAATTTGAAATTGTGCGATCAGGTGAGGCAGCTAGTGTTCATAGTGTTTCATTTTTAGGGGCTCAGATTTGGGATGGAAAAAGAAGATGGGCATTATTTACTTCACAGTACATAAAGGACTAAATGCTTATTTTTACACAGTTAAGTACACTCACTGATACCAAACAATCCACAAATACACAGAGAGAACATGCAAACCACACGCAGACTCTGGTGCTGTGAGGCAGGAATGCTAACTCTGTGATATCACTCTGCCTCTGTTAAAATATCTGTACTAAACATACTAACCTTTAACCTAATTAAAACTAAACTTATAGCAATAGTATTTTTTCAGTTCTTATTGCTTTGTTGTAACCATCTTTGCTTAGTATCTTCATCAATAGCTGTCATGTGACAATGCCAAATGTTAACAGCAGAAACAGCCAAGATCTTTCTGAAGTAATGCAAAATGTGTGTAAAATAACACTTTTGTGAAATAATTCAATAAATTACGTAAAATAACTAAATATTTTGCAAAATAATACAACAGTTTTATGAAATAACACAGTACACTTTTTTTACATGGTTGCAATAAAAGCTTCCATATTATATGCATTTCTAAACCACTGAAATTTAAATGTTGTGCCACACAGCTAAAAACACTTCTGATTTATTTGTGATATTTTACACCAAAACACTTCCATTTGGCTTCATAGCTTTCTTTACACTGGTTAATATAAATTGAAACATCTATGTCAGTCTCTGTGAATAGAGAAGGTGTATACTTTCTGTTGAAAAGATAGTGCCAAGAATCTTTAATAATTTACACATTTTTTTTCTTGTCTTAAACTTCAAAACAGCAGAGGCATGTTTTATGAAACCAAAACTAATGTTACTTCATAGTGAATGTATTTGGTAAGTTTAAAGGATATTGTTTCAGGCTTCATCTTGTGGCAGTTTGGCTACATGTATGTATCTGAGTAACATTTTTTAATTTACTGTGCAGTATGATTACAAGTTTACTTTTGATTGCAAACACAAGTTCCAGGACAAATGAATACATACATCAAGTATGTATCATATGAAGGATCTAATCCTGAATAATTTTCATTTAAAAAAATGTGGTTGTTTTATTTATGATAATTGTTATAGATGGTATTTTTAACATTCTGTTTATTGCTCTGCATTAAGTTAATTGCAATTCAGTTCAATTTATTCTTGTGCAGTGTGCTTCACTAAGTACAGATTCGGAATGCTTACACATATTTACAAGTATAATGCAACACAAGTACAAAACCATACAATAAGGCATGTACATGTCCATGAACACAGATATAATGGCAAATAAGCATAAGAAAAACAAAGCACAACAACATAAACATAACAAAAATATGTCAGTATCAATTACCATCAACATACAGATTGTGAAATGGTCAGCTGACAGTAGAGGAAAGATAAAAAAATATTGACTTAACAGAGTAGTCTTTTAATTTAGTCTTCTTAACCTATTTTATTGTCTTACTATATATCTTGTGGTTGAATGCATTGCTGTTTTCAGGTGTCAAAAAGATTAATAGTAGACCAGAAAAGTTAGCTAAGCACTGCACTTAAAAATTGTAATTTTATTATCTAAAGAAAGAACAGTCGGGGAGGCAGGATCTCACTGTAGTATCACTGCTGCTTCACAGGAAGGAGACCAGGATTCATGTACCAGGTCCTCCCTGCGTGGGAGTTCTCCCCGTGTCTTAAGTGGATTTCTTTTGGTGCTCTGGTTTTCTCCCACAGTCAGAAGACATACTGGTTATGCAGATTGGTGATTCTAAATTGGCTCGTGTGTGTGTGTGTGTGTGTGTTTGTGCATTCACCATGCAGTGGACTAGCATCCTATTCAGGGTTAACTCCTTTTTTGCAACCAATGTTAGCTGGGAAAGACCCCAGCATCCCCTGTGACCCTGTTCAGGACTTTGAGCTTTGAGCTACATCATATGTATGAAAATGTACTACATATATAAATTTTGTTGTAAGTGGTTTAGAAAATGACATGACATGACAAAAAGTCAATAAGAGATTCAGAAACAATGTATGCAACAAGATAAACCATCAATACATGACTGCAGCACATACTGTGACTGTGTCATTAATGTCTTACAATACAATGTCCTGTTTTTGGCTGTTTACAATTTGTCACAATAGAACTTCTGTATTCAACATTTAGGAGGCAAACGACAAGGACACCTTAAGGGGTGTGTTTCAAGAAACAACAATCTATTCTTTATCTGAATGGTTATGGTATTGTTTGATTTTTGGGATTGTCATGAATTATTCATTACAAATGCCATTTTCAAAAATGTTGCTAAGTGCATCTGTCACGAAAGAACATTAGGTCGATGGTCATTGAATGACAATGCAATGCGATGGGTATTTGACAGTAAAGAGAGGTAGTCACCAGGGGCCTCATGCATAACGCCGTGCATAGAATTAGCACTATAACATGACGTAAGCACAAAAGCAGAAATGTACTTACGCACAAAAAAATCCAGATGCATAAATCTGTGCATTCGCCAACTTCCACGTTCTTCCGCTACATAAATCCCGGTCAGCATGGAAATTAACGCATGTGCACGTGTCTGCTGCCCCACCTCAACTCCTCCCAGAATTACACCTCTTTGAATATGCAAATCAATATAAATAGCCCTTAAGCTCAGTGTTCTGTGAAAAGGCAATGGCAAAAGTACAAGGAAAAATAGGAGAATTTCAGTGAAAAACCAAGTGGAGGCAAAGATGAACTTACTATTTGTTGGCTTAAACAGTGGTATAAACAACAAAAGGAAGATGATCGAGTGACATAGTATGTCGGAGAAACTTGAAAGTTCAAGTTCACAAAGTTGCACAGTGCCAGAAATAAAAAAAGAAGTTGTCACTTCTTATAATGGACTGTGTTTCTGGAGGTCCAGGACTAAATTTCAGCTTTGTATGGATGAAGTTTGCACTTTCAAGTGTGTGAGTGTGTGTCTTTTCAGCAATTTGTGTAAACCCAACCCCCCCGCCACCCCCGCCTCCGTGAATGGACAGACAGAGTTGTTGCCACTTTTATAGTCTCATCATCCACATGCCAAAAATGGGCTAAGCCAGTCTGAAAATGGATGGATAGATATTATATATCATGAATGAAATCACGTGTATATTCTTGAGGATTTTGGTACATTGATTAACTTGTAATTAAAGTAACCTTACAGAATAATTTAAGCTAAAGTATATGAAAACGGAGGCATTAATAGCAGGTGTAATGTTTTCTAGTTTAATAAATTGGAATAAATATGCTGCAACAACAACTGCAAGCATATGAAACAGTATTGAATGAATGCTAATTTCTTCTTTCATTTTTTTTTTTCCTCTTGGCAAGAAAATTTTGCCTAAGGGTATAACATCAGAGTACAAAGTGTTTAATTTATGCAGGGTTTTTTTCCACTTTTTTCCTCACAGTAATCAGAACATTCATTTAAAAAAAGAAATAAACATCAAAATAGAAATACATTCTTGTACAAAAAAGTAATATATGTATTATGTCGGGGTGGCACAGTAGCGCAGTGGGTAGTGCTGCTGCCTCGCAGTATGGAGACCCAGGTTCGTTTCTCGGGTCCTCCCTGCGTAGAGTTTGCATGTTCTCCCTGTGTCTGCGTGGGTTTCCTTTGGGTGCTCTGGTTTCCTCCCACAGTCCAAAGACATGAAGGTTAGGTGCATTGGCGATCCTAAATTGTGCTTGGTGTGTGGGTGTGTGTGCGCCCTGCAGTGGGCTGGCACCCTGCCAGGAGTTTGTTTCCTGCCTTGCACCCTGTGCTGGCTGGGATTGGCTCCAGCAGACCCCCGTGACCCTGTAGTTAGGATATAGTGGGTTGGATAATGGATGGATTTTGTATCTGTTTAGCCCAGAGATAATGCCAGTAGCTTGCTGTGGATATAAAATACAAGTGATGGTGTAAATGAAGAGGATCAATTTACAAAGTGGGTTGTATCATTATTATCTGACAGGCTCACACCTAGACATATTCAAGATAGCAGCAAAAAACTTCTTTTTTATGAAACATAGGTAAGAACTGTAACCAATGAAAGCACTCTGTAGAAAAAAGTGGCATTGCACTCTTTTCTGTAGCATGGCACACCAGACATGCAACTGCAAGCCAGAATTGTACATACTTTCAAGCCTTCATTGATAATTAAAAGTCACTTCAACCAAAGTAAGAGTTTCACAGATGTTGAAACCAATATTCTCTTTGGAATACACAGTTTAGGTATCCATCTGATAAAACCGCATTAATCACAGTTGAATATCTTGTGCCATTTACTCTTATAGCCAGTAAATGGTCATAGATCTGTTTTGAGAAGCACTAATGGACAAAATATGGCACCCAAGAAACAAATGGGGAAAATGTCCGTATCTTCCTTTAAAACTCAGTGTTAGCATTGGCTCTGTGCTTAACTTCTGCTCTATAAAAGGATCCAAATTGCATAGGTTGTGGCCATAACAAAAGTGTAGCAACCCTTCAACTCCAAACTGTATCCTAGTGATGAACCATAAGACTATCTGTGACCGATTTGGACATGGAGTCCAGCCTTTGTAAGGCACCATGATGTACACTAGAAACATGCCCTTCTCAGTGGAGACAACACTGATTGATTACTGACTATTAGCAGACATATTTTATAATAACGAATGAAGGCTGCTGCATGTGAAACCTCAAAGACTGCAACTGTAGTATAGCCAGCAACCATAATGTATGACCAAAGCCATGAGAAAGTGAGAAAAGCATTCAGACAAAAAAAGACAAAGCAAGCCCAGAATTCTCCCATGTGTGCCAGAGAAAAATTCTCCACAGAAACATGAGAACCAAGAGTCATCTCCCTTGAGTCAACAGGAATAAAAAAAAGAAAGTACGCTGCTTAAACTTTTATCCAGCACTAGCTGTGCTATCTGTCTAAGTTGGGTCAAAATCTGAGTAA
This sequence comes from Polypterus senegalus, assembly GCF_016835505.1. Lineage (NCBI taxonomy): Eukaryota > Metazoa > Chordata > Cladistia > Polypteriformes > Polypteridae > Polypterus > Polypterus senegalus. Next base: position 120,211,512 of record NC_053161.1, on the reverse strand, counting down.
TCAACGTAGAGCTCATGTAACATGTATGTCTCTGTTATATGCCATTTCTTATGGGGTTCGTAAAAGCAGTGTTAATGTCGTGATGCACCATCTATTGGAATGAAAAATGAAAAATGTTTGTGATTCACCTTCCAGGGACATGGCAACTAGATAAACAGAGAGACAGACACTCATTTTTGTTATGATTGCCACCTTCACATGGGAATAGTCTTACAGTTACTTTGATGACACTCCCATCATTCAGCAGGAGATTGTAATTGTTGGCATAATCAGTGCTGCAATATTTAGGCCATCACCAAAGATTCCATTTTATCCAAGGTCTGGATTCAAAGGGCATTTTGTGTGGTTATTTTCGCTAGGTGCTTCCTGGTTGCTGAATCTCTGCTTGTTAGTATTTAGGGACATTTTGAGTTTCGACTAGCACATTTTTTTAACCACATCTTACTCCCTCCGGTCCTTCCCATAAAAGTTTATGTGTCTAAATGAGAATAGTATCACTGTATCTATTTCCTGTTATTGGCGTTACCATCTCTCTATTATAAATAAAATCTTGGGAGGGAGATTAGGGAGACGAGACGTGATCTTCTCAGAAGACAATATGATGTCCTGCGAGAGACACTTTAACGTCATGCGAGACAAGGCAATGAGACAACATTTAAAACAAGTTCATGGAGATCTAACCTAGCAGTTGTTGGAATGTTTTTGGCAGACACACTTCATGTGCTCCCAGCTCTTAAAATAATGCTGGAAACAAAATATATTAATGAGAAACTGATCCAAGCACATTCAATTAAAGGACACACAAATGGGAGAAAACATGATGAATTGGCACCCTGATCAAGGTGGGCATTGACATGGAAAAGCAGGCAGGAAAAATGAAGCACAAAAAGTAAAGTATTTGGGTGGGAGTTGAACTGAATTTAGTTTTGCTGAGTTTGACTTTAGTGTATGAAATGTTACTTGTGTTTAATAAATTCAATTAAAAATAAAAAAAAAGTATTTTATTCATTGTGGCCTGCAGGGGCACTCCAGCCACTCAACACAAGCAGACACAGGCACAAGGTCAGTACAAGCACAGGATTTTATTTTTTTATTCAGCTGTGGGAAACTCTTAAGCAAGTGTTTCCCACCAGACTTCAACCACAGTTACAAAGCACAGTATTAAAGCACCAAGCACTTTGTCTTTTCTTCCTCTTGCTTCTTCTCTCTGTCTCTGTTCTTCCACCTCTACTCCTCCATCAGCAAGCTTTATGTCTTTCCCTCCCTACTCCAGCTCCTGGAGCAGTGGCAGGGGACTTCTCTTATCCTGCACCTGGTAGTACTTCCAGTGGCCTGTTAGTGTGGTCCGGAAGTACTTCCAGGTAAGGCAGAAGCCCGATGGAGTAAGGCTCCACTGGATTTGCAGCACCCAACAGGGCTGTGCCAAACTCCCATGTTACCCTAAGGGAGTTTGAGGCACCGCTGCACCCCAGGTCCTTTCATTACATAGGCTTCCTGGGTAGGTAAGGGCCCTGGCTGTCTGCCACAGCATCTAAATAAATGATCAATATATCTGAAATGCTGCACTGAGTGGGCCACAAGAAATGCACAGTATACTATAGGTCACTTTCTAATATTATGCAACAATGATTTAGCTCAGACACTCTTTTTCAAAAGAAAGATCATATGAGTCAATTATCTGATGTTGTTTTTCTTGTACTTAATGCTTCTATCAAGATTCATTTCATATTAATTGCTTATTATTACAAGTATTTTTAATACTATTACAAATGAAATAAACAAATCAAGACTGTAGGTATTTTGCATTTTCAAATTGGGTGAAAAAAATGCATGTCTTGACAGAAGCAAATATGTTGCATTTCTGTGGCCTAATACCTGGTATAACATTACTTCAATGTAATGCATCTGATTAATAATGTCTCCATCCATCCATCCATTTGGAGAAAGTACAAAAAAGAGTGACTGAACTGATTGCATCACTGTACAGTATGAGCTAAGAGGAAAGACAAAACAAGCTGAACCTTTTCAGTTGAAACAAACAGTCATTAGAAGGTCAAACTTTGTTTGAAACGATCAGTTTTTGTTGAGATATCTCGAATAAAGCGCACTGGGCAAAGTTTTGAAAATTTAAAGACGTTGATTTAAAAAGCATTGGCAAACTTTCAAAATCATCTATCTACCTTAAAATAGAGAAGTATTATGTGCAACCCCAGTTATTGATTAACTTGTCCATCAAATCTACCTTGAGAGTGTTTATTTCCAATTGTATATTTTTTTAGTTTTGCCTGTCCAGTAGCTACTCTTGATAGCAAAACAAATCCCAAATACAAGTTAGATACATTTTTGGCAACAGAGTTATTCACATGGTGGGAAACTTGCTATCAATGTCAACACAGACTATAAATCTCCCCAGTGTATTTTTTTCAAAACATCTATGTTTAAAACTATGAAATTTGAATTAGACCATAGATCCTCCACAAGCAACAACTAACACATGGATGCCAATCTGTGCTATTTTTCCGCCACCTGATTTAGATTCTTGTGTCTATGAATGTACTTCAGCTACTACGTGCCTATCTGAAAACAGTTTTTAACTACATAACATTGCAAAATGTTTTCAAACACTTCTACTAATACATTCTGTTATTGCTCTCATTTTTGAATATGGTTCATATATCACCGTGGACTCATACCACAAGCCATCTCAGTTCACAGATTTGTATTGTGGTAACTACCAGTGGCTAGCCTGTGAACCTGCAACATCTGATTACAGAAGCAGTCTCTTATTAGCCTGAGCCAAGAGGAGACTTCCAGCTTTCTGAATACTGTGAACAGATTGCTTCTTGGTGATGCCAGCTGAGCTGTCTACTCAGCCATCATCTCATCATGCAGCTCCACCACTGTTCTCCACTGCACCACAGAGTAAAGACTGTGAACTACACCAAGTGTATTGCTGTGAACTCACACCATGAGTCATCCTATTATCAGATTTGCACTATAGTAACTGCTGGTGGCCAGTCACAAGCCCAGAATATCTGAATTACAGGAGCCTTCAGAAGCAGGCCCTTATCAGCCTGGGCTAATAGGAGACTTCCAACCTTGGCTGAGGAGATACTGTTTCTGAACACTGTGAGTGGAAGGAACACTTCCTGGTGATGGCAGCTGAGCTATTGTCTCAGCCACCACTCTTCTGTACAGCTCTGCTGCCACAGCTCATTACAAATAATAATAAAAATGTGGGATCACTGCCTAAACAAAAAAACAGAAATTAAAAATGCTCAAACTTCCAAAACAGGTATCTAATTCTAGGCAAAAGACTGTAATAGTTAACTAAGGAGGACAGTGTGACCTTTTATTGATGACTTTGTTATGTGGTGTTAACTTTCCTTTTTACAACTAAGTATACTAAAAATAAAACATATTTTATGTATTTTAGACCAAACCTGTCTGCTTAACTCGCAATAATATAGAGCAGGGCTATTCAATTGGTGGCCCGCGGGCCAAATGCGGCCCAGAATCAACCTCCGAGTGGCCCGGCCCGTGGTTCCGCCCATAGATAATAAATTAATATACTTTGTATATTATTCATAAATTGTTATTTAATATAAATATATATATTATATTAATATAAATATATAGTATATTAATATAAATATAAAGTATTTATTATGTCTATGGTCCCCCAAAACGCGCATTCCTACGTAAATTACGTAGCCTGCAACACGCAAACAATGCAGAGCGTGCGATAGTAGCTTAGATTACTATCAATATGTCTTTCTCAACACTGAAACGTAAAATTGCCAATGAAAACCGTAAGTTTAACCCTGCCTGGACTGACAAATACTTGTTTATATTTCCGCCACATCCAAACGCCAAACCAATGTGTTTAATTTGTAATGAGTGCGTTGGAGTATTTAAAGATTACAATGTGCGGAGGCATCATGTTGAGAAACACCACACTTTTCGCACCAATTTTCTAGAGGGATCTCAAGAGAGGGCTGCAAAAGTGCAGAGTTTGATTGCATCTTACAACCGGAGCAGTACTACCATGGTGCGGTCATTCACAGCCCAAGAGAGAGCTACTGCAGCATCCCTTCGTGTTTCCTGGATACTGGCAAAAAAGAAAAGGCCATTCACAGACTCTGAAACCGTGAAGGACTGTATGCTGGCTGTCGTGGATGAGGTGATAAATGACGATAAAATTAAAATGAGCGTGGTATCTGCTATAAAAAACGTGCCCCTGTCAGATACTTCAAACATTCGTAGGGTTGAAATTCTTGCTGCAGATGTGTATGAAACACTGTTAGGAGACCCGATGAAAGCTGATACTATGTCTATAGCAGTAGATGAGTCCACAGACAAAACTGATACTGCTCAGTTGTGCATATATGTCCGTTTTTTTGATGGCAAATGCTTCCGAGAGGAGCTGCTCGCCTACTGCCGTTAGAAGGACACACAACTGGCGATATAGTCTTTGGGAAAATTTCCGCCTTTTTAAAGACAGTGGTCTGGATATGAAGCGTGTGTGCATGCTTGTGACAGATGGGGCTCCGTTCATGACAGGGAAAGTGAATGGTTTGGCAGCACGTTGGTCCGCTGTTGCACCTCAGTTGATCTCCTTACACTGCATTGTGCATCAGGCGGTGTTGTGCACAAAACTAAGCGGGGCACTCAAAATGACAATGTTATGGCTATAATTCATTTTATTCACTCCACATCAAGCCTCCAACACCGCTTATTCCGCATGCTGCTGTCAGAAATGTCTGCTGAGCACCACGACCTTCTTTTGCATAATGACGTGAGGTGGCTGTCCAAAGGCAAAGCACTGGAGCGTTTCTGCGGTCTCAGAGAAGAGATCATAACTTTCCTCCGCGGCAGCAAGCAAAAACAGGCAGAAACGCACTTGAGTCGCATACTGGACGACAACTTCATGGCCCATGCCTGCTTTCTGAGCGACATATTCAAACGCCTGAACGATCTCAATTTGGGACTTCAAGGCAGAGACAAAACTGTCATCGACCTTGTGGAACAGATGCGCGCATTCCAAGTTAAACTGGACCTTTTCGCAAATGATTTGAGCACAGGCGAATGCTGCATTTTCCGACACTCGCAAATGCATCTCACCCGCACAAATCACGGATGTGATGACAGATTTCATTGCGATGTTGAAAAATAACTTTGCTGGTTGATTGGATGGACTTGATCTGCCCACAGAGTTGGCCGTTTTTGTCAGAGACCCGTTCACTGTTGCAATAGAAGGGGACTTATCCGCCAGAGCTAAGAAACTGGTCCCTTCCATTGACGAGGGGAAATTCACACTCGAACTTGTTGACATGCAGTCATCTGTAACCATGGCACAGGAGCTTTCCACTAACAGGCCTGCAATGTTTTGGACTGATGTCAACGCACATCAGTTCCCTAACATTAAGAAAGTAGCGATCGTCATGCTCAGTATGTTTGGATCAACATATACATGTGAGTCAAGTTTTCACACATGAACTCCATAAAAGCAAACTCGTTGCTCCCTGACTGACCATACTCTCCACCAATGCCTTGAATTGCATTGACAACTTACGAGCCTAAAGTCACTGCTCTCGTTCAAAACAAAAAATGTCACTTCTCCCACTAAGTCAGCAGGGTAACTGTAGCCTACAATACATCAATATAATGTGGGATGCGTAACAGAGGCATGCCTAATCACACATGGTGATTTAAAATATGTTCCCTCAGTGTTGTTATAGTTGTGAATACTGTGCACTTTTTATTTTATGCACTTTGAGATGTTCCTGGGTCAAATGTGTGCAAGTTGTTTATTTTGTTTCAAAAGGAAACAATGTTATTTATAATAGCCTACTACTGTGCACTATTTTGTTTTATGCACTTTGTGATCAGATAGGTCAGATATGTAGCCTAGGTCAGTTTTTTTCTTTTGTAAGTGGAAAAATAGGGGCTACCTCAGATTCTGTTAATTCAGCTCTTTTTGTATGCACCTTTTGCTCTGCAAACTGACCAAAGTTAAAAGAGAAACAACGAATAAACCTTATGTTTTTCAATAAATTTGTTTGTGTTGGTTTTAAAAATTGTCATTACGAGCTGCTTTGCCGCTAAAATGACTGGCCCAGCTTACCTTCTTTGTTTGGCAATCTGGCCCAACTGAATTTGTAATTGAGTAGCCCTGATATAGAGTATAATCAGACCTTGGAGTTGGTAAGACTATATATATATATATATATATACACAACGCTAATAACATAACAGGCTTACATTTATATAGTACAAAGATATAATCAGTAAGAAAAAACTGTAAAGGATGCTCTTAACTAAGATGGTTTATAAATAGACCAATCTTTATAAACATTTCTGTCTTTTTTCAAATATGTTTTCACATTAGCCTTTTTTGTGAAGAACATTTAACATTTTTAAAGAGCATTGTGAAGAATGATATTGAAATTATTGGTCAGCAGTAGTCATCTTTCTCTTACTTTGTTTCTTATTTGCATTGATTTATTTTACTGACTTTAGTTGTGTTTGAAAAAAATCTGTTGTAGAATCAGACCGTTTGACAAAAAGAACATTTGAATGAATGTTAGCCCATGCTTCTCACTATTCATAGAAAAGGCCACTCATCTAAAATATCATAAATATCGTGTCATCTTAAAATTTCATGATGTCGTCCCGAGTTACAAAGCGAGTGGAGACCACCAAACAGATGTACTGTACTACTCTGAAAAGCAGCAATCAGCTACAATTCTAGTTTAGTAGTAACTATGCTCAATATAGAAACTCGAAGAGTCCCATTTTCAAGTGATTTAGTCTAAATTACTGGGAAGGGACGAATGCCTAATCACTTGAGTTCAGCAGAGTTTTATTTCAAAGCCAAGAATGAAGAGGGTCTTCATAGTAAATTGCCCATTTTGTCTGTAGTTTTTCATTAATATTTTAAGTTTTGCTCTTTCAACTGAGTTTTGTTATTATTCATCATTCATCATCACTCTCCATTATTGTACATTATGTGTGTTTTTATTAAGTTTCAAGAGATCAGTTCAATTTCTTAAAATAAATTACTTCAATACAATTATTTATATACTTGGGACACATTTCATAAAGTGCATAGTTCCTAGGTGAAAGCTGAGCAGCACTGCTACCACTGGCCTGGTCGCACTGACTGCATGTCCTTTGCATGATCCGTACGTGTTTCTGTGGGTTTTTCTGATATTTTCCATTTTTTCCTTCCACATATCAAAGATGTGCCTGTTAGGGTAAACTGGACTCAAACCTTTCCTTGCAATAGACTGCTATGGCTGTTCCTGCCTTAAGTCAGGTAGGCTCCAGGCCCTGCATCCTGAATAGAATTAAGTAGGTTCAGTAATTGATAATTGAAATAATGGATGTCATATAGAAAAAAATGAAACCTTTGAAGTTTGACTGAGGTAGAAACTAAGGAATTAAGCAAAATCACAACAAAGTAATAGTAAGTTTTACAAGTATAATCCAAATGTACATAGATGAGTGTGTGTGTAGTTTCCTCCCACATCCCAAAGACGTGCAAGTTAGTTTAATACTAGAATTACCAGAGCCTACGAAAAAACTTATAGATCCGTTCCACCTTAAAATGCTTCGTACCTTTCCGTCAGCGTCTTTTGTCTTCTAAATGTGTGGAAAAGCAGCAAACAGCAAGCAGTCTGCTATCACATCCCCCCACCCCGCACAGTTGTCTCAGCTCAAGTCTGTTTACCTGTGAGTTGTATAGAGTGAGAAGTCAAGCAAAATGACATCTTTTATAAATACTATATCGTTATCTGGAACACATGCATTTCATGTGTGTTCCATGTCTACAACATTCTATGTAAACACATAGTTAAAACAGAAACGTATTTCATGTTTTGGTAATAATTGACAAAATGTAGACATGAAGTATATAATGTGTAAAGCCTGAATTCCAAATATCAAAGAAACACTTTCACAAAAGGTACAAATACAACAGAATAAATGCGCGTTTATTCAAAAATATAACTGCAGAAAAACAACCCGCGTTTACCTGTGACATTGATACACACTTGCAGTGACAGCTTCGGTGGTGCAACAGTATCAGCTGCAGACTTGTAATCAAAGCTTCATGGGTTCAAACCCAGGCAAGTCAGTTTTTAGAACTGAGCTGCTCTTATTCTTACTATTTTAGGATAAAAACATACATTTGATTCCAGCCGGTGTGATTTATGATACTTGCAAAGGTTAGCTTTGTTTTTTTTTCTCTGTTATTCTCTCAGCTGCGTTCACGATCCTAACTCCCCCTACCCCGACATTTGACACTGCTGTTTTCACATACACGTGCTATAACAGAGGTACACTCAACTCATGCTGACGATTCTACATCGGATCAAGAATGCACTTTTGCCATCGCTGTACTTTGTATATGTACATGGGAAGCTCTGCACTCGTGACTTTATGCTGTAGATCTGGCTCTTACATACAAAGGGTGGTGCATGTGCCCAAAACATTAAAATTTATGTTACTTACATAAAAGCCAGATCTAATGTTATTTATCTATTTACCTTGAGTTATTTACTTACATGACGAGGGTTCTACATCGGATCAAGAAGGCACTTTTGCCATCGCTGTACTTTGTATATGTACATGGGAAGCTCTGCACTCGTGACTTTACGCTGTAGGAAGTAAGTAAATAAATAAAGGTAAATAACATTTGATTCTTACATACAACAGACGGTGCATGTGCCCAAAACATTAACATTTATATGTTACTTACATAAAAGCCAGATCTACATCGGATCTAGCTTTTATGTAAGTAACATATAAATGTTAATGTTTTGGGCACATGCACCGTCCTTTGCATGTAAAAGCCAGATCTACAGAGTAAAGTCACGAGTGCAGAGCTTCCCATGTACATATACAAAGTACAGCGATGGCAAAAGTGCATTCTTGATCCAATGTAGAATCGTCAGCATGAGTTGAGTTGAGTATGAGTTCTGTTATAGCACGTGTATGTGAAAAAAGCAGTGTCAAATGCGTGGGGGTGGAGTTGAGATCATGAATGCGGCTGAGAGAATAACAGAAAAAAAAAACAAAGCTAACCTTTACAAGTATCATATATCACACCAGCTGTTACAGACTGGAATCAAATGTATGTTTTTATTCTAAAATAGTAAGAATAAGAGCAGCTCAGTTCTCAAAACGGACTCGCCCAGGATTGAACCCGTGAAACTTTGATTACAAGTCAGCAGCTGATACCGCTGCGCGACCGAAGCTGTTGTAGCAATTGCGTGTCAATGTCACAGGTAAACGCGGGTTGTTTTTCTGCAGTTATATTTTTGAATAAAAGCACATTTGTTCTGTTATATTTGTACCTTTTTCAGGAATTCAGGCTTCACACATTATATACTTCATGTCTACATTTTGTCAATTATTACCAAAACATGAAAAACATTTCTATTTTAATGATGCGTTTACATAGAATGTTGTAGACACAGAACACAAATGAAATGCATGTGTTCCAAATAATGATATAGTATTAATAAAAGGTGTCCTTTTGCCTGACTTCTCACTATATACAACTCTAAGCAACTGGCACGCAGGTAAACAGACTTGAGCTGAGACAACTGTGCGGGGTGGGGGGATGTGATAGTAGGCTGCTTGCTGTTTGCTGCTTACCCACACATTTAGAAGACAAAACACGCTAACGGAGAGGTGCGAAGAGTTTTAAGGTGGGACGGATCTACAAGTTTTTTCGTACGCTCTGGTAATTCTAGTGTTAAGAGAAGACACTAAATTAACAGAGTGTGAATATGTGTGCCCTGTGATGCACTACTATTCCTACCAAATGCACAATGCCCGCTGAGGTTCTCATTTGGAATAAATATGTACCAGTTCATTGTATGATGTATTCATACAAACACTAACACTACCTCACATCATGCCAATTCTGAAATACCATGACCATCATTTAGTAAACTTCCAACAAAAAATAAACAACATAACACTCTCAAACCAGCTTAATCCAATTCAATATGAAGATGTCTAAGTCTAAGTCCCAGCAGCATAAGCTATAAGGTAGATGGTGCCACTAACACACACTCACACTCTGTGGGGCTAGTTTACAGTCACCAACTAATCTAACATGTACATTTTTGGATTGTGGGATGAAAACTTTGTTACCCAAAAGTAAAACTTGCACAAATATGGTGAAAACATGTAAATTTGACACAGATTGTGACCTGACTCAGTTCTGGTAAAGCCATGACAGAGCTGTTAAGCACTGTGCCGCTATGCTGCCTTATGATGTTATACTGTATTTGTAACTGCATAATATACGTGAAATGTAATGACTGTAGAATCAAAATAAGATAACTTGTTTAACTGAAATTGATTCATATAAACCAAGTTAATTGCATACTGTGAAGTAAACATCATGAAAACTCAGGTTTTGGATCTCAGATCTTACCTTCCCCATTTAGTCCTCAGCAGTCCTTTATCATCTTAGTGCTGAAAGTCTGACAAGTCTGCACAGAAACAAGAAAAAAGCAGTAGTTAAAAGCTAATTTACAGTAAAATTGCAAGAATGACCTCTGAAATCTGGACAGCCATTAAAGCTGCCTGAAAAATCAAAATGTACTTTAACAACATTACTTTCAATTTATGGTTTAGTTTGAACAAGACACTCCAGTGTCTTGTGCTGCTACATTCAGGGTGCCATTAATGGAATCTTCTAGAAGAGCACTGGGTATTTGAAGTCAAACTAATTTTCCTGGAGTGATTACCTCCGGTTCTGTTTCTTGACTGGTTCATTCAAAAATCATTTTTCAAACTCAACTTGCTTCCCTCACTTACCTTTTCTATTTTTTTTTATTGTCAGCAGAAATATCTTTGCCATTGTAATGCATTAGGGAGTACCAAATTAGAGGATGTGCACAAGAGAATTAAATTTCAGACGCCACACTGGAAGCAGGAAGAAATCATTTATATACATATTAAAAAAATGAATGCCTCACACAGTGGCTCCCAGCATCAGTCCTCTGACACATCCCACCATGCACTACAGTATTTCTGCTTACTGTATATAAACAATAAAGCATCAAATCTCAAAATAAAGAATAGAGGAGAAATAATAAATGAGAAGGTGTAGGTAAAACAGTAACAGCAGATTATCATTTTAAAATGTGTATTGATTTGTTTACTTTATTGCAATGCGCTGACCAATGTTCATTCCTGTCTTGGATATTTTCAGCATGATGATGACCTGGATGACAATATGAAATTTCAGTGAGTACACATACACTTGATTTGTCACTGTATCTTCTTATTAAACTAATATGCTGATGAATATAAGATTTAAATGATAAGTCATTGATTTGTATTGAACTGAAATACGCTTACTGCCTACTTCAGTGTCTTGGTGATCTTCTTGAACACCAACAAAAAGACTACTTGTGGGGAATTTGGGTTGAACACAGTAAGTGCTTTGCCATCAAATTCAACACCTGGTTGCCGTTTGTGCCCAACATGCCTTGTTGTGTTCTCCCTTCGCCTAAAGAGTTTTTCTGTGAGTTGTTAGTGTTCCCCCAACAATAACAAAGATGTAGAAGTTACGTTAATTGGCAATTTAGAATTGGCCTCATGTAATCAGGAGTGTCTGTGTATGTGTGTGAGTGTGTGTACTCTTCATTGAAATGCCACCCTATTCAAAGTTGATTTGTACCATTAGCTGCTGGGGTAAGCAACCCTGAATTAATTTATGTGACTTTCAGAATTTTATGTCACACTACTTCTTGAGAGATCTACAATTCAACTAATGTTGCTCACCAGTATTTCAGCTCTTTTCATCAGTTATTGCAATTCACAAAAAGACAAAGACAACTGAACACACTGATTTCAAGCCAAGTGCACTATGTCACCCTGATAGCACGAGATCACATTGGTTGTATGTTGAGTATGATGTATCATGAGTTAGACTCTATAAGTGGAACAAGAGGAGATGCAATGTTAAAACTTCTAAAAAGAATGTAAAAAAATATGTAAAATCTGGTTCCCTTGGCCGTATCTCTATATATATAAAATCCAATGTCTATCTGTCTGTCCGTCCGTTTTTCACATTTTCACAAGAGAACTACTTATTGTATTTAGATCTGTTTTTTTTCCTATAATTTGCTTGAACATTCTGGCTGATTTTGCGACTTCTCTCATAACGCTAAGTATTATAGTTCGGTTGCAGCACCGATTTACTCATGCAAATCCAAGAGACAGGCTGCAGGCCAAGGGGAGGGGGAGGTGGGACCTCAGGATTAGGGAGCCAGGCGGGGATATCTTCCCTCAAGTGCCAGCCTCTATTCGTGTTGCTCTATCTCTCGCCATGTGTTGGAGCGTTCCTTGCTTAGCTAGTGATACCTGTTTGTTCAGCAGACATTATCATCTACAGATTGTTAAAGAAAAATGTTTGATGTTTTTGAGAGAGAGAGATCACAGCTACATGTGTTTTAGAGGGTACCTGCTCATTAGCAGAGATATCACGGTCACAAGCTTTTTTCTCAATGCGGGGGACACTCTTCACTGCTGGACAGGGAAACAAGGTATGTTGCACTGGAATGAGAGGCTTCGGCGATCAAATGGGCAATTATTCAGCTAAGGCATTACCTCGTAGGTCATAAGTTTACCCTGGTTACTGATCATGCTGCTTTACAGTTGATGCACAAGAAGTCTAACCTGTTGAGTTACATGGTGTTTCTTGGACCTCCAGCTTCATAGGTTTAATATTGTTTATCACCGGGGTTCTCTTCAAGCCAATGCTGATGCTCTTTCTCGGGTTCACAGCCTCTTGGTTCAGACCACCTGACCCGCCGGGTGGCCGTGTTACACACATGCACATTGGAGACAGTTTACAGGCTTGAATAAATGTGTTTCTCTGCCAGACCAGGGGTTAGTACAGTATTCTAACACTTTCTCTTCTGTCCCTCTGAAGAACCTGATTCCTAAAACACATCACTTTCGTTTCCGGTCTCCATGAATTCACCTATGAAAAATGTCATTTCCACCTAAGGTTTCGTTGAGTCCCCCTCTTCCTACCTACCACCTACATATCAACTGTCTTAGCTGTAAGTTTTCAGTTCTGTTTTGGAATCATGTCTTTGAAGTCATCATGTTTTTTTTTTGCTTCAGTTTTACCAAGTATATGGGGTGGCTATCCCAAACTTTTTTCTGTATTCCTCTGTTTATTTTTAATAATGTGCAGTTTTCAAACATATCATTTAGTAATTTTCTCCCATGTGCCTACTGGAACAGTAGCCGTCCTGTGTATTTTTTCTTTTCTCCCATAAAGCTGTGACCGGTCAAGTGCCAGGTCAATGGTTGTAGTGTGCACAGTCTTGCCAGTCTCATGAATTTGTAACTCCTTTAGAGTTGTCATCGGTCTCTTGGTGGCCTCCCACAATAGTCTTCTTGCATGATCACTTAGTTTTTGAGGATAGCTTTGTGAAGTCTCGCTGAACTATTCACATAGTTCAAGGAAATGAAATAGGGCACTTTTCTTGTCACCAGCTAGTATTTTGCATTGTAAATGGCTTTATTTAAGAGTGTTTTGGTTGCAGTGAAAAAGGAATGAGAAATCCAAGTTTTACTGTGTGTTGTCTTCATGGGTTTCCTGTAGCTTTGCAACCGCTTCAGGATAACAATTTAGGTTTGTTTGTGTGCAAGGCATGTATTTTTGGTAATTTAATCATGGCGCACTGGGTAAACACATGTGCAGTCAACCAGAAGCTTGGAAGAATGTGCTCTGTCTAAAATATTGTTTGGCAATTTTGATGTTATTTGGCTGGCTTTGTATCCAATAATGGATGGTGTTTATGTGAGCATTTTATTCAATAAAGTTGTTTTATTGCAGGTATTGTTATGGTAGCCCAGTTCCCCATCAGTGAAGTAATTTAGTATTGCCCTTTTCAGGAATGCAGGGAGAGAAATGGCACTATGTTTAAAAGGGGTCTGGAGATATAGGAGGGTGTTGGTTTACCTGACTCAGGAGTAACTAGTAGTAGTTGTGGAGGAAAGAGACAGAGAGGCAGTAGAGGCAAAGAGACTGGGTGGGTCAGTGCCTGGCTGACTTTTAGGGGCTCAGAAGTAGTGAGCTCCTGTTTTATTGTTTTTTTTAATTTTAGAGGTGCTTTGCAATTGGTGGCTGGATTAGAGCATTTTTTTATATTTTAAGGCTGTTAATTATATTATCATTGTTTTCTTTTATCTATAATAGCATAAGGGCCTTAATATCTTTGTTGTTGAGCTTTACACCTTTGATCTTTGTTTCTTGTAAATATCACTAAAGGACTAAGGTTTGTCTTTTAGGACTTTATTTTTATGTGTGTTTCTCTCTCCAGTTGTGTTTTTTTTTTTAATAATTTTGTCCTCTGTAAATATATTTGGCACCAGAACTGTAATTATTTCAAAAGGATACTGTAGCAAACTGTCTACCTCTTTTTTAACAACATCTGCCATCTTAAGGATTGTTTTTGTGGTCTACTCTGGTCCCATTTAGTTCCAACTACTGGAAGCGTTCTTGCTTCTACAGAAGGTCTGTAATAAGTCTGTTCTAGGCAGATTTACAGCTGTACCATAATCATTTCTTAATGATTTATTTAACTAGACACATTTGATATTCAGCAATTTGGATATTTTCTATCTATCTATCACCTGACTTGTGCTTTTCAGTTACCTTTTCATGGAGTTGCATGGAGTGTTCTTTAATTCTTCATTATATAGAGTAGGACACAATACTGACTCACCCAAAGTTGGATCTTCTAAATAGAATGGATTTATATGACAATCAACTGAAACTCCAAACAGGAGATCTTCATTGAAATAATTAGGTTACTTCTAAAACCAATTGGTTGCACCAGTGACGATTTAGATGTGTCATATTAAAGGGAGTGAACACTTATGTGATGAACTATTTTGTGTTTTATATTTGTAACTAGCAAAATACCCACGCTTTGCAGGGGAGAAGTAGTGTGTTAAATAAGTTATGAAAAGGAAAAGAAAACATTTTAAAAATAATGTAACATGATTGTCAATGTAATTGTTTTGTCACTGTTATGAGTGTTGCTGTCATCAAGGATTTGATTATCATTATTTCTTTCAATCAGGTTTGTATTTGGAGGACGTGTTGTGTTCAAGTTACATTCCGTGTTTGTCAACCGTTGTAAAGATAACAGGTTTCATTCATCGAAGTGTTCACTACCCAAATCGCTACTCGTGAATCTAAGATGTTTAACAGGCATTCCCGGTATTAAGTTGTGGAATTGCCTGTGAGTATTTAGCGACAGCGTCTCTATGAACTTGTGGATTTGCCTGTAAGTATTTAGCGACAGCGTGTCTATTAACTTGTGGATTTGCCTGCGAATATTTAGCGACAGCGTGTCTATTAAATTGTGGATTTATTTGCGAGTATTTGGTGGCAGCGTCACAAAGTTGCTTCCATCTAGCTGCATCAGAAAATGTACCACGACATCTGCCACGCCTCCTTTTTACTGTTTTCTCACAGCTTGGATTGCTGCTGTCATAACTGGTTTGAGTTTCATGGTTTGTTTCAATTACGTTAGTATTTGCAGGACTTGTGTTAAGGTGACATTCAGCATCTGTCAAGCGTTGTAAGCATACAACCGGTTTCATCGATAACTCTGCATCATAATAAACGAACAATAAAACAGCAGAGAAGCCATGGATTAAATAAAAAGGCTGCAGTTATCAGCAGGGAGACGTGAATACCGTGGCGAAGCAAAGAATGGAATGAAGAGACCGGAGCGACAGACGGCCTTATATGGGCAGGCAGTCAATTACGTGGGAGGCGTGGGGATGGGGGACGCAATATAGGCAGGCAGCCAACTACGTGGGAGACGTGGTGATGAGGGACACAATGTTGCCTCACATGGCAACCGAGCTGCAGGCTATGGACGTATATATGTACGTAAGTAGGATTCAATTGTGACCGTTACGCGTAGAATTTCGAAATGAAACCTGCTTAACTTTTGTAAGTAAACTGTAAGGAATGAGCCTGCCAAATTTCAGCCTTCTACCTACACGGAAAGTTGGAGAATTAGTGATGAGTGAGTCAGTCACTCAGTCAGTCAGTGAGGGCTTTGCCTTTTATTAGTATAGATTAATTTACTTCACTTAGTGAGATCTGTTTTCACTTTGACATTACAGAGTCTTTTTCTGTTGATCATTGTGAAAAAAGCCCAATTAAATCCATTGTGATTCAATGTTGTGAAATATTACAATGTGAAAACATCCAATGGAGTGAATACTTTTCAAAGCCGCTATATCTGTATTATATAAAGTCTGACTGATTGACAGTAAGCCTGTAGTTATAATTCAGAAGTATTGTGTCTAAAGTTATATTTTCAAACATTAACACTGATATATGATAGGAAAAAGATAATGAAACTTCACTGTATTATTATTAAGTAATAGATTAATACTGTCTTAACTGTAGGTAGTATCTTCAAAAGCATTTTTCTGATCATTATAAATGTTTACGGCATACAATAAACAGTTTTTTGTTTAATTGAGTACTTAGTTGCCTAGCTAACACAAAGCACATCTTGGAATATTTTGATCAACATCCTAACATTTTGCCAGCAGATACAGTTTAACAAGAGTTCCTATGACACCAAAGCAGAATTTAGCTTTTAATAACTGCCTTTGTGTCCATTGGGCACTTTGAGACGCTAAGTTCCTATGTTATATAATTGGAAACATGAAGAACTCTCACAGCTCTGCTGTCAAGCACACTTGCCAAGTCCTGGCATCATTGTGCATTCAATAAAACATGTTGTGACAGTGCATTGCATTACAAAAGAATCACTGCACTGTATAATTTCTGCTAAGCCTCGAAGAAAGGAAGGTCTGCAGTAAATGTGCACCTCACTGTGCAAACAGAAGAAATGATGACTTAGAAATCTCCACCTTTTATGTTGTATATTTCATGTTTTTGATAGCTGTACATGCAAAATCAATACATCACATTAAGAACTGACCTCCTTCTATCAACTCTTTTACCGAATTTCTGATTAGGTGTAATAACTTGTATTGATGTCACAGTGAGTTATTCAGATTTCTTTTACTTCAGTGTTACTTCTTTGTTCATCTGTCACAAAAACAGAAAAGTAAACCCAGTAGGAGACATATTTCACATCAGCAGACTTTGTCTACAAAATGGCCTCTAAAATGAAGTTCAATGCAATTCAGTCCTAGGACTGGGTATGCTGCCTTGTTGATTGTCCCCTCTCTATCATCTTGAACACTGAGGGCATGTACAGTAATATGCTGCTTTCTTTTGTACAACTTTACTTTGATAGTGCTCCCATAGTATGATCAGTCTTTTATTATCTGTTTGATTCATAAGTAGCATGGTGGCCCAATTTTTAGCACTGCTACCTCACAGCTCCAAGGAGCCAGATTTGATTATTAGACTGGGAACTTGCTATGTGAAATGTGCACATTCTAACAATACAGCCTTATTTCTATATCTTGCATAGGTTTTTCTCTGGGTACTCCAGTTGCCATCCTAAATGTTCCCCACTATCTAGTACTACTGTATATTATTTTCCTGATTGCCAGTTCCCTCATTTTTAACAGTATCTCTGCCATTCTTGCACTGGAATGATGTCTGTATTGTTGCTGGCAGAGCATGCTCTCCTCTCTGTCCTAGGTCCTTGGTGAGCCTTGCTTCTGCTCTGTGCCACACATAAGAACAGAAATACTGACATATATAAGAAACTATCCGTGCCCCACAGCTCTGCCCGCGTATTAGTGAAAAAGGACAGTTACGAGGGCACTGCCCGCCTCCCCAATCCTGACGTCACACTTCCCCCTGCCCTCGACCCACAGCCTCTGTCTCAGATTACCTCGAATATATCGCTCCTGCAAGTGAACTATGATTCTTAGCACAATGAGAAAAGTTACAAAATCAACTGGAATGTTCAAGCAAATTATAGTAAAAAACCAGATCTAAATCTGTTAAGTAGTTCTCTTGTTCGCTAGGTAAGTGAAGGTAAGGTTTACGCCTCTAGGCTGACATGTGAGTGAGCAGGGCCCCGCCACCCTCCACTCAGCCTGCTGCATGTCTCTCGGATTCGCACAGATAAATCGGTACCACAAGCGAACTATGATACATAGCGCAATGAGAGAAGTTCGCAAAATCAACTGGAATGTTCAAGCAAATTATAGAAAAAAAAAACAATCTAAATCCGCGAAGTAGTTCTTTCGTGATAAGCAGACAGACATACAGACAGACAAACAGATGTTGTTTTTTATATATAGAGAGATTAGATAGGCAAAAGGACCACAATTCCTTCCATCATGCTTGTTTGGTTAGCTAATGGTTAAATTGTCCTAGTTTCTCATCAAAACCTTTGTGAAAGGTTGTGTTAAGTTTCTGCTTCAACTACATGACTAAGTAGATTGTTCTAGATTCTTCCCATTTATTTGTATAAAGAGGTGCTTCCTGGATTCAGCCTTAAATGCACTTCATCTTAACGTCCACTGATTTCTTTTAGTATGTGATTCAGCAGTCATCAATACTCTTTGAATATGTTTGCGACCATCATTAAGTCAACTTGCAGTTCTTATGATTCAGTAAAAGTTTCTCCCTTGTGTTCAAATTATTAGTTTATGTCTTTTTTGTTCATGTTTAACTCCTTTATTTATATTTATACTGTTACATTTATTATTTTTACTCTTATGTTTTGTATTGTATTTGTGAATTATTTAGTTTCTATGTATCCATTCTTGTTCTACTATGTTTCTTGTATTTTGTGGTGGTTCCTCAAGAGGTGAGGCCACATGTCCATCTTCATCAAGGGATAGCCCTAAACCTTATAAAGACTGAAAAAACACACATATGCTGGGTCTTGGTGAGATCTCTTTTGATTATTGCTTTGCTTTTCTTTCGACCTGTGCTCTATTTTTTGAAAATTTTTGTTTGGCACTGGATTGCCTGTTTTTTAAGGCAACTCCCTTAACATTTCTGCAAAATAAACATTTTCTTTTATAAAGATTTATTGTTTGTCCTTTGTTTTGTGGGGTTGTTTGCAACAATTTTGGAGACTTTAAAGTATATTGGCTCGTTCCCCATTTTGAAGGCCTACTTCCAGCTACTTTGGACGTAGAATTTCAGTATTGCGGGAGGGAGCAGACAGTTGACATCCATGTCCAGGTGGTAGCTAGAGACTGGGAAATAAAAATTAAATTTAAAACAACAGTCACTCATATATATATATATATATATATATATATATATATATATATATATATATTCATTTGCCTATACTGTGTCACACAGATCCTTCTCAAGACTACAGAGCCATGGAACTCTGATTTCGATATGTTGAATTCAATGTTACAGCAATTTAATAGATGGCCTCTTCAACAAAAAGATACAACTCTGGTCTGTTCAAAGATGCGACGGTTGATTTAGAATCAGATATTACAACATCTGAAAGAACCTGTCAACAAATTGTTCAGTACCAACTCCTATCAACATGCTCTACAAAGTAGCAACATTTCTCAGCCCAAAGCTTCTATTTCTATATTTTTTATTTAAGAGGATTGCAAAGGCATAGGAACAAGAAAAGATTTGTAATAATTTGTACTAATTGCACCTTAATGCAACTGCATTAATGTAAAGAAGTTCACTGGACAGCTGTTAGTAGCGCCCTCTCCTCTGAGCTAGCGAGTAGATAAGAAGATGCCTATATGTTCACAGTGGTTTGCTTAGTTACAGTGTGCTTGTATTTATAAGCTAAAAGTACTGTTTTCTGTGAAAAAAGACAAAACAAATACTTTTTTAAAGTGGTGAGTGTTTGTTAACAGTATTGTTGACTAGAAACGCATATGGTTTAAGCCAAACTGAAAGTATATGTGCGAATTGTACATAAGCAGTATACTTTCTGTGTCCGCTCCACATTTTTTTGGAATGAATAGCAATTACAAATATAGATCATACTTTATTTCAGTATAGAATAATAAGCGATTGCCTACTAAGAAAGCTTTAACAACACACATTGATTACACTGCTCTTTTTTGTTCCTTTCTGTGAAAGGAAAAGCAAACTGACACCTTTTATTGGCTAATTGAACAGATTATAATATGCAAGCTTTCAAGGGAACTCAGACCCCTTCTTCAGGCAATTTCCTGAATTTTTGTTTGTTTGGTCCTTTCTATGAAAAAGACGTGCAGACTTTTGGTTAGAAATTATTATTTAAGTCCCATCGTAAGATCTGTATTAAATATTGATGACACAGAATCATCAGAAAGAGAGTGAAAAGGATAAATGGGTGAAAGAGGGGAACGCTTCAGCCACCTTCTTGAACACAATCATGTTAAATAAGCTTATCAATCAAACTGACTTTTCTCCTTTATGGAAACAATGTGTTTCTGTGGACGAGAGCAGAACAAAACCATTAGGGTGTGGGTGGGAGTGGGACAAATGAGGTCATGTGTATACGGCATGAAGTACTGTGAGAGCAGGCAGGCACTGGTTTAAAAAAATCAGTCCTTTTTTGACCTCTATTTGGAGTCCTCATTTTTGGATTTTCTTTGAAGGAACTTCCCAGATCATGACAGCAGCCTTCCTTGCTCATGACTCTAAAGAGGTTTAGTTCCTATAGCCTATCAGAGTAGGACATGCCTTATGTTTTCTTCTAAGAAGCACTTGCCCTGTAAAGATTCTCATGCCTATTATTTAATCCCATATTGTTAAATTTACTAAAATTGTAAA
This sequence comes from Polypterus senegalus, assembly GCF_016835505.1. NCBI lineage: Eukaryota > Metazoa > Chordata > Cladistia > Polypteriformes > Polypteridae > Polypterus > Polypterus senegalus. Next base: position 120,190,739 of record NC_053161.1, on the reverse strand, counting down.
AGGGAACAAGACCTGGTGAATGTGAAGGCTGCAAAGCAACAGCCACATTGTTTCTGGTGAATGCAGTGAAAAATTCAGTTTTGAGTGCTACCACTTCAATGGGAAACAGTTTCTGATGCTTTCCCATTGACACCTCAGAATTTCAATGTAACTTCGCTGATTAACACTCTATCCACAGGGAACCAACTATTTATGATCAGGTCTGTCAGTGTTGCAAAATGTGATCATTATTGTCTCTTGAAAATTTGCCATGCTGACTTGGGAGAAAAAAAATTGCCCAAGTTGCAAGCATAATTGTAGAATAAACACCAGAAATACCTGCTCGATCAACTTAGCATGATGCCACTTGGCAGACTGATTAACCACTTGTTGGAATGTGATACCTGTAGGAATATTTGAGAAGTATACCCTATTCCCATACTATTAATCCATTCTAGGAATTTTTGGGTCTTCCATCATACTCCTATGTCTTTCCCATGTTGTTACTTTGTAAACTATTAAAAAAATCATGTGATCAATAAAAAGTAGTGATATTTTGTAATTAAGCATCTTACATTCACTATGATCAATAAAAAGTAGTGATATTTTGTAATTAAGCATCTTACATTCACTAACAATTAATGTAAAGATTCAGTAAACTTATTTGTACAAAGACTTCTGTAATTTTGTAAGAATGTTAAAGAAATGTAAATGGATTTTGGGATATTGCACTACATTTTATAACATGTGATGTTTTAGCATTTTCATTTGATTGGATATTGAACACTTTTTCACCTCTATAAATTAAATTCCTTGTGAGTTCTTTGACCAAGTGGCCATAAACCATAATGAACAAAAATAATTTCATAGCTGTCCATCTTCCTAGACACACAGTTCACTTCATCTTATTTAAACTTGTATTAAATTATCTGTTATATTCTCTCAGTGTTCTGTGAAACTGAAAAGTTGTTATTTTTCAAAGTAAAACTGAACATCTTTATCTATACTAATAAAAGGCAAAGCCCTCACTCACTCACTGACTCATCACTAATTCTCCAACTTCCCGTGTGGGTGGAAGGCTGAAATTTGGCTGGTTAATTCCTTACAGCTTCCTTACAAAAGTTGGGCTGGTTTCATTTCGAAATTCTACGCGTAATGGTCATAACTGGAAGCTGTTTTTCTCCATTTACTATAATGGAGATGAGCTTGAACGCCGTGGGGGCGGAGTTTCGTGTGACATCATCACGCCTCCCACGTAATCACGCAGTACATAGAAAATCAGGAAGACCTCCAAAAAGCGCTGAAGAAAACATGCATTATACTGTATAATTGAGAAGGCAGCGAAACAATAAGAAGTGAGCGAGTGACATATACAACCATATTGATGAGTTCTGCTACTTCGGAAACAAAGCACGATGTAAACCTACACTTTAAATTAAGTTCATAGACAGGCTGCCGCTGGCGTTTGTAATTTAGTGCCTGCCCATATAAGGCCGTCCGTCAGCGGCAATCCAATAGCAAACTCCCACTAAATATTCACGGGTTAAGGACTGTGCTTATGCAGAGGAAGATGAGATGGTCAGCGTGGTGTTTGGCACAAACTCAGCGAAACTGCGAGAGAAAGTTTTAAGTGCCAGGACTAAGGTAACATTAAATACAGCCATGGACATAGCACGAGATGGCACCAGCACAGCTGGGAACCTTCGATGCATGTACACCGAGCAGCTCACGTGAACTGACGCAGTGCACAGATAAAAAGCAACAGTTCCAAAGAGCTGAACAAAACCGAATTACACAATTGAAAAGGCAGCAAAAATATGAAGCGTCTGATACATACAAGCATATTCATAAATGCAGCTACTGTGGAAACAAAGCACACGTGGAAAAAGTCAATGTCCCGCTAAAGGAAGACAGTGTAAAAAACCCGTGCATGCAGTGTGTCAGGTCTCGGATAAAGAAGAAGACGAGCTGTTTATTGATGCAGTAAGAAACGAATCGATGAATGAAACCTGTCATCTTTACAACGATTGACAAACACGGAATGTAACTTGAACACAACACATCCTACAAATATGAACCTGATTGAAAGAAATAATGATAATCAAATCATTGATGACAGCAACACTCAGTAACACTCACAAAACAAATACTGTATATTGACAGTCATGTTACGTTATTTTTAAAATGTTCCCTTTTCTTTTCTAGCTTTTTAACACACTACTTCTCGCTGCAATACGCGGGTATATATATATGTATATATATATCCCGATCTACATACTCGAATAATGGATACTTTATTCGCCATCAATGATTGTTTTGGTAAAGCCATACTCAGTGTATTCATTAGATGAACGGTAAAAAAGTAAGAGCGAGGGGAGGATGACTTATTGAGGCATGCAGGCTGTAGTCGCGTCAACTCTATCTGAATTGCGCGATCACATTTGAAAAATATATCTTTTCAAGTTCTATTTAGTCCATATTTGTCAAACTCAAGGGCCCGGCGTGTAATTATATCCAGCCCGTGAGATCATTTTATATACTGTATTATTGTTATTAATGGCCTGGGTATATGAAGCGCTGGTAACACAATAAACTACAGATCCCATAATGCAGCGCCTCAGCTGCCTTGCCGAACACTTACTGCGTTAATCAAGTCTAGCTTATGATGCTGCAAGTTATTGCGAAGCTAGCTCACACGATGCTGAAGAGAAAAGTTGATTCTGAAAATAGAGCCTTTAAAAACCGATGGGAGGCTGAGTATATGTTTACTGAACCCGTGTGTCTCATTTGTGGAGCTAATGTGGCTGTAATTACAGAATTTAATCTAAGACGGCACTATGAGACAAAACATCAGGGAGTTCTGTGTTGTGGAGATTCTCAGGATGGATTGCAGGTGCTCATCAGTGAGGCTGAAAGACCTGAATGCAATGCAGAAGATACAGAAAGCAGAAGAATTAAATAAGAATCTGACACTTCAGCGGACGTTTTACCCGTGCACAATCACAAAGTGATTTCAAGTGAAGTTGCTTTTATGGGAGACACAAATGCACCAGTGCAACTTTCCCTGTTGCCAAGTAATGTTAAACCAAGTCGTCACTACGGTGTTCCCAAATCGCACTTTGCTGATAAACTGAGCGCACTGAGTTTGCACGGCGCTTTGGTCACTTTGAAGAACAAAAAAAGTCCGTCTACATGCGGCTCGAACCTTGTGCATGTTTGGTAGCACATATCTGTGTGAGAAGCTCTTCTCAGTGATAAAGAATAACAAAACAGCACACAGGAGTCGCCTCACTGATGAGCACCTGCAATCCATCCTGAGAATCTCCACAACACAGAACCTCACACCAAACATAAACGAACCTGTTGCCAAAAATAGATGCCAGGCGTCCAGCTCTAAAATGACATATGAGCAAAGACAACTTAATGATTTGATTTGTTATTGCTGAAAGGAACACATTTTATTTATATTTCCAGGTTTTGTTATGCAGCATGTTCATATTTGAATTTGTATAATTTTGAAAGGATATATTTTTATGGAGAGCAAAATCTTTTGGGATATTTAAAATCTAAGTTTATTTTTTATATAAATTTACATAAGAGTAAAGAAATTTGAATGTTTGTTCTTTTAAGTTATTTAAGGTTTGAGTTGATTTATTCACGAATAATATTCCTGTCTGTTTTTACCATTCCTACCAAAGATATTTCTGTCGACTAAATAAAAATTCCTTCTATTTAAAATTTAAATAGAACTTGAACAAATACGATAGTTCATAATATCCACGCAGACTTGCACGTAAGAGCGGAGTTATCCGTTTTAACAAGCAGCGTATTGCACTGATACTGAAATAGCTGTGTGTGTATATATGTAGATATGTATGTATATGTATATATATGTTTATATATGTGTGTATGTATGTATATGTATGTGTATATATGTAGATATATATATGTATGTATATATGTGTATGTGTATATATGTGTATATGTATAGATATGTATATATATATGTTTATGTGTGTGTGTGTGTAAATATATATATATTTATATATATATATATATATATATATATATATATATATATATATATATATATATATATGACAGCAACACTCATCACTCACAACATTGACAAAACAATTACATTGACAATCATGTTACGTTATTTTCAAAATGTTTCCTTTTCTTTTTCATTGCTTCTTCAACACACTACTTCTCCGCTGCGAAGCGCGGGTATTTTGCTAGTCATTTTATATACTGTATTATTGTTATTAATGGCCCGGGGATATGAATCGCTGGTAACACGATAAACTACAGGTCCCATAATGCAGCACTTCAGCTGCCTTGCCGAACACTTACCGCGTTAATCAAGTCTAGCTTATGATGCTGCAAGTTATTGCGAAGCTAGCCCACACGATGCCAAAGAGAAAAGGTGATAAACTTAGCGCACTGCGCACTGAGTTCGCACGGCGCTTTGGTGACGTTGAAGAACAAAAAAAGAATTTTGAGTTGTTTCGCAACCCATTTGCCATCGATGTGGAAACTGCACCTGTGCAGATTCAGATGGAGGTGATTGAGCTGCAGTGTAATGGCACACTGAAGGCAAAGTACGATACTGCACGGCCCGCACAGTTTATTCACTCCATTCCCGCACAAATGCTCCAGCTTCATCTAAATGCGGCTCGAACCTTGTGTATGTTTGGTACCACATATCTGTGTGAGAAGCTCTTCTCAGTCATGAAGACTAACAAAACAGCACACAGGAGTCGCCTCACTGATGAGCACCTGCACTCCATCCTGAGAATCTCGACAACACAGAACCTCACACCAAACATAAACGAACTTGTTGCCAAAAAAAGATGGCAGGCGTCCAAATCTGATAAAATGACATAAGAGGAAAGACAACTGAATGATTTGATTTGTTATTGCTGAAAAGAACACATTTTATTTATATTTCCAGGTTTTGTTATGCACCATGTTCATATTTGAATTTGTATAATTTTGACAGGATATATTTTTATGGAGAGCAAAATCGTTTGGAATATTTAAAATTTAAGTTTATTTTTTATAAAAATTACATAAGAGTAAAGAAATTTGAATATTTGTTCTTTTAACGTTTACTTTATTTCTAACTTGTATAATTTAGACAGGATATATTTTTATGGAGAGCAAAATATTATAAGTTATTTAAAGTTTGAGTTGATTTATTCCGGAATAATATTCTGTCGACTAAATAAAAATTCCTTCTATTTAAAATTAGAACTTGATACAGATAAGAGCGAGGGGAGGGTGACTTATTGAGGCACGCAGGCGAAACCACAATAGCACGCGGGCTCGATGTAGTGCGCGTCAACTCGATCTGAATTGCGCGATCACATTCAAAAAAATATATCTTTTCAAGTTCTATTTAGTCGACACAAATTTCTTTGGTTGGAATGTAAGGCGAATTTACTCTTTACATTTGTATGGTGAAGAAAAATTTATGCAATGATGCCTACATTTAACTTACATTCCTACCAAAGATATTTCTGTCGACTAAATAAAAATTCCTTCTATTTAAAATTTAAATAGAACTTGAACAGATACGATAGTTCATAATATCCACGCAGACTTGCACGTAAGAGCGGGAGTCATCCGTTTTAACAAACAGCGTATTGCACTGATACGAAATAGCCTGCCCATTTAATTATTGGAATGGATAAATAAATTAAGATTTTGTACAAATAATGTTTTTAATTTTTCTTCCTTCATGGATTCTGGCACCCCAATCAACAGTTGCTCGCACCCCAAAGACTGTATATATGTGTGTATATATATATATATGTGTGTGTATATATATATATATATGTGTGTGTGTGTGTGTGTGTGTATATGTAGATATATATGTATGTATATATATGTTTATATATATGTGTGTGTGTATGTATATATATATGTATTTGTGTGTATATATGTGTCTGTATGTATATATATATGTGTGTGTGTATATATATATGTGTATATGTGTATATGTATATATGTATGGATATGTATATATATATGTTTGTGTGTGTGTGTGTATATATATATATATATATATATATATATATATATATATATATATGACAGCAACACTCATCACTCAGAACAGTGACAAAACAATTACATTGACAATCATGTTACGTTATTTTCAAAATGTTTCCTTTTCTTTTTCATTACTTCTTTAACACACTACTTCTCCGCTGCGAAATGCGGGTATTTTGCTAGTTTCTTAATAATTCTAAGATCTAATGTCTTAAAAATGACACTCATCTCATCAGATTTGTTAGCATGGTAAAATTCAAAGGAGTCTATCTATGCATGAAAACAGTGTGCCAATGCAGGGAAAATCAAGCAAGTGACACAAATTGGGTAGCCACACTCGCTTCATTGAGCATTATATGAACTAGGATTTCTGGCCTTTAGGAAATTTACTACATTTACATATTATTTCTGAAGACAGTAAGTGTATGTCACTCAGTTAGTCATTATCCAACCTGCTATATCCTAACACAGGGTCACGAGGGTCTGCTGGAGCCAATCCCTGCCAACACAGGGCGCAAGGCAGGAACCAATCTCCAGGGCACCCGCCCACTGCAGATATGTGTATGTGAATAATGCAATTATAGTCATGTCAATAGCCTCCATATGATTATGATAATTGCAACTCTGACGAACTAAAGTAATCATTACTGAGAAATGTAATTAGATTACAGTAACTTTTACTTTTTACTGTGTTACTCCGACTTCGTTTGAGGACTGAGGGTAAGTTAGAGCCTGGACCACCCACCTTTACACAGGCCCACCCAAAAATCAATTTCTCATTACTATGGCTACATACTGTATTTACTTTCGCTAGCATATTATGTGGTTTAAGTATGACATTCTTTGATTTATAGTCACCAGATTTTAGAAAATGACCTAATATTTTAGTTGTCTTTTTAATTGCTTCTGCAGATAATTTAGATTATGTGAGTGCCTTTACACACAGAAAATGAACAGTTTAATGAATAAATTAATTACATACAGAAGATCAAAAAACAGGATAAACATGTTCTAGTTTAAATTTCTATCTATTGTCATTTGTTCCAATTTGTTAATGCTTTACAGTTTGAGTATACATGATATATCCCTTTTGTTATCTTTAAAATCTGCAATCTAAAAGTTTTTTGCAAGGCTCTGTTGTCAGTACTTTAGCTACAGTCCAAAGAAAGTTGTAAATGTATTGTGAATAGAAAGAAAATTGAAAAAAGAGGAAAAGAAAAAAAAAACTAGTAAAGTCACAAGCACAGTAGAAATATAATCTTTGGTTTTTGTTAATTTTTGCCACTTATTAAAATAGCAGATTACTATAATAATAGTAAATAAATAAAAGATATATATATATATATACTTGAGTAATAAATTGTTTTTGCTGCTCTTACATTAAGCAATATGAAGACAAAAATTTACAGCACAGTCAGTAGTAAATAGCCACTTTATTTACTTCTCTGTATAAATGCGAATTACATTTTTATTGTGATAGAAATTTCATGAACATCAGTACTTTTTCTTATTTGTTCCTGTCTGATAATTTCTACAGTTCATTTTAGATAGTTTAGAACTACATACCAAAATAACTCCTCAACAGAATAACATAATATTCTTAAATCCAATTCATGCAGCATTAAAGATAGCAGTGCCTATATGGAGTTGGTAGGTGTTGGATAGTCTAACCATTATATTTAAGCATTTAAATATGATAAAAAGATAAGAATGTTAAAGAATGTTAAAATGTAAGTTCTTTCCTTTCAGTTTAGATTAAACTACTAAAAAGGCAGCCATTCTTCTATACTAATAAAAGGCAAAACCCTCACTGACTGACTGACTGACTCACTCACTCTCCAACTTCCCGTGTAGGTGGAAGGCTGAAATTTGGCAGGCTCATTCCTTACAGCTTACTTACAAAAGTTAGGCAGGTTTCATTTTGAGATTCTACGCGTCTACGTCATAACTGGAACCTACTTACGTACATTTATACTGCCATAGCCTGCAGCTTGGTCGCCGTGTGAGGTGGAGTTGCATCCCTCATTGTCACGCCTCCCACGTAATTGAGTGCCTGCCCATATAAGGCTGTCTGTCAGCAGCTAACCAGCAGACTGTGCTTATGCAAACAAATAGGAAAGCAGGGTGTAAAGCTTAACTTTAAATTAGGTTCATAGACACGCTGACGCTGTCGTTTGTCATGCCTAAGACGAATACGATATTCACAAGATACAAGTTTAATGAGAGGACGCAGGGTATAAATGAGACTTTTCATCACTATAAAATATAAATATTTTTGCATAATAGAAACTGAATACAGAGACAGTGTCTTGGGACTGGAAAACTGAGGTGGTGGTCTCCATTTTAAAAGGGTAGTGTTCCACTCACTCGAAACAGCCAAAGAGGTGTTAGACCTCCAAAATGGTTAAGAAAGTAGGCTGGAATCCTCATGTATCAGCATAGAGGGGATGCACACAAAGGTAGCCTGAAATCCACCAAGACCAGTTGGCTTTGGCCTACACTGGGGCCAAAATGCACTTCTAAATCACAGCTCAAAAATATATTCTTAAATATCCTAATTAAACTGCATCCTCAGCTATTAGGCAAATGGAATTTCTCAGGATTAATTTCGCATAGCAAATCAAAGAGGAACAATTTGCGTTCCATCCTGGACATGAAACAGCTATGTTTTTGAACAGGTATTTGAGAGATTATCACTGTCTGTACTTTGTTGATGTGGAAAATGCTTATGAGCATATATTCAGTAGTATGTTTATTGACTGCACTATGGAAGTATGGACAGTGCCGATTGATACCCTTATTTTGGAGCCAGATATGTTTGTACATGGTGTTCACTATGGGCAATGGAATCTATCAAGAATGTGGCTCCTTTCTTATTTGTGACTTTCATGAGTAGAATGTTAAGGTACAGCTGAAGCCTGAAGATAACCTAGTGTTGGAATTGATCTTTACAGGATTTACAGATGATGTCCCTTTGATCCGATCAGACTGTGATTTCTAGCAGCTAAGTTTGATTTGATTAGGATGATATTCATCACCTCCAAATCCAAGATCATGGTAATTTTCCTAAAAAAAAAAAGAACATTCTCTATAGATAAGGATTAAGTAGTTCTTCCAAAGGTTAGAGTTAAAGTACGCTGGAGTCATGGTCACAAAAGAGGACAAAAGTGTCCATGAGACTGACCATTGGTGCAGTGGCAGTAGGTTTGAAAACATTGTACCAGACCATGGTGGTGAAGTGCTCACTGAATTAACATACAAAGATTTACAAAGATTACCAGTTAGTCTACATCCCCATTCCCATTTACAGTAATAAGCTCTGCATAGTGGTCGAAAGAACAAGTGGCCAAAATGAAGTTCAGGAATTGCTTGGCTCACTCTCCGTGATGGAGTGATAAGCTCAGGAATACGGGAGGATCTTGGAGTAAACCACTGCATGTTCTTCTCGATCTAATATAGATTTGCTCTTGTTATTGTACTTTATTACTACATGACAAAGCTATGCATGTTTCTATTAATCTTGACTATAAACTGACCCATTGTGAAACAATGTACCCTGTAATGAAATGGTTTACAGAGTAAGGTCATTTTTAGCCTGCAAGGTCCTTCCTTATAGAAAATATATGCACATAAAAGGTGCACAGAAAAGCTGCTAAAATTTTCTACTAGCCAATTACAAGGTGAATGAGGCAGTTCCATGTATGATTATTTATAGTCTTGATGCAGTGAGAAGATAAAAAGAAAAATTTAAATGTAAATATCACCCAGCTTTTTTGCCACAATGCCTGAAAACTAATTATATCTTCAAAATAACAAGTTGTATTTTATTATATTACTTAAGTGAAGCTGGATAACTTAAAACTAATTTATGTTAAACATCTATTGTCTGTTCATTGATCAATTCCCAGCTTTGATTGTGCTCCAAAATCTTACACTGTCCATTACAGGACTTTAATACACATAGAATATGTTTTAAAATATTAATTATTTGCATGTTTTTGGATATCCTGATGATTTACACTTTTGCTTTTAATATAACACCGGTTTCATTATAAATGCAATGATAAAATTTTATTAATTTAATATGTAATTAGGAGGATTAATCAATGCCAACCAATAGTGTGAATAGATATTTATGAATGTTTTTTGTTGCTCGCAGCGCCAAAGACCAGGAAATAGATTTGATATCAGAAGTTTGTATTAGAATTGTCAACATTTTCCTCCAACCTTCCTGGAAAGATGTTGTTTCCTTCTGTATTTTTCTAATATACTGATATTTTGAAGAGTTGTTTTTAGGTGAATCGGGCCTTGTAGATAAATGTTAAATAATTTTTTTATTTTTCATTGCACTGTTCTCTTGTCCAAAGTAAATACAGCAAAATCCTGCATTATACCAGATCACTCAGAAGAAAGAAGTGGCTTCACATTGTGTATGCGTTTTCCTGCAATTATACTTTTATTGTATTTGTCATTTGAATCCATAGTGAGTGACTGAAATTAAAATCAACCTGTTTCACTGATCATTTACAATACAAATGTTTTTTTCTGTCTCTAACAGGGCAAGAACATGCATCTACTCTGCTGTAGGCAAAACACAATTTTGCTACCTCTTTTGAATTTGTAACATTATATCCAATAGGCAATGGCACAAAAACACATATTGAATCTAGCATCTGCAGATGTTGACAGACACGGTAACGTAATTCCACTTTCTACACTCAATAAAGGATCTACAGGACACACATGATAGGCATTATTCTATCCATGCAGTAGTGCAGTGGTAGCGCTGCTGCTTTGCAGCAAGGAGATTGTGGGGTCGCTTCCTGGATCCTCCCTATGTGCTGAGCACTTTTTGAGTAGTGGGAAAATTGCTATATAAATGTAAAGGATTATTATTATTTTGATCCCTGCAACATTTTCAAGGCTTTAATGATAGGTCAACACATAGATCCTGCACCAATGCAGATGTCTCTATAATACATTGTCTATTTGATACCAGTGTTAACAGACTCCAACTAAAAGTCTATAGGAAAGATGTTTCCACACAAACCAGAATGGTTGCAGACTAAACAACTAAAAAAGCATTATTCATGGAAGAACACAATGGTAATCTGGACGCCCAGGACTACAAGTTTTTAATTCCGGACAAACAAACTACAGACTCACAAACCCAGTGGACTACCAGATGTATTAGATCTTTGGTCTATGCAATATTTTCCTCATCAAAAACAATCTGATAAAAGTAAAAGATCCATTTATTCATGTACAATCTTAACTTGGGTGTCACTTTTAAACATTACTTCTTATAGTCTGTCAGACTGCTATAACCCCAGTCTAAAGCCTGGTTTATACTTGGAATGTCCACGCTAGTTGCTTGAGGCAGTACAGCAAAAACAATGTAAGAAATAGCAATACGTCCTTGGTTTTAACTATGTAACAATGCAGGCACAGAGCTGTGTACTCTAAATGGTAAATTTCTAGGAGAGGCCTGTTTCCTGGGTACCAGAATGATCATGCACATCCCCCACTCATTAGGATATTATACTGTACCACTCTTTGCTGCTTTTGGTTATTAGGTCTGCCAGCACACAATTACTAATGAGCAATATAGCGGAATTATGCAACAAGTGTATAAAGCAAGCAAGAGAAACAATGCATTAGCTATAATGCAACTAGAGCAGTGAAGAAAACATTGCCAAAAGTCCATCATATCATCTTGTCATTTAACACGATGTAGATAAAGTATTAGTTAACATATATTATGTTATGGATTAAAAAAAAAAAAGTGCAGAGGACAAGGTGAATCATTACATTACTGCTTCAATTCCAGTTACAAGTGAAAAGAATTGTAATTACAAGCAGTGTTACAACCAGGGCTTGAAGTAAAACCAAATTACTTGTGGTACTCTATTTAAGGTGATACAATCACATTCGATGAAATATTTTGCATGGGGGATGGATGGGTTTGGTCCCGTATGAGGATTACTAAAGAGCTGCCAATACTCACTGGTACACAAAGAAAAGGTACCAGTATGGTGAAACTTCCATCGTTATAATGCAATGCAAAGACACAGAGTTCCACAAGTGAAAATTAACAATGAGGTGCCAGTACTCACTAGTGCACTAATAAGAGGTTCTGGTACGCTATGTTAAAATTGGAAAAGGTGCCAATACTGCATACTTATCAGTATCAGCTCACTTCAAGCACTGCGTATGATAAAAATAAAATACTGTAATACATCTGTACATCTTTTAAATAGTGCAAGATCTTTTTTAGAAGATTAAGCATAACTTCAGGGAGGAGACAACATCACACACAAGTCACACAATGTACAGTGTTGCATCCAGAGGGCATCCAGAAACCACATAAAAACTGTCTTTGTTTTCAGGCAAAACTAATTTTAGGATTAAAATGGTGAGAACGCACATTAACATTAGTCATCCTGCAAAATCTAAAAAATACTGATGGAGTGCTGAGTAATTTAATGAAATGTACAACTTGGAAACAAAAATGTATACTGATGCAGCAAGTAACTTTTTTCAACTGACGGGGTCTGCTATTGCTGAGAAAATGACCTAAACTATTCAGCAGCTTTCTGAACACATGTGATGGCTTGAATGTTCCAACAAACCTCCTGTCACACATGTTTAGCCTTAGGAAATGGACATTATCAAAATCAGAGGGCTGTACTCCATTACAAGCAGATCTTGTCTTATGCAGTCATTTTCATAAAAAATAAGATGCTCTTCATAAACCAATTTGTACTTTTTAAAACTTTGTTGCATTTGAATGCGTCATTAAATTTTGTCATTGCAAATTTATGCATGTGGTGAGTCTTATTTTTAAATGTAACCTTTATTTCCTCAAATTATTTATCATGATCTTTTTATGTGGCAGCTTAGAAAAGTTAAAGGATGTGAACTCCAGAAATGTAAGGGCGCCGTTAATGTAGGTCAAGCAACACTCACTTTGTAAAGTTTGCATTATGGGTAACAAGTGGCGCTTTTTGGTAACTAAAAGTGTAAATACTTTGGACAATGAGAGTGACTGCTGACCCCACTCTCTGGACCTTAAAGTAATGATACTGAAGCGTGCTATATATATACATAGGGGGCCAAAAATGTATGCACAATTCAACAAAAAAAAACCCTGTATGAACAACATTGGCCAAAATGTCCAGTGAGATTGATGTTCATGCTGTCTTAAAAAAAAGTCAACTAAAATTAATTCAAATGAAGTTAATTAGCAGCAAAAACAGGTCACTAATTAGGGAAAACCTGCAGCCACTGGGGACCTCCAGGACCAGAGTTGAAAACTCCTGCTCTAGGGTCCATCATAGATAAAAGTCCAGGGGTAGTGTGGTGGTGTGCCATCTTATTGTCTGATTTGACAACCCGTAACCCAAAACAACACAAAATGTACAAATCACCCAAAGCTCAGTCTCTCTTGAGTTGAGATGGCCCCTTTTATTCAGTACCCGGATGTGTCGCAGGTGGCCCCTGATTAACATCTGGCAGCACTTCTGGGTGTGTCGGAAGTACTGCAAAGGAATTCAGTCGTCCTTCCGGCAGCACTCCTAAGTGTGGCAGAAGTGCTGCATATTCAAATCCAGGGGCTATCCAGGCACCCCGGCATTAACCAGGGTGTAGCATAGGGTTGAATCCCCCATCTTAGTGGCCACCGTACAACCCAGGGGCGCTGCCCCCTTGTGGCTCAGGGAAAACACTGCCCTTGTTCCAGTACTTCATTAGTTCCGGCATCCTGGTGGGGCAAGGTCCCTGGGCATCTGTCACACCATTTTAACGCTGGGACAACTGGCACCGCAGTCTATTTGAAAAACCTGAGTACTTCAACTTAGGTTTATCAAATATGAAAGGGCAAGTAAGCCTCCTGCCCTTCCAAGTTATCACATAGTACATGTTACCACCAGATATTCAATAAAAAGAAATGTTGTGGCAAATTAACATTTTATTTTATTTGTTTCATTATTGGTAAATTACTTTTAAGCAATTATATAGTTAAATTTGAATCATTTTGACAATACTATTCCTTTTTCTTTTCAGGTGTTTAAAATGAAGAAACCTCGTTACCATGGTGACTTTTAAGTCACTGAAACAAGAAGCTTATTGCCTATTTGCTGGAATGTTAAAGGATAGCACACCACTTAATTCTCCACTTAATTCCTACAGTGTGGTATGTTTAAACGAGACCAGTTAAGTCCAACACAAAGCTTTTTATTCAGTGAAATGCACTCCAACCTGGAACAGTCTCCAAGGGCTGATACCAACAAACAGTCACAAGCACAGTAAAAATCTCTCCCTTTCCTCCAGAGCCTTGCAGCATCCTTCCTTCTCCACAGGCAAGCTTCACAAGCTTTGTCCTCCAATTCTGGCTTCCCTCTATGATCCAGTTAGCTCCTTTTGAAGCACAAAGTAGGGCTCTGGAGCTCCCACAGTTCCCATAGCCCCCCATTGCTACATCCATGGAACCCAACAGGCCTATGCCTACAAATAGTAATTCCCATGCAGCCCTTGACTCCAAGGAGCCATTGCAACCCTGTCAAGTAACAGTTCGGGAGTGTGGTATAGCGGGTCCACAGCTCATGTTAAAGGGACAGTTTTAAATAAATAATCACCGCACTCGTGGCTTAGCAAGCGGGCGTGGTGGTCTGTGGCTGGTTCCTGGGGTGATATGAGGTGCGGGCGAGTCTCACTTATGTGCACAGGCGAGGAGTCATCCGCATCCGTAATTGTTCCCAGGAGCTGCCGATTGCCACAGGTGAATCACGTCCCCATTATAAAGAGAAGTGCGAGTCGGCTAGGAGGGAAAGAAAAAAGAAAGAAAGAAAAGAGCCGGAGGTTGCAGGAGAGCGGGAAGCAGCGAGAAGTAGAGAGAGCCGGTGTGAGCAAGTGAGCAAAGGCTCACAGGTAGTTAGCTGGACAGTTGAGCCCTAGCAGGGGTGTTTGGCCAACACCTAGGGCAGTTTGAAGTAGTCACTCCGCTGAGCTTTTTATGGGGGAACGGGAGTGACTAGCAGTGGAATGGCTGGCTGCGTAAGGCCAAGAAGGCAGCAGGAGTTGGGAGGCTAGGAAGGAGAACCCCAACATGAGCGTCCTGGCCATTGGGTCAAAGCCAAGTCTCAGTCTAGGTGAGCTAAACCGGATCCAGGAATCGGAAGGCCACCAGATCAGTTGAGTGGTTAAGAAGGTCAGCTGCAGGAGGGGCAACTCCCCTGTTGAGAAGCCTGATGGGAGAAGCAGGGGAGCTGCCAGGTAAAAGACACCGGGCTTTGGATTTTAAAGGGACTGTTTCCAGCATTTTTTTAACCTCGTTTTTTTCTATTGGATTTTAACCTCCACTTCGCTTCTGTTTTAATGGATTATTTATTCAAAGATTTGATGCACTGCACTTTGTTTGAACGCTTGTTTTTGCTTGTTGTTTTTAAATAAAAGCACTGCTCATTTTTGCACCATATCCTTGCTCTATTTGTTGTGCCTCACTGCCAAGCTCATCGGTAACATTACCAACTGTGAAGGGTGCAAGGCCTCCCAGAAGCAAGATGGGAGCATGGAGTGAACCCACATCGTCACAGGGGGGGATAATGCCCTTCAGAAGTCCTCTCCCTCTGTCCTTCCATTTCAGAGGTATCCTGACCAGGTAATGGCACTGGCTGCCATCCATCACTATATATATATATATATATATATATATATATATATATATATATATATATATATATACAGTGGGTACGGAAAGTATTCAGATTACCTTCAATTTTTCACTCTTTGTTATATTGCAGCCATTTGCTAAAATCATTTAAATTAATTTTTTTCCTCATTAATGTACACACAGCACCCCATATTGACAGACAAAAAAAAGAATTTTTGAAATTGTTGCAGATTTATTAAAAAAGAAAAACTGAAATATCACATGGTCCTAAGTATTCAGACCCTTTGCTCAGTATTTAGTAGAAGCACCCTTTTGAGCTAATACAGTCACGAGTCTTCTTGGGAAAGATGCAACAAGTTTTTCACACCTGGATTTGGGGATCCTCTCCAGTTCTGTCAGGTTGGATGGTAAACGTTGGTGGACAGCCATTTTTAGGTCTCTCCAGAGATGCTCAATTGGGTTTAAGTCAGGGCTCTGGCTGGGCCATTCAAGAACAGTCACAGAGTTGTTGTGAAGCCACTCCTTCATTATTTTAGCTGTGTGCTTAGGGTCATTGTCTTGTTGGAAGGTAAACCTTTGGCCCAGTCTGAGGTCCTTAGCACTCTGGAGAAGGGCCCTGTCCCTGTACTTGGCCGCATTCATCTTTCCCTCGATTGCAACCAGTCGTCCTGTCCCTGCAGCTGAAAAACACCCCCACAGCATGATGCTGCCACCACCATGCTTCACTGTGGGGACTGTATTGGACAAGTGATGAGCAGTGCCTGGTTGTCTCCACACACTGAGGAGAGGCAAGACACATGACAGCTCGCATGGAGTTTGCAAAAAGACACCTGAAGGACTCTGAGATGGTGAGAAATAAGATTCTCTGGTCTGAAGAGACCAAGATAGAACTTTTTGGCCTTAATTCTAAGCGGTATGTGGGGAGACAACATTAATGAGGAAAAAAAATAATTTAAATGATTTTAGCAAATGGCTGCAATATAACAGAGTGAAAAATTAAAGGGGGTCTGAATACTTTCCGTACCCAATGTATGTATGTATATACACATATACACTAACCTTTCCCCACGGCTCTGCCCGCATAGTAGTGAAACAGGACAAACTTTAAAAATCAATAGACAAACAGGTATCGTTAGCTAAGCAGAGACAAGGTCCACTCCAAAATGTGGCCAGAGTTAGGCTGGAGCATGAGTGAGGAGGGCCCTGCCTGGCTCCCCACTCCTGACATTACGATTCCCCGTCCCCTTGGCCCGCAGCCTCTGTCTCAGATTAACATGAATAAATTGCTCCTGCAAGCGAACTATGATACTTAATACGATGAGAGAAGTTGCAAAATCAACTAGAATGTTCAAGCAAATTATAGAAAAAACCTGATCTAAATCCTTTAAGTAGTTCTCTTGTGAAAAGCGAACAGACATACAGACAGACGGATTTTATACATGGAGAAATTTTATTTTTTAATCTACTACAAAATTTTCTCTCTCTATCTTGGTGACAAAGCCTAATCTAATCAAATTGAATCTGTTTACCTGTTACTTTGACAACAGTAATCTATTTCTACATTATTATATCTATCCTTATTTAGATACATAGATTTATTATACAGTAGATTTATATTCTATCTCATGACCCCTTTATTCTTCTTTAGGTATTTTGGCCTGTCAATTCATTCTGTCAGAAGTTGCAAAATGGCAGTATATTTGAAACAAGGACTGGGAGATAAAACGTAGTTGAGAAAACGGGAATATCAAATAATAACAGAGACATCAAAACCAAAACAAGACATTAAATATTCAAGAATATTCAGAACACTAAGTCAAAAACCAAAGCTTCAATCAGCAAAGAAACCACAAGAAAAAAGTTTTTCTTTTTTTTTCATAACCCTTATGCCTTCAGCCTGGTGATGATGTCAGATGCTGCACGCTTATGGTGGATTTTAACTAGCAAAATATAGAAATGATAAATAAATTAACACAAAATAGCAGCATCCTTCAAAAAAATATGTGTGATGAGATTATTTATTTTAAAAATTAAAGCAAAAAATAATGTTATAAAAGATTCTAAGGCATAAAAAATCTCCTTACAAGGAGATTTAAAAATATTAAAAATAGTTGTCGGAACTATTTACATCGTGATACAGTACTTGCTCCCTGCTTGTGCTATTAGTTTTGGCATAGTTAATCCACATTATCACAGTTCTCTTCTTTTACAAAATATCAGCTTTTGCAGTTCTCCTTCTGAAGGACCCTTAACTCTGGTCAACGTGATGTGGTGATATCACATTCAAAACCACACTGCTATCTTCCATGCATAAAAAAGAATTAATTTGGCACTCTGTGATATCCTAATTAATACAGAGGCATATAATAGGAAAAAAAATTTAAATGGTGCTAAGAAACATTGTAACACACTTTAATACTGGCCTGGCAAAAAAGTGTTGAGAAGAGCTTAACACTAGAATTACCAAAACCTACGAAAAAACTCGTCAACCCGGCCCACCTTAAATCCATTCGTACCTCTCTGTCAGTGTCTTTTGTTTTGTGAATGTGTCAATCAGCACACGCAGCACGCTATCCCATCCCTCCCACCACCGCAAAAATGGCAAAAAGCTCTCCAAGCTCATGCCTTGTTTATCTGGGAGTGAGGTACTGGGAGCTGTATAGGGTAAAAAATATATTGTTATTTAGAACACATGTATTTCATGTGTGTTCCGTGTCTACAAAGATCTATGTAAGTATAGCATGACAGGAATGTTGAACACATACCTAAAAGACAAACTTTTTTCATGTTTTAGCACTAACGACAAAATTTTGACATGGAGTATATAATAAGTCGGACTGAAGTCCAAATATCAAATAAGCATTTTCACTAAAGGCAAAAGTATAACAAAACAAATGTGCTTTTATTCAAGACTATAACCGAAGAAAAAGAAATCGGGTTAGTGTACATTGTTGTCATAACTGCTTTGGTAGTACAGCGGTAAGAACTGCTGACTCATAATCAAGAGGTTGCGGGTTTGAGCCTTGTCACGCCCAAAAATAAACATTTTGAGTAGTGAGCTGCTCTTATTGTTACTATTATACAATAAAAACATACATTTGATTTCAGTCTGTAACAGCCAGTGTCAATTTATGGTACTTGTAAAGGTTAGCGTTTTTTTGTGTTTTTTTTTTTTCAGTTTTATTCTCTCAGTCACGTTCACGCACACCCGTGATCTGACACTGCTGTTTTCAAATAAAAACGTGATATAACAGAGGTGAACTATATTGGAGAAAGAGAACAGAAGCCCTTCCCACAAGAAACGTCCACTCACATATAAGATCAACATTTCAGCTGTGTCAGCTGAAAGGCTTGTTCTCTTCTAGACTGTCCTAAGGTTCTAAAAAAAGAAAGAAAGACAAACAATAATATTTAAAATACCATTTCAAAAAATATAGATAAAAATGTTTTTTTCGTTGCAACACCAGGTAAGCTTTTCTAAAAGAATCTGGATCAGTTCTGATAATCTTACAGTTGTTCAAGTTCTGACTCTGTTGGAGGTTGGACATCATGTTGTCACATGTAGACTCATGTGACCTATCAGGATTTGACTAGTGCCCTGCCACTAGCAAATCCTAAAAAATAAAACACAGAGCTTGATAGAGACTCTTCACTCTAGTGTAGTGCATTCTGCCTCTTTCCCAGGGCTCCTGAGCTTCTTAAATTCTAGTTTTTAATGTTTTTGGACTCTTGCTTACCTATTCTGCTTTTTGATAAACTCCTTGTATTTTCAGAAACTTTGCTTTGCTTTTTTGTATTTTCACCTCCTGCCTGTTTTTTTGATTATTGTGTTTGGAATTTGGCTTTCAAATAAAGAGCATTATTTTTTATCAGCTCGTTAAGATGAAGTCCTCATCTTGTCCTGGTTTGAACACAAAACTAGGTGCAAACTGCCAGCCATATTATACGGGGAACCACTCTGAACTTTAGACCTGTGGTTTAGCTTTTTCTACAGGAATACCACTACTGTGGGATGAGCCACATGTGTGTCAACCACTGTATGGGCACTGGTCCAGTACATGCATGATGTAACCACAAAAATCCTGTTGTGTGATTATATGACATTATGTCTTGTTGTGACCACGTTGAATGATGAAAGATTGCCAGCCAGGCAAAATACAAATAAACAAACAATAAAATAATAAAAAATTAATAAAAAATATGTTCAGCTTGCTGAAATGCCTAGCATATACCTCCTGTATCTTGTGAAGCTTCATAATCCTGTAAGAGCCCTGCAGCCTGCTTCCTCAGGCTACTAGATAATGCTCAATATGAAATGTTGCAAGGCTTTAAAACCTGTTTATTGGCCTTGGATTGACACTGACAGAACAATTTCCCTACAATTCAAACTGCTAAATCACCCCTGGTGTTCAGGAAAAGATTGAAAAAAAAATCAAGTATTCAATCTGCACTTAAACAGTAAAGACAAAGCCTTTTACTGGGCACTCAACCCCTGCTGGCCTGTTGAAATGCCTTGTGTGACTGCATGTATAATGATGCACACTTTATATTTTGGTTTAATTGCACCTCACTGTAGTTTTCCCAGTGTCTGAGTTAATATTTTATTTCCTGTTTATGAGTGTAATTAAGACACTTGTTAAGTCCCTTTTAAAGGGAAAAACATCTGCAAAATAAATAAACATAATTGTAATTTTATTTCTTTTTGAAACAATATGTCGTAAAGGATATATGATGAATACACTTTTATTGAAATAATAATTTACTTCCTTTCTTTTTCTTATAAAGATAGCTCCTTACTATAAGTCAGTGAATGATGACTCAGGATGCACCTTAATTTAGAAAAAGAGGTCGCTAGCAGTAAAAGGAAATTGGACAATGTTGATATATTTTAGAGTAGATGGTTTTAGACATGGCTAAATGATCAACTGACCCCACAGTAAAGAAAAAGACCGTGTATTTGCCATAATAAAGGTAAACTTGCATGGTGCATGCAAGATAATGGAATATGGAGGCACAGAAGGTGGATGATTAGACAGATGGACTGGTTAGTAGGCCATTCATACATCATATCACAAGAAGGACAAAAAAATGCTTTTAGAGATAGTCTACATAAAAATTATCAAGCTGATTTACCAGAGTTAACAATACAAATTATAGCATGGAAACTATTGAGATTAATTAAAAAATCTAAAAAAAAGCTCCAAGAATGAAAACATTATGGTGGTAATCAATAAATCTGACTGAAATATCAATTCAAAAAATATTTTACTAAAGATGTGGTAACAGCGATTTTCACTCAAAATATAAACTATATACAAAAAATTACAAATGTGTGCGACAAACAGCTTGTAAGTGTGGATAAAAATCAAACACTGGAGACCAATGGGTATTTATCCATCTTTCTGCCATTCCCATTTAATTCATCTGTAGGGTATCATCTCATTATTATTTCAAATGAAATAACATTGAAGAATTCATGCCATCTATGTGAGTAATTTTACAATTTTACTGTACATCCACAATTCACTTTTAAAATGTAGGTTTATTAACAGGAATGATGCTGTGTCAAACAACATTCTATAAAATGTGCAATATATGCTTTAATAAACCACAGGAAATAATACAGACAAGAAAATGCAGGAATAAGGCTCATGAGGCTCATATATCAAACTAATGGCGCTGAACTCTGCCTGTGAATGACAGTTGACCCCTCATGTATAAATGTAGGAAAGCAATTAAAAAAGAAATAGTGTCCAGGTTGTTGTCGCAAAAATAAACTGCAAATTGGACGAATCTGGGATTAAATGGCTGTAACACAGTGGTAATCCTGATTAAGCATTTTTTCAGTATTTTTAAACATATGGCTGAAAGAAACACCCTTCCTTTTAATATTGTGGAATGAATTGAAAGGCAACAAAAACTGTTTGAAAACATTATAAAGCAAAAAATGCTGCAATATTTTGTACTTGGAAAAATATTTTATAATTTTCCTATAATGATTATCTTGGGGGAAGCGGGTATTCAGGGACTGTAGCAAGTGTTGAGTGTAGGAACTCAGCTGAAGTCAAAGAACCATTAAAACCATTTGTCACAACCAAAAATCTACACCAAAATAATAGCCAAAAGAAATGCAGAAAAAACCTTAATAGTAATTTGGATAATTACCTTCTAGCTCGCACTAACATTTATTGTTTGTTCTATAATTCTTGATAACAAACTGCTGGTTCCACCAACTTCAAAAAATAGGTGATCAATGTTACATAACCAGCAAAACACATACCAATGGTAAACAAAAGGGCAATGACCACACCAAATAGAATGGCATCACAAGAGTAAAGATAACAAAATTAACAGAATGAAATAAATACTTAGAAAGTCTATATACATTACATAATGGAAGTCCAAAACATGGATTCACAACATTTTCAGTCTATATTGTGTTGGTTTAAGAATACTTCTTTCTATTTGCTGAGGCTGGCGGCACCCAGCGTCAAAGCAATGGTACTGTTCTTGTGTGATTGCTCATTATTTTCATGACGCGGCTTTATAAATACACAGAAACTAACCGCATATTGTTTATTAGTGTAATGCATCTGATTGTAATTAACTCGTAACAATATAATGGTCCAGGGAACAGCCATAGTATTCCAAATACCATAACTGTTCTCACTTCTCCTTCTTCTTCTTCTTCTTCTTCGTCTTCTTTCAGCTCCTCCCGTTAGGAGTTGCCACAGCGGATCATCTTTTCCATATTACTCTCACTGCACGACTCGGAGTATTTATATCACTGTATCTGAGTGTGAATCACAGCAGCAGCTGATCGGAAAGAGAATTATCGGTATACGGCATTAAGCACACGCTGTCTCTGCCACGGCAAAACGTTTCAAAGCCTTTCCTGTACAGACCTCGCGGTTCAGAAACAGTTTCATCCAAAGAACTTTAAATGCACTCAATCAATTGCACCTTGTAGAACTGTTAGGACTTATAAGTACAATCACCCCACTGTAAACTTGCACTACAGTTATAATATTACACAACCTGAGTCACTTTATAAAGCGCGTATTTACATATGATGACGATATCATTTTTAAGGTGAAATGCAGCAAAATATGTTTGTTAAATTATACACATAAAACTTTAACTTCATTTAAATAATCTATATTCTTCACTGGGAGTGTCATGAAGGGTAGAATAATTAAACATGTACTACGAAGATATTTCAATGTTCTTTAAACGTTTTGAAGAATCGGCTAAGCTTACAGATGGCTTAACGTCTATTACAGAGCTGATTGTATGGCGATCGGTTACTTGGGGAAAGAAAAGCAAGGACTCTTGGGGCGCACGCCAATATATATTGAATATAAAACAGAAAGAGAAAATCACAACACAGCTAAAAACGCAGCGACAAATTTCGACAAAAGATAAATGCTTGTCATTAGCACGAGGCTCATGAAACCCATGTTTAATAATGTGCTTTAACTCCTATCATCATGAAAATGACATCACGTATACATCTCAGTATTTTAGTTATTCAGAGAGCTGTAATACCACGAATGTAATGGACTCTGTGTCCAGTTGGAGGAAGAGAGCCAGTTTAAGAAGCAAGTAGTGATTCACACACATAGATCACATACGAGTAGAAGATCAAATACAAAACAAAGCATTTAACGTGCTACTTTAATTACGATGTGATTTGAGAAACTGGTTAATTAAACGATTTTAAGATGAAGTTTATGATGTTCTACTAAATGACAAAATAAACTACGTGATTAAAGTGGAAATGTCGAGATTGAAGTTGACATTTCGTGCTTTTTCCCCACCGTGTGCCTTTTTTCTCTGTACCCTAATAAGCTTTCATATGACACTCAGACAGTGGGCTACAACTCGGCTTTTCACGGCGACTTTGATATGTGACTTCTTTTTTATTTCCGGCACTGTGCGATTTTGTGAATGTGAGCTTTCAAGTTTCTCCAACACGCTATGTCACTCGATCAACTTCCTTTTGTTGATTATACCGCGGTTTATTTGAACAAATAGTATGTTTTTCCTTTGCCTCCACTTGGTATTCGCTGAAATTCTTATATTTTCCCCGTGCTGTTCCCATTGTCTTTTCACAGAAGGCTGCGCTTAAGGGCGATTTATATTGATTTGCATATTCAAATAGGCGTAATTCTGGGAGGATTTGGGGCGTTACATAATGCGCATGCACGAGCGTTAGTTTTCACGCTGATCGGGATTTATGTAGCGGAAGAATGTGGAAGTTGGAGTACTAACAGATTCCTGCATCTGGATTTTTCTGTGCGTAAGCACATTTCGGATTTTGTGCTTACGCCATGTTATAGTGCGAGTTCTACGCACGGCGTTATACATGAGGCCCCTGAACTGTAAAAGAATGGGAGGAACAAAAAACAAAGCTTAAAAGAGGAAGAACACAGAGGTCACAGAAGGGTTGGTGAAGGACAGATTCAAGGCAACAGTTGCCTGAAGAGCGTCAAAAATACCTATTGATAAAGCTTAAAATGAAAGTCAGAGAAGAAACACTAAGCACAAATTAGCTTCTGCTTTACAATTTTAATCCCAAACAAAGGATACTAAGATGACCCAGTAGTGTATCTACCATCAGGGTATTCTGGGTGTATTTCTAGGGGCAGTGACAGCAAAGGACTTTTTCACCAGGAAACACCAACTCTCTGCTCAATGAAACGATTGAGTATCTATGAGTCGAAAAGATAAGACATCAACTCTCTTGCTGAAATCAAAAGTAACACATACCAAGCTGAATAAAATAACCCTTCTGTATGCACGCTGCAATGTTAAAAGTATGATCATCTCTCTGTTAAGGAGCTAAGTCACCCAAACGCCTGTAGGGGTCTTAATCTGGACACTCCACTCATTACTACCAAAACCATCAATACACAATATGGATGTGTACATGAATCCATGCTATTAAATGGTGGCAACCACAGAAAAAGAAGGTATACTGATGTCATTGTTGTAACGTTAAAGTGTATAAACAAAATGTGCTTAACATTTTGAGCACCACAGAGCTGAAAAAAGGGAAGAGAATAGGAAAAATATTAAGAAATCTAAACAAATTGAGAAAAATGCAATTTTTTGTAAAAAGATCAGTATATCCGGCAGTCTCACCACTATCTGAGGCTGTCTTATATTGTGGAGTAAATTGGCTGCCAAAAAACTCATACCCATGCCTACTTGAGAATGTGCTGACCATGTGAATGTGTCTATCAGTGTTAATATTTCATTAGTAATTTAACATGCACATTTTCTGTCTCTTTATTATTTCAAATGAGTTCTGCAGTGCTGTCTGCACCAATTGTAAATTCAATGAACTGTTCATCAGTCTATTGTCAACACATTTTCATAAATTACCAATTCCACATACTGTTATAGGTAGCTCCAATAGTTAATTTCTCTGTTTTTTACCTATTATATTGTAATCTGATATTTGATTGTTTTGGATCATTTTCTTGTTTGCATTTATAACTTCATTTATTAACTCAAATAGTCTCAGCCAGAATCACAAGGAGATGGAAAGCACCATGGCAGTACTGGGCTCAAGGCTTTCAAATGGCCCTAAATGTAGAGCCAGTCCAGGGTCTACTCATGTAACACATTCAAATCAACGATCTCTGAAAACCATTATATAAAAAACGTTTAATAAAATATTGCAATAACAAACTACTATGGCAAGTCAAACCAAGCAAATTGCCATGGATTCTGAAAGTTCATAGATCTGCATTACTCTTTTTTTTTAATTGTTCTTGTGTTTGTGTCTTCTGATTCAAGATGTTGTATATCTACCAGAAAATGGTTAATTGTGAATAATGTGAGCAGAAAAGTTAAGGTTTTCAAAAAGAACTGACAGCCAATTATTTTGGGAAAGATCATCATTTCATGTAATATCAAACTATCTGACATAAAGTTCAAAGCAAAAGAAAAAGATTGTTGTGGGTAGCAAAAGTAAAATTTACAATCGTACAAGACAAACTGACCCCAATAAGAATTTTTAAGTAAATAAAATGCAAAGTGTACAGCAAGTTTAATAAACAGAATAATTAATAAAATGTGGTGGCATCTTTAATAAGAACAGTGACATGACATGATGGCATCACCATCATTACTATAAACACAAAATGGCAGAGCCTGCAAGGCACAATCCGTCACAAAATGGCACCAGATGATGCCATTATAATAATAATAATCATACACAAAATCAAAAGAACAAGAAATTTTTCAAAAACAGACTTTTCAAAGCCCAAATTATCACACAAGACTTTTGCAGCATCTCACCCATGCTGCCAATTCACTTCTTTTTCAAAGGCTTCAAGACAGATACTGTGATTTAGAGGATAAGGACTCGAGTGAAGTTAATAGTATTACTACATTTTTCTAATACATTTATCCTGGGTTTTTGTTACTTTACATTACATTATTGATGAAAAAAGTACAGCTACATGGCATTTGATTTTGTTAAGCTCAGTGAACAAAACATCTACTCAATTACATAACATGAGAACTATACTAATGATCTTTTCCCAATACTCAGACAAGAATTACGGTAACAAACAATGACATATTCTTAAATTAAGTTCAAAAGACTCTAAGACTAAAATGCTCCTACTCTGACAGACTAAGAGAATTAAACAGAGGACACTGCATGGGGACCTAATCCAGGTATTTAAAACATTCAAAGGCATTGATAAAGTAGATCTGGCAACATCCAGCTTAAGGGTGAATCACACACTCAAGGACATCAGTGGAAAGTGGTAGTATATTTAAAACTGAAGCCAGGAAGCACTTCTTTACACAGAGAGTTATGGAACTCTGAAACAAACAACTGAAACATGTAGTTAAAGTAGAAGCATTAGCAACCCTTTAAGAAGAATGCGGAGGAGATATTGGGACAACTTAGCTATTAGATAAAAACACAAGCTTAATGGACTGAACAGTCTCCTCTCGTTTGTCAAATTTCTGAAGTTTTCATGTTCTTATGTTACAGTCATGCATGTCACAGCTTCTTTTTAAGTATTATTATGAAACATATTAATCCCCATCCTGATTGACCTAAGCTGTGCATCAGATACAATACAATACAATTTATTTTTGTATAGCCCAAAATCACACAAGAAGTGCCGCAATGGGCTTTAACAGGCCCTGCCTCTTGACATCCCCCCAGATTGAACCTCTAAGAAGACAAGGAAAAACTCCCAAAAAATCCTTTTTAGGGAAAAAATGGAAGAAACCTTGGGAAAGGCAGTTGAAAGAGAGACCCCTTTCCAGGTAGGTTAGGCATGCAATGGGTGTCAAAAAGAAGGGGGTCAATACAATACAATACAATACACAGAATAGAACAAATCCTTAATACAGTATAAAAACAAAAATTTTAGCAGTATGGAGCAGAATTTAACAGTAGATGATATCATATAATATGCTTTGGATTTGTTTAGAGTCCTGGAGACCTCATCCATCAAGCTGCCTCACCCATTTGGCCATTCCACAGCTGAAATAGCGCTAATCTGATGAAAGGACCCCTTTTTCCCACGATTCCTGCGATCCTCCATCAGGGATGACTGTACCTTAGGCAGGCAAAACAACTTAGCAGGTGGGCTGTGGCACCAAGTGCCACATTTGAGTACCGAGAAGAGAAACAGAATAGGTGAGGGTTAGTATCCGATTGTAACTATCATGTTACTTAAGGGGCGGCATGGTGGCGCAGTGGTAGCGCTGCTGCCGCCTCTCAGAAAGGAGACCTGGGTTCGCTTCCCAGGTCCTCCCTGTGTGGAGTTTGCATGTTCTCCCCATGTTCTCTCTGCATGGGTTTCCTCCCACAATCCAAAGACATGCAGGTTAGGTGCATTGGCAATTCTAAATTGTCCCTGGTGTGTGGGCCTGCGGTGGGCTGGATGGATGTTACTTATGTTTTAATGCTAATGACTAACAACAGAGATGTAGTCTGTACAGTTAATCAGCAGCTTTAGTCAGATGTAATGTGAGTGAGCAGAAGGTGCACAAGGTGAGATGGTTCCGATACAATTTTAAGTTCTGTGGGAATGTATTGTTACGAAATGACAAAAACATGTACAAGACAGAAGGAAAGTAAAATGAGGATGTGCAGAGGACAGTGGGAGAGAATGTGCAGGTATAAGATTGTGTCACCTTCTAACTTGCTTCTTTTATCTTATTGTTCTTGTTTATTGTTGTATTTTGTATGTTAGGTATACATTTTGATGACCAGTGTGTGTGCTGTTCAGCAGTCTCCAAAAATTCCTTATGGTTTGATCTAACTGAGAATCTCATTACTTTATGCAGTCTGGCTTTGAATGTCATGGAATAAATCAGCAGAGAAAAGACAGAAGCATCCAACTTAACCAATTTCCTGTCATAAGATGTCTCTCGTCATTGCTTCTTTGGGTTTCCAGATCAATGGAAATGCCTGGTCAGATCAGTTATGATTTGCAATAAGTACTCAGTTGTTACTGCTTATCATTGTTGCCTATGTAAGATGGCTAACTTGATATAATGTAGTGACGTGCCTGGTCTTCCAATAAACTGAACCCAATGCAGCATGGATCTCTCTTTGCCTGTAGGCAGTTCACAAGGGTCTCTCCCTGCTTTTAGTTTTCATACTTGTCTTTCTTCTGTTATCTTCCATTTTCAAAATTTGTTCTTATGTAGTGCATTTTTGTTAATTTTTTTTATTTCTTTTCATTTTTTTTGCCTGTTAAATTTCTTTTCACAATTATGTTCATAATTACCACGCGGGTCAGCTAAGTAGGTTATAGTCCTCAGAGGCTACAGTCATTAGAAATAATATTATTTGAAATTTATGTTGCTGTAACTCTAGTTTAATGTTTGTTCACTGAGGACAGTGCAAATAAGAATACTGTTGTTTTATTGACATATGTCAAAAAAATAAAAATGTTTTATTTTGCACTGTTAAAACATGGATCTCTATAAAGCGTACTATCCAGCCACTCTGCCTTGGGTTGGTAATTATGGAAAACTCATGGCAGGGTTTACTCAAATACACACTCACGTTGACTGCAACTAAGCCACTTTACTTAGCATTACCTTGAACAGTGTAGGGTAACTTAAGTCTCCAAAAGCAACTTCAGGCCATGTCACATGGCTAATTTAGCAAATTTTTAGTCATGATCTTCATTTGGATAATCTTAGTTAGTCGGAGTCACTCAGCTGCGTGCTCCCATAAAGGCCAGTCACATTGTGTGACGTGTCCAGTGACTCACTCCACCTAGTCCATGATTCATTTCAATAAAATCATATGAGTTTGATTTTGTTTTTAGTCATAGGGAAAGGCTATGTGTGCATTGTTGCTGCCAACCAATGAATGCTTATCTGGAAGTATAATGCACATACTTCAGTAATGAGGAATAAGGAATGCAGGTATTTTGGGGTTCAAAGACAGAAGAGAAGCTCTGTCTGATATATTGTGTTTTACATACCACATCATAATGGAATAAAAGTAATAAAAGAGCTGAGATTGTGTCTGAACCCAGTTTATTTGATAATCTGTCATACAGCGCCAGCTCTGTCAGGTAGCAAAAAACTGTCACAACAGTGCTGAAAGCTCGGCCTGCAGTCACTAAATTTGACATGTCCGGCAGTTTTCAATTATGTAAATTGATATAGTCCATCAACAAGATCAGCAACGTCTGTCAGCAAGTCTGACATAACCAGGAACTAGAAGTCATGAAATATGACATTGGTTTTAAGAAAAAACTAAAAA